>NC_092380.1:13045143-13645143 GCF_030028105.1 Mobula birostris | reverse complement strand
AACCAGCGTGGATAACTTCATTTACCTCCACCCGGAACTGATCCCTTAACCTACAGACTCACTTTCAAGGACTCAACAACTCATGGTTGTTTGTCTGTCTTTGTGTGTAGTTTTTCATTTCTTTGTTCCATTGTGAATACGCGCAAGAAAATGAATCTCAAGGCAGTATATGATGACATATATTTACTTTGATAATTAATTTACTTTGAACTTTATGTTTTAGGAACCTTTTGTGCACTGACATTTACAAATCTCTGTTTAAAAAAATATTCTTTATTTCTTTCATTCCTACTAAAGAGAATAAATTCACATCTGTCACCGTATCATGGGCCGTGCTTTTTGTCGACACACAGCACTGTAGTTGGGAGTGCCAACATTCCCTGCTCAGATATGCTATGTCAACAGTCACGGTGTAGTGGTGATTAGTGGCCAATAGGTGGTGCTGGAGAGCACATTGCAAGCACATGCTCCCAACTCTAGTTGGGTCTGGTGTGCACAAAATGACAACCGTACCAGACTGAGGGTGAATGACAAAGAATTCAAGTAGTATTGGCCTCATCTGCTGATATGGAATTGTAACGGAGGCACATCCCACAAACGCAGTTGATATTAACATCTCTCCCCACCAGAGAACAGGGGAATGTTTCTACATTCAGATTTCCGTGAAGTCCTGCAGAAGATAACTTCGGGTCCAGGTCTGGGAAAGGTAGTGTGTGGCTCATTCGCGCAGGAAGAGTTCTTTGCACAGTCTGACAGTATCCTCCGGTGACACCACTGTGTATCCAATTGTCCTGGGATCATGAAAGATCTCATGGTCATTACCGCCCTGTGTGCAAAAGACACTGGAGTCAATTTCTCTTCCTCTCCTCAGCGCGCTCCTTCCCTGGGCCCCACAGAATAATCTCATCCAAGCATCTTTCATTGACAGGCCCGATAAGCCTGGATTTCCACTAGAGGGAGTGTTATGGTCCAGTACCAACATGTCCATGATTCAGTCAGTGATCAGATGGAACTAGAACTCCTGTTTAGTTTTGCTTCCCTTGAGTGGAGGCTCACTGCCTTGCCAGTGTAGACCTTACTGGTGTTGGGTCTCCAATGTAACGGCCCCATCAAAACCAACAACCACCAGACACGGCACTCCCCTCCCAAGGTACATGTTTACACAGAAAATAGAGTGGTTCGGCACAGTACATGTTCTTCAGCCCATGTTGTTGTGCCAACCTTTTAACCAACTTTGAGATCAATCTAACCTTCTCTCCCACATAACCCTCCATTTTTTTTCCATCCATGTGACTAAGAGACTCTTAAATGTCCCTAACATATCTCCTCTACCACCACCCTGGCAGTGCACTCCACACACCCCCCATTCTCTGTGGAAGAAAGACTACCTCTGGCATTCCGCGCCCCCCCCCCCGTATACTTTCCTCCAATCACCTTAAAATTATACCCCTTCATATTAGCCATTTTCACCCTGGGATAAAAAGCTCTGTCTGTCCATTCGATCTATGTCTCTTAACACCTTGTCAAGTCACTTCTCATTCTCCTTCACTCTGTGACAAGAATACACATAGATTAAGATGTAGCTGGCCTGGGCTGGCACCAGTGGAATCAGCAGTTGGTCTGCCACCTGTCTTCAGGAGAGAGAGAGATAAGGAAAACAATGGAGCAGCATTTGGAGATGTTAATGAAGGAAGGAGAGCTGCCAAGATCGGCTCCCCCTTTGAACCCTGAACTGTTTGAAGTGATGGACAGGCGATACCCCAGCAGGGGGATAAAAAGGGACAGGTTCGCTAAGGCAGACACACACGACACCCGAGGTAACAAGACCCTGGAAGCGGTGCGTCTCTCACAAGTCGGTGGGAAGTACCAGGCCAGAGACGCACAGGGTGGAAAGGCACGGTCGGCGGGAACCTGGTGTGTGTCCACCCTTGCCTGGGCGCCAGGTTCACCGCAGGGAAACGATCGTATCTGGAAACGGAGGGGTCACGGTCGGTGACTTCAGATGACATCACAAAGGACTCGCCCGAAAGCTGACTGCGGAGGTCTGTGTGTGGAAGCCTTGAATATTCATTCGTTTTGCTCTCTCTCTCCTCCCCCCCACTGTCCATCGCCACGGCAGCGATTACTGTGAATTGAACTGAACTTTGCGTCACTTTGAAACTGGTCATTTACCCCCAGACAACGATAGAGCTTGATTGATCCTGTTATCCTAATTCTGTGTACATGTATGTTTATCATTGCTGAACTGTTGCATTCATTATCCTTTTGATTAGAGTACTGTGTTGCTTGTTTCTTTAATAAAACTTTCTTAGTTCTAGTAATCCAGACTCCAACTGAGTGATCCATTTCTGCTGGTTTGGCAACCCAGTTACGGGGTACGTAACAACTCCAAGGCAAAAAGCACTAGCTTGCTCAACCTAGCCTCATAAGACATGCTCTTAATTTAGGCAGCAGCCTGGTAAATCATCAGTGCACCTTCTCCAAAGCTTCCAATCCTTCCTATAATGAGGCGACCAAAACTGAACACAACACTCCAAGTGTGGTCTAACCAAAGTTTTACAGAGTTGAAACATTACCTCACAACTCTTGAACTCTATCCCCCGATTAATGATGGACAAGACACCATTTGCCTTCTTAACAACCCTATCAACTCGCTTGGCAACTTCGAGGAATCTACAGACATGGACCTCAAGATCCTGCTGTTCCTCCACATTGCTAAGAATCCTACCATTAACCCTGTACTCTGCCTTCAGGTACGACCTTCCAAAGTGTATCACTCCACACTTCTCTGCAGTGAACTCCATCTACAACTATCCAGCCCAGCTCTGCATCCCAACAATGACCCGTTGCAACCTATGTCATTTTTGGCCAACTTTTCAGTGGGATGGGTCCAACATGCGGTCTTGAAGCAGCCAAACCACCAGCAAACACTTGTTAAGAGATGGCTCACCAGTGAGCAACTAGTCAAAAACTAACTGTGGACAGCCCGGTTTCCAATGGTTAATGGGTCACCCAGTGCCTGTCCTGTTTATGGCCACAGTGGTCAACAGATGTGCTCATTGGTCCCACGTGTATCAAGGATTCTACTTATCAAAGGGCTGCTTGTGAATGGCCTTGCTTATCAATGGCTTCCCCCAATCAATGGATTCTCCTATCAATGGCTTTGTTCATCAATACATTGCCCCATTGGCCTCCTTCTTCATCATCTGGTTATATTCAAGATCTTGAAAGAAATGAGGGGTGGTTGGGTAGGGAGGATGATAAGGCCCATGATAGGTGGGTCTGTTGATGAGGGAGACCAATGAATGGGGAGTCAGTTGCCGGAGACGGTTGATGGGGGGAAGAGATGTTGGTCTCTGACAGTGCAATTAGAGTGTCACATGGTGCCTGATAACTGCCCGAGCTAGTAGGCACGGTAGTCCGTCAATGCCAACTCTGACCGCTAGTCAACCCCTGATCCACATCAACCCACAACCCCTTGTATTCTTCTGACCTCCAAACCTACCCCTATCCCTTTGTCAACACTCCTAAAGTTACCAACCCCAACTGGACCTCATGCTCCCTGACCCCACAACCTTTGACCTCTCACCGATCTTCAACCTCTGTGCACCTCCTGACGCCTTAACCCTTGAGTCTTCATCAACCTCAACTCTCTGCATCCCTCTTACCTCCCCACCCTTGGCCCAACAACCTCGGACACCTTATCAATCCCAATCCCCATTCATCCTGAGTTCTCAACCCTTGACCTCTCATTAACCTGAACCCCTCACCAACCACCCCCCCCCCACCCATCTGTGGTCAACACACTAATCCCTCACAGCCCGTGATGTCTGGTCAAGGTCCAGACCCTCAGTGAAACCTTACCGGGTCGGTCTCATTCCCAAAGAAGTGGATCGTTTTAATTCCGTCCTTTTCCAGGATATCCAGGCAGTAGCGCTTGTCCCAACCCTCCGGGTAGATGTCAAAGCTGATCATGCCCCCTGTAAGAAGGGGGAAGAGGAGAGACGGGGGGGGCAGAGGGGGGGAGAGTGGGGGAGGAGGGAGGGAGAGGGGAAAGAACAGGGGGAGAGAAATGGAAAGGAGGGGGAGAGAAAGGGAAAGGAGGGGGAAGGGAAAAGGGAAAGGAGAGGAGGAATGGGTAGTGAGGGTGGTGTAGGGACAGAAGTCAAGAGAAGGGGGCGAATGAGAGGGGTAAGGCAGAGAGTGGTGGAGGGGACAGGGGGAGGGGAAGGGAGGGAAGGACAGGGCGGGGGACAATTATGAGTCTTGAGATACTCCACATCCCAGTATCACATTCTCTCACCTCCCCAACCTCTCCCCTCCCACCCCCCCCCGCAAAAGATAAGGTCCCGTTTCCCCTACTAATTGCATGTAAAGACATTTTTCATCACAGAAACTGACCCTTTGGCCCGTTGTCTCCATGCTGCCCCCTGTATCTACCCACACCAATCCCATGAACCCACATTGTCTCTGTGGCCATATGCCTCAGTGATTCAGATCCTTAACTAGATGCCTTTTAAATGCTGGGAGAGTCTGTGTGTCCACCACCCCCTCAGGCAGTGTGCTCCTGACTCCAGTCCCCCAGAGTGACAAAAACTAATTCCCGCACCCCCACACATACAGATCCCCTCTAAACAAGCTACACAAACCTTTGCTTTCGTGGTTGAGGTGCTCCCGCCACGGGAAAGAGATCTTTGCTATCTACTACCATTATCCTAATTTTACACACCTCCTGCAGCAGGCCGCCCTGGAAAAGGCAGCCCCTGACTCCATCCGCCAGTCTAAACCGTCACACCCTCCGTCAATGGCACACAGTGGCCGCAGTGTGTATGTCCACAAAATGTGCCAGTCAGTTGCCTGGGGTTCTCCAACAGCATCTGACGGATCTGTGACCAGTTCCGTTACGGAAAAACGTTCCCAGGCCGGATGAGGAAAAGCTTCAAGGCTGCGCTCAAAGCCTCCTTGAGGAGACATAATATCCACCATGACCCCGGGGAAATCCTGGCCCACATGCACGCAAGGTGAGAAAGACTGTTGGGAAAGGTATTAGGGACCTTGAATCTGTGCACAACGAACACACAGATTCCTCTTATCAAATTACACCCCTCTATCATCTCCCCTCATCCTCCTTCGTCCCAAAGAGAAAAGCCCTAGCTCACTCAACCAATCCTCATAAGACACGCTCTCTAGTCCAGGCAGCGTCCTGGTAAATCTCCTCTGCACCTTCTCGAAAGCTTCCACATCCTTCCTGTAATGAGATGACTAGATTGAGCTCAACACTAACCAGGGTTTTACAGAGCTGTAACACTACCTCACGGCTCTTGAACTCAATCCCCCGACTAATGAAGGCCAACACACCATTCCCCTTCTATGTTACCCTATCATCTTGCATGGCAACTCTGAGGGAGCTATGGACGTGGACCCCAAAATCTCTCTGCTCCTCCACACTGCTAATAATCCTGCATTAGCCTGGCTCTCTGTCTTCAAGTCTGACCTGCTGAAGTGTATCACTTCACACTTTTCCAGAGTAGGCAGCTGATGGGGTGACTGGGCACGTTGTGAGGTGGCAGGCATCGTCTCCAACTTACATGCGGCTTCTGTGCACTCCCAGGGCATGGACTCAAGGCTTCCAATACCGTCCTAACACACCTTCTCCTCTCCAAGTGTCCAGGGGTCAGAGGTTCCCTGGTCGGTACAGATACTATGTTTCCTTAAGGAGGCTTTGAGCGCATCCTGCCTGGCAGTCTCTTCCCGTGACAGAGCTGGGAACAGAGTGCCTCTTTCAGGAATTGGGTGTGGGATCCGTGACTGATGAGGTCTGGCCAAGGGATAACCATTCCCTCGGTGCTGTGGTGTTGGGCTCTGGGAAAGGATCCCCTATCTTGCCTGTGGATTTGGTGGACTTGGCCGAGGTTCTCCTCAATGCTGTTGGAGGTAGCCGGTACAGCAGCACACCGGACAGACCAGAGCCCTCTGCTCCTTACTCTTCAAACACAGGTTTCCTCAGACTCTTAAAGGGTGTGCAGGTGCACTGAAGATAACGTTGAACTTCGTAAGTAACATTCAGCAAATTGGCATATTTGGAAAAACTATCTCGTGCTTTCCCGGCGTGTATGACGAATGAACTCTTCTCAGGCTACTTGTACCGGCTGGGAGACCAAGGAAAGTTTATTGGCATATTTGGCTTTGATCTTGGTATTGGCTTTATTATGCCACATCTACACACGGCACCATTTACTACCCTGACATGCATTTTCTCCCGGGCATTCACAGTTAATAGAATCAAAGGAGCACTGCACACGGCATCTGCTTCAAGAGCCTGATTGTTGAGGGGTAATAATTGTTCCTGAACCTGCTGGTGTGGGACCTGAGGCTCCTGTATCTTCTTGAGGGAGCGGCGAAAAGAGAGCATGTTCTGGATGGTGGGGGTCTCTGATGATGGATCTGCTTTCCTGTGACAGCGCTCCGTGCAGACGTGCTCGATGGCGGGGAGGACTTTTCCCATGATGGGCTGGGCCATACCCACTACTTTTTGTAGGATCTTCCAATCAAGGGCATTGGTGTTGCCATAGCAAGCCGTGAAGCCACCAGTCAATATATTCTTCACAACGCATCCACAGATGTTCGTCAAAGTTTTGGATGACACGTTGAGTCTGCACGATCTTTTATGAAAGCAGAGGTGCTGCTGTGCTTTCTTTGAAATAGCCCTTACTTGCTGGACCCAAGACAGGTCCTCTGAAAGATAATGCTGAGGAATTTAAAGTTGCTGACCCTCTCCACCTCTGATCCCCTGATGAGGACTGGCTCATGGACCTCCGATTTCCTCCTCCTGAAGTCAATAATCAGCTCCTTGGTCTTGCTGACATTGAGTTGCGGATTTTCAACCTCCCTCCTATAAGCTGATTTGGCACCACCTTTGATTCGGCCACCAACAGTGATATCATCAGCAAACTTAAAACATGGCATTGGAGATGTTCTGATAGAGATTGTGGATCTCTTGGTTCATCCAGGGCTTCTGCTTGGAGAAGACTGGGCGTCTGTATGAAAGATCATCTTATCAGATGACTCTAATCTTGCATACTGTTCATACAGATCAATTATTACACAGTGCATTGAGGTAGAACAAGTTAAAGCAATACAAAATACTGGAGAAAAGTGCAACAGTTACAGAGAAAGTTTCGTGCAGGCAGACAATGAAGCACAAGGTCATAAGGAGGTAGATTGTGAGGCTGACAGTCCATTCTGTTGCACTAAGGGACCATTCAAGAGTTTTCTAACAGAGGGTAGAAGCTGTTCCTGAGCCTGGTGGCATGTGCGTTCAGGCTGTTGTATCTTCTCCCAGGTGGGAGGGGTAAGAAGAAAGAACGGCCAGGGTGGGTGGGATCTTTGACTATACTGGCTGCTTCACTCAGGTATGGACAGTCCATAGAGGGGAGGCTGTGATGTGCCGGGCCGTGCCCACAGCTCTGCAGTTTCCTGTGCTCACGGATGGAGCAAGTCGTGGTGCTTCCACACAGGACGATCCCCGTGCTGCGCCGATTAGAGTGGCTGAGAGTTTCACTTCATTACTGTCACAGATCACCAAACCCCTTCCCGAGGGCACGGCAGGAGACGCAGTTCCAATCCTCTCATCCCAACAAGACTGGGAATGGAAGCTGGAACACACAGACGTACAATTACTAACTGGGGTGTTGGGTACAGTTCTGGTCGCTCCACTGTAGGAAGGATGTGCAGGCTTTGCGAGAGGGTGCAGAAGAGGTTTACCAGGATGCTGCCTGGTTTAGAGGGCATGTGCTGTCATGAGAAGCTGGATAAACTTGGGTTGTTCTCTCTGGAGTGTCGGAGGCTGAGGGGAGATCTGATAGAGGTTTATAAGATTATGAGAGACATAGATAGAGTAGACAGGGTGTATCTGTGCCCCAGGGTAGAGATGTCTAATACCAGAGGGCACGCATTGAAGGTAAGGGGGGTAGGTTCAAGGGGGTAGGTGAGGGATGTTTTTTACTCAGAGAGTGGTGGATGCCTGGAATGTGCTGCCTGGTATGGTTGTAGAGGCAAATACGTTAGAGGCTTTTATTTTAAGAGCTGTTTGGATAGGCACATAGGTGTGAGGAAGATGGAGGGATAGGGACATGGTGTAGGTAGGAGGGATTAGTGTTTGGGTGTTGTTTGGCCGATCGGCACAACATTGTGGGCCGAATGGCCAGTTCCTGTGCTGTGGTGTTCCATGTTCTCAGTTCTAAACTGGCTCTTAGCAGCCAACAACCCAGCAAGGTGGTTGTGTTCTGACAAGTGCAGGAGTGGTCCCACGGTCGTATAACCATTCTCGCCTTGCCGTCTGACCGACAGGGTAAAAGGTCTGTCTGATGTCATGAAGGGCTTGGGGTAGAATAATACGCAGGGACACTCTTCCCAACGGCTGGACCTTCAGGGCGTGAGATGATTGAAGAACAAGGGGCAGGGACGGTGAATGACTGGGTTCTTGTTATAAAGAGATGGTACAGGTTCAATGGGCCGAATGGCCTCACTCTGTGTACTGCTGGAAATAAAGACACTGCGAGTGGACGTATTCCGGTGGACGGTTCGAGGACAACGGGGACTGGAAGCAGACAGCGAGGCTGCGTGGCCAGCGGGCTTCACCGTGGGCTAAGGCTGTGAGACGTTGTTGGATGTGAGGCAAAAGAGACGGGCCCTGCTCGTGTGAGGGCGACGGCACGACAGGCTGCCCAGGCCTTGGCCTCGTTCTGTCCTAGAACTCCTCACCGTTGTACAACAGAGGAACACTCCTCGCCTCCACCCCAACAGCTCAAGTTCTGCAAACCAGCCTCCCTTCAATGGACCCTGCCTGCACTTCTCCTGCCTCGGGAAAGCAAGACCCCTCCCACCCCAGGCATTCCCTCTTCTCCACTCTCCCATACAAAAACCTGAAAGCAGGTAACCATCGGGCTTAAGGACAGCTTCTATCCTACCACTGAACGACCCCTCGTATCAAGGATGAAACCTTGGCCCCCCTCTCTACCTCGTTATGGCGCTTGCCCCTTATTGTCAGCCTGTACTGCTCTCTCTCTGTAACTGTAACACTCTGTTCTGCATCCTGGTTTCCTTTTTAACTAGCTTGACATATTTATGTCTGCAGCCACTGAAAGCAAAAGCTTCTTGCTGTATCTCAGTACATGTGACCATACTAAACTGATTACCGATAATCAGCTTATCTGCCCGTCTCTCTTCGTGGCTGTAGCTTGCTCATTTACCTGTAACGAGTCTCCCTGTTTCACCCCAGGGGGGGAGAGGGGAGGTGGGGGGAGAGGGGGGAGGGGAGGCAGTGGGGGAGAGGGAGGCGGGGGGGGGGGGAGGGAATTCAGAAGCAGCGCTGTGATTTTACCGCGATTGGCCGGTGCGGGGGGCGGGTGATGGGTGGTGGCTCTTGACAGAACAAAGTTCATCCCTTTTCCGGAGCATTGACTGCCTGAACTAACTGATTGAAGAGAAGCCAGGCACAGTCCAGGAACACTATGGACCTTGTACCCCAACTACCTACGTGCACACACACACACACGATATAACATCATACACACACACACCCACACAGAGTCAGACACACAGCCAGATAAGACACACTTCTGGCTTACTTGCCTCTGGTACAGTTCAGTCCTTTGCCAGCGAACTCCTTCTGCAAAGCCGCCACAAACTTCTCTCTGATCTTCTCTGTCTTTGGCGGAAGAAAGGCGAAGATTAGCGAAGCCCCCGATCAGTGCGTGTCTGGCACCCCCCACCCCCCCCACCCAAGGAAAGGTGGGTCCACCTTCCCTCCCAGCCTCAGGAACTCCCAAAGCCCCTCCTAGCCAATGGGGTGCCCGTGAAGTGTGGCAGCCAGTTATGCACAGCAAGAGTGCACAAACAACAATGTGCTTTTGTTAAAAAAAACCTGCAAAAAATGTTGTCCTGGAAAACGAGAGTAACTCTACCACTTGTCTTTGAGGTGACAGTGAGGGATCTTTTGTGTCTAGTGGAGGGAGCAGGCAGGAGAGACCTTGGTTTGGCTTTTAACAGACAATGGTACGTCCATCACCCTGCGCTGGGGAGTGGGATTTGAACCTGGAACCTCTAATTCACTGTGGGACGACTTGGGTCCGGTGACACACAACTGACTCAAGGAGAGCCGGGGAGAGGCCATTCAGCCCCTTGGGGCCCGGCTGCTCCGTGAGGAGGGAATTCAGGGCGAGGTGGAGAAGAGAACAGGGCTGCTAATTCAGGTGACGACGTAGTGGTCACACAGTCCTACGGCTTGTAAACAGGCCCTTCGGCCCACCTAATCCATGCTGACCGTCGCACACCCATTCGCACTAATCCTCTTTTCCCCTCGTTCCCACAGATCCTGCCACTTACCTACACGCTGGGGCCAATTTACAGAAGCAACTTAACCCACCAACCTGCATGTTTTGTTTTTTTTGGAGAGGCAGAGGAAAGTGGAGCACTTCGTGGTGCCGGAGGTCGGGATTGAACCCAGGGCATTGCAGCCAAGGCAGCAGCTCGACTGGCTGCACCGCTGTGGTTGCAATAAAGCAAAAATGCAACTCTTTTGAACCGAATGCGATGGAAATCTCTTCCTGCAGCTTCCATTCCACAGGACCTTCCTGGTATGGTTCTGACAGTAACAGAGGGCAGCAAGAACTGTTTCCAATATCCTCAGCCAATCCAAGAGCAATACTTTTCCCCAGTCTGTTCTATTTAAAGAATTTCTCTGTAATATTCAGAATTCCATTTAGAAGAGACACGAGATTCTGCAGATGCTGGAAATCTGCAGCAGCACACACAAAATGCTGGAGGTCAGGCTGCAATGCTGAGGCTTTGTAAGGCACTGGTGAGGCCTCACTTGGAGTACTGTGAGCAGTTTTGGGCCCCTTATCTGAGAAAGGATGCGCTGACATTGGAGAGGGTTCAAAGGAGGTTCATGAAAATGATTCCAGGAATAAATGGCTTGTCATATGAAAAGTATTTGAGGGCTCTGGGTCTGTACTCACTGGAATTCAGAAGAATGAGACGGGATCTCATTGAAGTCTATCGAACGTTGAAAGGCCTTGGTGAAGAGTGGATGTGGAGAGGATTTTTCCTATGGTGGGGGAGTCTAAAACCTGATGACACCGCCTCTGGATAGAGGGACTTCCATTTAGAACAGAGATAACATCCCATCTCCTGTACTCAGTACTTCGATTTATGAAGGCCAATGTGCCAGAAGCTTTCTTTATGGCTCTATCTACTTGTGACAGCACTTTCAAGAAATCATGGATCTGTATTCCCAGAATCCTTTCTTCTACCACACTCCTCAGTGCCCCACCGTTCACTGTGTAAGACCAACCCTGGTTGTTGCAACACCTCGCACTTGTCTGCATTAAACTTCGTCTGCCATTTGTCAGCCCATTTTTCCAGTTGGTCCAGATACCGTTGCAAGCCATGATGGTCTTCCTCGCTGTCCACTGCACCCCCAGTCTTGGTGTCGTCTGCAAATTTGCTGATCTAATTAACCACATTACCCAGATTGTTGATATAGATGACAAACAGCAACGGACCCAGCACCGATCCCTGTGGCACTCCACCAGTCCCAGGCCTCTCGTAAGAGTGGCAACCACCTACAACCACTCTTCGGCTTCTCCCACAAAGCCAATGCCTAATCTAATTTACCACTTCATCTTGAATGCCGAGCGACTGAACCTTCTTGACCAACCTCCCTTCTTGACCATCTCTGCTCGGACCCCGGCACTTTCTGCCTTTGCCTCCTGTAGGGTCCGAGGGAACACCTTGTCAGGCCCTGGGGATTTATCCACCCTGATCAGGACAGCAAACACCTCCTCCTCTGTAATCTGTATAGGGTCCATCTAAAAAGAGTAGGTTGGGACTTTATTCCTTGAGAGTGTAGGAGACTGAGGAGCATAAAACATAGAACTGTATGGCACAGGAACAAGCAATTCGCCCCACAATGTTGTGTCAAAGCAATTAAAACACCCAAACACTAATCCTTCCTACCTACACAATGTCCATATCCCTCCATCTTCCTCACATCCATCTGCCTATCCAAAAGTCTCTTAAAAGCCTCTAACCTATTTGCCTGTACCACCATCTAGCAAGAAGTACAGGAGCCTTAGATCCCACACCACCAGGTTCAGGAACAGTTACCCCCTTCAACCACCAGGCTCCTGAACCAACATGGATAATTTCGCCCACCCCAACACTGAACTGATTCCACAACCTTCAGATTCACTTTCAAGGATTCTAAACTTAGGTTCTCAGTATTTTTTAAAAATTTGCACAACTTGTCAACTTTTGCACATTGGTTGCTCATCAGTCTTTGTTTATCTATAGTTTTTTTTTCATAAATTGGATTTATTTTCCTTTAAATGCCTGCCAGGAAGTGAACCTCAGAGTTGTATACGGTGGCTTGGACTTTCCTAGGAGTAGATAGTCTTGAGTATCCTCACTGAAGGCCAATCTGACTGAGCTGTTTAAAGACAGCTGAATCCCCAACATTCTGTTATTGTCGACCAAGGACACAGGACCTGTGACAACGTGGCACCCTCTCCCCCTGTCCCTCCACTCAACATGATCATGGCTGATCTCTGCTGGCCTCTGTTCTCAATCAGAAATAAAGACAGATTAGCTTTGACACATGCACGCCAGACACCGAAGAATACAGTGAACTGTGTTGTTTGTGTCAATGACCAACACTGTCTGAGGATTGTGCTGGGGGGGGGGGTAGGGCGCAAGTGTTGTCATGGTTCCCGTGTCAGCGTAGCCTGCCCGCAACTTACTAACCCTAACCTGTACATCTTTGGACTGTGGGAGGAAACCGGAGCACCTGGAGGAAACCCACGCAGTCACGGGGAGAACGTACAAACCCCTTACAGGCAGAGGCGGGAATTGAACACCGATTGGTGATTGTTGCCGCTGTAAAACGATTACACTAACCGCCAGGCTGCCGTGATGCCTAAATCTTTTCAAAAATGGGTTACTTCCTCTATAAACACCTCTAACGACCATGTCCAAGTTACAGAATTCCAGAGAATCACCGCTCCCTGTGAGATGAAATTCCGACACATCCCAGTCTTAAATGACCACTCTCTCATTTTATAACTCTGTCTCCTCGATGGAGGTTCTCCCACTAATGGAAACATCTCAGAATCAGGGTCAGGTCTACTGATGTTGATAAAAATTGTAAAATTTATCATATCAAGCCCCTTCAGGATCTTATGTTTTAATGGGGTCCACCCTCATTTTTCTAAATTCCAGAGAACATGGGTCTAAGATCTTCTCCTCCTTTGCGGTGGGACACCCTCCCTTCCCACAAAGGAGCCTAATCAGCCTGCTGGAGGAACTCGGCAGGTCGAGGAGCGTCTGTGGGGGGAAAGGAACTGCCGACATTTGGGCTCGAAGTGTCAACAGTTCACTTCCTTCCACAGATTCTGCCCGACCCGCCGAGATTTTGTTGCTCCAGGTTCCAGCATCTGCGGTCTCTTGCATCTGCCACTAGACCCAGGAATGTCTTCTGGACTAGCATTAACCATCTTAAGTCGAGGGACCAGAGCTGTTCCAAAACAGGACTGGGAACAACAGATGTTTATTCCAAGGAGATGTTGAAGATGTCAGCGATGATCTAGCACAGGGGTTCCCAACTTTTTTTTTTTAATATTATTGACTTCTACCATGAACCGAGGAGGTGTGACCCCCCCCAGGTTCAGGACCTCTGATCTAGTGGAAGGACCAGAACCTTGTGGAAAGATGTCCCCCTCCTCAAGGACAGCACGGGAGTGAGTTGTTGTGTGATCGCACTATTCCCTCCACCCCCAGCACCCTCCAGTTACCTTGTCAATCTGGGAGAACTCGAGTCGCTCTGCTAAGGAACAGCTCCTGCCAATGGGACAGACGTTCAACATGCCGTTTCGAAACTCAATGAAGGTGCCCCTGCAACACAGTGGTTCATGTTACGTCTCCTTGGGGCATTGATGGAGGCTCTCTGTCTCACTAAGTCTAAGCCAGCCTTCCGACCGATCCCATCACTCCCATTCCCCCGCGCTTAGTATTGCCCTGGGCAGAGACGTGGGTTCGATCCCAACCTCGAGTGCTGTCCGCGTGGAGTTTGCATGCTCTGCCTGTGATTTCCCCCTGGGGCTCTGGCACACACTTATCAAAGATGCGAGTGCTGAACAGGACACTGTAAGCTGTCCCTAGTGGGTGGCTGAGTGGTAGAATCTGGAGGTGGTGGGAGGGAGGGAGGAGTGGATCAGAGTGTGGGAAGAATAAAATGCAGGATTACCACAACAATTTACAGTACCAGCGACGCAGGTTCAATTCCCACCACTGCCCCTCCATAGGCCTCAATATCTACTCTGTGCTGGTTTCCCAAAGCCCCTAGTCTTTCAAAAATGTATCTACCCCCAAATTAAATATCCCCCCCCTCAATGATCCAGCCTCCACAACACTCTGAGGCAAAGAATTCCAGAGATGCACCACCTTCTATGGGGGAAAAAATATCAAGGCAGAGGGCAATGAATATTCTCACGTCCTCAGTATTATTTTTTTTTATTTGTATAGTTTGTCTTCTTTTGCACATCCATTGTTTGTTATTCTTTGTCTACTTATGCACAGATTTTCTTAAATACTATTGGTTTTCTTTATTTCCTTTTAAATGCCTGCAAGGAAATGAATCTTAAGGTGACGTATACATACATTGATAATAAATTTACTTTGAACTTGCTCCGTGGGCTAGGATAGATTCAATGGCTGAAAGACCACTTTGTATATTGTAAGGATTTTTTAAATGTAATTTAATTTTATTTAGGGATACACTACTGTAAGAGGCCCTTTGGCCCATCGAGCCTGTGCCACCCATTTACACCCCTGTGACCAACTAACCTAATAACCCGTACGTCTTTGGAATGTGGGAGGTTACGGGGAAAACAGACAACGGTGGGAATTGAACCTGGGTCGCTGGGGCTGTAATAGGGTCATGAAAACAAAAGCAGACTGCTGGAGGAACTCTGTGGCGACAGAGGGATGGTTGACATTTGAGGTCAGAACGTTCGGCAGGCTGGAGTCGGGTCCATGGTTCTTCTAGCCCTTTGCAATTTACCCCCATTAATCCCCGAGCCACTCGCCGTCCCCCACTCTCCATCTACCCACCTTCTACTGTACAGCCCACATACTCAGGCTAGCAATTACCCCCCACCCCCCAGCCATGCCTGAGCCAGACCCGGCATGAGAAGGGTGAGTGCAGTCTCCTTACCTTTTGCGGGGTAGTCGGATGTCAGACATGTAGCTGAGGCAGAAGTTAATCAGCTCCTGGAGTAGCTCCTCGCCCAGGTAGTTCTGGATGGCCTGAGGGGTAACAACAGAGCAGGGCGAGGGCGGGGGAGAGGGGATGAGGGAAATGTGGGCGAGGTACGGGAGGGGGTAGGGAGGTGAGGGAGGCAAGAGCAAAATGGGATTTGTATTGAGAGCAGGAGAGGAGGGGGTGTGGGGAAGGCAGGAAGGGACATCGGTCAGGGGGGGAGAAAAGAGAGAGGAGGGTCAGGGAAAGGTGGGCTCGGAACCAGAGAGGGTGACAGGTGGGAAGGAGGTGGTGAGGGGACAGCCCGGGGAGGATGAGGAAGGGGAGAGTGGTGGTGGGGATGGTAAGGAAGGGACGGGAGGGGGAATGAGACAGAATTGGATAGGATGGAGAGAAAGAGGAGGGTTGGAAGGGAGAGAAGAGGAGGGAAGAGGAGGGAAGAGGAAGGGGAGGGAGGAACAGAAGTGAAAGAGGAAAGGGACAGGCAGGAGTGGGAGGGGAGGAGGTGGGAAGGGACAGGGTAGGAAAAAGGAAGGGGAGGGATGCATCAATTAGCACAGGATGAACCAAGTCCGGCCTTGCTGAAAACTCACCACTTCACCTCCAACGCATTCCAACCTCCCAGTTTTCTGAATCTTTCCCAAGGACTCTGCACGTGGATGGAGATTGTTCCAAGTTTGGCTGCTCAGCCCTCTCACTCTGAACGACATCTACCTCTCCCCATTCCCAGATCCCTGCACCCGGCTTTCCCGTCCAACCTTCTGCCCTCGACAGGATCAGAGATCGCCAGCTAAGCAGAGGTCATGGGTTAAGGGTGAAAGGCCAAACACTTAAGAGGGACAACGAGGGAAAATGTCTTCACTCAGAGGGTGGTGAAAGTTTTGGAATGATGTGTCTTTGATTTCAACATTTATGAAGAGTTTCATTAGGTACACGGATGGGAGGGGAACGGAGGGCTCTGGTCTGGGTGCAAATCGATGGAAGTAAGCAGTTTAAATGGTTCGGCACAGACTAGATGGGCCAAAGGGCCTCCTTCAGTGCTGTAAGTTTTCTATGACTTGATGATGTCCTGGTGAAGTTGCTCCTGCCACCTGCCGAGATCCTTCATCTCCCTCTCCTTTCCTCCTCTCATGTCCCTAACTTCTTGTTTTCCCCACCCCATTTCCACTCTCTCCTCCCCCTCCCTCATCCTCAGTTACCCACTAACTCCCCTCCAGCGTCTCAACCCTCTTTCAGTCATCAGGCCAGACTTCCACCATTCCAACCTTGATCATGTGCAGTCCATTTCGTTTTCCTCTGGCCCATACATGACTCCAGCCCCATCGCCAAGGTTGCCTACAACTACTTAAATACAGGTGAAAATAGGAACAGTCGCACGTCGACGGCTGCTGGAACTTGATAACAGACGTGCTTCAGTCTACCTGATCTTCTAGTTGGATGCTGGATGTATGGGACCAGCACGCGAGCTGCATCACACCGCCTCAACTTTCTTAAATGTTTGCGTAGATTTGGCAAGTCACCAAAAACTTTGACAAACTTCTGTAGATGCACAGCAGAGAGTCTCCTAATCGGTTGAATCGCGGCCAGGTATGGAAACACCAATGCCCGGGGATGGAATCGTTTATAGGAAGTGGTGGAAACAGCCCAGTCCGTCACAGGCAAAGCCCTCCCCACCACTGACAAGAAGTGTTGCCTCAAGAACTCTTCTATCCCAAAGTTGTCCGGGTTGGAAGATTAATTGGACATTAAAAGTTGCCCCGACTGTGTAGGTGAAGAGTAGAAACTGGACAGGGGAGTGGGGGGGGGGGGGGCTGGGATTATGGGAATGTGGGGAGAATAAGATGGGATTGGTAATAGGATGATCGTAACTACGTGGTTGACGGTTGGTGTGGACTCTGTGAGCCTGTAACCCTACTGAACAACCTCATGATTCTACCAGCAGCTTCACTCTCCCTAACTCTCCTCCACCAGCCTCCCTTCCACGGACCCTGTCAACACCTCCTGCTGCCCAAGCCAAGTAGCTAGAATAGTCTAAGGCCCCGTCCACCCCGGACTATCTCTCCTCCCCCCTCTCCCATACAAAAAGCCTGAAAGCGGCTAACATCAGGCTGGAGCACGGCTCCAAACCCAACCCCAACCCCAACCCCAATTAAATGCTGACCTTGGGTGCTGTCTATGTGGAGTTTGCATGCTTTCTCTGTGACTGCCTGAGTTCATGGAAGGGCCGTGAGACTATTGAGCACACCTCTTGTGTGATAAAACAGACACTTGACCCTAGTGTAGCGTGTCACGGCCTTGAACCTTACTTCCTCTGTAAGTGGGAAGAGAAGATGGCAGCGCGACGCAGCTCTCCGGTGAAATGATATCGTATCTGTTAAATAGGGGCCGTGGACAATTCTGATTTGATGGAGACAGACGTGAAAGCACAGAGGAACATCTGGAGAAATTTCTGAAATGCCCGGTTCGCTGCTGTTGTTACTGTGTGATCGAGAATCTCTGGAGAGTAGGCCCCAAAATCCACGACTTTGCCTGCTGCTGACAACCGGGGCTGAGATTGAAACGTTCAGCAGAGATGATGCTCAGTACTCAGTGTCGGAGGGCTGATCAGAGCTCGAAGTTTTCGGACGACTCAGAGTCAGACTGTGGTCAGGCATGGCAGGGAGAGTTTTCTTCCTTCTCCCATCAGCGTGAGATGTGGGACATTTGAGAAACTTTGAACTTTTTTACTGTGCCATGGCCTGTTCTTCATCAAGTTATGGTATTGTTGCACTGTTGTAACTATATGTTATAATTATGTGATTTTGTTAGTTTTTCAGTCTTGGTCTGTCCTGTGTTTTGTAATATCACACCAGAGGAACATTGTATCATTTCTTAATGCATGCATTACTAAATGACAATAAAAGAGGACCGCGTGTCCTCATAATCTAAAAACTGTAATTTGTATTCTGCAAATGCTTTTCCCCCGTACTGTCTCGACGCACTGATGTGCTGACACGTACAACAAAGTTTTTCCACTGAAACTCAGTACATGTGAGAATAATAAACCTCCCCCCCCCCCGGCCGTAAGAGAGGTCCCAGCTCCGCGGAAAAGCATTGCACCCCACCCCCCCAAGCCGCTCACCCACCTCCTTTGTGACGAACTTCCCGTCCCTGTACTGGACAGTCCCATTTTCAGCAAAGACGTAATCGAACTTCTGAACGACTGCAGTGGCAGAACAGAAGGGGAGAAGGGTGAGAACGGCGGGGCGGGAAGGAACAATGGACGTTCCGCCAAGGAGTGGGGAGCTCCTGCCTCTCTGAGTGCTAACGGGATTGTCGGGAGGGATCTGTGGCTGCCCCACTGTCCGCGGTGGTTAACAGGCTTGTCTACTCACCCCCTTCCCCCACTTACAACCGGCGCCTCACCTTCTTCTCCTTCCCCCAGTTGCTCTGCTATCTTGGCGTAATCTGAGCCTCCCACAACGCCAATCTTCACCTTCTTCCTCAGCCCCTGCAAAAACGCGTCCAGCTCAGGAGCGATCTTCTGCAAGCAGAGCAGGGAAGAGAGTGAGAACGGGGAATGGACCAGTGGAGGGACGGTGGACGGGGGGGAGGAGGAGGTGAACCAGGGTGAGGAGGAAGTGCCTTGTACGGGGAATCTGGGGAGGAGGGTAACAGACTGGGGAGAATGCTTGTCGGACAAAGGTTTCTCTGCGACACATAACCTCTCGGTCTCTGTTCCTGGGCTGGGGATTGCAGTCCAAGCCCCTGACCCAAGGGTTTATGTATGTGGGAGGAGGATTGGAAGGGGGAGTGAGGAGGGGAGAGGGGGAGAGGGGGAGAGGGGTGTGTGGGAGAGAGGAGCGATAGAGTAGGGTAGGGAGGAGAGGGGGGTAGATACAAGAGAGAGGGGAGGGAGGGCAGAAGGAGGGGAGGGAGGGGAGAGGGGTGAGGAGCGATAGAGTGGGGTGGAGAGGGGGGTAGAGAGGAGAGAGAGGGTAGATACGAGAGAGAGGGGAGGGAGGACAGAGAGAGGGGAGGGAGGGCAGAGAGAGAGGGGGGAGAGGGGGTGAAGGTGTGAGAGGGAGAGTGGGGGAGAGAGACGGGGTGGGATAGAGGGTGGGGGAGAGAGGGTAGGGGAGAGAGGGTAGGGGAAGAGGGTGGGGGGAAGGGGGGAAGTGGGGAGGGGAGAAAGGGGAGGGGGAAGAGGGTAAGGGGAAGAGGGTGAGGGGGAAGAGGGTAGGGGGGAAGAGGGTGGGGGAAGAGGGTGGGGGGGAAGAGGGTAGGGGGAAGAGGGTAGGGGGGGAAGAGGGTAGGGGGGAAATGGATGGATTCCACAACCTACAGACTCACTTTCAAGGCCTCTATAACTCATGTTCTCTGATTTTTTTAAAATTTTAAAATATTTATTTATCTATTTGTTTATGCATTTTATTGTTGTTTGTATTTGCTGTTTGTCTTCTTTTGCACCGTGGTTCTTTGTCAGTCTTTGTGTGTTGTTTCTCACCGACTCTCTTGTATTCCTTTGTCCTACTGTGAACGCCTGCAAGAACACGAACCTCAGGATGGTGTGTGCTGACATGTAAGCACTTTGACAATAAAGTTACCTTGAACTTTGAGAAGTGCTGACACCCCGCAGGGTGGGTCTAACCAGGGCTTGGAGAGCTGGACCACGAGGCCCAATGCCCCAGCTCCACCAGATCTTGTTCATGGGCTGTTGACCTGTAGGTTTTCAGGTTTAGGGAAGAAAACTCTTCCAACCTTTCCAAGTACAGAGAGGATTGTGTCATATTTACCAACACTAAACCATTTCCAGCTGCCTTGCAATCTGTTTACAACTCTGTAATACATTGCTGGGGCATCACGTATGGCACAGGGATAATGGCCAGGAACTCTAGGAGGCAGTGATCCAGCACGTTGGTGCTGTTTGATCAGCTAATTTTCCGAACTGTTGGATGTCCCCAAGAGATTTAATATTTTGACATGTTGCACTATTATTCATTTCCCAGTGAACTGGTCAAGTTGAAAAGTAGCACAAGGCACAGGGCTCTGAAGAGTTGGTTGAATGAAAACAGAGGGAATGGCGCCTGGTGATTGGGAATGGGGGCGCGGAGCATTAGGAAGAGAGCTTGTGGCGGATATTACCTGGTGTGCCGGTTGCCGAACCAGGTCTCGAATTGGTTGGATAGTAATTCTTCAGAGTGTTACTGGTTACACACTTAACTACTAATGCAAGCACTCGAGTCGGGTCCGACGTGCTCCCAGTGGATTATTCCCAAAGCGGAGATCACTTGCGCTTGACTTTAGTTAATGTGGGGAGGCTGATGTCCGGGCAGCCCCCACTTGGCCTTTGACAGATCAGGGTCAGGGTCCAGTGACATGGAGCGCAAGGCAACTGGGGACCCTCTCTGCTGCAGCTTCCTCCACCTTCTCTGCCATTGTGATGTGCCTTCATCTTCCACTGGCTCCACCGTACTGAACTAATAGTGTGCTGCCCCAATCAACCTTTACCACCCCCCCCCCCGGACCCCAGGAGGCATTGGTGGGGTGCAGGGATGAGGAGTATCACTTGCCCCCTTCACTTCACTGGACCTTCCCCTGTCCCTGCGGATAATGGTGCTTGGCTGGTCTTCAGGAGGTAAAGCGAGGGAAGTGGGCAAGATAACAGGTGTTGCCAGTGCAGGGAAGCGTCACAAACACAATTACCCAGGCACCGAAGTCTGGTGTTTACTGCAGACTGAGTCGCGGAGAAGCTGCAGTGTGACCTTGCGCAAGAGCAGAATTTCTCTGCCTCCTGCTCCTCTCCCGAGTCTGACCTCATAAAATCAGAGGTGCAAGTTCATTCTCTCCCTCCCCGCCCCCCTCTCTATTCTAACTCTTCTTCTCTGTGTCCATCTCGTCTCTTTCCTCTCTCTGCCCCTCCCACTTCCCTGATATCTGTCTTCACTCAAAGAATCACATTTACTATCATTGACACATGACGTGCCATTTGTAGCTGTTGCTGAATTCCTCCAGCATCTGCAGACTCTCGAGTTCATGATCTGAAATTCGTTCTTTCGCAACAGCATTACAACGCAAAGACATAGCTATCTTTAAATTACAAAAATAGAGTACAAAAAAATAAGGGAGTGTTCATGGGTTCATGAATCATTCAGAAACCTTTTCCCTGCTTTCAGAGTGATTGTGCTCTTCTCTCTCAGCCACACACTCACTATCATATAACTATATAACAATTACAGCACTGAAACAGGCCATCTCGGCCCTTCTAGTCTGTGCCGAACTCTTACTCTCACCTAGTCCCACCGACCTGCACTCAGCCCATAACCCTCCATTCCTTTCCTGTCCACATATCTATGCAATTTAACTTTAAACAACATCGAACCTGCCTCAACCACTTCTACTGGAGGCTCGTTCCACACAGCTACCACTCTCTGAGTAAAGAAGTTCCCCCTCATGTTACCCTTAAACTTTTGCCTTTTAACTCCCTGTAACTATCCTTCCACTCTGACCCATTTACTCCATCCCACTGAGTTTTCTTCCTCTTGCCCCCCCACTCCATCCCCTTTGTCATCACCCCTCCCTCCCTCCATATTACAACACAAGGCTCACTCGATGAGCCTGCTGCAAACCTGTCCCATACACCCAGAATGCCTTCGATATCAGTACAGTGGATTCTTTATCCTGAACATAATCAGAATCAGGTTTATTATCACTGGCATGTGTCGTGAAATTTGTCAACTTAGCAGCAGCAGTTCAATGCAATACATAATATAGAAGGAAAAAAACAAAATAATAAATAAGTAAATCAATTACAGTATATGTATATTGAATAGATTAAAAAATCATGCAAAAAAAACAGAAATAATACATATTAAAAAAGTGAGGTAGTGTCCAAGGGTTCAATGTCCATTTAGGAATTGGATGGTAGAGGGGAAGAAGTTGTTCCTGAATCGCTGAGTGTGAGCCTTCAGGCTTCTGTACCTCCTACCTGATGGTAACAATGAGAAAAAGGCATGTCTTGGGTGCTGGAGATCCTTAATAATGGACGCTGTCTCTCTGAGACACCACTCCTTGAAGATGCCCTGGGTACTTTGTAGGCTAGTAGCCAAGATGGAACCGACTAAATTTACAACCCTCTGCAGCTTCTTTCAGTCCTGTGCAGTAGCCCCCCACCCCATACTAGCCAGTGTTGCAGCCTGTCAGAATGCTCTCCACAGTACATCTATAGAAGTTTTTGAGTGTTTTTGTTGACATACCAAATCTCTTCAAACTCCTAATGAAGTATAGCCATTGTCTTGTCTTCTTTATAACTGCATCTATATGTTGGGACCAGGTTAGATTCTCAGATATTTTGACATCCAGGAACTTGAATCTGCTCACTCTCTCCATTTCTGATCCCTCTATGACGATTGGTATGTGTTCCTTTGTCTTACCCTTCCTGAAGTCCACAATCAGCTCTTTCATCTTACTGACATCGAGTGCCAGATTGTTGCTGCGACACCACTCCACTAGTTGTCATACCTTGCTCCTGTACACCTCCTTGTCACCATCTGAGATTCTACCAGCAATGGTTATATCATCAGCAAATTTATAGATGGTATTTGAGCTATGCCTAGCCACACAGTCATGGGTATATAGAGTAGAGCAGTGGCTAAGCACACACCCCTGAGGTGCACCAGTGTTGATCGTCAGTGAGGAGGAGATGTTATCACCGTTCTGCACAGATTGTGGTCTTCCAGTTAGGAAGTTGAGGATCCAATTGCAGAGGGAGGTACAGAGGCCCAGGTTCTGCAACTTCTCATTTGGAATTGTGGGAATGATGGTATTAAATGCTGAACTATAGTTGATAAACAGCATGCTGACATAGGTGTTTGTGTTGTCCAGGTGGTCTTAAGCCATATGAAGAGCCATTGAGATTGTGTCTGTCATTGACCTATTGTGGCGATAGGCAAATTGCAATGGGTCCAGGTCCTTGCTGAGTCTAGTTAAGACCAACCTCTCAAAGTATTTCATCACTGTAGATATGAGTGCTACCAGGCAATAGTCATTAAGGCAGCTCACATTTTTTTTTAGGCACTGGTATAATTGTTGCCTTTTTGAAGCAAGTGGGAAATTCCACCCATAGCAGTAAGAGGTTGAAAATGTCCTTGAATACTTCCGCCAGTTGGTTGGCACAGGTTTTCAGAGGCTTACCAGGTACTCCATCGGGACCTTCCGCTTTGCAAGGGTTCACTCTCTTCAAAGACAGCCCAAAATCGGCCTCTGAGACAGAGATCACAGCGTGATCAGGTGCAGGAGGGATCTTCACCACTGAGTCTCCCTTTCAAAGCCGGCATAGAAGACATTGAGTTCACCTGGTAGTGAAGCATCGCTGCCATTCATGTTATTGGGTTTTGCTTTGTAGGAAGTAATGTCTTGCAAACCCTTCCAGAGTTGTCGTACATCCGAAGTCGCCTCCAACCTCGTTCAAAATTGTCTCTTCACCCTTGAAATAGCCCCTTGTAAATCATACCTGGTTTTCTGGATTGCCAGACTTGAATGCCACGGGTCTAGCCTTCAGCAGACGACGTACCTCCTGGTTCATCCATAGCTTACCAGATGGGGGAAGAGACCTGGGCAATCCTCTGTTCTAATGTAGTCTACCAGGAGACTACATTAACCCTGACATTGTAACCTTGTGATCCTCAGCCAGACCAGCACCAGGGTACACTTCCTGTAGATGCTGGTTAGAGCGATTACTTGACTCCTATGGCAACCCATAAATAATTTATACCAATATTGCTGCCTTCCCCAGCATCGGTACGTGAAGTACTTTACAAGTTCCATATAGACACAGAAAGTCCAAAGCGTCTATGCTGGTTCATAGGACAATCCTATTCCTCACTCATTTTCCCTGAAACCTATTCTCACCCCATTCCTCTCAACTCCCCCAGATTCTCGTTGCGTGAACAAAGTCACCAGAGAAAATGACTGGTAGATACAAAGCAGCTTCTTTATTCAACTAAGTAAGGTACGGCAGGCATCATATGGAGATGCTTTCGGTCGAAAGGTCTGCTGGCCCAACATGGGCTCCATATTTTATGTGCCAAACATCAAAGGACAACTCCATATTCACAGTATACAGACAATGTTTTCTTTGAAACTGCATACAACCTTCACACCTCCTGATTCACATCCACACCACATACTGTACATCCAAATGAGCTTGAATCAGCATTGTCTGGACCAGGATTCACAGTTCTGAGGAACTCATTGTTCAGAGCTGCACTCCAAATTAAATCCACAATCCATATTCAGATCTGAAGACTGGTAGCCAAAGTCGACTGCTAAACGTACATGTCCTAAACCCACCTATAACAATTCCCCATACTAGGGGCAATTTACAGTAACCAATTAACTCACTAACCCACACTCCTATCTGGGATCCCAATAGGTTCTCTTGTTTCCTCAGGGAGTATGAGTGATCTCCACACAGAGAGTGCCAGAGGTCAGGATTGAGCCTGGGATGCTGGTGCTGCAAGGCAGCCGTTCTACCAGCTTTGCCACCGCGTGCATAATCCACACGTTTCTTATTTTGAGGCTTTGAGTGAACTGTCAGGCGACAACCTGAATTGGTATGGCTTTATTATTGGCACATTTTTATTTATGAGCTGGGCTGCCCAGCAATCCCCAATTTAACCACGAGACAATTTACAATGACTAATTAACCTGCCAACTGGTACGTCCAGCTACGACTGTGGGAGGGAATCAGAGCACCCGGAGGAAACCCACGCATTCACAGGGAGAACGTATAAATCCTTACCGGCAGTGGCGGGAATTTGACCCTGGTTGCTCGTACTGTAAGGCGTTGCGCTAACCACTAAGCTACCGTGCCAAGATCAGTGAAAAGCTCGTCTTGCATACTGACCACCAAATCATTTACACAGTGCACTGAGGCAGAACAAGGTAAAACAAAACCAGGATTAGATTTATTATCACCAACTTTGGTCATGAAATTTGATGTTTTATGTTACAATAAAAAATAAATAGTGCAAATGAGGAATTAATTTGATGAACTGTTGAGAAATCTGATGGTGGAGGGAAAGAAGCTGTTCCTAAGGCATTGAGTGTGGGACTTCAGGCTCTTGTACTTCCACCCTGAACCAATCAGAATGTAGGATGAAGTGGAAACAGCTACAGAGAAGGTTCAGGTAAACAATGATGTGCAAAATAATAAATGAGGTAGATTGTGTGGTCAAAACTCCATATTCTTACACATGAGGTCCATTTGGGAGTCTGATAATAACAAGAGGTCCGTTCAAGAAACTGGCAGTCTACCCCTGGCCTCCTTCACTCACCATCAAGGTGTCCTGACTCTGGTCTAACCAATGAGGCTCTCCGTCGGTTGGGGTTGACCATGAACGTGGCACCCCAGCTGTCTATGTGATACAGAAGCTGGGGCAGTGCAAGCTGTTGCCCATGCAGCAAACTCCCCCTCTTTGTGTGCATGGAGTCGGAGGAGGTAGCCGAGCTACTAGATTTACAAGGATGCTGCCTGGATTGGAGAGCATGCCTTATGAGAATAGGTTGAGTGAAGTTGGCTTTTTTCTCCTTGGAGTGACAGAGGATGAAAGGTGACCTGATAGACGTGTATAAGATGGTGAGGGGCATTGATCGTGTGGATAGCCAGAGGCTTTTTCCCAGGGCTGAAATGGCTAACACGAGGGGGTATGGTTTTAAGGTGCTTGGAAATAGGTACAAGGGGTATGTCAGAGGTAAGTTTTTCACACAGAGAGTGGTGGGTACGTGGAATTCACTGCCAGCAACGGTGGTAGAGGTGGATACAATAGGGTCGTTTAAGAGACTCTTAGATAGGTACATGGCGCTTAGAAACATAGAGAGGTAGGGAAATTCCAGGCAATTTCTAGAGTAGGCTATATGATAGGCACAACATTGTGGGCCGAAGGGCCTGTAACGTGCTGTAGATTTCTATGTACTGTCCTCCATGCATCTGATGAACCCAAGAGAACGGCAGAGACCGATACAGTTTGGCACCAGTGGTGTCGCAGGAGTCGCCAGTCAGCATTAGACTCAACGTTGGACTGCCTTAGGGACGCCAGCTCCCGATTTTTCCCTCGGGATTTACTCCCAAAGCCTTCCCCATGAGTGGGTATAGCCACAAGGCAGTGAAGGTTTGAGACCAGAGTTTTCCTTCTCCTAGATGAGCTGCCAACCACGGCTGACGAGCCCCGTCTGCCCGAAGGTGCCTTAGCTCCTTCTCCTGTCAGTAGAAACTGTTCTGTGAGCCACATTTGAAGGACAGGAGCTGGACTTGGATGTCAGAGGCTATTTGAGTCACGTCATTGCGAGCATTTAATAGGTAGTGGGAACACAGCCCATTACTATCCCCTGGTCATAATAACTTTAAGGAAACATCTAACCAATGACTCACTCAACGACAACCTGGAC
Organism: Mobula birostris; assembly: GCF_030028105.1. Lineage (NCBI taxonomy): Eukaryota > Metazoa > Chordata > Chondrichthyes > Myliobatiformes > Myliobatidae > Mobula > Mobula birostris. The sequence goes on along the minus strand of NC_092380.1, from coordinate 13,618,397 downwards.
TCCTCACTTTGTCAGTGATCAATGAAGCCGAGCCCATGGCAGACAGTGACTTGTACCGAGGTATACACATCAAAACATCCCATGCGAGTACCCTGGTCAAACTTCCACACTGGGACACAGAAGTTGAAAGTTGGCGAGTGGTTGGTGGAGGGGGGGGGGGGTAATTTGTTTAAAAAAATTTTGGCCAAATGATGGGGGCATGTTTGGGAGGGGGATAGGTATTGGGGGAGAAGAGAACGAGTTTGTGGGGAACTCGGAGGGAAATAGTAAAGTTTACGATGGAACGGTTCAGACGGGAGCAATGGACAGCGGTGAGGTCAGGTTAGCAACCGATGACGAAGGATAAGAATTCTAACCTCGTCCTAAGTGTCTGTGTCGCCCGGTGGTGGGACAGCGGGACACACAAAACGCTGGAGGAACTCAGCAGACCAGGTAGAAAAGCGTACACAGTCGGCGTTTCTTGCCGAGACCTTTCATCAGGACTGGAAAGAGTTCCCCCGGCGTTTTGTGTGTGTTGCTTTGGATTTCCAGCATCTGCAGATTTTCTGGTGTACGGCAGAGTGGGGCTGGGTGTGAATCGGTACACAGGACGAACTGACTCGGTGGAAGACCAGACGCCGGATCCGAACAGAATACCTGGGCTGAGATAGTGAACCTCCTCCCGCGGTTCCGTCTTGCGCTGCAGCGTGAAACCCTACTCGGTCTTTCCCAGCGGCCGCCGCAGCCACGATGCTTACCTGCCGGGCCGGGGTGAGGGTCCCGTCCACGTCGAAGAGGCAGAGGGTGTAGGGATCGAGCCGGTTCTCAGCCATGCCTCCGCCGCCGCATGAGTCCGGAGCGGTGATAGCAACAGCACAAGAAGAAGATTCTCCCTACTGACGAGCTCGGTCACATGTCCCGCGGGGAAGTGGTTTACAGACACGCAGGAGGCGGAGAGAGTGAGTCGGCGGGACGCTCCTGCGAACTGGTGAGAGCAGGGCAGGGTAGGGCTGGCGACCCAGCATTGCCCACCAGACCGCTTTGTCATCAGCTTGGGTCCTGACCACATTACGTTTTGCAGCCACGGCGCTGTACAGCAGGGGAGGCCGCTCGGCCCACCGCGTTCCTGCCGACCTTCTTGCTAAATCCCCTTGCCAGCATTAATTCCCCATCCAAGTGCTTGTCCTGATGCCCTTCAAAATGTAGCTACTGTGCTCGTCTCTTCCACCTGACCTGCTCATTCTGGATCGACACACACACACAATGCCGGAGGAACTCAGCAGGACAGGCAGGGAAATAAACAGTCGCCGTTTCGGGTCGAGACCCTTCATCAGGACTGGAAAGGAAGGAGGCAGAACCCTCCCCGCCTCACCGAGTTTCATCTGTCATCTGTCGGCACGCACTCCTGCCACCCACCGCACCTTCTAATTCCGGCGTTTACACATCTCTGACTACCCTTGAGAAGAGGCTGGTGATGACAGTATTACCTCTGCACAGTTATGGAGTGAATTCTGGGATTCACTGGCTGCGGTAATATTCCGATATTCCAGCACCCCAGTCTCCAGTGATCCCGGCCTGGCTGCTTTTCTAGATCATTGAATGTCACTCCCGTTAATCTACCCCTGCTCAAGTTTAATTCATTTATTTTCCAGTGAGACGGTTAATTATTTTTTGCTCTCTATTCTAAACCCACCCGTGAAACAAGAAGCCATTAGACGCCAGAAACAATGAGTGTAAAGCCTTCCCTTAGTAGGTGAACAACTTCCGGGTTGTAGCAATGAGTGGCTGGTTGCTCTGCCCGAATGTGGAATGTGCTGTCAGCTGGGTGTAATACACAAACCCAACACTCAAGCTGTTCACACTGTGCAAGAGTGGGCTTAACCTGGGTTTAACTTTAAAAGTTAACCTAAATCAAAAATAGATCGAATCTTCAAAGCAACTGTGACTCAGCTACTTATGTTCTCGTTTCAGGGTCGCTGGGTTCAAAGTCTACTCTACAAGCAGATGCCGTCACTCGTACAGCATTGAGTGGTTCTGCACCGTCGGATGGGATGTTCGAATGAGGCCGATCTGTCCTCTCAAGTGGAACTAAAAGATGTCATGGTGCTATTTTCAGAGGTGTGATGCATTCCTGTCTTCAGATAAGCGCCAGAGATTTTCTGACTTTTGTCACACTGCTGACTCAGATTCCATGTTGTTATTACACCTGCTCGTTAATGCAATTATCTTATCAGCCAATCATCTGACAGCAACACAATGCATAGAAACATGCAGACATGGTCAAGATGTTTAGACCAAACATCAGAATGGGGAAGAAATGTGATCTAAGTGACTATGACCGTGGAATTATTGTTGGCGCTTGAGTATCTGAGAATCTGCTGATCTCCTGGAGTTTTCACACACAACAGTTTCTAGAGTTTGCACAGAATGGTGCGAAAAACAACAAAAAAAAATCCAGTGAATGGCAGTTCTGTGGATAGAAATGCCTTGTTAACGAGAGATCAGAGGAGAATTGCCTCCCATCTCGTCTCCAGGCTTCAGCAAACACACCATTGCGTTAACGCTCACTGCCCTCTGCAGGTTGTTTCTGGAGAACCATCACCTAACTTCTCTGTTGAAAAGCTTGATAACTCTCTCACCTGGACACCCTCACTAGTAGGAGAAACCTCTTTATACCAGTACTTAAAATAATCCCTTACTGTTTAATATTGCAGGAAATCCAAACCCAGGCTGCAGAATATGACCAATGGAGCCTGCAGAATTCCTCTGCCTTCCTTCCATATTCCATATAGGGCTCAGCCCTTGGATCTATACTCCAGAGGTGGCCAAAGGCTTTCTGCAGTTGAAACAAAACTCCCCGTTCACACAAGCAGAAGAAAAAGTACACCACTGGCCCATCAGATTGTCATTGTCTTGCTCTCTAATTAGAAAGGATACCATGCTTTGATGTTTTGTACATGCATATTTAAATCTGAGCTGTCTTGCTGATCTATACTTTACTGTCCTCATATTTGCCTTTCTTCAAGTTTAGTAGCCAAAACTTTGACCAAGGGTTTAATCACCAATAGGGCAAATCTGCCTGCCTTGAGCTTAATGGTTTGTCCCGGCTCTTGCCAATGCTTTCTACTGGCTAGAGACAGGACAGGGCCTCTTCCAGAAGTGTGACCTGCTGCAAGAACTGCATTGACACATAGTGTGGTCTCAACCCTTCCAGCTCATTAGCCATCACTGTTTGTGAACATTATTTTTTAACGAACATTCAAAATCACCTGCAACCTGTTAGAAAATGTTAACATCTTTAATTAAAAATAATTAATATGACTGCTTACTTTTCAATTTTATGGCTCTCTGCTCACAAGGGTGGGATTTTCAGGCTGAAAGCTGGCTGCTGGCAGAGAATCTGTTCCATTATCTCTAGATGTTATGTTCAAGGATGATTTGTTTTCACTCCAGTTCAGAGATGACTACTTGTCTACTACAGTTGGAGCCAGCATATATGCTCCTCTTATCATTCTCCTGGTTTTCCACATTCTGACAGAGGCACTAGGTTCTCACTGCCAACCTGAATGATCCTCTTTTCATTTAGTCACAGGGTAGAGTTATGCATTCGTTAAGAAGGGTGGTTTCAGGAACAGTTTTGAAGTGTTTTGTCAGTCTCCCGGTCATCTCTTGCGTGGTGCTAAGGGCAGCGTGCTAATGAGGCAGCTAATGTGTCATTGGCAAAATGAGATTGCTTTTTCTTCTAGCATGAACTAATTTACCAATACAGTAAACAGATTCCAGCAAAGAAGCTAATCTCTTCTTTCCAGTTAAGCATGCCTCCATGCCATTAGCTGCACTTTCAACTAGTTGCATTAATTATGAGCCTTAAATTAATAGAACAGTCTCTTTTAAAATCTTACTGAATTTATTTTGGAAATATTTATAAATTATATGCACAAAGATATGGTGCATACAGACATTATTGCTTACATCACACTTACCAATGTAGAGTTTGCCATTCAGATGTTAATATGATAACAACAAATTTATTTTAAAAATCTTTATTGTCCTTGTAAATGGTAGCTTATGCAAAAATCAAAAAGATATCTCATCAGAACACAATGAAACAGTAAGCAGCAAATGCAGTTTATTTGAAGCAAAAACAAATTTACAAACTGACATTTAAAACTCTCCTGGTTCAGAGGAATCAAGTTGGAGTGCAAAGCTAAGGTATAAGGAACATTGTAGCAGGAAGAAAGGGCCACAAACTTCAGAAAGGTAAAGCAGATCACGTGCAGTTCAACGTGATGTGGAATGTGCACTGTTTAAAAACACTGCTGTGCAAATGATCTATCAGATAAGCACTCTGTCAGGGCAAGACAGGGAGCACAATTCATTCAGGATGTTTCAGGCAGCTGGTTATACGGTAGCGTCAGCCAAACTGTCAGGTAACTTTTCAACAAATTAAAGCACAATTGTTCAGCAAGTACAGCTTTTCTTGATCTCTATGATGCAATGAGAATTTGACCAATTTTTTGTATCAAAAAACTGAAGGTGGAAACTACTCGTCAGCCACCAAAATTTTCATTCAACACTGATTTAAACCCACCATTTTTAATATTCATTTACCACATAGCTTCAGCATTAAAACTGTTCCCTGGATGTGAGATTATGAGTTCAGGTGACTAAAATGTTGTCTGTTTATACCCTACTTTATTTCACATTCTAATAGTACAGCAACACTGCAAGCTCAGTGCAGATTCAGGTATTTGATTTGACTGTTGCTTCATTCTCAGGGTTGTGGGAAGAGCATTAACTGGTCCAATTGTCTTTCAGCTGAGAACTAACTAGTTAGGGCAGTTCAAGAGACATTGATAGGTTTCAGTGTATTGACAAGTACACAGGCCTTGATCTGAACCAACAATTCTCTCCAAGTATTGTGCTAAAACTAGTAATGTTCTCCCTTTTCTGTAGACTTCCCTGTGAGCTAGAAGGGTCAAGTAAATGGTGAAACTACTCTGCAGGAAGCTAACACTGCATCCCCATGGCAGCCTCTAATGGCAAGTGGACAGTTTAACCCTCCAGGTTTGCAGGAGGAAGCCAGGACACTGCTACAGCTTCCCATCACAGAATAGGCAGTGCAAGACAGCAACAGGGAGAAGATGAATCCTGAATCAAGAAGTGAACTGCATAACAACTACATGAACCTGACTGATGAGTTTCTGAATTACAATCATATTACTCCACAGATTGACTTTGGATACTCAGCAACTACGTTTCACTGTTTCACTCTATGCCCTCTGTGGGGAGAGAGGAGGAGAAACTGTCCCACTACAACAGTTGCATAGGCTACAAATTAAACAATAATTCTGTCAATGACTAAATATGAAAGGCTGCTCCAAATCCCCTCCAGGGCATTTCAGAATGACAAGTGTCCCACCCAGCTCCTCAGCAATAATTATGGATGCTCACTGTTGCAGGTGAACAGGATACCCAATGTCACTTCACAATCAACAGCCAGGAGCTACTCCCAGGTACTAGAAACATAAGCAATGTCATAAAGCGTCCATCCTTTCCATCAAGACAATGCAGTGAGAGGCATTCAGATTCAGTGATGAAATGAATACAACACAAAATTATAAACAGTAATCTGCACAAAATGAACTGCTAAACCCGACAGCCTGGGGAAGAATCAATATAAATAATGGCAGATTTCCAGCAGCAAGCAGCTTTGTAACATAACTGAGTAATAGGATACCGAGAAATCACCATGTTTTCAAATCAGTGGCTAAAGGAGTAATCATGACATTAAAAATTAAATAAACACAACTGAAAATGAGTCCTTTGTAAAAGCATAAAAGCAAGGTGAACTGCTACAGGTGTGTAATGAGCAAATGAATTTGAATGGATACTGCGACTTGGCAATGAATTGGCTTTACCTCATCTTCCAGTCAATGCCTCTTAAGAACAGCAAATTAAAATTTCTTAGTAAATGCTAAGTATATACTTTCCATGTCTTTAGTTTGAATGGACTTGCAACATTTTAGTCTGTTACTTTAAGTGATATTAAATCATTGGTTTACAGGAGCTAAATTCTACCAATTGGGGCCACTATTTAGATACATGTAAATATTTATTAAAAGGGAGAAATATTTTCCATAAAATCCATAACAGCAATCCAATTTAGTCCAGATAGTTGTGGTTTCGTTTGACCGTATCAACCCAAAACATTAACTCGCGCTCCTCTCTTCGCAGATGTCAGGAAGCGTGGGAGTGATATTGAACACCAGTATTTAAATCCTGACTTTATGCGAAGTCGTGGAGCACAAAGACGAAACCTCAATAGGCTCTCAGATGCCCCCCTCTCCTCTCAACCTGCTGTTCTATAGGCAGTAGGAGCCCTTGAAACCCTCTTGGCACATAGGACCATGTACAGATGGCTGACCGAGAGATGGTTATGGACAATGAAGGGGGCACTTTACATCATACATTTTCAGATTTACATTGAAACTTTCCACTAGATGGCCAAGGTAAAGCAATCTTTCAGGACACCAAAGCTACTGCTGACAGACATATTACTAACTGGATTCTTGGCTTTCACCTGCAGCCTGGTTTGCAAGCATTGCACAGGCAAAAGCTCAAAGATCAGAAATATCTCTGTTTCTTCCATGCTTTCTCCAAGGGTGTAAGATCACGTTTACCCAGTTCAAAGTGAACAAGGTCACAGACTAGTTTCCACTGCGGAGCCCATGGGTAATCTGCCGTCGTCTGTCTCCTCGCACTGGCTAAAGGGACTGATCATCCTGTAACGTTGATAGTTATATAGAAAGGAATTTGTATTGATAGAGGTGGAAATGTTTTGCATCACTGGTTAGTAACCCTTAGTGTGGAAAACAAAGCTTGGAAGGAGGAAATAGTATGAGATTTAACAATTGAACTGACGCAAAAAGAAAATCATTTATAATTAATCATGGAATTCAATAATACAGGTGATTACAACCCATAACAACTCCTTTCCCACTCCTACAATGCAGCACCCATGTAGCAATGCTTTCCCATCACAAGCAAGGCTGTAAGCAATGCACAATACAAGTTTCCTACTACTCTTAATAAACCAAACAATTAGTTCCAGACACCCCAATGTTTACAAATTCACTGTGAGAAACGAGACTCAGTGCTTTACTATCCACTGTACTGCAGTGGACTCAAGTTTTAGCTGGCGTTTTAAACTGGTCTGGTTTACAGCTGAGAAATTTTGCAGATACCATCATGATATTGAGAGCAGACCTACAAACCAGGAGACGAAACCTACTTTCACAGAAATCATAGAAGTATTATTTTCAATCTAGCAAACCCCAGAGACCAGAGCCATTTGACAGGAAGCACAGACTAGCTCCCAGTCTTGTCACTTCCAATTTATAATAGCTTGCCCGCCCTCACATAGAATACAGGAATGTCTTGTATATCTCAACGCCTGCTGCCATTTAGTCATCAAACAGTTAATCTAGTCCAAAAAAAGGCAGAGGTAACATGATTAGCAACAGAGCCTGCAGTTTCTGTTTATTATCCAGTATTTGCCCTTGTTAATTTGCAGGTCTTCACATGGAGAGTGGATAACCTAGGAACCGATTCCATCGTGCTCTGCAACATTTCACTAGCACCACAAGGGCTGAGCCTACAGATTGGCAATTAATGAACGATTCTGACCTAGACTTTGCATTATTCTGCAGCACCAAACTAACACAGTCTGGGTGAAACCAGAGTAGATATTGAAGGCTGCGATCTTGACAGTCTCAGACTGTTCGATTTCAACCACTGGAACAGCTTTTGGTTGTCTTATTGAACAGATAAGTCTGGCATAGATGGTCCCAAGCCCAGTTACAAAAGGAGGGCTGGGCATAGGGCTAGCAACCCATCCCGTTAAAAACCCAGAGTTACAGAAATGCCAACAGAGGCTTCAAAAGCCTCATCCCAGGGAGAGGAAGGATCGTCACCTAGGAGATGTATGAAATTGTGTGGTGAAAGCAGAAGTCACAGGGCTGATAAATCTTCGGCCTGGGACTGAGGACTCTGGTGAGCTGCTGTCAGCAGCCTATGCCCCATTTGGGGTCATGGGCTTAAGAAGAATTTAACAGATCTTAAAAAATACAGGGAATGATGAACTCCCTGCTCTGTGCTTAACAGGCTGGTCTCCAAGTGAATTACAATTAATGAAATACAATCAAATGGTTAAACTGCCTACCAACACCTACACTGGACAACAAAGATTTTGCTTCCCGAATACTTTCAGGTGTTTCTTGTGGATTTTGGGTTGCTGATCATGAAAATCACCATGAAATTTCCTATTACACAACTTTTGTTTTGAAATTGCCTGTATTTGTTATTTCAAGTCATAAATCAAGTCAGAATAACTGATGCCAAGATTAAAGAAGGCATTTTTGTTGGTCCATAAAACAAACAGGTCATCAATGACTAGTAATTTGAAGAATGTCTAGTAGGACCAGAGAAAATTGCATGGAACGCATTCAAGGATGCTATTGAAAATCTTCTTGGTAACTACAGAGCACCAAACTATGTGCAGCTGGTTGACAACATGCTTCAAGCATACAAAACCATGAAGTGCAACATATTACGAAAGATTAATTTCCTGCATTCCCATTTAGACTTAATCCCTGCAAATCTTGGCACTGTCAGTGATGAGCATGGGGAAAGGTTTCACCAGGACATTGCAGTCATGGAGAAACGGTATCAGGACAACTGTAATCCATCGATACTGGCTGATTATTGTTGAACACTTAAGTGAGAATCCTCAGGCACTGAGCACAAAACGAAAATCATCAACAAAACATTTTTAGCTTAGTTGCACCATTATATAATTAAATGCATTATATTCAATAAAAGTTAATTTCTTGTTTCTCCAAATTCCTACATGGTACAAATAGTCTGAAATTATATTTGTTTAGTTTCAAGATCATACACAAAAAAAAACTTTTGAGGAAGTAATGCTTTTGGAAAAAAAATTGTTGTCCAGTGTTGTCCAAGTAGCCGGCTGAAAAGGAAAGCCTCTTGTTTAACTGGGAACCACTCTGCAGTTCTGCACCATATTCTGGACAGCAGAAACAATGGGAGCAAACTGACAGAACAGTAATAAATGATCATGAGGTAGTCTGAAACTTGGAGACCTGGCCTGACTCTATTCTTCAACCAATATATTATAGGTACACAATACACATTCAAACTTGGTCAGTAGAATAAGAGAGTTAACAAATAACAAAGCTAAATAAAGAAATAACAAGTTGAATCCAAGTACTGAGATTTGCTCCAAACCCAACAGGAATTGTGCTATGAACACAGCATTACCAGGATGTCACTGCGACCCAAATATTTAAACTGCCAAGAAAATGTGCCAGAAGGAAAACAAAAAGGCACTCAGAAATCTGTGCCGCCTTCAAGATATAATAATGGACAAGTTCCTGAACTGGGGAAACAGGAAGTGACAAAGGAACCCAAATGAGAGAGCCTAGAGCAAATTTCACAAGTGTGGTACAAACAGCAAGCAATTTGAGATGAGCAATTAAGTCAATTATATGACATGGAAAGTGCAGTGACTGAAATTACATTACCCTTCCCCATATCACTAATATGCAAAACATTTAATAAATAAGTCCAGTGACGACACTGGAAAGTTATCCATTGCATTGATTGATGCACTGACAATCAAACTGGCACTACAGTGGTTAAATACTAACATGTCCATGCTGGTGGTATATTTCAGGAATAATCCAGAGGACAGGTGGTGGTACAGATAAAATTATTGTATTGCAAGAAAGAATGCAATGTCTCAAATGCCTATTAACACAGTTCATTCAAAGACAGCTAACAAAGGAGCAAGAAAATCAGAATATTGCACTGTAAAGTCAGTAAAGTATGTATATGCACATTTTAAACAGCATTTTAGAAAAGAAATTTTCTACCACTTTTCAACTGTTCTACCTATGTTAAGTATGATGAAAGATACTTGTGAAAGGAAATCTTCATTTTTCTTGATACCACTGCTAAGTTCTGCGAGGCTGGTGACCACATATTTTCCACAGACAGCAGCACTTTGAAACGGTTTCATTAGCTCTGATTATTTTCATTGATACTGGTTCCTCCATTTGGCTGAATCTGAACAGACTCTAGGAGTGGCTTAATGAGCTGCCCAAAGGGACTGAAAACAAAAGGAGAGGAACACAGAAGTTAGATGTTATCCCACCCAATGAGCCTCCGCATCCAACACATCATCTTCCACAACTTCCAAAGGGATCCCACCACCAAAATCCTCTCTCCCTCCACCACCTCATTTCACAGGGATCACTCCCTCCGCAAACCCCTTGTCCATTCATCCCTCCCCACCAATCTCCCTCCTGGCACTTATCTCTGCAAGCAGCCAAAGTGGGATACCTGCCCATTCACTCCTCCCTCAGCTCCAAACAGTCATTCCAGGTGAGGCAACACTTCACCCACGGATCTGCTGAGGTCGTCTATTGTGTCCGGCGTTCCCAATGCGGCCTCCTCCACGTTGGCGAGACCCATCGTAAATTGGGGACTGCTTCATTGAGCACTTCTGTTCCACCTGCCATAAGCAGAACTTCCTGACAGCCAAACATTTTAATTCCAATTCCCATTCCGACATGTTGGTCCATGGCCTCCTCTTGTGCCAAGATGAGGCCACCCTCAGGGTGGAGGAGCAACACCTTATATTCCGACTGGGTGGCCTCCAACCTGATGGCATGAACATCGATTTCTCCTTCCAGTTAAAAAAAAAATCCCTCATCTCTTCTATTCCCCACTCTGGCCTCTTACCTCTTCTCACCTGCCCATCACCTTCTCCTGGATCCCTCCTTCCCTTTCTCCTATGGCCCACTCTCTTATCAGATTCCTTCCTCTCCAGCCCTTTACCTTTCCCATCCACTTGGCTTCACCTATCACCTTCTAGGTATCCTCCTTCCCCACCCCATCTTTTTATTCTGGTGTCTTCCCCCTTCCTTTCGAGTCCCGAAGAAGAGTCTCAGCTTGAAGTGTTGACTGTTTACTCCTCTCCATAAATGCTGCCTGACTTGCTGAGTTCCTCCAGAGTTTTGTGTGTGGCTTTAGATTTCCAGCATCTGCAGACTTGCTTGTGTTTAGATTTTATTGTTCAGTTTTTACTGTTCCATTCAGAAGGCACAGATGCTTCACTGGGGAAGAGGTAATTCAATAGCATCTTGCCTAGACTGAATGCAGGGAATGTTGCTAGTCCATCCAACAATAAAGGGCCATCATCGCTGACATCTGCACAATTTGTAGCCAGAATCACTGGACTGCAGTCAGGATTGGAAATCAACAAAGGCTGATAAACGGACTCTCCCTGCTCTAGCCCAGAGTTAATTACAGTGAAGGCAGAAGGCCTATTGGTCTGTTTGCATCAAAAAAGTTTTCCTAAGCCTTTAGAGACTCTTGCAGTGTCCTGACACAGATCAATGCATTCAGAAGAGAAGAAAAATAGTGGAACAAAACTAAAAGTACAAGTACTTACGTTGATAAAACCTCAGAAGGTAGGTCTGTGATATAGGATGGAATCTTCTTCCCAGTAAGAAACTGGGCCACTTCATTACTGAATGTATTGCAGTTATGTTCAAAAAGTTTGTAGCATTCTCCCCTGCATGGTTAAAGATTTCACACAACAGTTAATCAGTGGTAGGAAGACCAAAGATCTCACTGAATACCATAAGAACACAGGAACAAACTACTTACTGAACAGCAATAAATCTCCAGATATTGTCAGACCTCAGATGGATAAACAGATTTATTTTTGCCTGCTTTACTTATCAACAAATTTGGGTTCACTTCACATAACTTTCATCAAGTTTAGAATATATCCAACCAAATTAGGAAAAAACTCAAAATATGTTTAATAAGATGAACGAAGTTACACTGTGGCTAATAGACTATGATTCACAGACAGTATAACTGTGGCCAATGGTGTACACACAATTCTCCATGAATGGATATATGAGGAACTGATGTATGTTTTACCAGTGCACTGAACTACAGATGAGAACTACACTGAAACCGTGAACAATAGACCAAGAACTAAGACCTTACCTACCATCAAATCAAGGCATCGACAATATAAGCTAGGGCCTATAGGTTTCACCAATGACAGAATAATGCCAACAGGTTTAAGAAGAGGCATGCATCATCTTGAATATAGATCAAGGGTGATCTAATGAAAGCATTTAAGATGATTAAAGGATTTTATTTTGCAGGCCTTGTAAAATAAAGATAAAATGCTAAAGATGTGCTCCATACGCCAAGGACACAGACAGGAACAACAACAAAGGATTTTTTGTTTAGAGAGCAAATTTCCACTTGTTCTTGACTTTACTCAATCACTCTGAGGTCTTTGACTTCAACATTTGGACAAACTGTGGAATACCGTCTTCAAATCTGGCCACCGGCATTCTACAAATTTTCTTTAGTGAAGTCACTAACAAGGAGGCCTGACCTTGGCTTGAGCTACTGGACCAGAGGTAACTTTAGGGCACACTTCCTCACAATGATTACTGGAAACTTGGAACTCTCTTCAGGATTGTATCAACCAAAACTTTCAAAAGGGAAACTGACAGGGTTTTGCCAGGGGAAAAATGTTAAAGAACAATGAAATAGGATGGGTGAAAGAAGCCACAAACATATATGAATTTTAAATTTACTCTTTTTTTTTTGTCCAGTCCTGCTGAAGGGTCTTGGCCCAAAACATCAACTGTACTCTTTTCTATATGTGCTGCCTGGCCTGCCGAGTTCCTCCAGCATTTTGTGTGTTGCTTGAATCAGATTGGATGGGCTGAATGGCCTCTTATTCCAGTGTCCCTTTGTATATTTTGTACAAGTGAAAAATAAACTTCCTGGTCCCGTCCTTGGTGAGAACTGAATATTCTGACTCAGCAGGACTGCCTTAATATTTTCTTAATACACAAACAGAGATGGCAATTTGCCTGGAAACTTAGACTGCATTTGTGAATAGTTCAGTTGCTTTATTCCAGAAGGTCTGAAAATGATGCAAGAATAATCAGAATGGAGGAGGTTATACCCACTAAGAACAGGGTAGGATTTTTTTTCTCAGTAAAGTGAAATGAGGGTCAATCCTAAAGGTCTTCAAAATGTGTATTGATATATTACTGTCACGTGCACCAAGATACTGTGAAAAGCTGGTCTTGAATCCTGTTCATACAGATCAGACTATACAGTGCATTGCACTAGAGTAAGGTAAAGTAAAAACAATGTGGATTAAAGTGTAAAAGCCACCAAAAAGTGCAGTGCAGATAAATAATAAAGCACAAGATCGTTACGAGGTAGAGAATGAGGCCAAGAGTCCATCTTATACAAGTACAGGACATGGGAAGATATTCATGAGAAATTAATTCTAGAAGCAATTAAGAAAAGGAATTTGGGAGAAACTAGGAAGTGGTTAGAATCTGGAATGGCTGTAGTGACTAGGAAAGCTGCCAGGAAACATGAGAGAAAGCAGGGCATGTTGATGGAACCAATACTTTGGGTGCACAAACCTTTGTGAACCGGGAAGAGTTAAAACTGGATTCTATCTGTAAATATTTTAAAACAAATACTATTCTAAGAAAAAAAAATTGCTAACTTTGTGATACAGGCTCAACAAGATGATTAAATCTCAGTATTGACACAAAGGAAATCTGCAGTATTTAAAGCAATTCTTGAGAAACCTCACGTGAGTCAGCATTTTCAAGACGAGGCTATAATTGAAAGACCTGATATGTGCTGTTTGGTCTTGCATGGCACAGCAATTCTTCATTGGCAACAACACAACTATAATGTGACACATCACTCTGGTAAATTCTATAATAGGTTCATTTTGTGCGGGGAGATGGTTTTGGGGGTTGATGTTCTTGTTCTGTTTTTGTTAGATTTTTTTGTGCAGGGGAGGGGGATTTGGGAGCTGATGTTTTTGTTGCGTTTCGTGCGGGGGGGGGGTTGACGATCGTATTGCCATTCTTTTTTTGCACGGGGGGTAGTGGGTTTACTGTTTCTCTTTGGTTCCATGACTTCCATGGTTTTCCTTGTTTTGTGGTTATCTGGAGAAGAAGAGTCTCAGAGTTGTACACTGAATGCATACTTTGATAATAAATAAACCTTTGATTTATAAATACAGTAGGTGACAAGTGGTATGCATAAAACCCACATTTTCCTGGATGTCTGCAAAGAGTAAGAATTTCAGGTTGTACACTGTGTACATTCTCTGATATTAAATTGAACCATTGAAACAAACTGTACGGATATATGCTTTAGCACTGGTCATGCTGTTGGTAACTTAAAGTAAATCTGGATGCCCATATGGTTTGTTAAAGATTTTTTAAAGGAATAACTTTATTTGCCACATGTACATTCAAGCATACAGTGAAATGTGTCACTTGTGTAGGGGATATGCTGGGGCCAGCCCATAGGTGTCGCCACATTTCCGGCACCAACAGAGCACGTTCGCAGCCTACTAAGCCTAACTTGTACATTGTGTGGGAGCAACCCCATGTGCTCATGAGGAGAAATTACAAACTCCTTATGGGCAGCAGCAAGAATTGAACCCTGATTTTATAGCTGACCTGCAGTAAAGCACTGCATTAACCGCTAAACTCTGCCACCCCTGTGGCTTTTAAACACAACAACTGGGCCTACTTTGCCTGCATGCAGAGAACACAAAAAAAACAACCAGGAACTAACCTGAAGGATGATTCTCCCAAAGATGATAAATAGTCCATGATTAACTCCTCAGTCACTTCTGTGGTGCCAAGATCAATGACAGAGTCAGGTGGTCCAAGTAATGTCCCGCCCTGGGAATCAAATAAGACAAGTCACATTGGACACTATGGCATAAAATAAAAGTACCTACAAAATACTGGTGTCAAATTTCAAGTGGTTCCTGAATTGGAAGCATTGTACAAAAGGAAGTTAACCAAAAAGAATTCAGCAATACCAGTTACGAAAACATCAAATTAGTTCTCCCGATGGAATGCAGAAACAAAGACTTTCAGATTTCTTTTCTGAAGTGGCAGGAAGCTACTTAGCTCAATGAGGATACTGCAGCTCTCAGAGCAACCCCATCAATCCCATTCCTGGATTTATTTCCCTACAATCTACTCACAATTCACAGACTTATGCTGACTTAGCTGATCCCAGCTGAGCTGTCTATTCAATGCTTCTGTCGTTCCTCCCTTCTGGTACATCGAGTGGCAACCTTGTTGTTTCTGAAGCATTTGTTTTTTTTACCAGACCGAGTTGCTAGTTCGATGCTCAACCCAACACGGATGGAAAACATGCAAGGAGCTGGCCAGATCCAAACCCGGAACCATTTGCCTTGAAGTCCGGTGTGGATGCCACTACACCACTTGCTCAATGCTCCACGGAAGAGGAAATTAGCTAGGGTTCCTGAATTTGATAGCTTACAAATCAGATTTTGTTTATTTGTACAAAAATGTGCTAAAAGATATGTAGACAACATGCAGGTGGATACTGTTTGCTGAGGGGAAACCTGGGTGGAAAGGGAGTGGGGAAACAAGCTCCCGTGCGTATGAAGAAACAAGATGGGGTTGGTGCCACTAGCAGTTTTTATATCAGTGACGGGGTGACTGACCACCAGAACAAAGCTCCACAAAGGAGAGAGTGCAGACCGATTCCTTATAGACACCAAGACAGTATGAGGCAGAAGCATGTGGCAAGCATCTTTTACCTTTAGAAAATAATGAGTGGCCCAAGGTCATTATTGCCTATGTGGGCTGGAGGGGAATTTTGTCCAGAGGTGGTCCATTTAGCTAGATGTCAGGGTTTCTGTCTGTCAGGAGTTAGAGGGGAAAGGGTTTTTACATCAACAAGAAAATCAGCTGAAGAACAGAATGAATACATAATGAGGCAAACACTTTGGAAAAAAATAATAAAGAAAATACTCACCGGCTGACAGTTGGCAATTCCACCTGATCCATAGAAGAACTCTTCACCATTAACAACAATTGCAGTGTGCCTGACAGAAGCCAGATACAATAAACATTTTAATACTATAATTAAAACATAGTTACAAACACATTACCAAAAGAATATTATTTAGAAAATGCAATTAACTCACCATATTCCATCAAGTTGTTTTCCTGTTAAAATAAGAAAACAAAAGGTAAGGCAAACAGCCACTGAGGAACAGAAGTATTAGGATCTTCCTATTGACCCACCTCTCACCTTTACATGACTCAGTTACATCTCCCCTAAGCATTCACTGCTCCAAAATCTTTCCCTTACGTTACAACTTTCTATACTGTATTCAAACATTTTCGTAAACCCCTTTACTCATGGTAGGATAATCTTTAAGTTTCTGTAATGTGGTCAGAGCAGTACCTTTTATGATTCTAATGCCACTGCCTTAATCATGAATAACTGTCAGGTTGTCACCACATTTCAGAGGTGTCATGATTCTTTAAGCAAATGTTTTGCTAAATCTGGTCTTCTTGAACAAGAAACCAGTATTTGTTTTAAAAATAGGAGAAAATTCATTCAGTGGGCTTTGATGGGTAAAAGTTATATTAATGCAACAATTCAAGGTGGCAGCAGGTTACCACACCCAAGGTCAACTAGGGATGGGAAATTAAGGCTCATCAACTTGAGAAGCCCACATCCCCTTAAGGAATAAATTTAAAAAATAACGAGAAGAGATGGAAGTAAATGAGGGACTGTAGGTATTTGAAATCCTCGAAAAAGAACTGGTTTAAAAAAAAAAGAATGTGGGATAATGGAACAATGCATTTAGATTTTAATACAGGATTATATACAAATGAGCACTTGTTCGGTAGGGCCCGAGCTTAGTTAACAAGAATAATGAAATTGGAGGTGAGAAGGATCAGATGGTCACATATTATTAAAAATATCTAAGCAAAACATTTTATTTACCCTCTAAAGCAGAATTCCCCAATGTCGACATTAAAAAGGTTGGGAACCCCTGCTCTAAAGGTAGAACCACTTTTTGACACATGCGCTTTTTGTCATCCTCCATTGCAATGTCCCATTAAAATGGGAGATTCGATCACAAATGTGGCAGATTAAAGTGTGCCCATGATCTACTATGCCATCTATGTGGTATCTGAATAACCACCTGCCAAAGTACTCTTAGGCCTCTGGAAGCCAGCATGGTCAAGATCAAAAGTTAATAAATTTCACGTCACATGCCGGTGATAATAAACCTGATTCTGATTAATTTATTGTCAAAGTACGTATGCAGTGTACAACTCTGAGATTCGTCCTCTCCAGATAGCCATGAAACAAAGAAAACCGTGGAAGATGCTCAAAAGAAAAACATCAATCCACACCCCCCAGCAGAAAAAGAACAAGAACAACTCAAATACCCTCCCCGCCCCGCACAAAAAAACTAAACACAACAAGAACATTCCCAAACCCCATCCTCTTACACAAACAAATACTTAACAAAATATGCCACACAGAAAGAACGGGCTAAAAACACAAAATATAAAATTCATAAAGGTGAAAGAGTCCACGGTGTCCAATCCATCAAAGCAGAACCTCGGTAACATTGACATAGGGGAAAAATAAAATTGCAGGCTCCGACAGTTCCAGTAACACATGAAAGGTGAAAAGAAAACATAAAAGAAGTGAAATAAACAGTTTGTGGACTATCTGGAAGATGTTGACTGAGGGAGTGTTGTACACTGGGCACCATCTTGACCCAAAGTCAATCAGATGTGAGAAAAGTTGAAGTCACTTGAATCTGAAACTTATGGCACTGGCTTGAAAGTAACTCATTCTCTGGTCATCCCTGCTTTTCCTATAGTGTGCAATCTGCTTTTCATACAGCCAAACAACTTGCCAGGACATGTTAGAAGGACAGCATGGAACCAACAATTGTGGTTCAAGTGGAGCCACAGGGAAACCACACCAGGCACAGGAGGTTGGCTGATATTAAGGTAAAGGTGTTGTAGTGGTCACAATTTATACTTCCCATCTTTTTCAAAAAGGAAGAAATGTTTTTCAAATTCTCAAAGGGCCACAGTGGGGCAAATTGAAAACCATTGGATGAAAGCAGAACAGATTAGTCATGCAATACCATCATTTGTACTGTACCCTATATTGTATACATCAGACAACCCTGTAGCACTGTACTCTATACTGTATATGAGACATCACTATAGCACCATATCCTATATTGTGTACATCAGACATTTTAAATAATCCTCTCTGTGCCTTGTTTGGTGCATCGGGCAGCAACCTTGCTGTTTCTTTTGGTGTTTGTCTGTTTTACAAGGCCGAGTTGCAAGTTCGATATTAAACTCAGCACGAATGGAAAACATGCAAGGAGCTGGCTGGATTTAAACCTGGAACCATTTGCTCCGAAGTCCCGTGTGGATGCCACTACACCACATATGATTCAAGGGAAACTTGGGTTATTTTTGCATTCCATGGTCTCATGATTAATACTACACCATTTTTCATGAAGGGCTCTTATTGATACAATAAGCAACAAGGAGAGAACAAACTATAACCATTACCCAAGAATCTACCAGTGTCAGAGTAAAGCAAGCTTGATTACATCGTCCATCTGCTTCACTCAGCTGATTAAACATGTGTATTAAATATATGCCCTTGTCTTTGGAGGACAATGAATAAAGAAAACCTTACTTATTGACAAAGGATCATGTGATCATCTGAACCTTCTCAGCTCCAATGTCACTCTCCGCAGAAACACAGAACACTTGTGGATTGTACCTCTGGATTTATTTAATACATTTGATTTGCTGAGCTAGCTTCCTTTCACCCAAGAGCCAGATCTGTTCTCTTAGTACTCAAAAGTATTTCCCCTGCGATTATGAAAGAACTTCTACACAGATGTGGTCAGTGAAGTAGCCAATAGGCCCTTTACCCCTTGGGCTTGTTCTACCTTTCATTCAGACCACTGCTGACCAACCAGTTAATTATTCCTCCCCTGACCCAACGAATATTTACTCCAACTCTGGAGAACGCTGCAGATTTCTCCTCTCCTTTGCTGATTTCACTTATACGAGACCTAGCTCTAATTTGGAAGTGTCCCCATTCTTTATTCCCATAGCACATACACATAGTACCAACTGCCTATTAACGGTTCAACTCAGAATTCAGCCCCCTCCCCCAGCCTGCCCTCAATATTAAAGTGCATATAAGACAAAGATATAGAAACTGCTTTCATAATTTAACCCTGTGAGATCTCGTGCACTTCAGCCTATCCTCACTGAAGCATTTTTATCAATTTCTCTAATTGGGTTACATGTTTTAAAACTATCTGTTTAAAAAAAAAACTGCCTGGGCTTCAAACGAACTGGTTACAACCTTGGCACTCTACATGATCCTGAGCTGGCTTCCAATGCCGGATTACTTCAGAATCAGGTTTAGTATCACAGATTAATATCACATTGTAAAATGCGTTGACAGGTGACAGCAGTACAATACATAGTAATAGGAAAAATTTGAAAATATATGTACATATACACACTTTAATTCTGTTTTTAAACATGTTCAACTATACAAAATATATAGACATATTGATTGATATGTTCGTGGCCTAAGGTAGGAGGAGTCAATTTTAGAAAACCTGGCACATTTATTTTTCAACGTAGTCTCCGCTTATATTTACACACACAGTCCAGTGGTCATGGAGCATAAGGATCTTGGACCCCCAGAAAGTGTCCACAGATGGGTGATTGATAAGTTTGTGGCCTAAGGTAGAAGGAGATGGGTTATACAGCTCTCGTTACATACACATGCAGGTCAACTCTTTGAGTGATTATACAGAAAGTTTGAAGTTAATAACTCACCTCCTTCTACCTTAGGCCACGAACTTAGCAGTCACCCTGATGCATTATTAACTTCAAACTTTCTGCATAATCACTCAAAGAGTTGACCTGCACGTGCATGTAACGAGAGCTGTTTAACTCATCTCCTTCTACCCTAGGCCACGAACTTATCAATCACCCATCTGTGGACACTTTCTGGAAGTCCAGGATCCGTATGCTCCATGACCACTGGACTGTGTGTGTAAATGTAGCGGTGGGGGGGACTATGTTAAAAAATAAATGTGCCAGGTTTTCTAAAATGGACTCCTTCTACCTTGGGCCACGAACTTTTCAATAACCCCTTGTATAATATACACATATTTATAATATAGTTAAATTAAACAGTTAGTGCAAAAAATAGAAATGAAAAAGAGGTAGTGTTCATGGGTTCAATGTCCATTCCACAAAGATTGTTCATTTCTGTCTGCAAATGGTAAGTTGTCTCCACTTTTGCCTCAGTTGACCTTCACCAAGACTCTCAACCATGCATGTTACCTTTAACCTGAATTATTCCAGCACTCTCCAGACCAGCCTCCCATTACCTCCAAAGCGAAATTAACCCACAATTGTGTCGTCTTCCATTTTAATCCCATTAGCTGTTGTCGACAGTTCTCCCTGAACCATGGTCCCCTTTTCAAACCTGCTGATACCACCTTCCCTCAAAAGAATACCAGTTCTAGATCCTTATAGCCTTGTAGACAACCTCTCCTCTGCAAGTCCTTGAATACTTTTCAGCCTTCAAAATCTGTGCTATCTCATCTAAAATTCCTCTGAATCCCTTTGCTCTGGTTTACGCCCTTGCAGTAGCACTTTGATGACCCCGCTTGAAATCATAGACAACCTTGTGATTACGACAAAGCAACCTTCAACCATTGTCCCTTTCAAGATGGGCAGCATTTTGAACCGCCAATTCCATCACCACCTTCATAACCTATTTCCATCCTTCTACCCAGTCATAGTCATAATCACTTGCAGCGGCTTCTCTCCCACACTCTCCCCTCTTGTTAAACCTCTCCATTTTTTTTTCCTTCTCTTCTACGTAAATTAGATCACAGCTGACCTGCAAAATCAGTTATATTTTTCAGTATTTTGGCCAAAATTGTGACCATCACCCTATGTCTATTCTTGAGACTTTGTAACGTTTTGCTTGACAACGCTTCTGTAAGGGAGAATGATAGACCTTTGCTTTTCTAAGGATACCACAAAATTGAATGTCGTTGTTAAAGCTAACATTACATTTTCTCACTCTGATGTTCATGTACATGTTCACTCAGGTTTCCTGTTCTTGCTGACGACAGATTTAAAATGCTCGGATGCCCAGCTCAATTTTAACCCTCAAAATTCCTTAGAATCTTACCATCTGTATATTTGATGTTAATTCCTTAACCATTGGTGAACGTCCTTCACATAATGCGATGTTAAAGTCTGAAATTGTCACCAAACTTCCTTTAAATGAATGATTCTTTTAAATGTACATCTACCACCAGTCACTTAAGTGTTTCAAGGTTTCTTTAAATGACTCTGTGCCAAAAAGTGCAGGTACCTGTGCCTTCCCACACCTTTCAAATTGCTTTGCTCAGAATTTCTAATTGGAACATTAGAAGTTTGCTGCACCACTACCTAGTGCCAGAACAGGGAAATTACACCACTTGGCCTTTGCTGTGAACCTGAGGCACACAGGCCAAAAGTTACTTCACTGTACAGTATTCATGCTAAATCATAGCAGACACAAGAGTCAGTCAAGGCTTCTGGTTAGTGAGCAGGTAACTGCAGAGCAAAATATCAGCATAAATTAAGGTCTTTTTTGATAAAACCCATATGGATCCACCAACTTTTGGTGAAAATAGAAGTCAATAGCTTTCAAACTTTTCTTACAACTTTTTTTTGAAAACGGTGAGGAAATATTATTGAAAGGGAATCGAAGAATCTCTTACAGGGTGCTGCCAGAGCCAGGAAAGCAGACATCAGTCTCATTCTGTGAAGTTTGTAGTTTAGTTTAACATCTTATTATGCCTTTCAATTCCTCTTCTCATTGCTACCATCAGGAAGGAGGTACACAGGCCTGAAGACACACACTCAATGATTCAGCAACAGCTTCTTCCCCTCTGTCATCTGCTTTCTGAATGGATTTGAACCCACAAACACTGCCTCACTACACTTTAAAAGAAATTATTGAAACAGAAATAACAAGTACTTTATTGATCCCGAGTGGGAAGTTCTTTTGTTACAGCAGCAACATTTAAAAACACTCTTAGCAGTATGCAGACCTAATAATAAAGTACAGAATAATAATATACACAGTAATATATAGTTTAACTATTTTACTGCAATTATGGTTTTTTCTCTATATTATCTACTGCATTGTACCGCTGTCACAAAGTTAACAAATTTCACAACATATGTCCGTGACATTTATTAAACCTGATTCTGATCAAACATCTGAAAACATTTTACACATTGAAAAGTACACAGACTGCTTCACAGCCAAACTTAGCGGCAACGTTGCTCCCAGCACAATCTCACACTAAGCAATGAGCAATGATTCTGCAACTTTGGTTCAGGATGGCTGAAAGGGAAACGCTGGCCTGAAAAAATACAGAGATCTTCTTTCATGTTATTATTGAACACAATGACTATTCTGTGAATACAACACAGCTGCTAAAATTAGTGTCAGTAAAATTGCAAATGACTCACACAAATCACTTTTCACTCGAGGGGGAAAAAAATCATGTTAGGGCTTACTAGACCTTACTGCAATGTTCCAGCTTCCTTTTGTATCAAAAACATTTAAGAAAGGATTGTTGGGATCAAACAGAAGTGGATTTTTCTCCCTCGTTCAGAGTATTTCAAAGCAAGACGGAACGGGAGATTTTTTTAAAAAACGAGACTGATATTAAAGGAAATTCCAGAAATACAACAGAGTCCTGGCAGCTATCTACTCATTAGTTTGCTCTTTCGCTTTTTCAGATACTGATAGAGCTTTGGTCCAACTTCAGCTTCTGAGGAAAAGTTGCTGGCAAGTGAAGTGTCCAAACAGGAGTCACCAGATAACTTTCTCATCTCTTCAATGCCGGCTGTTTTGATGGGGAAGCAAGTGGACCGGGGGGGGGGGGGAGAATAAAACTAGACGAGACAGGAAGAACAACTACATTTCACACATGGGCATGAACTCCCAGTCCTGCAAAGGAGTGTGATCATTTATTTAAACCTGGCACTTACACCTGCTCTGTTAACAGTCTTAGTGACACAAACAAGATGCTTAGTTACAGGTTTCAATTTCCTTAAAGTCCAAATTAAAACACAAAAATTAGACCGTTTTCAATTCTGGCAACTCATCCTTCACAAAACACAAAAGCGTTCAAATGAGTACAAATAATTCATTACAAGATAAAATTCCGTATTGTATTTGCCGCGGCCTAGTGGCATTACCGCCACCCCGGCCTCGATTTGCGGCACCTGCATCTTCCCGGGGGCGGTAAGGTTTCAACTCACCGAGCATCAAGGAGCTGAACTGACGAGCGAGTCCTCGGGACAGGTCGTAGACGTAAAGTTTGACGGGATGAGGCGCCGTCTCCATCGTGCCGGGGGCTGAGTTGCTCGTTGCCAGCTTCCGCTTCACTCTGTCCGGCGACGCAAACACGAACACCGGGGCCCCGGGCAGGATGCCTCCGCATGAAGCGATCCGGACAGCCCTGAACGCCCCGCCCCGCCCCGCCCCCCTTTCTTCCCGTCACCGCCGCTTGGTCACGCCTCTTGCCCGTCAACAGTTCGACCACTCACTGCTCCTTTACGCCACGACGTCGCCACCGTTTTGTCCCGCCTCCCACCCAATCAACGTTTCGGCCACGCGTCGCAGTCCCGCCCCTGTCAACTCCTCCTACCCATGATTGGTTCGGCTCCCGTCTATCGACGACTCAACCACGCCCACACGGGCAGCCCGGAATCCCGTCCCGTGCAGTGACGCAAGCGGGCAGCATCGATGGTTTTTGATGGTCAAGGACACAAGTCAACGATATGAGGGGGGCGGGGAAAGAGAATTGAATACCAAAGTTGACCAGAGAACATTTGTTGTAAACCTGGCAACTAGAGACAGAAAATAAATAAATGTTTTGGAATAGCATCAGTTTTAATGGCACTGGCATATGACGTGAAATTTGTCGACTTTGTGGCAGCAGAACAATGCGATACGTGATAATAGAGAGAAAACTGAGACCTACAGTAATTATTTGAGTATATATAGTCAAATAAGTATTTAAATTAATAGAATTTTAGGAAGTAGTGAGGTAATGTTCACGGGTTCAATGTTCATTAAGAAATCGGATGGCAGAGGGGAAGAAACTGTTCCTGAATCGTTGAGATAACAGACAGGTACTTCTGCATTTTTTGGAGAATACCAATAAAGAAATTGCCTGCTCTCAACTAGGAACCGCACCCCCCCCCCCCCGCCCATTTTGCCTTATTCACTCTCAGTGGCTTCTTTTTCACTTCTATTCTTTGATAAAATGTTGACTAGGACTTGTTTCCATATCTCTTTCCTTAGAATCTTACCTTAACACTGCCGTTGTTTCATCCATTCCCTTCAATTTCACTCACTGCCTTTCCCCCCTATCTTCTCACCATCTCAGTTCTTGAACCTGAAATGTCGACGGTTTCCGCCTTCACAGATGTTGTCTGGCCCGAAGTTTTCCGGAGGTTTTTTCCTATTTCAGATTTCCACCATTTTGCAGCTTTTCTTGGACTTTATACTTGAAATTCAATATTTTGTGTCCGGACTTGCACAGAAGGAAGAAGGGTTGAGTAGTAGTCAGTGCAATTCCCGCCACTGTCTGTAAGGAGCTTGTACCTTCTCCCTCTGACTGCGTGGGTTTCCTCCAGGTGCTCCAATTTCCTCCTACATTCCAAAGGTGTCTGGGTTAGGGTTAGTAACTTGCTAGCATGCTATGTTGGCGCGGGAAGCATGGTGACAATTGCAGGCTGCCCTCAGCACTACATATCGAAATTGACACCATCTACGAACCCCTAAGAGTCAAGAAAACGCAAGCCAATAGAATTCAAAGGTCAACTGAAGGAGTAGCCAATCAGGACTGAGACAAATGAACAGGGGGGCCTATATAAACGTAAGACTCCTAGAGAGAAACACCAATAACTGCGCACTGAGGTTGTCACCTCGAATGGTAATAAAATGCCTGCAAGCCAATTGCCAAACTCAGCGAACTCTGCAACATCAAATCCTTTGCACTTCTAAATTATTTTTGTAACAGAGTAATTTTACTGTCTTACACTGTATTTCTGCCACAAAACAACAAACGCCTGACTTCAGTGGTTGGGAAGATGTTGGAATCCGTTAATAAGGATATGGTTTCGAGCTACTTGGAAGCGCATGATCAAGTAGGTCAAAGTCAGTATGGTTTCCCTTGAGGGAAATCTCGCCTGACAAATCTGTTGGAATTCTTTCAGGAAATAACAGGGCGGATGGACAAAGGAGAGTCAGTGGATGTTGTTTACTTGGATTTCCAAAAGGTTTTGACAAGATGCTGCACATAAGGCTGCTAAACGACATAAGTGCCCAGGAAAGATACTAGCACGGAAAGAAGATTGGCTGACTGGCAGGAGGCAAAGAGTTGGAATAAAGGGGACCTATTCTGGTTGGCTGCCTGTGACTAGTGAGGTTCCACAGTGGTTGGTGTTATTTTTTTTCATGTTATATGTCAATGATTTGGATAACAGATTTAATGGCTTTGTGGCTAAGTTTACATGTGATATAAAGATAGGTGGAGGGGCAGGTAGTATTGAGGAAGTGGAGAGGCTACAGAAGGACTTAGACAGATTGGAATGGGCAAAGAAGTGACAGATGGAATACAGTGCTGGGAAGTGTATGGTCATGCACTTTGGGAGAAGGAATAAGGGTATAGACTAATTTCTAAATGGGGAGAAAATTCAAAAATCAGAGGTGCAGAGGGACTTGGGAATCCTTGTGCAAGATTCCCTAAAGGCTAGCTTGCAGGTTGAATCGGTGGTAAAGAAGGCAAATGCAATGTTAGCATTCATTTGGAGAGGGCTAGAATATAAGGGCAAGGATGTAATGCTGAGGATTTACAAGGCATTGGTCAGACTGCACTGGGAGTATTGTGAGCAGTTTTGTGCCCCTTGTCTAAAAAAAGATGTGCTGGCATTGTAGAGGGTCCAGAGGAGGTTCACAAGAGTGATTCCAGGGACAAAAGGGTTAATGTATGAGAAGAATTTGATGGCTCTGGGCCTGTACTTGCTGGAGTTTAGAAGAATGAGGGGAAATCGCATTGGAACTTATCAAATATTGAAGTGCCGAGACCCAGTGGATGTGGAAAGGATGTTTTCCATGGGGCCGGGGGGAGTCTCGGACCAGAGGGCACAGCCTCAGAATAGAGGGACATCGATTTGGAACAGAGATGAGGAGGAATTTCTTGAGCCAGAGGGCAGTGAATCTGTGGAATTCATTGCCACGGACAGCTGTAGAGGTCAACTCACTGGGTACATCTAAAGCTGAGGTTGATAGGTGCTTGGTTAGTCAGGCTGTCAAAAGTTACAGAGAGGAGGCAGGAGAATGGGGTTGATAATAAATCAGCCATGATGGAATGGCAGAGCAGATTCAATGGGTCGAGTGGCCTAATTCTGCTCCTATGTCTCACGGTCAGAATTTCACAATATACGTCAGTGATAATAAACCTGATTTTGATTCTGACTGTTTGGTTGATAAACGAGAAAGGACAATGGGCAGGCACAATATTATTTTATTTTTTAAATGTTTTTATTGAGAAATAGGGCATGCTAACAGGCCCTTGCCACCCGATGGGTCTGCACCACCCAATTACACCAGTGTGATCGATTACTGACCTTTGGAACGGGCGAGGAAATCGGAACACCCGGATGAAATCCATGCGGTCACGGGGAGGATGTGCAAACACCTCACAGACAGCGGAGGAAGTCAAATGCTGGTGTTGTAGCAGTGCTACAGTAACCACTACACTACCTTGGCGCCTGAAGCAGAAACAGTGAAACAGTTGTGTCAACGATCAACCCAGTCTGAGGGCCGCACTTGTGACGTCAACATACACTCTCAGCCCATGACCCATACCCTAACCGTACACCTTGGAAATGTGCAAGGGACCCGGAGCACCCAGAGGAAACCCACGCAGTCACAGGGAGAATGTACAAACTCCTTGCAGGCAACGGCGGGAATTGAACCCTGATCGGTGATCGTCGGTGCCATAAAAAGTTTGACTGACTGCTACGCTACCCTGCCATAATTGTTTCCACCTTGAGAAAATTGCATGAGAAGGGGAGTGGTTGGTGAAGATGGGTGATTAAACCAAGAAATGGCAGAGGGAATGGTCCAATCACAAACAAGAGAACAGCCGCAGAGGCTGGAAATCCAAAGCAACACACAATCAAACTGCTGGAGGAACCAGGCAGAACCTACGGAAGAGAGTCAGTCCTGCTGAAGGGTCTCGGCCTGAAATGTTGACTGTTCCATAGATGCTGCCTGTCCTGCTGAGTTCCTCCAGCATTTTGTGTGTGTCGAGAGGGAATGGTCCCTTCGGAATGTTTAAAGGGAAGGGGAAGAAGGCTGGGAATGGAATCTCATTGGAGTAAAATAACGGAGGGTGATCTATTGAATACGGAGGCTGATGAGTGGAATTCTCTAGCTGGGAGTGAGCAGAGGTGCGGAAAATAGCTGAGATACAATCAAGAGCCCTGTTAACTATGGTGGAGCGGAAACCATGGGAGAGGGGAAAAGGAGGACATTTTAAAGGTACTGGTGTGGAAGACATCATCGGAGCAGACACAACAGAGATGGAGAAAGTGGGCAATAAAAGGAGATAGGTGGGTGGAGTGTGATTCTATCAGCTTTGAGAGCTGCTGGGCTTCTTCGGAATATCCAATATTTCACCACCTGGAGTTTCACTATAACTTGTTTTCTGCCTTTCCCAGTTCCAATGAAGTGTTGTTGATCTGAAATGAAATCACCTCCTTGGTGATTGCTATTTGTCCTGCTACGTTCTTTCAGCATTTTCAGTTTTAGTTTTGGATTCCCAACACCTGCTTGTTTTTGCTCAGGCCCATCTCTCACCATCAAGGTCCAGTTAAGAGAGCCGTGGTGTTACCTTCTCTTGTTGCCACGGGCAACAGTGGAGGCCAAGTCATTGGGCGTATTCAAGGCAGAGATTGATAGGTATCTGAGTAGCCAGGGCATCAAAGGTTATGGTGAGAAGGCGGGGCAGTGGGACTAAATAGGATAAAATGGATCAGCTCATGATAAAATGGTGGAGCAGACTCGATGGGCCGAATGGCCTACTTCTGCTCCTTTGTCTTATGGTCTTATGGTTACCTTTCTGAGAATCGGCCATGAGTCTGCTATTCAATACACACCCTCTGAGTCTCACTACTCCACTCTCTAGACCAGGGGGTTCCCCCCCTCCCAACCTTTATTATACCATGGACCAATACCATTAAGCAAGGGATCCATAGGTAGATCCCAGGTTGGGAACCCCCTGGCCTAGTGTTTCATTCACACGTCCTGCCCACGTCCTGCCTCTCTCCTTGCCATGCCTCCCGAACACGGTGTATTGATCCTTTATGCCCAAGCCCGTTCACTTTCCCTCACTGTCACGGTGAGAGGGCAGTTCATAGAGTCATAGAGCTCTACAGCATGGGGAGAGACCCTTCAGCCCATCTGATCCATGTTGAATTGTTATTCTACCTAGTACCGTCCTGGACCATAGTCCTCCATAACCCTCCTGTCCACATACCTATCCAAACTTCTCTTACATGTTGAAAACAAACCTACATCCTCCATTTTCACTGGCAGTTTGTTTCATACTCTGAGTGAAGATGTTCCCCCTCAAATTTCATCTTTCATCCTTAACCTATGTCCCCTAGTTCCAGTCTCATCCAATCTCAGTGGAAAAAAAAGACTGCTTGTATTTACCTTATTTATACCCATCATAATTTTATATACCTCTGTCAAACCTCCCCTCATTCTCCTACGCTCTAGGGAGGACAAAAGTCCTAACCTATTCAATCTTTCCCTGTAATTCATGTCTTCAAGTCCAGGCAACATCCTTGTAAATTTTGTTTGCACTCTTTCAATCTTATTGATATCCTTCTTGAAGGTAGGTGACCAGAACTGGACTCCATACTCCAATATAGGCCTCACTAATGTCTTGTACAACTTCAGCATAACATCCCAACTCCCATACTCAATACTTTGATTTATGAAGGGCAATGTGCCAATAAGCTCCCTTTGGTTCCCTATCTACCTGTGATGCCACTTCCAAGGAATTATGGACCTGTATCCACAGATCCCTCTGTTCTATAGTACTCCTCAGTGCCCGACTCTTCACCATGTAAGACCTACCTTGGTCAGTCCTCCCAAAGTGCAACACATCACACTTGCCTGCATTAAATTCCACCTGCCATTTATCAGCACATTTTTCCAATTGGTCCAAATTCCGCTACAAGCTTGATAGTCTTCCTCATTGTCCACTATGCCCCCAATCTCGGTGTGATATGCTAATTTGCTGATCCAGTTTATCACATTATCATCCAGATCATTGATATAGCTGACAAACAATAAAAGACCCAGCACCGATCCCTGCGGCACTCCACTAGTCACAGGCCTCCAGTCAGAGAGGCAACCATCTACCTCCAATCTTCAGTTCCTCCTGGAAAGGCAATGTTAAATCCAATTTACTACAACACCATCACACAAACCAGCAGTCTGTCAGTCACAGCCTACATTAATGAAGAAAACAATTTCCTTCATAAGACAATTTACCTGTAACATACACTTTATGATAACAGAAATGACCAGAACACATTTATATTCTGTTGAATATTTACATTATGTTGAAGGTTGGTTGAGTGAAGAACCAGTTTAAAGATCTTTAAATTTAGCTTCCTGTCTGAGCCACACACGAACACAGAATTTCATTGCACCCTGATTTACATGACAATAAACTAATCTGAATTTGATCCTGAACACCTTTTAACCCAACAAAGACTTGCAGATCTGAAATATCTCTTTCTGTAGATGCTGCCTGACCTGCTGAGTTTTTCCAGCATTTTCTGTCGGGTTCTAGCACTGCGGTTGTTTTGGCAGTTCAAACGGAGCTGCAGGGGACTGGAGACTCAGACAGCTCCAGACCTCCCCAACATTGAGGACATCTTCAGGAGATGGTCCCTCCCACTGCAGAGGGTTGTAGACCCAGTCACCTCCGTCGTGGCACAAGCCTCCATGCCATTGAGGACATCTTCAAGAAGGCAGCTTCCATCATTAAGGACCCTCATCATCGAAGACATGTCCCCTTCTCATTACGACCATCAGGGAGGAAGAACAGGAACTTGAAGACACACACTCAATGTTTTAAGAACAACTTTTTCCCCTCTGTCACCAGATTTCTGGACAGTCCACGAATATACGAACACGACCTCACTATTTTGGTCTCTTTTTGCACTAAAAAAATGTATTTCTTATTGTAACTTGCAGTCATCTTCTACGTGTTGCACTGCACTCCTGCCATGAAACAACAAATTTCACAACATATGTCAGTGATAATAATTCTGATTCTGATACAGTACTGTCTTTTGGTCTCCACCATGATTAGGGCTGTTCCCTGCCTGGTCTAAGATCTGGCCCAAGCCATCTCGTGAGTGTTGAATGATCCTCACTCAGGAAAAAAATAGCTTTGGTGAATAGACAGGCAAGAAAAGAAAAATCGATATTACTGTTTTTACTGATATTATACCCTACAAAATCAACTATGATGTTTCCATAATCTTCTCACTAATACACAGTCGAATAGTCTTTTGCACTAATTCTATTCTGTAACTTAAAATAATTTTTATATCTTGCTGCCACAAACAAAAAAAAATCATTGCTTACTTCAGTGATAATAAACCCGATTGTGATAATCAGGATAGGAAGTTACACTTTATACACAGGATGTTGCATGAATGAGAATTGCTATACAGGCCATCCCCTATCTATAAAAAATCTAACTTATGTACACCCCTTCCTACAAATGAGCTCCCATAGCTCTATTAAGCTCAGAAGTCCAGCATACCTAGTGACATTGAATAGCAGAACGTTTCGTCCTCCCTCTCACCAGTTTCAGCAATTGTTCTCTCTCATCAGTCTTGCGTGTTTTTGATACATTCATTACAGTACTGTGGAGATATGGTTACTATATTAAATTATTCTGTGCATTTTCCAATTTATGGTCAAAATTGACTTAGGGACGTCAGTAAAAACTCGTTTGGTACCCAGGGACTTCTTGTACTGTACTGCATTCTGGCTCCATCTAAAGGCCAGAGCTTGCAACTGCAGGTGTAAATTGCAAAGGTTCCCACAAATTAAACGAGGACTACTGACTGACAGGGATATTCCAACGTGAATGGCAATCAAAATATGTTAATAAAATGGTGATTTGAGAATATCCTATATTTTAGGCCTTTGACACTGTGGGACAAGGACACTATAGATTCTGTGGGTTTGTTCCCCGAGCAAATGGTCCAAACCATCTCATAGAGTCAGAGTCATAGAAAAGTACAACTCGGAAACAGGCCCTAGTATGTGCAGAACCATTTAAACTGCTTACTCCCATTGGCCATAGCTCTCCATACCCTTACCATCTGTAACCCTATCCAAACTTCTGGCAGAACAGACCACCAGATCTGACCAAGCACCAAGACCTTGCTGGACTGGTGTGGTAAGAGGTGTCCTCCCAGTCAGAGCCTTCCTCTGCAGATGACATATCATCCCCAGTGTCTGCCTTTGGGATGGCTGTGGTGGGGAAGAGATGGGGACCCACCTCCTTGCAGACTGTGGATTTGCTAAGAAAGTGCGGAGACAGATGCAAGGATCCACGTCTAGTTCATCCCCAGCAGATGTCTCTCTGATCTAAGGGCTGTTTTTCAGGGTCACACACCAAGACAGACATCAAGTGCTGCTGGAAGGTCATCACCTTGGCCTGCCCAAATGTCTTGGTCTTTCAGCACAGAGAGATGCCCATAAGGGCAGTCCGTGCTGAGCGAGGGGCTGAGCTGGGTTGTAAGCCCCTCAAGCAATGAAAGGGTGTATCACCCCAGGGGGCCACAAATCATTGTAATGTTGCAATGAGTAGGAATGGTGCTATGGTTTTTAAAGAAAAGAATATGTTAACACTATTGAATGAAATGACCATACTTAAAAAAAAAGGTTTTGCGTAATTTCTTTTGTATTTTGAAAGAGCACAGAGAAAATTTACAAGGATGTTGCTGGAACTTGAAGACCTGAGTTATAGGGAAAGGTTAGATTGGACAGGTTAGGACTTTATTCTCCGAGAGTAGGAGAATGAGGGGAGATTTGATAGAGATATACAAAATTACGAGTAGTATAAGCAGGTTTTTCCATTGAGGTTAAATTTTTCTCAAAGCTAAAACTGTCCAGCCCTGGTAAAACCCCTCTGCACCCTCTCCAGTACAATTCGATCTTTCCTTTAACTTGGTGATCAGAAATCCGCGCACGCCACCAGCCATGTGACTGATGCAATAGTGTAACCAACACAGCCATTTCCTCACTATGATCTGGGTTCAATCCTCTCCTCTGGTGCGGTCTGTGTGGACCTTGTATATTCTTTATGTGACCGCATAGGTTTTCTACTATTTCCTCCCACATGCCAAAGAGGTCAGGGTCAAAATCACAGTAAAATTTATTATTGATGTATGTATGTATATGTTATATACTTACTCCCTTGAGATTCATTTCCTTGTAGGCATTAACAGGAAAATAAAGATATGCAATGGAATTGGTGAAAAACTATGCACAAACAAAGAAACATAGAAAACCTACAGCACAATACAGGCCCTTCGGCCCACAATGCTGTGCCGAACATGTCCCTAACTTAGAACTACCTAGGCTTACCCATTGCTCTCTATTTTTCTAAGCTCCATGTAGCCATCCAGGAGTCTTTTAAAAGACCCTATCGTTTCCGCCTCCACAAACGCCACCGGCAGCCCATTCCATGCACTCACCACTCTCTGCGTAAAAAAACTTACCCTGACATCTCCTCTGTACCTACCTCCAAGCACCTTAAAACATGCCCTCTCGTGCTAGCCATTTCAGCCCTGGGAAAAAACCTCTGACTAGCCACACGATCAATGCCTCTCATTATCTTGTACACCTCTATCAGGTCACCTCTCATCCTCTGTCGCTCCAAGGAGAAAAGGCCGAGTTCACTCAACCTATTCTCATAAGGCATGCTCCCCAATCCAGGCAACATCCTTGTAAATCTCCTCCGCACCCTTTCTATGGTTTCCACGTCCTTCCCGTAGTGAGGCGACCAGAATTGAACACAGTACTCCAAGTGGGGTCTGATCAGGGTCCTAAATAGCTGCAACATTACCTCTTGGCTCTTAAACTCAATCCCACGATTGATGAAGGCCAATGCACCGTATGCCTTCTTAACCACAGAGTCAACCTGCATAGTAGCTTTGAGTGTCCTATGGACTCGGACCCCAAGATCCCTCTGATCCTCCACAATGCCAAGAGTCTTGCCATTAATGCTATATTCTGCCATCATATTTGACCTACCAAAATGAACCACCTCACGATTATCTGGGTTGAACTCCATGTGCCATTTCTCAGTCCAGTTTTGCATCCTATCAATGTCCTGCTGTAACCTCTGACAGCCCTCCACACTATCCACAACACTCCCAACCAAAGACTGAGAAACAACCAATGTGCAAAAGAATACAAATAGGGCAAATGAAAGAAATCTACTGAGAACATGAATTTTAAATGTGAGTTTGTAGGTTGAGTTCTGGTGAGTGAAGTTATCCACGCCAGTTCAGGAGCCTGATGGTCGTCGGGAAATAACTGTTCCTGAACTTGCTGGTGTGGCACCCAAGGCTTCTGTACCTACTGCCCAATGGCAGTAGTGAGATGAGAGCAAGGTCTGGATGGTGAGGTCCTTGATGATGGATGCTGCCACTTGTGCAGTGCCGAGTGTAAATGTACATAATGGTGGGGAGAGCTTTGCCTGTGATGGACTGGGCCTTATCCACCACTTTTTGCGGGCATTTCCTTTCCTGGGCATTTGTGTTTCCATACCCGGTCGTAATGCAAACAGTTAGGACACTCTCCACTGTGTCCATCAACGTATTTGACCATTGTAAATTATCCTTAGTATGGAGGTGAGTGGTGGAATCAGATCAGGAAAAAGAGGCCTCCATTTATCGGGGGATTGAGTTCAAGAGCCGAAGGTAATTTTGCAGCTCTACAAAATGCTGGTTAGACCACACTTGGAGTATTGTGTTCATTTCCGGTCATCTCATTATAGGAAAGAAATGGAAGTTTTTGAGAGTGTGCAGAGGAGATTTACCAGGATGCTGCCTGGATTAGAGAGCATGTCTAATGAGGATAGGTTGTGCAAACCAGGACTTTTCTCTTTGAAGCAAAGAAGGATGAGAGGTGACTTGGTGATAAAGGGGCACAGATCGAGCAGATATCCAGAGACTTTTTTCCCTGGGCAGAATTGGCTAATACCATCGGGCATAATTTTGAGGTGATTGGAGGAAAGTATAGTGGGGATGTCAGTTCTTTACACAGAGGGTGGTGGGTGTGTGGGAGAGGCAAATACACTTGGGGCATTTAAGAAACTCTTGGATAGGCACATGGATGATAGAAAAATGAAGGGGTACGTAGGAAGATTTAGATTAATCTTAATGTAGGTTAATAGGTTGACACAACATTGTGGGCCGAACAGCCTATATTGTGCTGAAATGTTCAATATTCTAAGAGTCTGGGGTGGGGGGGGGGGGTTGGGAGATGGGATTACTTTGTGAGCTGGCATGAACATGGAGGGCCAAAGTGGCTTCCCTGAGTGCTGTTTGGAATCTCGTGTCACATCAGGCCACAACAACTTCTCTGTTTATTAATTCTATGACTCAGTGAATAAATGCAAATATTACAGAGGCCTTGAAGAATTTCTAGTCATTGGCTTCCAGGATCTCTCTATTCCACTATTCTTTACAGCACCATATTATTTATCGTCTAGTCTCCTTCCTTGTTTGTTTTCCTCAAATGTTCTTCAAAGCCTTTCTCTCCAGTGAAGTTCATTCACCATTTTTTTCTGCCACTTAAACAGCCCATTAGTAATTTCCTGTACTCTGTAGTTTGCTATCAATCAAACCTTCTCCAAGGACCGTCATCTTGTCGTGGCGGAGAGGCTTGTGAAATCTCCTGAAATCTCAAGAGTGATGTCATCTGAGGCTTAGGTCCCAGTATGGTCACCCATGATGGTAAGGTCAAGGGGGAGGTTCTAGATTAAGAGCGATTAAACTCAGACTTCGGTGGTGGAGCTGGCGGAAAATGATGACACATCACATGGAGGAACCCTTCAGTAGTGAAAGGTCTCCAGATGTCTTGCACTTCATGTCACTAGATCCTGACCCCCGATCTGTCAAGGACCGTGTGGCGATGGCCCGTGTATCAGTATCCCCACACTAAGCAAAGTCATGCACAGGCATTCTCCATTAATGCCTCCCTGAGGAGAATATCATACTCGACTCAGTGATGGCATTACCATCGATCAAACAGATGGATAGCACAGTGCTGCAGCTGGTAGAGCCACTGCCTTAAATGCCAGAAACGAGGTTCACTCCTGACCTCAGTGCTGTCCGTGTGGAGTTTCAAAGGTCAAAGTAAATTTTATTATCAGAGTACATATATGTCACTGTATACAACCCTGAGATTCACTTTCCTGTGGGCATACTCAGCAAATCTATAGACTAGTAACTATAACAGGATCAAAGAAAGATCAACCAGAGTGCAGAAGACAACAAACCGTGTAAATGCAAATATAAATAAATTGCAATAAAATAATGAGAACATGAGATACTGAGATAAGGAATCCTTAAAGAGAGGTCAATGGTTGTGGGAACATCTCAATAGATGAGTGTAGTTATCCTCTTTTGTTCAAGAGCCTGATGGTTGAGGGATGGTAACTGTTGTTGAACCTGGTGGTGCGAGTCCTGAGGCTCTTGTACCTTCATCCAGATGGCAGCAGAGTTTGCACATTCTCCCACTGACTGTCTGGCCTTTCCCTAGGTTCTCCACTTCAGATTCAGATTTAGATTTATTTATAACATGTACATCGAAACATTCAGTGAAATGTGTCGTTTGTGCTTACAACCAACGCGCCTAAGGATGCGCTGAGGGCAATTGTCGCCACACATTCTAGAGGCAACATAGCAAGCCTACAATGCTTTGCAGGACAACACAGAACACAACAAGCAACAAAACAACGGCAAAACAAGCCCCTTCCTCTCTCCCATCCTCCCTCGTACATGGACATTCCTCCTAAGCAGGCCGCCAGATTTCCAGGCCTCGAGTCTCCAGTCTCCAGGCTTTGACTTCTGGACCTCAGAACGACCTTTCCAACCAGCTGGTGACAAGACTCGGAACTCCAGGCTCAAACTCACCGGCCCTCTTGCCTCCTGATCACACGGACATCCGATCCGCGGAACCAACCGACCTAGGGCAGCCCGACAACCACAGATACCCTTCGTCACCCGACTTACGTTGCTGGCCCTCGAGTGCAGAGCGGAGGCTGAGATTCCGGACGCCCTTCGTCACCCGTCCACGTTGCTGGCCTTCGAACGCGGAGCCTTTCCCATTGCAAAGATGTGCGGGTTGATCGGTTAATTGATCACGGCAAATGTGTAGGAGAGTGGGAGAATCTGGGGAGGCGGTGATAAGAATGTGGGGAGAATAAAAGAAATGGATTAAAGTAGGATTAGTACAAATGTGTGTTTGATGGTTGGCACATAACTGGTTGGACAAAGGGACTGGTTCTGAGCTCTAACTCTCTGTAACTCTTATTCTTTCATTCATTCCAAACTTTTAAATCATGGATCCCATATTTATGTACAGATCATTGACATTTGTTACAGAATGCATGGATCCAGCAATGAGCTCTATTCACAGAGCCCTTCCAGTCTCTGAAACACTTGGCAAACACTAATTAACCTTTGCTTCCTGCTGCTGAGCTGATATTGTATCTGACTTGATATGTTCCCTCGAATCCCACGGGCTTCTGAGGGATTTTTGCAAACACTGAATCCAGCCCTTTGTGTGTCCCTCCTGGCTGAATGCCACCGTGTCGCACCCTTTCTCTGATTCATTTCGCCTCACAGTTGGCAATATTTTTACAATCATGCTCAGTTCCTCAGAATCAGCAAGGCAAAACTGACGCTTATAAAATGCCTCTTACATTATCTGAGCCCTTAACATTCTGTCTTGGGAAAAGATGAAAGATAAGCAATTATATTCATTACTTAAAGCTGTAAAAAAGTGAGGAACTCAGCAGGTCAGGCAGCATCTATGGAAAAGAATAAAAAGCTGACGTTTCAGCCATGACCCTTCGTCAGGCCACCTTGGCCTGAAATGTCAACTCTCTATTCCTCTCTGTGGATGCTGCCTGACCTGTTGAGTTCCTTCAGCATCTTGTGTGCGATATGCTGGCTATTGAGCATCTGCAGAAGCTCTCGAGTTTATTAATAAATTTTATTATCAAAGTACATGTATGTCACCAAGTACAACCCTGAGATTCATTTTCTTGTGGGCATACATAGAGTAAATACAAGAAACACAGTAGAATCAATGAAAGCAACACGCACAAAACGCTGGAGGAACTCAGCAGGCCAGGCAGCATCTTTGGAAAAGAGTACAGTTGACATTTCGGGCCGAGCCCCTCCAGTGTTTTGTGTGTGTTGCATGGATTTCCAGTGTCTGCAGATCTTCTCTTGTTTGTGATAGAATCACTGAGAGACCGCACCCAACAGGACAGACAAACAACCAAGGTGCAAAAGGCAACGGAAAGTATAGCAGAAGATGCCAGAGAGTCATCCAGCACAGGAACAGGTCCTTCGGCACAGAATCAATGCTGACCGACAAGTCCATCAGGCAGTGGTCAGCACAGAGTATTCAACACCTTGACTCCACCTGGCTGGAAGTGAGAGGAGCCCTTCCTGCCTGCCCAGAATATCACACCCCCCACGTGCATCCTGCGGGATGACTGTAGTGGGGACGAGATGGTGGCTCGCCTCTTTGCGACCTGCGGGTTTGCGAAGGGGGGGTGGGGTGAAGAAAGATGCATGGGCCTGTGTTGTGGTTTATCCCGAGAGGACTCCCTTGATCGGCAGGCAGTTCCCAGAGACGGGCGGCGAGTGCCGCTGGCAGATCTGCAACGCGGGGACAGGTGCCCTGTGGGTCTGCCAGCAGGTGGAGATGACCGTGGGGCGACGGTGCCAGCTGGCACATTCTGGACTGCAGGAGCATGGGGGCGCATGAAGCTTGGTGCAGCCACCGGAAAGGCTCAGTGGAGAAGGACCACAGTCTACTGTTCAGGGTGGGGCGGGGTTGGGTGAGGAAGCCCCTCAGTTATTGTAGCAGTGTACAGACCCACTTCAGGGGGCTCTACCAGTGCCAATTATCCGACTGGTTTCAAGGAATGCAATAGAATAATACCCAAGTCATTTACTGTGAATGTAGGAATGAAAAGGCATTGTGTGGTTTATTCTTGTAAATAATCTTTTAAATTTCAGAGTAAAGTTTATTTTGATATAAGAATGCTAATCAGCAAGATCCAATTTACACTAATTCTGTACTAACCCTATTACATTCTCCCTCCATTGCAATCCTCCCTGCCCATTTCAAACATATTCATGCACAGGATGTGGTCATTTACTGCTTAACCCTGCATTCGGACAGATTGCTGGGGTAACAGAACAGTTACTGCTGGTGGCACTACACAGGACAGAAGGCCAGGGACTGTGGAGTCCCTTCCCTGAAGGACACCTGCGAACCAAATCTTTTACATGACCCATTTTGTATTTCCAAGGTCAGTGAAATTACATTTTATTCCGGGTTCAGTAGAATATACTGCAGACGCTGTCAATTGAGAGGAAGCAGAAAATGTTCGACGGATCAGGCAGTATCTGCGGAGGGTGAAACAGAGTTCATTTTGTTTGTATTCCCCTAAGGCATAGAGGGAGACCACTGAGTCAACACGAGCTCTGAGATTAATCCAAGTAATCCCATTCAGTTGCCATAAAATTCTTCCAATTTTCCCACCACATGATAATTTACAGTGGCCATTTAACCTACCTACCAATAGGCCTCTAGCCAGTCAGTGGTGTAGTGGCATCCACACCGGACTTTGAGGCGAATGGTCCCAGGTTCGAATTCGGCCGGCTCCTTGCACACTTTCCATCCGTGCTGGGTTGAGCATCGAGCTAGCAGCTCAGCTTCGTAAAGGACAGATGCAAATGCTACAGAAATGCTGCCCAATATGCCACAAAGTGCGGAAAGGAACAACACAATAGGCAGCTTGTATTCGTCTGTCGTCGTCAATGAGGACCTTGACACCATCATTATGATGGTGTCGAGACTCGCGCTTGACTTGGATTTAAGTGAGGGAGAGTTGCGCAGCGTCAGCCTCACTCTCTCGTCCCAATTCTCATCTGGATCCAATGGCAAGACAAGAGTCCAGACGGCTGGAGATGGGACGAGGCACAGTGGATGACCGGGACATCTTCTGTGTCTTGTCCTGCTCTACACGTTCCACAACGCTTGCAGAGACCGCCTTCTTGACCGTTGGACCTTCCATTGGTCTCGTCCGCTCAATCCGCCGGAGTCTGTCTTCACAGGCTGGGATAGACAACTCCCTATCTCACCGAGGGTTTGAGACCCGTCGGCTACCCTCACCTGGTTTAGCCAGCTTGTCAAAGCTGTTGCCCGGGGTGGCGCCGCTGTCACATGCAAGCAGCTACGGGGAGCCACAGGTGAGAGCTGAGTGCCAGGTGGGGACCAAAGGTGGACTAACCACCTTGAAAAGGACGCAACATGTTCCCCCACCAGAGGTGCTACCCCTCCCTGACACCCCATACACCCCAATCCTAGTACTCAAGTTCCTGAGATATCCATTGGTTCTATTATGATTATATTTCTATTATGGATTTATTGAGTATGCCCGTGAGAAAATGAATTTCAGGGTTGCACATAGTGACATATATCAACTTTGATAAATTTACTTTGTACTTTGAATGCAATCTCACTACTTCTTATTTCTATTTCTGAGCTATTTAGATTAGATTAGATTAGATTATGAGGACACACAGTCCTCTTTTATTGTCATTTAGTAATGCATGCATTAAGAAGTGATACAATGTTCCTCCAGTGTGATATCACAGAAACACAAGACAGACCAGGACTGAAAAACTGACAAAAACCACATAATTATAACATATAGTTACAACAATGCAAAGCAATACCGTAATTTGATAAAGAACAGACCATGGGCACGGTAAAAAAAGTCTCAAAGTCTCTCGAAAGTCCCATCATTCTCACGCAGATGGGAGAAGGAAGAAAACTCTCCCTGCCATGAGCTTCCAAGCGCCGTAAACTTGCCGATGCAGCATCCTGGAAGCACCCAACCACAGTCCGACTCTCAGTCCGTCCGAAAACTTCGAGTCTCCGACCAGCCCTCCGACACTGAGCACCGAGCACCATCTCTGCCGAGTGCTTCGACCCCGGCCCCAGCCGCCAGCAACAGGCAAAGCCGAGGATTTGGGGCCTTTCCTCTGGAGATTCTCGATCACACAGTAACAGCAGCAGCGAACTGGGCATTTCAGAAGTTTCTCCAGATGTTCCTCTGTGCTTCTTACATCCATCTCAATCAAAACAGGATTGTGCACGGCCCCTATTTAACAAATACGATATCATTTCACTGGTGAGGCTGCTATATTTAACTATTTTACACATATATATTATAGTTAAATTGAAAAAGTAGTGCAAAAAGTGGGTAAAGTATATACTGTATATATTTACAGTAATTCAATTTTTCTGTTATTAATTTTTGTGTTGTATTGTTGCCGTAAAGTTAACAAATTTCTCCATATATGCTGGTGATATTAAACCTGATCCTGATTCTGAACTTCAAATTCTCACTTTCTCATCAATTGGCCTGAGAGTCTATCATTCACCTGCACTCCAGGAGCAATTTAAAGTGGCCAATTAATCTGCCATCCCACGCATTTGGGATGTGGGGGGAAACTGGAGCTCGTGGAGGAAACCTACACAGTCACAGAGAGAACGTGCAAACTCCACACAGACAGCATTGCACCCGGGTCACTAAAATGTAAGGCAGTGCCTCGCACATCTGCGCCACTGAAGTTGATGGTCAGTCTTTGGAGCTTGAGAAACACCAATTTCCACAGCATTTTGTTTGCATTTAAGTGTAATTCAAACTTGAATTTCAATTACCAACTGTTGTAATAGGGTTTGAACTCTAACTTTCAGGTTGAACTCGGGTTTTAACTTAATCACAATGCTACCAAAGCCCAGAGAAACAGTTTGGATTTTGTTCAGGGTGGTTGTCTGGTTGACTGGTATTTGTCTGGGATGTTGAGGGAATGGGGTTGTTTCCTTGAGGAGATGAAGGATGTTGAACGAGAAAAACAGAGCGGAGCTGCACTGCCAACATGCCACTGGATAGTTGCTAGGTTTCCAGCTGCTGCTCGAACTGCAGCAACATTGCACTTGGGTTTTCTCCAGTGACGCGACCTCTGTGCAATCTACAGCAACGTGCATCAAGACATAACAAGCAGGTGTCTTCCTGAAAGCACTGATGGTCAAGAAGGCCTTTGAAGTTTTTAATTAGCTTCTTCTGCTGGCACTTTCCACAGTCAGCTGTGGAGGCCAAGTCATTGGGTATATTTAAAACAGGGGCTGATGGGTTCTTGATTAGCAAAGGAGGGGTTGAGATGTAAAATAATCAGCCATGATTGAATAGCAGAGCACTCGATTGGCTGAATGGCCTAATTCTACTCCCACGTATTATGGTCTTTTCACGGCATATAAGGCAGTGATAATAAACGTCATTCTTGTGTGCTTGGTGGTCAGCATGGTCTCAGTGGGCTTCTCCAAGTATTGGCCTCTTGTATTGGTCCAGAGGCTCGTGAGTGGCTGAGGTCCCTGAGAGTGATGTTTCTGGAGCTTAGCTATCAGGTGCTTGGCTCCTGGTCACTCAAGGCGGTATGGTAGAGTGGGGCTACTTACTAAATGCCACTGGCGTTTAGGGCAGCAATGAAGGTCCTCTATCTCTTGGCCATCTCCTCGACCGTGCCCAGAGTGTGGTTCAGGGTCCTCAGTTGCACTCAGATAGAGAGGACTTCTCGTTGCTGCTTCTGTAACAATTTTATTTTGACCAGTCAGGGTGGTTGGTCCTGAGCTGAACCTCTGAACCCTGAGGACTGTTGGACAACTCTTAGTCTGGCCCCTACCCTTTGACGTGTCTGACAAGAGTGACCCTACCAAGAGCCAAAGCACAAGGCCCTGACTCCAGCCAACATCGCTCTCTGGATCATTGCGGCACGCAAGCCTCCAAACCCTCCCGGCAAGGTTGTGGCCCCCCTGGAGGACGGTCAAGTGGAGGTTCCAGACAAAGAGCGATCCAATCAAGACCTCAGCAGTGGAGCTGGCAGAAGATGAAGACACTTCACAACAGCAATGAAGGTGGGGGAAGGATCCCCAGTCACCTTGTATTCCATGTCACTGGACCCTGACCCCAATCTGTCAAGGACCATGTGCTGGCTGCCCGGACATCAGTCTTCCCATGTTAAACAAAGTCACACTCAGGCGTTCTTCATTAAGGGAATCCGCCCTATAATCCCGGAATTCAACCCCTTCGGGGAACACAATTCTCGACTCAAATTATTGCACTGCTTGACACTGTTAGTATGCCTTTATAATTCCACAACTTTAAAATGACTAATTTGGACACCAGATGTGAAAGAGGGTGGCATTATAAACAATCCTGACCATATTTTCAACCAAAGCCTCAGTCAGATCATTGCAAACATGAGGAAATCTGCAGATGCTGGAAATCCAGAGCAACACACACAGAATGATGGGGGAGCTCAGCAGGCCAGGCAGCATCTATGGAGAACAGTAAACAGCCAACGTTTTGGGCCAAGACCCTTCCTTAGGACTGAGAGTGAAAGGAGGGAAGATGCCTGGGAAGGAGGCTAGCTGGAAGGTGACAGGTGAAGTCAGGTGGGTGGGAAAGGTCAAGGGCTGGAGAAGAAAGAATCTGATAGGAGAGGAGGTGGGTGGGAAAGGTCAAGGGCTGGAGAAGAAAGAATCTGATAGGAGAGGAGGTGGGTGGGAAAGGTCAAGGGCTGGAAAAGAAAGGCTCTGATAGGAGAGGAGAGTGGTCAATTAGAGAAAAGGAAGAAGGAGGGGACCCAGGGGGAAGTAACAGGCAGGTGAGAACAAGTAAAAGGTCAGAGTAGTGGCTATTTTTGGAACCAATGTTAGTTCTTCTCTTTCCCAACCAAGTATTCACAAGACTGTCCCAAGGAAAGCCCCACTTTACAGAAGGAATAGGAGTAGTAAGTGTAGGACGGATACAATGAATTGTAGGTCCCAAGAGAGGCGGAGGGACCTGTGTACATATCCAAGCATCCCAGAAGGTGGCAGTGTAGGTAGATAAGGTCGTGAACAAGGAACATGGGATGCCTGTCTTCAGTAACTGGGGCACAGAATTTCAGAGCAGGGAAGTTGTAAAACGATATTGATTTAGGCCACATCTGTTTACATTCCAGGTCGCCGCCTCTTAAGAAGAATGTGATTGCAGTGGAATTTCAGAGATTCACCAGGATGTTTGAGTTATGCAGAGGGGTTCGGTGGGCCGGACTCTTATTCTTTGGAATGCAGGAGGCTGAAGGGGTTTGACAGAGGTATGAGGTGCATTTAAAAATGGTAGACTGCAGAACTATCCAAAATAAAGAGTGCGTGGGTTTCGGGCAAGGGTAAGAGTTTTAGAGGGAATCTGGAGAAGATTTTTGCCCAGAGGGTGTCTGGAACCTGCAATGCATTGGTAGTTAGTGGAGCCAGAGACTCTCATGAACACTTGAATCACCGTTGAAGGCTATGGACCATTTGTTTGGAAATAGGGTTAGTATATTTAAAGACATTACACATTTTGGGTTGAGACCCTGCCCCAAAACATCGTCAGTTTATTCCCCTCCATTGATGCTGCCTTACTTTGCTGAGTTTCTCCTGCATTTTGTGTGTGTTGCTCAAGATTTCCAGCATCCGTGGAATCTCTTGTGTTGGTATCGTTAACGTATTTGATTGCTGCTTTTTATGATGGGCCAAGTCAAATTTATGCAATATGACTCTATGATCGTTGATACTAGAATCAATTCATACAAGGAAATGTTTT
This sequence comes from Mobula birostris, assembly GCF_030028105.1. Lineage (NCBI taxonomy): Eukaryota > Metazoa > Chordata > Chondrichthyes > Myliobatiformes > Myliobatidae > Mobula > Mobula birostris. Next base: position 13,574,227 of record NC_092380.1, on the reverse strand, counting down.
TGCAGGAAATGTCTACGGAGGGAGAGCTAGCAAACAAAATGTTGCAATGGCTATAAAGCATGGAGGCCGTGGAAGGTACAACAGCTTGTTTTGGGGGACTTCGGGGTTCCTGGATTTCGGTTACACTTTGTCTTTTGCTGTTTCTGAGTGGTTTGATTGGGGGGGGGGAATCAATGTGGTTTGGGGTGCTTCAGCGAAAAACGCTTGGCCCTGCGGCCTACAGCGGGCGAGTGGTGCGACGCTGGGCTGAACTAAACTGAACACTGCTGGTCTGATGTTCGACATTCTACGTGTTGTCTTCTTGCCTTTTGCCATTTGTACAATTTGTTCTTTTACTGCACATTGGGTGTTTGATATTTTCTTGAACAGGCTCCATGATGCTTCTTTGTTTCGTGGCTGCCTGTGGGGCGGGCGGGGGGAGGGGGGAGCAAGGGAACGAATCTCGGCGCTGTATTCTGTATACAGACTTTGATAACACATGCACTTTAATTCTTTAGAATTTCATCTTTTACCTTGTTCGGCTGTCTTTCCTTCCCGTCATGGTACCAATTACACTATGTAAATTGCTTCCCACTTCCCTTCCTCAGCTTCCACTAAGGCCCTCGCTCCTTTAAGCTGCAATCACTCCCCTCCTTTCAGGTCCTCGTCACTGCAGAGCCTAACTTTCCTTCTCAGCCTCCTCCCCAGTCTCACCCCCTTAAGCCCCATGCAAGGCTCCTTAACCCCTAAATCATCCTGACAATCTACTCACTTTAAGCCCCATTCTTCAGCCTGCTTTCTCCTTTTTACCTTTGTACACCCTCCACTTCACTTCACTTTCTCCCTATAACCTCTCTCTCCAGGTCACTTCCCTTGTTAGCCTCACCCCAATCATTTCCTAAGCCTTCAAACCCAATTCCTCTCCCTCAATGCTTCCGACCATTGTTTTCACTTCCCTCTCTCCAACAATCTAACACCATCTTCACTTCACCCCTTCGACGATCTAATGCCATCTTCACTTCCCTCTCCATTATCCAACCTCCTTTCCACACCTCTCTCTCCACTAATCCAACAACCTGTTCATACCTCTCCCTCCACCACTAATCAAATACCTTCCTCACCGCTCTCCCTCTCTCCACAAGTCCAGCACCCTGATCACCCCTCTCTCTCCCTCCCTCCACTAATCAACACCCTCTTCACCCCTCTCCCTCCACTAATCAACACCCTCTTCACTCCTCTCCCTCGCTCCACTAATCAACACCCTCTTCACTCCTCTCCCTCGCTCCACTAATCAACACCCTCTTCACTCCTCTCCCTCCCTCCACTAATCAACACCCTCTTCAATTTCCTTTTCTTCCATGACAGAACCATCCATTAATTCGTCTCCTCCCTTTAGTTCATCTTCCATTATTCAGAATGCCACAAAAAATAAGAGTTATTGATTATTCTAACTTGTCTATACTTCTCACTGGCAGTAAATCCCCGGCATAATCACTGTTGTCACACTCCCTGGACCTTCTTGTCTTCCCTTTTCCATTGAGATGATACAAAAGCACAAAATCACCTACTTCCATGCTCAACCATTTCTCCTTACCTCACGATCTGCCTCCCTGTGATCTTGCACCTTATTGTCTACCCACACTGCACTTTCTCTGTAGCTGTTACACCTTATTCTGTAAACTTTTTACTTTGTTGTACTTAAATGCACTGTGTAATGATTTTATCTGTATGAACAGTATGCATTCAAGAGCAACACACACATAATGCTGAAGGAACTCAGCAGAGCAGGCGGCGTCGATGGAAATGAATTAACGTTTTGGGCCGAGACCCTTCTTCAGGACTGGAAAGGAAGCAAGAAGACGCCAGAATACAGAGGAGGGGAGGAGGGGGGAAGGAGGTTAGCTTGAAAGTGATCGGTGAAGCCACGTGGGCAGGAAAGATAAAGGGTTGGAGAGGAAGGAATCTGATCGGAGAGCAGTGGGCCCCAGGAGAAAGAGAAGGAGAGGGGCAGGGGGAGGCGAGAAGAGGTAAAAGGCCAGAGTGGGTAATAGAAGAAGGGAGGGAGGGGGACGCATTATGTTTACCGGAAGGAGAAATCGATATTCATGGCATCAGGTAGGAGGCTACCCAAACGGAATATAAGGTGTTGCTCCCCCACTGTGAGGGTGGCCTCATCTTGGCACAAGAGGAGGCCGTGGACCTTCATATCGGAACGGGAATGACAATCAGAATATCCGCAAGACAAGATTTTCATTGCATCGCGGTACACGTGACGATAATAAACCAACTCTAATTTAAGTTAAGCAACAGAAATAAAACAGATCAACTTTCCCGCTTCAAAGAGCAGCCCTTCGGGTTTGTTTGTTTTGAGCTTTCACCCCCTCCAACGCCAATTGGCCAGGCCAACTGAAGGCTGAAAGCTCTCATTGGTCACTGAGAAACAGATGAAGATGTACGGAAACTCTTCGCTCTAATTGGTTGTCTTTCCACGACCTCTGAACTGATGATAACTGGTACTTTCATTCGCAGCTGAGACTGTATGAATGACATCACTTTTTGAATGGATGATACGGTTGCCGGTTAAACCATCCTGCAAGTCTATTCGATAATGCCTCCGCCTTGGAACCGCATAGACAATGACGATTGGGCATTTTGAATGTCAATGAAACAGATTTCTCACCGGTTGGTTGGATTTTGCGGCTATCATGATCTTCATTGGTTAATCCGTTTGTCAATCATAGTGAGGAGCAGCTTGTTCCTGATAGCTTGTTTCCATGTCAATCACGCTCAGGAGGCGGGTGCTTCCGTTGTCATGTTTCCCGTCTGAAGGGGAGCTTGGAGACGGTGGAGGAGGAGGGTGACGCATCGGGCGAGGAGCGGCGAAGTGAGGTGAGCCGGGGCTGGGGGAGTAGTTTGCTGCCCGCTGATGGGAGGAAAGTGCAGAGAGAGGATCGGCAGGTTAGAGGAGGGGAGTGAGATAAGGAGGTGGCAAGGGAGAGCGGTAGGCCTGGGGCTGGAGGTGTGTAGGTGGGGCTGGGGCTAGAGGTATGTATGTGGGGCTGGGGCCAAGGTTGGAGTTTGAGACTGGGGCTGGAGATAGAGAAATGCCATTAAGGACCCAGATCTTAGTGTTGGGGGTTGGTAAACGAAGTGGGGCTTGCGTGTCGGGGTTGTCTGGGTGTAGGGGGCGGCAGTTTAGGGGTGAAAGATACTGATATTCGCTGGAACTGGGGGAGAGTCTGATACTGAGGCTGGAGCAGAGGACTTTGAGTTGGGTATTTGACTCTGCTAGGGGATAGTGATTAAGAAACTAGCCCTGTGCCAGATTCCGCACTAACTTTAGTTGCTTATAATTTAAACGATAATGGGGTGAGTGACATCATTGAAAGCAAATGTTGTGGTTTTTGTCTCCTGTGTGGGATTGGGCTTTATGCGCAATAAATACCAAGCGATTGGAGGGAATCAGTGGTCAAACGGCATCCTTAGAAGCAAAAGGATAGGTGACGTTTTGGGATTGAGATCAGGACTGGGAAGGTATAGCCAGTGAGGCAGGTGATGGGTCCAAACAAGTTGGAAGGGAGATGTTGGGCAGATAGACCCAGGAAAGGTAGTGGTAGAGTGGCGGGGGGGGGGGGTGATAAGGGGCTCTCTTGCTGTCCTCACACGCAGTCTTGATGTAGATGGAGTCTTGATCGCTATGTCAGCTATTCCCTTCCCTCCGCAGGTGCTACTGGACCTGTTGAGCTCCTCCAGCTGCCTGTTGCTCTAGATTGCAAAATATGCCGTCTGTTGTGCCTCCAAATGACTTCGCACATGATGAGCAACATTCTGAGAAGGAATGAAAGAATAGATGTTATTTCCTTTAGCTTGAGAGCCTCTACCTGGTTTGGTGGGGGTGGGGGGGAGGCATCTTTTCAGGAGTGGTAGTGAGTGAGGAAAACAGTCACTCACTAAGATTGTAGTGAATTTTTGGGACCTCTAAAGGCAGTTGTGGGGTTCGGTCTGAGTATATTCATGACTGAGGTATAGAGATTCAATGCGAGGAAATGGGGATTGAGTGGGAAAGTGCCTCCCGTAGGTGTAATCAGCTATGGTAGAACAGAATCTGGGGACTATATAGTCTCTCCTATCATTTTGGATCTCCCCCTCCCACTTTCAAATCTCTTGCTAGCTCTTCTTTCAGTTAGTCCTGATGAAGGGTCTTGGCCCGAAACGTCGACTGTACCTCTTCCTAGAGATGCTGCCTGGCCTGCTGCGTTCACCAGCAATTTCGATGTGTGTTGCTTGAATTTCCAGCACCTGCAGAATTCCTTGTGTTTACTATATGGTGTACTGCTTCTGTTGCGTTTTGACGTGAGGCCATTTATGATGTCTGTTTTGAGATTAGCTGATGTGGAAGAAGTTGAACATAAAATGCAGCCACTTAATTCAGTTTTGTCTGTGTGTATTTTGCAGTTACTCACAGGTGCTGGGCGAAATGCTTTTACATATCATTGGCTTTGTGACTGCAAGGTAGTGTGGAGCTGTCGTACAATTGAAGTGGCAGGGCACTGGCCTCAGAGTGTACCAAAGGGCATGGACCCGGTCCGAGAGCAAGGAATGACCTGTAGGTCTGAACACTTTAAGTGCTGGGGCCAGATTGAAAAGGTCAGGGTGTCGGGGCTGGTTCAATTGCTGCTCTGCGGGTTTCACTCAACTCTGCACTGAACGTCAGCGTGCAGCTCTGCGAGGTTTACTCACCTCCACACCGAACCATGGCTGTGACCTGCAACTATCACAGTGTGAACTCAGTTTTGTGAACTTCAGTTCTGAATGCTGTTTGCTTACTTTTATTGTTTGCACTTTTTAATTTCTCTGCATCTTGGGTGTTTGATGCTCTTCTTTGTTTTTAATGGGTTCTACTGGTATTCACGAGGAAATCTGCAGGTGCTGGGAATTCAAGCAACACACATCAAAGTTGCTGGTGAACGCAGCAGGCCAGGCAGCATCTCTAGGAAGAGGCTTTCTAGAGATGCTGCCTGGCCTGCTGCATTCACCAGCAACTTTGGTGTGTCTACTGGTATTCCTTGTTTTGTGGCTGCCTGTAAGGAGACGAATCTCAAGGTTGTATAAAGTGTATATACTTCGATAATGTACTTCGAATTTCAAACTTTTTGTAATTGTTACATTGGATGTTGCTATCTAAGTTAGTTTGAATGCTTGCACTTTTGTAACCAGGGATAAGAAATGTCAATTGATACAGGTACAATTAATGTGATCAGCTCTAAATTGATTTCTCCATTTAAATATCTCCCTATAGTGGTTTTTAGTGACTTGTTTCAGAAGCCAGCCAGTGCGACGGGGTTTGTGTACTTCCTGTCAGACTGTGTGGATCGAAACATGAACTTCAGAGCTACATACTGTGAAACCTACCAGTTGTCTTTGAAATCTACAGTGTTCAGCCCAGCTGACTTACAGTGAATGGATCCGTGGGCAGGGCCTGTGACATGAGCATGCCTGTGTCTGTGCTTGCTGATCGGATTGTTATCTCATTGGCCAGGAAGCTGCATGTCCTTCTGCAATGTATACAGTGAGAGAAGGCAGGACTCACTTTTCAGGCAGCAATGTTCTATTGGATAGGTCTTAGCTTTTTTAAATACTTCTCAAACTTGGGGAGGAAGGGCGGTAGGGCTCGGGTGTGGCTGACGCTGGAATTTTTGGGAAAAAAAACACAACTCTGTGGCTTTGCCCCTTCCTTGGCTGTATGACCTCTCACTTCTGGGTTGCTATAATTTTCATTGGCAACTGTGTCTTCAGCTGTCTAAGCCCAGGATTTTGAGTAACCTTCCTTAATCCCTGCCACTCTACCTCTGCATATTATTCGTTAAAGCTCAGGTGAGGCACCTTAGGTCATTCTGCTGAGTTACAGGAGATGCAAGTTGAAAGTTGTTGCTGAGTATTGGACTAGAATTTAGAGCTTGGAGCTCCTTCTCCTTGGTCACTGGAGCTATTCAAATCATCATCTCTCTGAGGTTCACAAAGGTTTTCTTCTGTGAAACACTGTCCTTGCTGCATTCAAGCCATCGCCTCCAATTAACTCATCCTCCCCACTTATTCCGAATTCTTTTACTTCCTTCTCCCTTGTGTCTTAATCAAGCTTTCTCTAAAGTGTTGATGTTATTTATTTCCTTGAAGCACTGAATGTTGCTGTGAGTCCACACTCTTGCTGCAGTGTGGGAAAATTCTCTCCAAATTCTTTGATCTTGTATTTTTGCTGTTTTGTTTTGGTTTTTCCAGCAAGTGGCTCCCCGCATAACCACTGAATCAGAACTTTTCGCAACTGTTAAGAATGCCGAGCTGGCCTCTTCAGTCTTTTGAGAGAAAATGTTCCCAGAGCAGATTTTGCTGATTGCATTTTGTTTTGGCCAGTAACTTAAAAATGTTTTTTGTCATTTCTGGTGTTTCAGTTTCTAATTTTAAATATAGTGGGAGAAATTGGATGTTGTCCTGCAAAAGTGTTTCTGTGAAAGTTTCATTTAACTTTAGCACTCTTTTGCTGTTTAGTTCTCCACAGTTATGAACTGTTATTTGGAATATTAACCTTAATAAGTTAAAAGTTTGAAGTATCTATACATTATACCATATTGAGATTAGCTTCCCAACAGGCAGCTTTGAAACAAAAACCCAAAAGAACCCATTTTAAAAAAAAGACTGTTGAGCACCCAGCATGCAGAGAAAAAAAATAAATCATACCAACAATAAACGCAAGCAAATAGCATTTTGAACTGAAGTCCACAAAGTCTGTCCAGAGACCCTTAGTTCAGTACAGAGCAGAGCAGTGAGCTGAACTAGCCTCAGGCCCCGACACCCTGACCTTTTCAGCCTGGCCTGGCACCTAAATCGTTGTCCAAACATCAGGTTCAATCGCTTTGATATGCTCTAGGGTCTGGAACCCGCCGCCTTGATTCGGCCTGTACCCGAACTTTCTGATTTAGCTGGACACCTAAATCGATCGACCTTTAGGTCTTTCTCGCTCTTGATATTGAGCCCGCTGCCTTCTCTTGGTTTTGCCACATCGAATTGCCTCCAAGTCCAAAGGGAAGTTACAGGCTATTGTTTGCAATGATAGTTTACCAGAAAAAGTGATTAATGAGGTATTTAGTAGTTTTCCATGTTTCATTAGCCAGAAGTCGCTGAGATCCTCCAGCGCCATCTTAAACCAGAACCCATCTTAAATCAGATTAATTATTAAAGTATAAATTTTCGTTGCCAATGTGTGTGTCTCTTGCTTTCTGTTAATATCTTTTTTTTGATTCAAGCCTGAATATCTGTTTTACATTAAGTTAGAAGAATGTGGTAGTAAGTTTTGCTGTTATGCTCTCCCACTGTGTGATGAGTTGAAAGGACCTGTTTATTTATATGTAGTGCGTTTTGTGATCTCGTGATGCTCTGCAGTGCTTTAGTCTTGGAAGTAGGTTTATGGTGAGGTCACTTATGCAATTTGTGATATTTGGCAACTAGTATGTGATAAACTCTTTAACCCCCCCCCCCCCCACTCCAGACAGCATTGTGATAATAGCACATTAATCTATTTCAGTGATGTTAGTTGAGGGATAAATATTGGCTAGAACACTGGGAAGAAATTCACTGGCACTTTGTCAAAATAGTTGATCTGTGACGATCAAATGAGTCTCCACTCACGCTTGCTACCTGGAGCTTATAATTCCTTGAACAAAATGGCAACTGCTGCTATCATTGTTACCAGTCCGACCAGCTTGCAGGTGTGCCTACTGAGGCATGGTAGGTGACTTCTCATCCGGGTCGTTTTGTTCATCACTTGCCTCACAGTGGCAGTTAGGAAGATGGTTACATACGGATAGAAAGTGGCCTCTTCCCTCTGAATATTATGAGGAAGTGAAATTAGTGATGCATTGATCTGCAGTTTAGGACCCTGAATGCTGGAAATAGATGGTGTTTTATGTAAGCTTGTAAAATGTTTGTGTGGAAAGTCTTAATTTTCTAATGAGCCTTCTATATTTTCTCCCTTTGGATAGTTTTTGTATGTACTTTCAGCTTGCATAGTTTTTTTAAAATTTCAGTTTTCCTATATTTATTCCTGAATTGGAAAAGGCAACTTTTGTGTCTGGATAATCCTCTTCTTTCATTCTTAAACTATTGCTAAAAACCTATTCAGCCTTCTGCAACAATCTCATTTAGTTTAGAGTCAAATTGTGTTAATGTTCCTGAGATCATTGGAATCTTTTATTACTTGCCTTAGAATGGGATTAGTTATGAATGAGGAGGTTGTTTTTTAGTGGAGATTTGGAGCAATATTGTCCTGTACTAGAGTTTAGAATATGAGAGTTGAACTAATGAGATATTTAGAAGGATTGACTGGGTGGCAGCTGAGAAGCTGTTTCATTTGGCTGTAACTTCCAGAACAACTAAGCATAGCCATGGGATAAATGTTTCTCAACTTTGAAGTGAGATGCAGAGAAACAAAGGAGGGTTGTAATATGATTGTCTGGTTTACGATGGCGCTGGTGACGCCCAGTGATGACTTATTGGCGGCAAAATACAAAACAAAGAAAACCACTATACACCTTTATTAAAAACAATTATTGCTAGCAGTGGAGATGTGTGGCTAGGCAGGAGGATGTGAAGGCGAGGCATGGCAGAGGCAAGCGGAGGAGGGAGCGAGGAATGTTCCAATGTCCAATCGATTTTAAGCGCTGGGCTGAAATGGAAAGGCCAGGTGTGGGCCGAATTGTGGCGACAGGCCCAGGCCCTAGAGCTGTCCAAGAGCAAGGAGCGACTGATGTTGGACTACTTGAGTGCTGGGGCAGATTGAAAACATCCGGGTGTTGGAACTGGAGGAGAGGGATGGGTCAGTTCTGCTCTCTGCCCTGCGACGTTTACTTGGTCCGGCGATGAGTTGATGCTGTGGCCTGCTCCAGCCGCAGTGATGCCTGGCCTCGTGTCTTTCATAGAACTTCAGTCTGAATGCTATTTGCTTACTTTTATTGTTTATGTGATTCTTCTTCTGTCTGCGCAGTGGGTGTTTGGTCTTTTTTTAAACGGGTTGTTTTGGTTTGTGGCTGCTGATGAGATAAATCTGAAAGTTGATAATGTACTTTAAGTCTTTTGAATTCCCCACTCGAAAGAGCTATCAGTGCTTCAGAATCTCAGTTAACAAGCAGGGTTTCATGGATATTTGAACACTTGGGGGAAATCAGGTGATATAGGATTGGACAAAAAAGTAAATTAAGGCGCAGGGTCTGCTATGATGATTAGTAGAGTGCACTTGAGGGGCCATTAAGCACAGGTTCCAGCACTGGTGTTCCTGCTTACCTCCTTCACCCGACCCCACCCCACTCCAATTGCTTCTCCTTTTCGTTCCTTTTTGCCTCCATTTATCATTCACCTGCCCTTGTCTCTCAATCCATCCCACCCATACCCGGCTAGACTTTCTCATCAGCTTTCACCCCTCCTTGGACCACCAATTACTTTGGTTGGAGTTGGGAGGCTATTTCACTGCTTCTTCTCAGCTCTTTATACTGTTTACCTCTCAGTCCTGGTATAGGTTTTTCACTCAATGTCGACAGTTCCCTTTACTGCTGTAGATGTTGCTTGACCCTCTGAGTTCCAGAGTACATAAGTGACATACTGTTCACATAATCTTGTTCTAACACTGTTAACATTTCAACATGCAAATGTATGTTGTTTTGTCCTGTGTTGTGTGATGTAGGTGATTGTGGTCTTTCCATGACCATGACTGTTCTTGGCAAATTTTTCTACAGAAGTAGTTTGCCATCACCTTCTCCTGGGCAATGTCTTGTAGGGTGACCCCAGTCATTATTAGAGATTGTTTGCCTGATGTCAGTGGTGGCATAACCATGATATGTATCACCTGCTTTATAGCCATCTACCACCTGCTCCCATGGCTTCACATGACCCTGATTGGGTTGGCGGGGGGTGGCTAAGCAAGTGCTACACCTTGCTCAAGAGTGACTTCACTCACAACATGCTGGAGGAACTCAGCAGGTCGGGCAGCATCCGTGCAAACGATCAGTCAACGTTTCGGGCCGGAACCCTTTGTCAGGACTGAAGACGGAAGGGGCAGAGACCCTATAAAGAAGGTGGGAGGAGGGTGGGAAGGAGAAGGCTGGTAGGTTCCAGGTGAAAAACCAGTAATGGGAAAGATAAAGGGGGTGGGGGAGGGGAAGCAGGGCGGTGATAGGCAGGAAAGGTGAAGAAGGAATAGGGGAAAACACAATGGGTAGTAGAAGGAGGCGGAACCATGAGGGAGGTGATAGGCAGCTGGGGGAGGGGTCAGAGTGAAATAGGGATAGGGGAAGGGAATTACCGGAAGTTGGAGAATTCTATGTTCATACCAAGGGACTGGAGACTACCCAGCCGATAAATGAGGTGTTGCTCCTCCAACCTGAGTTTAGCCTCATCATGGCAGTAGAGGAGACCATGTATGGACATATCCAAATAGGAATGGGAAGCAGAGTTGAAGTGGGTGGCTACCGGGAGATCCTGTCTGTTGTGGCGGACGGAGTGGAGGTGCTCGACGAAGCGGTCCCCCAATCTGCGTCGGGTTTCACCGATGTAGAGGAGGCCGCACCAGGAGCACCGGATGCAATAGACGACCCCGACAGACTCACAAGTGAAGTGTTGCCTCACCTGGAAGGACTGTTTGGGGCCCTGAATGGTGGCAAGAGAGAAGGTGTAGAGTGACTTGCAGGCTAGAAGAGCGAAGGAGCTCCGTACACCTCCTTTGATAGAGACGTGTCTCCACCTCGCCTCCCTAAATGTATGTACATTAGGCAGAATATTCCAATTGCCCTTTTATTTGGCCAGAGATTTTGAGTTTCCTAAAGGCGCACTGGTGTTCTCTGCCTCCCGGTGCTGAGCCATCCATCTCTTCTGCTTGGGGTCTTCTGAATGCACACTGAATCCTTGGATCATCCATTCTACTTTTTAATAAAATTCCTTAAATTCAATTACTATTAGTGATGTATGGATGGAGTACATTTAAATGTGTAAACTCTGATTATGCAAGCTGTTGCCAAATAATTCGATTTTCTGCATCTTAAATATTATCTAATAATTGCTTGGTTGAAAATCTTGCACCCACTAAAACCTGATTCCTCTAATTTTCTTGTCGAGGTGGAATCTCATTGGAACTGCTGTAGGACTGTGTGCAGCCATTTCGATCAGTAAGGTTTTAAATTGTGGCTGATGTTTCCATTGCTACAGCTCAGTCAACGGCTACGCGTTTAACAAACAAGTAGTAGGTTTAGAGTGGCAGCTTCTCAACCTGTTGCTCTTTCCATGACAGCACTCCCTCAGTTGGTGGGAGTTCTGAGCTTTATTTCCAGCAACAATAACGGAATGGTGATAATTCCAATCTGGGATGGTGTGTGACTTGAAGAGGAACCTGCATGTAGTGTTTTCCCCTGTGTCTGCTGTCCTCGTCATCTTTGGAGTTGGAGTCATTTCTTTGCGAGGTGCTGTTGGAGTGGCATAGGTGAACAGGCAGTATGCTGTGGATGGTTCGTGCTGCAGCCAAGGTACATTGACAGTGGAGCGAATGGATGCTTAGAATGGTTGATGGGATGTCGATTAAGTTGACTGCCTTATCCGAGGTGCTGCTGAGATTTTTGGGAGGAGTTGTTGCTGCTCTCGTTCAAGCAAGTGGAGATCATGCCATCACTCTTCTGGTTTGTCCTGGCAGAAAGTGGCAAAGCTTTTGGTTGTCAAGTTGTGATTTATTCACAGCAGATTATCCAGCCTTTGATTTGTGCTTATAGCCACATTATATATATGGCTAGTCATAGTGAATTTCTGATTAGTGTAGTCTTGATATTGATTGGGGGAGGGGTGTTGTTTGGCATTGGGATGACAATGCCGCTGAATGCCAAGGGTAAGTGGTTAGACTTGGTTTTGATTGGGCTTGTCATTGTTTTCCTCTTGCCAGCCCATGCCCGTATGTTGTGTGGGTATGGGATACTTCATTTACTGAGATGATGCAAATGGAATTGAACCTTGTGCAACCATTAACCTCAAACCTCCTTCAAGAGGACCACAAGCTGTCCATGGGCTTTGGCTCTTGGTAGGGTCACCCATGCCAAACAGATCAAAGGGTAGAGGCCAGACTAAGAGTGGTCCACCGGTCTTCCAGGTTTGTGGATTCAGCTCAGAGCTAACCACCCTGACTGGTCAAAAAAATGGTTAGGGAAAGGTGATGAAGAATCCTTAAAGGACCTTCATTGTTGCCCTAAATGCCAGCGGTGTAAGGGACAGTAAGTAAATAAGCTACTTCAGACCTGCTGACGGGCCATTGATGAAGTAGGTTGGGCTTACACACGTCCCTGAGGAAGTTTTTCAGAGGACTGGCCTCAGCTGTTTGACCTAACAATTGCAGCTGTCATTTTTGTCTTGAGGAATGACTAACCACAGCAGCATTTTCCTTTTCATTTTGACCTCAGTCTACCAGATTTGCTGGTGCCGCACTTGGCCAAATGCTACGCCGCTGTCAAGGGCAGTCGCTCCCACCTTACCTGTAGAGTTCAGATCTTTGCTCTGTGTTTGGACGAAGGCCGTGAAGAGATTTGGATTCAAGTGGCCCTGGCCAAACCCGAACCAGGCATTGGTGAGCATGTTATTGGTGATCAAAATTCAAGTTAATTTATCACATGACATGGAAACATACAGTGAAATGCATCATTTGTGTTAATGAGCAACACACTCGAGGGTGTACTGGGAGCAGCCTGCAAGCATCGCCACACATTCTGGCACCAACATAACATGCCCACAATGCCCATCAGAACAACACAGAATGGCACATAAGTTCCGTTCTTCCCTCCCTCAACCCCACCCCGCCCCGCCCCAAAGAACACACAGTCCTTTAACTCCAGTACATGTAGTTTAACTCCAGTACATCTTTGGCATCATTCTCCAGCAGGCTTGGACTTGCAGACATCGAGCGTCAACTTGCTTTACCAACTTGCAGAGATTCACAGACTTGGGGGCTTTGGCCAATGGGTCTCGACTTCTGGACTTCTGATTTGATCCTCAGCATCAACCCCAAGTACTAGACGATAACCAAACTAGGCCTTGAACTCCAATCACGCTAACTTGTGAGCCCAGAGGACCAGCAGACTTCATTCCACCTGCCCACATTGAACTCTGCCTCCAGAACTTGCTGACAATTCCAATTTGCTGACCTTGGGGTGGCTACCTGCCCTTGACCACTGTGGTCTGCTGGCCTGACATCCAGTCAGATGTCCCGACCTGCTATGCAAATGTCCAATGTCTGCATTGCTGGCCTTCAAACACTGAGCAGAGATTTAGGCTCTGGCCTGACTTCTAATTTGCCCACATCCCTGTCTCTAAACCATAAGTAAAGGCATCCGTTAGTCTTGCGAGACCATGGATCCGTGCCTGGAAAGTCCTCACTCTCCAGGGTGCAGGCCTGGGCAAGGTTGTATGGAAGACCAGCAGTTGCCTATGCTGCAAGTCTCCCCTCTCCACGACACCAATGTTGTCCAAGGGAAGGACATTAGGACCCATACAGCTTGGCCCCAGTGTCGTCGCAGAGCAATGTGTGATTAATTGCCTTGCTCAAGGACACAACACGTTGCCTCGCTCAAGGACACAACACGTTGCCTCGGCTGGGGCTCGAACTCACGACCATCAGGTCGCTAGTCCAATGCCTTAACCACTTGGTCACGTGCCATAACTTCACCTGTAACTCTTCCCCTCCGCCACCTCCGTCCCACTAAATGACATTATTGATTTCTGCACCCATCTCATTGCTGATGACTGATTGGATGACATGTAGCTAGACAAGATTTGTCCTTTTGTGAACATGACATATCTAGGCAAATTTCCCCATTAGGTAAATACCAGTATTATAGCTATTGGAACATCTTGGGTAGAGGCACAGCTGGTTCAACTGTACAGGCCTTCAGTGCTACAATGGGAATGCCTTTGCTGTATCAAGCAGTCCAGCTGCTTAATAGCACCTTTACTGCATCAGTTTGGCTGGAGACTTTCCTGATGGTGGGACTCTTTCGAGGAAACTAAGATGGATTATTTGTTCCAGAGGATTTTAGCCTTTTTTCCCCAGGGAGCCCATTTTTAATGGCTTACTTGCACTAGTTTGCCTTTGAGGTAGCAGCCTGGTTTTTGAACATCTTACATGTAGTGGCATCTGCACCGGACTTCGAGGCTAATGGTCCCGGGTTTGAATCCACCCGGCTCCTTGCACGCTTTCCACCCATGCTGGGTTAAGTGTCGAGCTAGCAACTCATCCTCATTTAAAAACAGACAAAAGTGCTAAAAAAACCCAAAAAAAGCAGGAATGTCGCCAGATGCGTTACAAAGCACGGAAAAGAACAGCCACCACCCACCCGAGCGTAATAAAAAAAATCCCTTTTTATTTAAATTTACAGCACAGTGATTCTACGCTGTCCAGTTACACTCATGACCACTTAATCTATTAGCCTCTGCATCAGGGTCATCCATGGACCCCTCAGTTAGTGGTAAGTGTCCAAGGTTGGGAAACCCTGCTCTACATCTTTGAATATGGTAGGACATTCGAGCATCTGGAGGAAATCCACGAGGTGATGGGGAGAATGTACAAACTCCTTACAGACAACGGCGTAATTGTAATAGGGTCATGCTAACCACTCTGCTACCATCCCGCCCCAGATCTATTTGTTTGACGTTTCTGGCTGAACATTGCAAACGCTTTTACCTTTGTCAAGTCGAGTTTATAGTCATTTAACTGTATACATGTATATAACCATATAATGAAACAAGACATTTCTCTGAACCAGGGTAAAAAGGCAAATATTGTGTACACGTGCCAGATCCTGTCGTCATTAACAATGGGGATGTCGTTGGACCCTTCTCTCACTGGCTGTGTAATTGCCCGTTGTCATTCTTCGCCGGTCGTGTCTGGACTACAAGAGCTCCAATTTGATCCTTTGTGATTTCAGCGCGCATAGAAAAAAGCTGTGTTCTTGAGGCTGAGCACAGCATGTCCTGTATTGAAGCTTCACCAGGATGGGGCCACGTCATTCCTAGGTGTTTGCACTGCTGTTCTGGGGTGGTTTATTCCAGTAGTTTTTAAACCGTTTTTCAAGGCAACCCATTTTTAGTCAACTTTTCACTTATGTGACCCAATAATCTCACAAACTGGTTTACCACTGAGATGGCAAACTTTTTAAAAAAAATTTAGGTAGTTTTAAGTTTTTTTTAAACCTGTTCCTGGCAGATCCTTGAATCAGGAGATATCCTCGGAATTCAAAGATGGTGAGCAACACATGCAAAATGCTGGAGGAACTCAGCAGACCAGGCACCATCAAGAACTGGAAAAAGGCCTGAAATGTCAACTGTTTACTGTTTTTCCATAGGTGCTGCCTGGCCTGCTGAGTTCCTCCAGCATTATGTTACATTGTTTTGGATTTCCCACATCTGCATACTTTCTCGTGTTTGTTGATACATGTTGAGGTGAAGAAAGATCTGCATGTAGGAGAGATTCAGTGACCTTGTTTTCCTGTTTTCAGTTTCCTTCATTCCCAGGGCCATTTTCAAGTTAAACGTGAATGAACGCTGGTTCGGATGAGCGAGTATGGTAGATGCAATTATTGGATGGGTGTGATCCTCGCCATACCAGAACATTTAGCATCTGGAATCAATGTTGAGAACTTTTAAGGACTGCACCCCCCCATATCTTCTGCCCTTTTTGGTGGGGTGGTCCTATATGTGAGGACAATGTACCCAAGAATTGTGATGGGAGTTTATCAGTGTTCATAAGATGTGATTTGTAACTTCGGCATGTTTGAATTTATTGCTGAAGGTCAATAGCAGGTACTGGAAATACTAATTGAATAGTTTACCAGGCCCCTTTGGTGGGCACTTGAGGGTCAACTACATAGGACATCTGGAGTTCTGAGTAGCATTGGCCAGGCAAGGTTGGAATATTTCCTCCTCTGAAGGGCATTAGTGAATCAGACTGGATTCTGCAATGATCTGATAAGTTTTAGTGAAAATTTTCATCAAAACATGTTTTGTGCTATTCATTGCCTTCATTGTACAAGCACAGCTTTTGGCCATTTGAGGAAAGTGTGTCTGAAGATCAAGGCCTAAACCTGGCACAAAGCATGGTCTTTCAGGCCGTAGTGGAAACTGTCCTCCCAATATACCTGAGACATTGTAGGACATCGGAAAGACACCAAAGTTATATGCAAACACCTCCGAATCCACTGAAAGAATAAGCATCCCAGCATCAGTGTCTTCTCCCAGAGGCAGTGCCCCAGCATGAACTATCTAATTATACTCAGTCAACCAGGTGCAAGAACAGTTACTCCCCTTGAATCACCACTCCAATTTAGTAAACAACAGGAATTCTGCAGCTGCTGGAAATTCAAGCAACACACATCAAAGTTGCTGGGGAACGCAGCAGGCCAGGCAGCATCTGTAGGAAGAGGTACAGTCGACGTTTCGGGCCGAGACCCTTCGTCAGGACTAACTGAAGGAAGAGCTAGTAAGAGATTTGGAAGTGGGAGGGGGAGGGGGAGATCCAAAATGATAGGAGAAGACAGGAGGGGGAGGGATGGAGCCAAGAGCTGGACAGGTGATTGGCCAAAGGGATATGAGAGGATCATGGGACAGGAGGTCCGGGAAGAAAGACAAGGGGGGGGGGACCCAGAGGATGGGCAAAGGGTATATTCAGAGGGACAGAGGGAGAAAAAGGAGAGTGAGAGAAAGAATGTGTGTATAAAAATAAGTAACAGATGGGGTATGAGGGGGAGGTGGGGCATTAGCGGAAGTTAGAGAAGTCGATGTTCATGCCATCAGGTTGGAGGCTACCCAGACGGAATATAAGGTGTTGTTCCTCCAACCTGAGTGTGGCTTCGTCTTGTAGTAGCTATGACCATGCTGATCACTTTGCACTGAAATGGACTTTTCTTTGTTCTAATTGCATTTCTCTTGTAAAAAGAAAACCAGTTTAAATTGGTTTTTCTTGTGAATGTTGCTTACATGATGCTATGTGCCTGTGATGTTGCTTCAAGTTAAATTTTTCGTTGTACTGGTGCATTTGACGATAAACTTGACTCAACTGTTGGGCAAGCCGCAGCATTTGCATGTCTGATACCAGGTTTCCAGCTGCAGCATGATAAGAGATTACCAGGTGGACAGATGAAATTATTCAAGGGCATTTTTCTCGAAAATGCAACACCCTGACTAATTTGGCTTTTGAGTAGAGGGGGTGCACTTGGGATGGAACTGTGAGTCTTGGGCCCATGCATTACGCAGGGTCCAGAAACCCTGTGTAAATGGTGGAAGAAGCACACTCTGCTTCAAGTTCCTCCTGCCCGCACAGACTTTGTATATCACACTGCTGAGCAGATGCACAGGTGCAACTGGAACGGAATCTAAATGCTTTTTATTTTTTTCTCCCTTAGGCCGACTCAGCATAATGCCTTAAATTTATTTTCTACAGTAACAATTCTGAAATGATCATTTTGAATAGAAGGGCCAAGATTTAATTCTGATCAGGCAATTGCGCATGGATCTGGTGCCTTAACGATGGGGAGGAAGTTGGTTATCCTTCTTTCTCTGGTTACATCTAAAGGGTTTCGATCATAAAGTGTATATACTGTAGGGAGTGGTACAATCAATTCCCTACAATTCTGGCAATTGTAGTTTGAGTTCTTGTGTGCGGTATCACAGCTGTTTTGCAAGATTTATTTGCTTGTCTGAGTTCTAATCCTTGGCTGTTTATCACGCTTCAGAGCGATGCTTTGTACTTGAGTGCATATTTGTAGAACACTTGTGCATGTATACTGAAAAATGCAAGAAAATCCATTTCTATTTTGTGTAAAGGAAACTATAAATCCCGCTATTACATAATGGACTTCAGTATCAAAGAAGGGAAAACATGTTTATATTACTCGTTTATTACACTGCTGAGACGTTGGGGATGGGTTCCATGGTCGTTTGTTCATGATTGAGGAATGCTAGTGACCTGTTGGAGATCTTCCAAGTTTAAGGTGTTGTTAACAGGACAGCTATAGAAATCTTTTCAACTTACTGAGACTCCAGAAATAATATGGTGTATACAGAGCTTGAATTTAATTAGTTATTGGGCTTTTTTGGTTGTTACTTTCTCCAGTTTTGCAAAGCCAGGTTAATTAAAAACCTTGAAATGCACCAAGATTTGCTCACACAAACAACACCTAAACAGCAATTAATAAAAATCAGTCACTGATTACTTTATGCCTAATTATCTCTATTTTTTCATGTAAGCACAGTGTTTTATCTTGTTTAAATATAGAATAGTACAGCATAATACAAGCCCTTTGGCCCATGATGTGCTGACCCTAAAACCTGCTCCAAGATCTATCTACTCCTTTCCTTCGACGTAGTTCTCTATTCTTTCATCCATGTGCCTAAGAGTCTCTTAAATGTCCTAAATGCATCTGCCACCACCTCTGGCAGCACACTGCATACCTACCACTCTGTGTTTTAAAAAAAATATACAAAACAAAATAAAAACCTCTCTCTGACATCCCCACCCCTATACTTTGCTCCAAACGCCTGTAAATTACACCCCCTTGTTAGCCGTTTCCAACCTGGGAAAAAGTTTCTGACTGTTCACTTTGTCTATTTCTCTTATCTTATACACCTCTGTCATGTCACTTCCCAACCTTCTTCGCTTCAAAGAGAAAAACCCGAACTTACTCATCCTACCTTCTTAAGATTTGATTTCCAATCCTGGCCTCATCCTGTTAAATCTCCTCTGCATCCTCTGTAAAGCTTTCATGTTCTTCCTATAATGTGACCAGAACTGAACTCAATACTCCCAAGTGGTCTAACCGGAGTTTTACAGAGCTGCAACATTACCTTGCAGTTCTCAAACTCAATCCCCTGACTAATGAAGACCAACACACCACTCTATTAATTTGTGCTGTAACTTTGAAGGATCTATGGACAGGGATCCTGAGACCTCTCAGTTCCTCCACACCTCTAAGAATCCTGCTATTAAACCTGTATTCATCCTTCCAAAGTGAATCACTTCACACTTTTCCAGACTGAACTCCATTGGCACTTCTTAGCCCAGCTGAACATCCTTTCAATGCTCTGTTGTAACCAATGACAACCTTGTACATTATCCAAAACTCCACCAACCTGTGTATCATCTGCAGAATTGCTAATCCACCCTTCCACTTCCTCATCGAAGTCATTTATAAAAATCGCAAAGCACGAGACCCAGAACAGGTCCCTATGGAACACTACCAGTTGCCAACCTCCAGGCAGAATATGCTTCATCTACTACCCCTGTGCCTCCTGACTTTCTGAATGAGCCTATCACAGGGAACCTTGTCAAGCACCTACTAAAATCCATATACATCATATCCACTACTATCCCTTCATCAATGTCACTTGGTTTCTTCATTCATTCCCTTTACCTTTTCCTCTGACCTTTTTTCACCAATCTCATACTAATAGGCAGTGCAATCCCATATACAAAGGGGAGGTGTGAGTAGTATTTATGTGAATATTTGTAAAGCAAAACGAATACAAGTGAACTCTTGTGTTATGGTTGAAATTTATTGTTATGGTGTTAATTGGTGATACATGGGGAAGGTTTTATTTTGTAGTCTTTCAGAGGTGTTTCTTGTTTGAAGCTGAGATATTCAAGCCTTATTAAGTCATCCGTTAGTCTTGCGAGACCATGGATCTGCGCCTGGAAAGTCTTCACTCTCCAGGGCGCAGGCCTGGACAAGGTTGTATGGAAGACCAGCAGCTGCCTATGCTGCAAGTCTCCCCTCTCCACGACACCAATGTTGTCCAAGGGAAGGGCATTAGGACCCATACAGCTTGGCACCAGTGTCGTGGCAGAGCAATGTGTGATTAAGTGCCTTGCTCAAGGACACAACACGTTGCCTCGGCTGGGGCTTGAACTCACGACCTTCAGGTAGCTAGTCCAATGCCTTAACCACTTGGCCACGTGCCCACACTTCAAGCCTTAATTATGTATTTAAAAGAGCAATAAATTCAGGAAATATTTGGTCAGGCAATTTCTGTGGAGAAACGAGAGAAACTAACATTCAAGATGTTTTTGCAAGGTTAGTGTTGGCTCATTTCTATTTCCCAGCATCTGGCATTTAGTGTGCCCCCCTAGATTATGGCTTGAAAGGTAAAATGTTGCTAATCAAATCTAAGGTGTTCATGGGGATACTATCCAGAGAATGGGTTGAATGTGGAATTTGCAACCTCAGTATTTGAGGCAGAAGGAAGGCAGATCATCAGTAAAGTGAATGGTCAAGGCCTTTTCCCCCAGGGTAGGGGAGTCAAAAAGTAGAAGGCACAGGTTTAAGGTGAGATAGTAAAGATTTAACGGTCCCAAGGGGCAAGATTTTCACACAGAGGGTGGTAACTTGTGCTCAGCAATTTCGCACAAACTTCAATAAGAACTAAGCAGTTCCTATGTTTGAAAGGTCTGATAATTTTGAACGTTAGCCAAACTGTTGTTGAAACTTGCTTGACTTTGTGGAAGAACAGTCAAGTAATCTTTGACATGAATGGACAAATAAGACCTTGATTTATTCTCATCTGAAAGATGACATCACTTCCAGCATCGCAGTAAAATATCAGCCCAAGTTGAAGTTGTTTTCACATACAAAACCTACAGAACTGAACCTGTGCCTGGGCATAGATAGCAGCTTAATTTGATGGTTTTATGTTTCCCTGTGAGTTTTTAAGTATGAGATCCAGATGGAATCTCGGGAGCACATCGGGAGAGTTTGATTAGGAACAATCAGGAGGGGAATTGACAAGGTGATTGGTCTCAGCCTTTTTTCTCCCAGGGTAGGGGAGTCAAAAATCAGAAAGGACTGGTTAAAAGAGAGATGGTAAATATTTAACAGGACCTGAGGCACAAGATTTACACATGGGCTGGTGGGTCTATGGAATGAGCTTCCTGAGGAAGTGATAGAGGTGGATAAATGTTTGCATTGTATAAGACATCTGGACAAGTTTAGGGATGGGAAAGATTTAGAGAGGTATGGGCCAAATGCAGGCAAATGGGACTTGTTCTGAAAGGCATCCTGGTTGGCTTAGGTGAGTTAGGTCAAAGAGCCTGTTCCAAAGCAACGCGCACAAAATCCTGGAGGAAACTCAGCAGGTCAGGCAGCATCAATGGAAGTGAATAAGCAGTCAACGTTTCAGGCAGAGACCCTTCTTCAGGACTGAGAAGGAAGGGAGAAGACGCCAGAACAAAAAGGTGGGGGAAGGAGAAGGAGAAGCCAGGTGGGTGGGAAAGGTCAAGGGCTGGAGAAGAAGGAATCTGACAGGAGAGGAGCATGGAGCATAGGAGAAAAGGAAGGAGAGGGGGACCCAGGGGAAGTGATAGGCAGGTGAAGAGAGGTAAAAGGCCAGAGTGGGGGGAGGGATTTTTTTTCCCAGAAAGAGAAATGGATATTTATGCCATCGAGTTGGAATCTACCCAGACAGGATGTAAGGTAGCCTTGTCTTGGCACAAGAGGCAGCCATGGACCTACATGTTCAAATGGGGAATTGGAGTTAAAGTGTTTGGCTACCGGGAAGTTCCAAGCTGCATAACTATTTAACTCTAGATAATTTACACCAGTGATGTGAGAGAATTAGGATCATGTTTTCAATTTCCAGCTGATGCAGCAGTGCTGGTGGGCTCTGCCCTCCTGGCTAAAGCTAACTTATTTGGCATGGGTCAGTGATGAAAGCTGGCATTCTCCAGAATGTTTTGGCTCTGTTTCAGACTAAGCAGTGGACTTGCCGGAGCGAAACAAAACTAGACAGAGCTTTGTTAAAGTAAGACACGGTTTACACAGTTTATGGCACTGTTGCGTAACGGGCATTCCATCTTGCACATCTGATTAAATATTAGATTTGGATTATCAGTGACACTGGGAGGATATCTAATCATCTGACTTGAATTGAATACATGTCTAAGCTTGTCACAATATGGTTGTTGATCCTCTCTGTGCCTTGTGGTGCATCGGGCAGCAAGCTTGCCATTTCTTTAGCATTTTTCTGTTTTTCACGAGGCTGAGTTGCTAGCTCAATGCTCAACCCAGCACGAGTGGAAAGCGTGCAAGGAGCCGTCCAGATTCGAACTTGGGACCACTCGCCTTGAGGTCCGTGCTACACCACTGGCCGGCAGCAACATTGTGTCCTGTCCAGCTTGTGGCTGCAGGGTCAGGTCAGGAGTCCAGCTCCATATCTGCATGCTCAGTTACTTCTGTATTCTCTTCGCAGTGGGCAGTTGAGTACCGTACATTATCACTGATGCCACAATCTGTGGAATTGTGGACTAATAGATGGTCATCCGGAGAGTTATTGGAGAAATTCATGTTTTAACACTCTGAAATAAAATATTTAACTCCTGGAGGAGTGGGGGTGGGAAGGGAGAATGATTTGAGTGCCTTTGGTCATTTTTGATAGATAAAATTCTCCTGTCCCTGGCCTGTGCTGCTGGTCTTTGTCAGCCTGTGGTTGCTGAGGTTCGCTGCACTCATCTATATCCTGTGACAGGAAAAAGAATTTTTGAATGAATTTACTTTGAAACCAGATGTTGGTTGAAGTCTTTGTGGTCTGAGGGGGTAGGGGTAGGAATTGTTCTTGGCCCAGTTAAAATAACCCAAGAGTAATGTTTGTATCTAATGATGTGAAGTCGGTTGAGGTTGAGCAATGTTATGATTTTCTAAATGTTAATGTCCTTGTGTACGTAGAGCTTGAGATTTATTAGTGCTTGCATGCATGATTTCAAGTGTATTTTTGGTTAAAGTTTACTCTTGATGTATGTGCTAGTGTATCAGAAGTTATGGAATAGAGCTTCATTCATGTTAGAACTGGAGAGGGATGGTGTGGTACTGTGACTTATTATTTAATTGGATGTATTTTCTTTGTTTTACTGTGCTACTTCAGAATTAAACTATCTATTGGCATGTCCCCTTTAACCCTTACCTTAGAAAGCATCCTATTTGAATGCATCGTGGCTTGGTATAGCAGCTACTCTGCACATGACTGCAAGAAACTGCAGAGCTGTAGACACATCTCAGAAAATCAGGGAAGCCAACCTCCCTTCTATGAACTCTTGTCTATACTTCTCGCTGTCTTCGTAAAGCAGCCAGCATTATCAAAGACTGCTCTCATCCTGGGCATTCTTTCCGTTCCCTTCTTCAATTGGGTGGAAGATATAAAAGCCTGAAAGCATGTACCACCACTCTATTGTTAGGACTATTGAATAGTTCCCTAGTACCATGAGTTCGACTCTGGATCTTGTTTTGATCCTACACATCGTTTACCTTACTGCACTTTCTCTTTAGTTTTATTCTACTTTTTTATGGTTTTACCTTGTTCTACCTCAATATCATCGTCATCGTCATGGCTATCCCTCGAGGTCAAGGATGATGGTCTTCGTTCCGAAGATACTTCACAAATCAACCAACTGATTTCAATGGCATGGAAACCACGACGATTGGAGCTGATGGATTTGTTGCAGCCTTCATCCGCCTTCACAGCCGTTGAGTTCGAAGTAACTTCGTTTACCTCCACCGTTGAGGTCTTGGTTGGATTGTTCTTTATCAGGGACCTCACCCTCGACCTTACCGCCATGGGGGACTCTACCAGGAGCATAGCTCCAGACGGCATTGCTGTCGGGATCACAGGACCACAAAGCTTCTCCACCACGACAAGGTGGCAATCCACGGGGAAGTAATGATCTGATCTGCCTGAATAGAATGTAAGGCAAGCTTTTCACTGTACTTTGGTACATATGACAATAATAAATCAAATTCAGTTTCAATCTTTTGTACTTTGGGATTTTTGGAAAAAGGATTTTGGACAACTGGACAATTACAGTTCATGGTAAGCTCTGATGCTAATATTAGATACAGACATTGAGTTAATGATCTTGCAAAAAGAAGTGTTTTCCTGGCTGAGGTATTCATACTTTGGAATACTAATTCAGATGCACAAGCTAGTTCTTTGTCTGAGAAGTTACTAATAAGTTGGCTCAGTCAGTTGATGTGGATGAGCAGTTTGGGTTTGATAGGTTTCTGTACCAAAGTCTATTGTAGTCAACCCCTTTCCACCACAATTACCTGTTCTCCTCTCCCAGTTATACTGTGCAATTTCCTCTTCATTGTGGTAATGGTCAGTGTTTTCTTCTGCATTAGTGTGACGGCAGGATATTCAATAGCAACACCTTGTACTGAGCTGCTGCACAGTGTCTTGTCTGCCCAAACTGATGTTGGTTGGAGCTTCCCCACAAACTATAGCTTCTGGACTCCACCCTGCGGGGTCAGAACTGAATGCAGTTTTCAGTACAGAGGGCTGTGTCCTTGAGAGATGATTTGGCTCTGGCATCCATGGGCTGTTGGTGCTATTTGTCACTGGGGCCAGTCTGTTCCACAAGTTGTGTATTGCTGAAGCTGAACATGTGGAAGTGTACTAAGCTTTTTTAATTTCATTGGCTCTATAAAATTCATCTTTTCTAAAAATCAGTTTCCTTTTGGGGAAAGAGGATGATCTGGATTGTAACAACACAGTAAATGTTCCTCTACCATCCATCTCCTCTTCCTTTCTTGTCAATGATTGTAACTAATGTCCCAACTGGGAGACAACAGGAATTCTGCAGATGCTGGAAATTCAAGCAACACACATAAAAGTTGCTGGTGAACGCAGCAGGCCAGGCAGCATCTCTAGGAAGAGGTACAGTCAACGTTTCAGGCCGAGACCCTTCGTCAGGACTAACTGAAGGAAGAGTTAGTAAGAGATTTGAAAGGAGGAGGGGGAGATCCAAAATGATAGGAGAAGACAGAAGGAGGAGGGATGGAGCCAAGAGCTGGACAGGTGATTGGCAAAAGGGATATGAGAGGATCATGGGACAGGAGGCCCGGGGAGAAAGACAAGGGAGGGGGGAACCCAGAGAATGGGCAAGGGGTATAGTGAGAGGGACAGAGGGAGAAAAAGGAGAGTGAGAGAAAGAATGTGTGTATAAAAATAAATAACGGATGGGGTACGAGAGGGAGGTGGGGCATTAGTGGAAGTTAGAGAAGTCAATGTTCATGCCATCAGGTTGGAGGCTACCCAGATGGAATATAAAGTGTTGTTCCTCCAACCTGAGTGTGGCTTCATCTTTACAGTAGAGGAGGCCGTGGATAGACATATCATCTTTACAGTAGAGGAGAAACTTCTTCCAACCTTCTACACTGAAAATAGTTGTTCTAAGACGCTGGTTTGGTGTGAATGTAGTTCGATTTGTCCTATGATCCATGGGAGAAGAGGAGAGAGTGTTTGTGCACAGAGATCAAGTTTTTGAAGGGGAATGATAGGATTGAAGTTTCTCATCAAAACTCGAGGAAATGAAGGAGCACCCTCTACTTGCAAAGCAAGCACCTCTGGGTGATCTATGGTAATACCAAGCACAGGGCTGGTGCAATTCTCATACTTGCAGGACATCAGTAACATTTCATGGTTTTCTGATGAGCCTGGTTGGTAGTCGATATGCTAGGTTCTCTTTCCAGTCTAGTTGGAGTGAAGGGGTTGGCGTCATATCCAGTGGTTGTGATCTTGAGCCAGGTTTATGGTTGATACCTTATGTATCTCACTTGTATGCTGCACTCCAAAGGGTCAAATTTGAATCTGGTTGCCTGTGAGGTTTGCATTTTTAGTTGGTAGAAATCACAAAGGTGTAACCGAGGTTGTTTCCATCAGTTGGAAGGATAATTGAGTGAACCTCTTTCTTGGATGAATGGGTCCTATAAAAGAGTCTAGGTAGAATTAGAGCCCCCTCTTTTTGCTGTGGGAGGGAGATTGATGTCACGAAGTACTAATTCATACAGGGGGACTAATGTCTGGAGCTCTTTTCTTCCCACCACCACCAAGGACTCAGTAAATGTTGATTGGAACTTTCAGAGTTAAAACTGACTGTGATCCTGATTGACAATAACTATAAAGGACAGAAAGTGGGCCCTTCGGCCCACCGCATACATGCTGACCATCAAATACCAATGTATTGTTCATTATGTGCCATGTCGTATGATGTAGACTATCAAGGTCTTTCCATGATCATGATTGTTCTTGGCATATCTTTCTACAGAAGTGGTTGGCTGTTGCCTTCTGTGCAGTGTCAATCTCCACTAATCCCATTTACCAGCATTTGATCCATAGACTTCTGTGCCTTGGTGGTACTCATCTAGTATCACATTCCAAATGTGATATTGTATCTAGTAGTGCATTGCAGATTCCAATTACCCTAAAAGTTCTTGATCCCTTCTAAACCTCTTAATCCTTACCCTAAACCAATGCCAGACATTGGTCTAGTCAGGATAGCAGCTCGGCATGGACAATATGTGGCCTGTTACTGTGATGTAGTGCTCTATGACTTATACCCTCTAGCTTTAGATGCCTCTACTAGAAGGATAAGCTTCCTGTTATTTACGCCTCTCATTTTGTTGACCCTCTATTAGGTTCCACCTTCGGACTTCTCTGTTACAAGGTAGACAAATTCAGTCTCAAACAGATGAAACTGAGTACATGGATGGGGTGGGGTGGGGAGGAATGTACCTGAATGTCAGGAAAGGCTTGAAGTTGATTTGGCCAGTACTATGATGCAGCTGGCTGGTGGTATAGTGGTATCTACGTGGGACTTCGAGGCACGTGGTCCCAGGTTCGAATCCAGCCAACATCTTGCATGCTTTCCTTCTGTGCTTGGTTGAGGGTTGACTGTCAAGTTAGTAAATCAGCCTCTTTTTTTTTTAAAAAAACAGACAAATGCTAAGAAATGGGAAGGTTGCTGCTCAAGGCGCAGAGAGGAACAAATAATGATTAACCTGTTCTTGGCTGAGATGCCTTCCGTGACAGAATACTATTGAGGTGCAGCATTGTGAATGAAAGGAGTTGTTGATCAATTGTTGCCATATCTCATTATGAAACTAAATTCCATGTTATTTCTGGTAGCTGATGAGATGAGATTGACTCATGTTAGGTTTGTATAATCACTTAGAATTTTCTCCATTTCTCCTTTCCCAATGGTCGAGAGGAGGGGTTCCCAACCTGGGATCCACGGACCCCTTGCTTAATGGCATTTGTCCATGGCATAAAAAAGGTTGGGAGCCCTGCTCTAGAGGTTAAAAGCCACAATAAATGTTATGTGACTTAAGTCCTGACATCTTAAGTCTCTAAATTATATGATGTGGCACGTAATGAGCAATAGATCTAATGTTTTTTTAATTACTCTATGACATTGTCATTTGATATCTTTCCTAAACTGATGTGCTCAGTCTGTTTCCTTGCCTATTGGAGATGTCCCAACACAAGGCAAATTGTTAAATACTGCAAAATGTAAAATAATTAAACCCTGAACTATAAATATTTTTTGTGGTTCTTTTGCATTCAAAGTTTGCTGGGAGATATTTTGCAAAAGGTGACCCGTGTTAAAATTCTTCCATGTGCTCTTTTGGGGGCATTGATTCGTTCAGGAATTTGATTCTGTGTATTTGTGTTTCTTCCCTCTGAATGTTTTCTGGCTTTCTATGTGGAAAATGTTAATCATAAACTATTTTTTGGTCAATATATTTGTCCTTGGTTTTCAGCAGCTTCTGAAGGAGAATCCTTTTATGGGTAGGCACTCGTAGTCCACTGAATTGGGAATATCAGTTAATCGGGTAGCCGCTTGTTTGGGACAACTGTTAAAGAACAATCACTAATCGAGAAAATAAACAGGATTCCCTTTGTTTATTTGCGACATCCTGCCACTCAATTGGGACAGGAGTCTACTGCTGAACTGTAGATAACTGGCATCAGTCACGTGCGCTTGCGTACACCATGTTTCGAGTGAGCAGTTTTAAAATAGCGTCAGTTGCGTGTGTTTGTGTCCAAAAGGCAGTCATTTTTTTATCATTGAATGTTGGTGAGAAATAAGCAGTTAAGGCAATTCGGAGTTGTTTTGTTCACTGTGGTCTCAAGCATTCAGAATTGGAGATGCCAGAAATGGTCGGGAGTGAAAATGAAACTATTTCACTACTTCAAGTTAGAAACTACAAAGAATTTGAAGGTACTGACAATCATCTTGAATGTTACAATGAGAATGAAGATTTGGAGGATGCAATCATCAGCAACATTGTACGAAGGCAGCCTGTTATCTGCACTTGGAGTCTGCCCTGGTTTTGTTCACTTAAAATCAAAAGAAAGTAATGCGTATGATTTATGTTCTGCAGTAGTATTGAAAGTGTTCTAATTTATATTTCATTCAAATAATTTGTTACTCAGTTTGTCTTTTTGAATATCTTTTTTAACTATTTCTAGGAAATTGGCTCATTGGGGCGGCTGCTTAATTAAGCCAAATTGTACTGGTCTCAATGTGTCCCAATTAACTGGAATTAACTGCATGCTCAGGAGCCACTTTTTTCGGTACACCTGAACAGCTGCTTGTTAATGCAAATATCTAACCAGCCAATCATGTGGCAGCAACTCAGTGCATAAAAGCATGTAGACATGATCAAGAGGTTCAGTCATTGTTCAAACCAAACATCAGATTGGGGAAGAAGTGTGATCTAAGTGACCTTGACCGTGGAATTATTGTTGGTGCCAGACAGAATAGTTTGAGTATCTCAGAAGCTGTTGATCTCCTTAGATTTTCATGCATGACTGTTCCTAGAGTTTACAGAGAATAAATTAAAAAAAAATCTAATGAGTGGCAGTCCTATGGGCAAAATGCCTTGTTAATGAGAGAGGTCAGAGGAGAATGGCCAGACTGGTTCAAGCTGACAGGAAGGTGACAGTAACTCAAATAACCACACGTTACAACAGTGATGTACAGAAGAGCATCTCTGAACACACAGCATGTCGAGCCTTGAAGTGGACAGACTACAGCAGAAGACCATGAACATGCACTCAGTGGCCACTTCATTAGGTACAGGAGGTATCTAATAAAGTGGCCACTGAGTGTTGTAGTTTAGATCAAGTTGCACCTTAGAATTCTAGTGGCACGTGGTGATATTTTCTCCCTTTATTTACAGGGTTTGTTGCAGAAGCAAAAAATGGAACAAAGGTGGGGAAGAAGACAACCAGAGACCCAAACAGGTATCCTTACTTATCTTAAAAGTAGCTTGGAGCTACCTTGATGTGCAAAAGTAGTTTATGTATTTAAAAAAAAAAGAAGAAATCACTGAATATTGAGGATTGCAGAACATTCAGGGCAATTTCGATTTAATATTGAATGGGCTCATTGGCAGCATCGTGAAATGCACTTACTCATTGGTTTTGTTAACTTGTTAATGGTCATGTATACAGAAAAGGGCCTGTAACAGAGTGAAGGATCCCACCCACTCTGCTCAAAGACTGTTTGCTCCACTTCCATCGGGGTGGGGGGGTGGGAGGCTACGTAGCATCCACGCCAGGGCCACCAGACTCAAAAACGAGTTACTTTCCCCAAGCGGTAAGACAGATCAACACATCCACCCACTAGTTTATCCCCCTCCACCACTACTTTATCATTTCCTGTCAGTCACCTTAAGTACAGACACTTTATGGACAAACAATCTATGTATAAGCTATCCTGTGTATTTGTATTTATTGTATTTGTTTTGTTATTCTTTATCTTATTCTGTTATTTTTTTGTGCTGCATTACATCCAGAGTTGCAATTATTTTGTTCTTGTTTATACTTGTATACTGGAAATAACGTTAAACCATCTTGATAAGAGTGGTATTTCCAAATGTTAAGGAATTGCAGTTTGTTTTATGAGACCTCCCTGTATTATTTTACCTCCAGTGTGGTGGTGGTGATGACATTGTTCTGGATTTGACTGTTACTGACTCGCCCAAGTGAAGCTGCTGAATTGACACAAATTGAGGTATTTAATTAGTCATGGCATTTCTTATTGTATTAATATTAGAGTAATTATTAAACCACTTCTTTAAACGATGCATTGAACTGTTTCAGCTTTGCCTTGGATTCTTCATCCTTGAGCAATACCTGCTTTTGATAAGGGTCATTAGATGGGAAAGAGTTGACAAATCATTCTTCCTGTGCCTTGCATCTGAAATCCCCCTGTGGGTTGCCTCGCAGGACTGTTGGTGTAAAACTAGGACAGTGTATTAATAAACCAGTGTGCTGAGGCATGTTGGAGGGACGGCATGTGCAACTGGAGCAGTGAGTTACTTCAGCGCCATGGGACTGGGAGAAGGAGTGTTGTTGCATGATTAAGTCTCCGCAGTCCCACTGTTTATTTGTGTGGATTAATGGAGTATTTCACTACAAAGTATACCTTCCCAAAATAGCTATAAATTGGGGGTGGAACAAAGGAAAAGTCGAACCTCGAGGGAAGTGGTACTGAGCAATTGGACTTTATTTTGGGGTCTAAAAATAAATGGCTAATGAGATATTTGATACATTGTTTTAATCCTGCAAAACTTCACAGATTTGGGGAAGAATTATTAGATTATTAAGATGTTGAATGTTACTACTTTTCCACAGGAGAGGGTGGGGAGGTGGGGGGAATAGTGGGGTTGAGAAAAGGTGAAGCAGAGCCCACAGATCAGTTGGCTGTCTGTCTGGGAAAATATTGGAACCTATTATTAACAATGTTACATCAGGGTGAATAGAAATAGTCAGGATAAGGAAAGGAAAGGTACGTCGCATCTGGAGTTTCTCTGGTTAGCAGACGATTTCCCTCCACACCTCTCTGACGTAGTAGGGAACCGCGTACGAGGCAAGTTACAGCAGTAGTTTGCCATTGCCTTCTGCTGGGTGAGTTTCCAAAGAGAACACCAGCTCGTAACCCAGCACGGATGGAAGCTAGTAAGAGATTTGCTCTTCTTTCAGTTAGTCCTGACGAAGGGTCTCGGTCCGAAACGTCGACTGTACCTCTTCCTAGAGATGCTGCCTGGCCTGCTGCGTTCACCAACAACTTTTATGTGTGTTGTTTGAAATTCCAGCATCTGCAGATTTCCTCGTGTTTTCTGGTGACCTTGTTGTTCCTCTCTGTCCTTTCCGCGTTTTGTTGCACATAGGCCGGCAACTTTGTCGTTTCATTAGCATCTTGAGGCCAGGTTGCTAGCTCGATACTCAACCCAGCACAGATGGAAAGCGTGCACGGAGTTGGCCGGATTCGAACCCCGGACCATTCACCTTGAAGTCCAGTGCTGATGCCACAACACCACTGGCTGGCTATTGCTGATGACTGGCCAGTGGTGTAGTGGAAAATAAGTTATGAGGAGGGCAGGGTGGCAACAAAAATGTGATAAATTAGGGGATTGGGCAAAGATCTGGCAAATGGAGTGGAATGTAGGAATGTTGGCATGAAGTGTTTGCCTGGAATGTAAACATAGCAAGTAATTAGGAAGCCAAATTGCACTACTACTTACTGCAAAGGGAAGTGGATACAAAAATAGGAAGGTTAAGCTTTAGTTACGAAGCCTGCATGAGATCCCGTGTGGTACGGTGTCCTGTATTTAAAGAAGAATGTAAATGCATTGGAAGTAGTTGAGAGAGTGCTTAGAAAATGATACCTCAAATGAGTAGTTATGAGAGCAAACTAGGCTCATGTCTGCTGGAATTGAGGAACGGAGGGACTTGATTACATTGTACAAGATCTTGAGATGTGAGAGGATATTCCCATATGTGGGAGAGTCTAGAGCCAGGGCCACTGTTTCTTGAAAGGGGGTTACCCATTTAAGACGAACATGAAACTTTTTTGGGTTTTTTTTTTGGAGTTTTGCCTTTGGAATTTTTTTTCACAAAGGGGAATGACACCAAAATTAAATATTTTTGAGGGAAGGAGGTAGATGTTTGATTTTCAAAGTGAAAGGTTTCTACAGGTCGGCAAAGTTGAAGTTATAATCAGATCAGTCATGTACTTGGAATAGGTTCAAGAGGCAGAGTGGCTCAGTCTCACTCAGGTTTGCCCGTTGGCTTATTTCCTGCAGTTGTTTCTTAGTTTAGGTTAAAAATTACCTTTGCTAGGATGCCAAAATCCTGCCAATCTAAAAGGAATAATCACAGTACACACAAGGAATTCTGCAGATGCTGGAAATTCAAGCAACACACATCAAAGTCCCTGGTGAACGCAGCAGGCCAGGCAGCATCTCTAGGAAGAGGTACAGTCGACGTTTTGGGCCGAGACCCTTGGTCAGGACTAACTGAAGGAAGAGATAGTAAGTCCCACTTTCAAATCTCTTACTATCTCTTCCTTCAGTTAGTCCTGACGAAGGGTCTCAGCCCGAAACGTCGACTGTACCTCTTCCTAGAGATGCTGCCTAGAATAATTGCAGTACTGTTTTTTCCCCTCAGGACTGTATTAACTGTTTAGAAAGAGGTCAAGAAGAGCCCTTTCTTCAGTTCTTGTATTCTGTATGATATCATGGAAGATTGGGATTAAATTACTTTAGAACATAGGAGCTGAAGGAAGGGCTCATCTTGAGCTCTTACTAAACACTTAATAGCCAATTTGTGCTTATCGAACAAAATAATTAGAAAACTGATCAGCCAGTATACTGCCGTCTCAAAACTACTACTCTCCTCTCTATCCTGTGAATTCCATTTGCAAAACTTGTGCTTTGGCAAGGAGGCTGTTTTTTTTTGACACAGCGCTTCTATGAATCTTGTAGTAATTGGTAACGCAGACAAGCTGATCATTATTAAGCAGGTCTCATCATTATTAGCTTGTCAACACTCCACTTAGGCATGCATCCTATGTCAGCAAGAATTCCCCCCTTAAACCTCTTCACCTCAGACATTTCCTCCAAGTTCTTCTCGTTAGAATTATCATTCTGATAAAGCTTGTTTCCTTTTTGTCTTGGTGTTAGTGATTTAGATTGATTAAACATATCCTCTGGGAGGTTTTATCAACTTAAAGGTTTTATGTGAATGTAAGCTTTTACAATTAGTGAAATTGACAAGGCATATCAAGGAGATGAAAGAAAGGCATTAAAGATTCACTTTAAAGCAATGAATCGCGTCTGGCTTCTTTAAGTGTTATAGCAAAAGGTCACGGCAAAGGAATTGGTTTACAGCTTTGACAGAGAAAACAGGTGAACCAGTGACATTAAATCCAAAAACACTTTTTTTTTGAAGTCCCTGAGTGCCTTACCCTAAACAGAATTGGGTGTTATCTCTGTAATTCACCACTTCTCTAACTACCTACAAGTAGACAAATAGCAACCTGAGATGCATTACTCTGATAACGTAATTCTTTTTACTCATCATAAAACTCTTGTACTTAATAGAGCGGAGTGGTCTTTTTATCTGCACCTCTTTTCTCAGATGTCAGCAATACTCTGGTCTTCTGGCTAAATGCCCATCAAGTCAACTTCCTCATTCCTATATGAGCCTAAAATGCTGAATATTTGTAGATTCAGTTGAAATCTTGCATGATATTCACTCCTGTTTCTCTGTGGCGCAGAGGCTGGGAGACTGCTCTGTCAGCTACTCGCTTCTGTCTACGAGCCTCGTGCGAGTTGCCCCACTATATGATGAACTAAGACCGAGGCTATGGGCCTACTCCTGTCCGACTCTGAGTCAGTGGACTCAATTTGGTTCAGAATGATGCTGCTTGCTTCTGTTGTTTGCATGATTTGTGTTTTTTTTCCTCTTTCTCTGCGGGTGTTCTTTCGGGTTTCTTGCTTTGTGACTGCCTGTAAGCAGGCGAAACTCGAGGTTGTATAATTTATACGTACTTTGATAATATACTTTGAATCTATACTCACTGGTGATTAGGAACTGAAATCTTGGCTAATTATTTTCTTTGCCTTCCTCTTAGCCAAGAAGTGCAGCAGGTATTTAAGTGTCATTCCCAGTTCTGTAATAAGTATGATTAATAGTTTTGTTTTGAAGAGCTGTAAACTGGATGTATTCCTTGTTGGTATAATCCTTTTGTCAAAAGCCAATGAGTGATGCAAGGTTGGATTGTTGAAACCTGTTGTAAATCAAATTAAATAACAACAACAAACCCGGTTTTGTATATTCTCAGCAGAAGAGCAGCTTTCCTGTCATCCTCAGATCAGCACTTTTTAACCCAAATATTCTTACATCTGGTGTTTTGCTTTCATTCTGGGGTCTGAACTTTTCAGTTTGGCTATCTGTAAATGTTGTTTTAAACTTTTTGAATAAATAGAATTTTGCTTTTGGGTCAGGAATGAAGGTTACCAAATTTTGGGTAATCCTAGGCATGGCTCTAAATTAATTTCTTAAAATCCTGACTCTTCTAGAAATCACTTGAGTAGAGCATGATGTTCTCCTCAATGCCTAGTTGTGGGTCTTCACGGACTTAATTTGGGATGTTAGGGTGGACTCCCTTGATGGAGATGCCTAGGTGTGACTTAGTTTAATGTGGGGAGGCTGTTGCACGGGCAGCCACCACGTGGTCTTTGATGTATCGAGGTCAGGGTCCAGTGGCATGGAATGCAAGACGACTGGGGACCCTCCACCTCTGCAGACTTCCTCCACCTTCATTGCCATTGTGATGTGTCATCATTTTCTGCCAGCTCCACTTTTGAGCTCTTAGTTGGATCGCTTTTTGTCTGGAACCTTCCCCTTGACCTTGCCGCCATGGCTGACCCTGCCTGGAGCCAGGCAGCCGATGACTGAACTCCAGATGGCATTGCTCTCGGGATCTCACGAACTCTCAAACCTCTCCACCACGACAAGGTGGCAATCCTAAGAAGATCCTGAATACCAATGTAGCAAAAAGCGGTTTCACCCAGAACAGTTCTTATCCTCCATGCTTTCTACTTTTCTTTCTCTTGAATTGTACTTGCGGTGTTGTCCCAAGGTTTCCCTGTTGCCCTCCAGCTCCTTGTCCAGGATTCGAGGGCCTGAGTTATGAAGAGAGGTTAGGGAGGCTAGGACGTGGTTTGAGGCAGGTGCAATACAACGTTTAAAAGACATTTGGACAGGAATACAGTTTAGAAGAAGATGAGCCAAATATGGACAAATGAGACTAGCTTAGGTGGGTATCTCAGCCAGCATGGGTGAGTTGGGCCAAAGGGCCTGTTTCCTTGCTGTATTACTCCGACTCTAATCCCACCTTTCTCATCTGTGGGAACAACACAATACAAAATGCTGGAGGTCAGGCAGCATCTATGGAGGAAAATAAACAGTCAACATTTTGGGCCAGACTCTTCATCAGGACTCATCTACTTGAATGAGATTCATGTTTTATCATTGTGAGATCCCATAATTTGCTTTGATATCTACTTAGAAACCATAGAAACTACAGCACAGAAACAGGCCTTTTGGCTCTTCTTGGCTATGCCAAACCATTTTCTGCCTAGTCCCACTGACCTGCACACGGACCATATCCCTTCATACACCTCCCATCCATGTATCTGTCCAATTTATTCTTAAATGTTAAAAAAGAACCCGCATTTACCACCTCATCTGGCAGCTCATTCCACACTCCCACCACTCTGTGTGTGAAGAAGCCTCCCCAATGTTCCCTTTAAACTTTTCCCCCCTCACCCTTAACCCATGTCCTCTGGGTTTTTTTTTCTCCCCTTGCCTCAGTGGAAAAAGCCTGCTTGAATTCACTCTATCTATACCCATCATAATTTTACATACCTCTATCAAATCTCCCCTCATTCTTCTACGCTCCAGGGAATAAAGTCCCAACCTATCCAACCTTTCTCTGTAACTGAGTCTCTCAAGTCCCGGCAACATCCTTGCAAACCTTCTCTGCACTCTTTCAACCTTATTTATATCCTTCCTGTAATTTGGTGACGAAAACTGAACACAATACTCCAGATTCGGCCTCACCAATGCCTTATACAACCTCATCATAACATTCCAGCTCTTATACTCAATACTTTGATTGATAAAGGCCAATGTACCAAAAGCTCTCCTTACGACCCTATATACCTGTGACGCCACTTTTAGGGAATTTTGTATCTGTATTCCCAGATCCCTCTGTTCCACTGCACTCCTCAGTGCCTTACCATTAACCCTGTATGTTCTACGTTGGTTTGTCCTTCCAACGTGCAATACCTCACACGTGTCAGTATTAAACTCCATCTGCCATTTTTCAACCCATTTTTCCAGCTGGTCCAAGTCCCTCTGCAGGCTCTGAAAACCTTCCTCACTGTCTACTACACCTCCAGTCTTTATATCATCAGCAAACTTGCTGATCCAATTTACCACATTATCATCCAGATCATTGATATAGATGACAAATAACAATGGACCCAGCACTGATCCCTGTGGCACACCACTAGTCACAGGCCTCCACTCTGAGAAGCAATTCTCTACCACCACTCTCTGGCTTCTTCCATCGAGGCAATGTCTAATCCAATTTACCACCTCTCCATGTATACCTAGCGACTGAATTTTCCTAACTAACCTCCCATGTGGGACCTTGTCAAAGGCCTTACTGAAGTCCATGTAGACAATATCCACTGCCTTCCCTTCATCCACTTTCCTGGTAACCTCCTCGAAAAACTCCAGTAGATTGGTCAAACATGACCTACCACGCACAAAGCCATGTTGACTCTCCCTGATAAGTCCCTGTCTATCCAAATGCTCGTAGATTCTGTCTCTTAGTACTCCCTCCAATAACTTACCTACTACCGACGTTAAACTTACTGGCCTATAATTTCCCGGATTACTTTTTGATCCTTTTTTAAACAACAGAACGACATGAACCACTCTCCAATCCTCCAGCACCTCACCTGTAGACAGCGACATTTTAAAATTTCTGCCAGGGCCCCTGCAATTTCAACACTAGTCTCCTTCAAGGTCCGAGGGAACACCCTGTCAGGTCCCGGGGATTTATCCACTTTAATTTTCCTCAAGACAGCAAGGACCTCCTCCTTTTCGATCTGTACAGTTTCCATGATCTCACTACTTGTTTCCCTTAAATCCATAGACTTCATGCCAGTTTCCTTAGTAAACACAGACGCAAAAAACCTATTTAAGATCTCCCCCATTTCCTTTGGTTCCGCACATAGCCGACCACTCTGATCTTCAAGAGGACCAATTTTATCCCTTACAATCCTTTTGCTCTTAATATACCTGTACCTGTACTTTTTCAATCCTTTTAGCAAAGGCCATCTGGCTAAGGTTACAAGGTACTGAAATCTCTCAGCAGCGGAACCCAAAATTCGCTAGCCTTGATTTATTATGTTGTTCATTTCTTGGTCTCCCCATATAACTTGTGCTGTGTGGAGGGGAGGAGGGTGGTGTTAAATGGAAAAATCTGCATTCCTTTAGGACCTTCAGTTATATTCAGATATACTTGCGTATTAGAGCACCTCAGAGCTTGTTTTCTCATTTTGAAGCTATGATGTTAATTACTAGATCCTGGCCAATTTGGGAGGAAGTCTTCAGCCCTTTCTGTTGTATCATTGGATCTGAGCTCTCTTTGATACCTTGTACAAAAGATAGCACCTCTTGGCAATGCGGTTCAGCCTAGTCTTAAATGGAGCTTGAACTCTTGTTTAACTGAGAGGTGAATTTGCTGCTCCTGACACTTAAGTTTCTTCACCTGTGCTAATTTGGATAAACAACAAACTGAAGTGCACCAGCTGTACCCAGGATTGATTATTTACCTGTGATTTTTGCTTCATAAGGTGTCAGTGAAATTGGAAGTGCTGTTGGCATTTTGCATGACAAAACAGGTTGCGCATCCCTTATCCAATACTCCAAAATCCCGAATTTTGTTTGATTGCTGCCACAATTTCAAAAATGGGAAATTCCACAAGGCGCTGGGAAGGTTTCCAGGGAATGCACAGGTGTCTGCGCACCGCAGACAGTTTTGAGAAGTGACCTCACATGTAATGAACAAGGCTCAATGAAAAATAGAAAAAACTGCGTAAAATGAAGATCTTGAATGTGTATTGAAAGAGTGAATTTGTCAGTGGTGGAGTGAGTATGTCGCTTAACCATACGCAGATCATGAAACAAGCAAAGGTTTATCATGGCAATGAATATTCAGCAGGCTGGTTGCAGAAATTTAACAGAAGGCACGGCACTAAATTTTTAAGGATTTGTGGTGCTAGCACCTCTGCTGATTGCAAAGCAGCAGAGAAATTCATTGATTCCTAGATTGTCACTGGTGAAAAACTTATCACACTGAACGGCTGCATCAGTACATATGTATGATGAACAAGTGTAAGACAGACTACTTACCATTTGGAAATGATGGCAATCCTAAGATATCTCATGATATGTTCCAAAATCTGAAACACTTCCGGCTCCATGCATTTCGGATAAGGGGAATTCAACCCATATTGCCACAAATTACAAATGAATGAAAAAAAAATCCCTGACTGCTTTGGATAGAGATTATTCACCAAATCTTAAATTGACATAAAGTATCAAAGTTTAAAAACTATTTTTAGATTAAGATGTGGCTTCATTTTTAGTTTAATTTCCATGTTCAGTTTTGTGCATGGATATATTATTTAAAAATAAATTTGCTCAAGTTGTCACTGTTCTCTAAACTACTGGCTGAGGGAATTCAGGTTTGCATTTAGGCACAGCTAGTAAGTAAACAGTGCACAATATCAATGTATTTTTAGAGCAGAGGGAACAGGACGATTGACAAACTACAGGAAATTCTCTTGATGTAAGATAATTATTCCAGAAAAATAAAATGAAGTGGCCAATGAATTTCTGGCATAAAATCAACTTCAGTCACTTCAACAATGTGCTCACCAAATCTGGAGCAAAAAATTAGAGACACTAGAAAATTTGAAATGAAAGGCTCATTGCTTTAAGCAAGCAGCAAATCAGGCAGCATTTGTAGAGGAAAAACCAAAGTAAGAAAACAAGTGAGCTGGAATCGCACAGAAAAGAGGGAGGGTTGCAGATAAATTGCAGACTAAAGTTGTCAAGGTAACCACTATAAATCCTGTCATTCTGCCAACTCTTTGCATTGACTGTACAGAATTCAGAAGCTTCAGTATCTTTACTGTCAATTTTTGCTCTGCTGTCAGATTCCATATTAGATGCTTTCATTTCTTGACATTATTTACAGCTTAGGGTATGGGTTTGTGACTAATATCCATTATTAGCCCACAGCTATCTCAACACTACCTCCTCCTTCAGCACATTCTGTAAAGGTGTCAATCTACCCTCCCACTTTCTCCCTATATCAGATCGGTTCTGCTGCTTCGCATTTTCTGAGATGGATTTTTCCTTAACCTTGGCTTCGCTCCATCAGAGTTAGCAGGTTTCTCAGCTGTGTCTCTTCTATCTGCAGTTCTCTTCTCACTTCCTCTACTAGATCAGGTTTCCCTTGATTTTTATTTTAGCTTCTGCCCTTCCTTGTTCTTTCTCCCCAATGCCGTCCCCCAGTCATCTGCCTTTTAACAGATGAAAAGATTAGCCTTATTTGTCAGATGTACATCAAAATATCAAACGTACAGTGAAATGCAGTGTTGCATCAACAACCAGCACATGTTAGGGGCAGCTAGCAGGTGTTGCCATGCTTCTGGAACCAACGTAGCATGACCACAACTTACTGGCCCCAACCCGTGAGTCTTTGGAATGTGGGAAGAAACTGGACCTCCAGAGGAATCCCACGTGATCATAGGGAGAGTGTACAAGCTACTGTCTAGACAGCAGTAGGAATTGAACCCTGAGCAATTTTACAGCTGGAGCTGTGAAGCGTTATGCTAACCACTGCAATACCGTGTGGCCCCTAATGTTATCCTCCAAGTTGCACCATTTCAGAGGGTTTCCACCAGCACACATCATCTTCCAGTTCCCTTTGAGCATTCCGGCTGTAATTCCCTTATTTGTTCTTCCTTTCATGGCTCTTTCCCATTCCAGCATGGGAAATGCAGCACCTCCCTCTTTTACCAGGTGAAGCAGAGATTAACTGGGATTTTTTTTTCCAATTTAATTTTTTGCCTTTGGTGCTTTGCATAACCCTCTGGTTTAATCCACAAGGGTGATCCTGACCTAGTTGCCTGTCACTTGCATTTTGCTCCCATCTCGGACTTCTTTTTTTTGTCTACTTCATGGATCTGGCAAAGCTTTTTGTAAGTTAAAGGGACAGCAGCTCATTCTTCCATCTGGGCATGTTAAAGCCCTCTTGATTGAATTAAATTTGTTTGGTGTACCTCTAGATTGCCTGTTGATGTTTTCATAGTAGTCTACTTTTTAGTTTTAACGGCCAGAATTCTTTTTCTATATACTATGTTAAAATGCTATGGCCACTTTAATAGACGTTAAGATTAAACACAAGTTTGTAGTTTTTAATGCCTGCAAAACATTACTGAAGTCAGATGATTTCTGTGTTTGTACACCAATGAAGAAGCACTTCGTCTTCTATTTGAGCATGTTGCAGCCACCTAGATTGAATTTGACAATTTCAGATGGCCACCAATTTTTCCCCGTTTCAGTTAATTTTTGTTTTGGCTTCCACTGCCATTTTGTAAAGTTAAAGGTTACCTTGACAGCTTTTGCCTGTACCCTCTCTCAGATGGTCCCTCTTCTCTCCATTCCTCCGTTCCTCAGTCTAAAACACACTTGCTTTCTCACTTTTCCATTCTGGCAGCAAGATTGTTGGCTTCAGACACAAACTTCCTTTTTCAATGGGTGCTAACTATCCTGCTGAGTATTTCCAGGGTCTTTGCCTTTGCTCAACAAGTTTGAGTGATATTAACATTTATGCTATCATCTCCACTGACAGAGTCCAGTTTTGTCAAGACATGGTAGTCACATTTTGATTGACTTTATGATTTTTTTTTCAAAAACATGGAGTAATTAATCCCATAGCTTTCTCTTTTCGCTTACCCATCACCTCCCTCTAGTGCCGCTCCTCCCCTTTCTCTCATGATCCACTTTCCTCTTCTATGAGATTCCTCCTCATGCAGTCCTTTACGTCTTCAATCTATCACCTCCCAGCTTCTCACTTCACTCACCGCTCCCCCGCCCACCTACCTTCCCCCTCACCTAGTTTTAGTTGCCACTTGCCAGCTTGTACTCCTCCTCCTTTCTCAATTTGTACTGGCTTCTTCCCCCTTCCTTTCCTGTTCTGATGAAGGATCTTGGCCAACCTCCAGCATTTTGTGTGTGCATTGCTCACACAGTTGTATTATCTATGGTATGCTGATTCCCCAAACACTCTCGCGATGAGAAAACTGTGAAAGGAATATCTGCAAGAATCAGTACACGTGGCAGAGCTCTTCTTTTGGCTCTATAAGCCTTATATTGCTCTTGTTACCTTTGATGTGCAATGGCCTGATTTACTGATGTTATGATAACTTGTGTAGATTGCCTAAATAATAATTTCCTTTGAGTCTAGGAGTTTGAGGGCAAGCAGCATACTTAGTGTCAAGCCAAATCTTGCTCCTATCACCTTATGGTTGGAATCACTTTTTTAAAAAAAACGAAGTGTATGCTAATTGATTTTAATCACATAAAGAGAAGTGGGTGGGTTTTTAAGAAGAACATGTTCTCACAATTTTATATATTTATTGTTTTTTGAAATTTGCAGATTGTCGTCCTTTGCACATTGTTTGTCAGTCTTTGGTGTAGTTTGTCATTGATTCTATTGTATTTCTCTGTGAATGCCTGCAAGAAAATGAATCTCTGTGTAAAATAAGGCATCCGTTAGTCTTGCGAGACTATGGATCTGCGCCTGCAAAGTCTTCACTCTCCAGGGCGCAGGCCTGGGCAAGGTTGTATGGAAGAGCAGCAGTTGCCCATGCTGCAAGTCTCCCCTCTCCATGACACCAATGTTGTCCAAGGGAAGGGCATTAGGACCCATACAGCTTGGCACCAGTGTCGTCGCAGAGCAATGTGTGATTAAGTGCCTTGCTCAAGGACACAACACGTTCCCTCAGCTGGGGCTCGAACTCACGACCTTCAGGTCGCTAGTCCAATGCCTTAACCACTTGGCCACGTGCCCACACATCTCTGTGTAGTATATAGTAATATATATGTACTTTGATATTTGAAGTTTTGTATTAGTTGACTTGTACTGGACCTGCCTCTGGGTTTTTTTGCACTACCTTACTTTCCCTTTTCTATTTTCTATTCATGATTTATAATTTAAATTTTTAATATTTACTATCAATTTGTACTTCAGGGAGCGTGAAGCGCAGTATCAAATATCGCTATGATGATTGTACGCTCTAGTATCAATTGTTCAGCGACAATAAAGTATTGGTTATTACTCCTATCCACAGTGAAACTATTGGATAAATGGAACAGCATATTTTTGTGTAATACTAGGGGTCTTTTTAATTACAATGCAAATACTTTGCTGTGTCTTGCCATGGCCCAAGTGTAAAAGTAGAAAAGTACTTCAGAAATTTGCATGCGTTAGTGCAGAGTAAATGCTAATTAAATTGCAATCCTAGTGTTTTGAAACTCTTGCTCTTTGGTAGATGTC
Source organism: Mobula birostris (assembly GCF_030028105.1). Taxonomy (NCBI): domain Eukaryota; kingdom Metazoa; phylum Chordata; class Chondrichthyes; order Myliobatiformes; family Myliobatidae; genus Mobula; species Mobula birostris. The sequence continues at coordinate 13,531,857 of NC_092380.1, read as the reverse complement.
ACTGGATGCAGGACAAACTTTTTAAACTGACAATCCCCCCCAAAAAACGCCACGATTTTTCCTTGAATGGTTTTCTTAGAATTTCCTTTGTTACTAGAAAAATGTCCATAATGTATGTGCTAGAGGCAGGTACATACAGGATGTTTAAGAAACTGTTAAATTAGGCATGTGGATGAAAGAAAAATAGAGAGCTATGTAGGAGGGAAAGGTTGGCACAGCATTGTAAGTTGTTTCTTAATATCAAGGAAAAGAATTATAGGTGCTAAAACCTGTAAAATTGCTAAGGCCACTTCTAATAGACATCAAGCTTAAAAAAAAGTTTGTAATTTTTAATAACTGGAAACATTTAATGTTACTGAATTCAGGTGATGTTTGTGCCTAATCATTATTAACTCAATCACTGTAAAAAAAATTTTTCATCTACCCAAAGGAATTTCTTTTTAAGACTCCTGGTAACTGCATGACTTTTAAGAAATGCAGCCTTAACCCGTGTTATCTCTCAATTTAAATCTTAATTCAGTCATCATTTAAACAGATCTTTTTTGCATTTCTTCCTGAGGCTAATACATTCAAAGGGCACTTTGTGTATGTTCATGGTCTTAGGCAGTAGCCCAATACTCTTCTGCACACCACTGTTGTAATGAGTGGTTATTTAAGTTACTGTCACTTTCCTGTCAGCTTGAACCAGTCTGGCCATTCTCCTCTGACCTTTCATTAACAAGGTGTTTGCACCCACAGAATTGCCAATCACTTGATTTTTAAAAAATTTTTCACTGAAGCGCTATTCTCTGTAAACTCTAGAGCAGGGGTTCCCAACCCAGGGTTCATGGACCCTTTGCTTAATGGTATTGATTCATGGCATAAAACAGGTTGGGAACCACTGCTCTAGAGACTGTGTGTGAAAATCCAGGAGATCAGCATTTTGAGATACTCAAACCACCCCATCTGGCACCAACAATCATGCCACAGTCAAAGTCACCTGGATCACATTTCTTCCCCATTCTGATGTTTGTTCTGAACAACAACTGAACCTCTTGACCATGTCTGCATGCTTTTATGCATAGAGTTGCTACCACATGAGTGGCTGATTTGCAATAACGAACAGGTGTACACTAAATGTATGCCGTCTTTGGTTGTGGTGTCTATATCTGTTCACAATACTCCAGCAACGGCTAACCAGAAATGTAAACTATAGAATATATTATTGTCTTCAATTCTTGCACTTGAATATAATAGCCAAAGATGGTCTTTATTACTTTCTGCACCGGTCCTGGTATTTAAGTTTGTATGCATGGACTGCACCACGGTCTCTTTGGACCACCTTTGGGTTTTCTCTTCACTTGTAAATGTTAGTTTCTCTTCAGGTCAAAAGTTGATGACCTCACATTTGCTTATATTAAAATGCATTTGCTGTGGTTTTGCATAGTTGTATAATCTGTTAACATAGCTTTGAAATGTAATATCTCTGTACTGTTTAAAATTCTGGCTCTTTGTGTAATCATCAGCTTTCTATCATATCATATCCAAGTTGCTTTCAAGAACAGTGAATAGTTGTCAATACAGATCCTTGTAGGACATCACTAACACTCCTGCAGCTTAGCCAGGTTCCTAGCCTGGCTAATAATTTGCCTTGGGGTGAAGGGGTTGCATCATTATATAATAATCTGTATGGAATAACTATATCAGCAGGTATACCCATTTGCTGCTTGGAATTTTGAAGAGAACTTTAGACTATTCTTTACTTTACCACATTTCCGTACAACATAGAAGCAGCCTTTCAGCCCATTTAAGTCCAGGTTATCTCACAGATTAATTCCATTACCTTAGTGATATACTCTGCAAATTGTCCTCCCCACAATTTCATCGCATTCTGTGAGCAGTAACAGGCTGTTTTATAGTGTCCATCTGAGCAAACGAGGTATCTTTGGGATGTGGGAGGAAATCCTCAGACTCAGAGGAAGCCCTGGCATTCAGAGGAAGAGAGTGAAAGCTGCACACAGCAGTAGGTCATGATCCTGAGCAGCATTCCTGAAGAAAGGTCTCGGTCTGAAACGTCGACTGTTTATTCATTTCCGTGAATGCTGCCTGGCCTGCTGAGTTCCTCCAGCATTTTGTGTGTTGGTCAGGATTGAACTTGGGTCATGCCCCATCACCCAGGCGATGTCTTGTTCTCAGTGCTGCCATCAGGAAGGAGGTACAGAAGCCTGAAGGCACACACTCTACAATTCAGGAACAACAACTTCTCCTCTGCCATCTGATTTCTGAATGGACGTTGAACCCATGAACGCTGCCTCACTACTTTTTTATTTCTATTTCTGCACTAATTTATTTATCTATTTAGTATGTATACTTTAATTCCTCTATTATTAGGCATTGCATTAGGTACCGCTGCTGCAAAGACAAATTTCACAACATGTGCTGGTGATATTAAACCTGATTCTGATTCATTGGTTACTTTGGCAGTAACTCTACTAGTGTGTCACTGTGTCGCCTTCACAAGTTGACTCTGGCAGTTTTCAAAGTTGTTCAGCCACTGTGTTCTGGTACACAACTTGTTTTAGGTTGAAGACCTGCTCGGCAGTCCCAGGCACACAAGGGCTACTGAAGCGTGTGGGCTATTGAATGCTGGATCTGTTCTTGCACTGTCACAACCCCACAGGCCCAGATATTCTCCAAGCCTCCTTCCTGCAGCTGTCAAAAGCCTTTGGACTGCTTGTCACTATTTCTGGTCAAAGACATTGAGGTTGCTCCAAAAGGATTTAAGTATTTTTAAAAGTTTAAACTTATTTAAAGGTGCATTGAAATGACAATTTAAAACATTCTGATTAAAGTAAAATGAGAAAGTCCTTGCTTTTTGTAATTGAGGTCTGTGAATCGTCTGAGTGAGTTGGGTTGTTCTATGTAATCCCAACTCTACCACTACGCTGTGGGTCTGGTTAAGGATATCCAGCCCCGTGGCTTGGTGCCTTTGAGCAGAGTCCAGTGGCAGCTGCATTGGTATCTGACCTCAGGCACATTTACTACTTCGTAATGTGCAGGTATGGACGTTGGTAAAAGAACTGATGCACATGCTGAAGCTTTTTGGCAGAGTTTCACAGAGTTGTAGGATTGAGCAACACAATCAAGCCAGTCTTTTGTTTCAAGCACTTTTGACCTATGTTTTTGAAACCACAGTTGCCAAAATTTAGAAGTTGCTGCCAAATCATAGCAATCCAATATCCTTTCCTGAGTTCATGTTTGGAGTTTTGACAGGGCAAATGCCTGATTTTTAACCTTAATCCAGGAGACAGATTAGGATCTAGGCCAGAACAACTGTGCTTCATTTATGTTTAAACATTCTTTACTTTTAATTATTAAACCATATAAATCTTGATTGTTTGCTGTTTTGTTTTATTGACTGGTTCTTTCTGGTCATTTTTATTTCCAGAATTTGAGTTGCACTAAATTCTGAATATCTAGAATCTCTTGTTTCTGTGGACTGCTGTACATGTTCCTTCCACAGCCCCTTCTGTCAGTTGTAACCCATTGAGCACAGAGTTCAGGTTCAGATTCATTTACTTATCACATGTATGTCGGAACATACAGCGAAGTCCATTGTTTGCGGTAACAACCAATACGGGTGCAGCCCGCAGATGTCGCCACACATTCCAGTGCCAACATAGCATGCCCACAATTTTTAGCAGCACAACTCAAGCAAGAGAACACAACAAAAGAGCAAAACAGGCCTCTTTTCTGCTCACTCACTCTCTTCCCCTCCTCCAAAACTCCTGTGGACCTGCAGACAATGGGCCTCCATTGCTTGTATTAATAACCAACACAACCTAAGGAAGTACCAGGGAGCAGCCTGACACACATTCTGGTGCCAGCATAGAATGTCTACAATTTTTGGCAGAACACAAGCTTGGTTCTACTTGCTCCTTCTCTGTCCTCCAACCTCAGGCCAGGCCTCTAAGCCTCCTGTGGGCCTGCAGACAATGAACCTTCAACTCTCCAGTGGGCTCTCAGACTAGCAGGCCCAGCGTTTTAGCCATTGTCCTTTGACTCCCACACTTCCGAACAACCTTCTGTGGAAGTTTTGAGGAATTCTTCACCACAGGCAGCAGTGGAGGTCAAGCCATCATCTATATTTAAGGAAGAGATTGATAGATTCTTGATTGGTCAGGGCATGAAGGGATACAGGGAGAAAGCAGGAGATTGGGGCTGATAGGAAAATTAGATCAGCCGTGATGAAATAGCAGAGCAGATTTGATGGGCCAAATGGCCTAATTTTCCTCCTATATGGTCTTAAGGTCTTCTGGTTTTGATCTTCCATCTGAATTGACTAAAATACTAGGGGACTTTATATGTCCATGGAGCTATTTAACAATTAACCAAAGGCCTTGCCCCAGCAAGGACGCTTAAACATCTTGCTGGAGTTTTTGTAAGAAAAAGACTGGGGCTATTACCTGAATGCACCCCCACACCAAGTAACAAGAGCTTGTTGGGGGAAGAAAAACTGCAACGTTAGACATCGGAATTTAAAAACAGCACATATTAGAAATACTTTGGGTGATGCAGCATCTGTGGAATGAGAAACAGTTGAAAAGTTAGATCCTACATGCAGCGAAGGTGAGGGATGGAGGTGAATAGGACAAGAGATGTTTATGATGGGGTAAGGCCAGCTTTGCCATGGGGGTCCAGTGGTTAATGGAGACAGTGAAAACCTAGAGAAATCAATGCAAAATGATATGAAAACACAGCTAGCATTTATGCTTTGCCGGTCCGGCTTTACTGCCGAAGAAAACAATTGAACCATTGCTCGCATAGCAGTGAGTTTGGCTAGTTCTGATGTTGCGGAATTTGACCTTGTCCGGAAGGCAGATGGACAATAAGGTGCTGTTGGTGGTGATGGAATAGTGGACTAGGGAATTGTGAAGGGAACGGTCCTATCAGAATGCTGAGGTGGAGGGGTGGTTCTGCCTGGTGATGGGATCTTGTTTTCAATCCACAGGCGTGGCCGTGACCTTCTCTCTGCCTGTTACTTGAATTCTCCATCTCACTCCCATAGAGCTGTGTGTCTGCCACCTGCTGCACTGTAGTCAGTGAGGCCCAATACAAGTCTGGAGCACAGCACCTCTTCTGCCTCAGCAAACTGCAGCCTTCTGGAATCCATGTGGTGTGTTTGTTTCAGATAACAAGCACTCTGTCTATATCAGAGCATGCTGTCTCTGCTATGTCCTTCACCTGTGATTATTGTCTGGCTTTCATGCACTCTGACCTGGTGAGCTTTTTCAACAGCCCCGCAATTCGGAAAATTTTGCACTCTGTTGTCTATGTTCTCGCTCTTTTAACTGTTGCCATTAACCCATTCACCACTACATATCACTAGGCAACGCTACCTGTTTTGTCTTTTCCAACTTTCTGAAGAAGGGTGTTTGACTTGAAATGTTAACTCAGTCTCTTTCCATTGTTGCTGCTTACCTGTTATTTCCTGTTTTAAAAAAAAGCCAGCCAGGAGTGAGGGCTGATTGCTGCGATGATGTGCAGAGCAACAGGAATTCTGAAAATTCATATTTAGTTTAGAAATTGAAAAACGGGCGTGATTTTATTTTGTTAGTGAACTTGGGGACTAACCAAATAAGAGGATGTTATTGTCAGCACTACTTATATTTGTCACAATTTGGTTGAGTGGTGTAATAATAACAACCCCTCACTCAATATCAGTAAGACCAAAGAACTGATTGTAGACTTCAGGAGAGGGAAACCAGAGGTCTGTGAGCCAGTACTCACTGGAGGATCGGAGGTGGAGAGGGTCAGTAGCTTTAAATTCCTGGGTGTCACTATCTCAGAGGACCCATTGTATAAATATGACTGCAAAGAAAGCACGCCAGCGGCTGTACTTCCTCAGGAGTCTGTGGAGATTCAGCATGTTATCCAAAACCTTAGCAAACTTCAATAGATGTGTGGTGGAAAGTGTGCTGACTGGCTGCAGGGCTGGGAACACTAATGTCTTTGAATGGAGAATTCTTTAAAAGGTGGTATATTTGGCCCAGTACATCACAGATTAAATTTCCCCCAACCATTGATCACATCTCATGAAACGTTGCCGTAGAAAAGCAGCATCGATCTTCAAAGATCCTCACCATCCAGACCGTGCTCTTTTCTTGCTGCTGCCATCAGGTGCTTCGGGGCTCGCACCACCAGGTTCAAGAGCAGTTACTACCGCTCAACCATCAGGCTCTTGAACAAAAGCGGATAACTACATGCATTTAAGGACTCTGTTATCTTGTTATTTCATGCTCGTTATTTATTTGCATTTGCACTTGCACAGATTGTTTACAGTTTACAGATCCCGTTTACAGTCATTGTTCCATAGATTTGTTTGTAAGTCGGCAGAAAAAGAATCTCAGGGTTGTATGTGGTGATAATAAACTTTGAATGTGGAACTTTACTTGAACATGGAAAAGGGGAAGTGAGAGGGGAGGGAGTGGGAAGCACCAGAGAGACATTCTGTGGTGATTAATAAACCAATTGTTTTCAATGAAATGACCTTGCCTGGTGTCTCAGGGCTGTGTGCGTGTCTATATTTACATTAAACCCCCCCCTCCGCCTCTGGCACTCCTCTGCCACCTGTCCCACACCCCTCCCACAGCGCTCCACCTTCGCTGTTCCCAACATCCTTTTGCTCCCACCAGGTTTACAAACTTGCTCTCTGCTCCATGTTAACAACTGTGGTTCTGTGTAAAAGTCTTGGGCACGATCGCTCTATCTATATATAGTGCCTAAGACTTTTGCACAGTACTGTACACGTAGTAAGACATGGAGTTGATCACTAACACCTCCCATCTACTAGCCCATGTCAGAGGCTCTGGGGTGGAAAGGTTGCAAACTGGATCTAGCTCACCAGCCTGTCATTCACAATGCTCTATCCTTTAATGATAGTCTCTGTGTAGTCTCTGTTCAGGAACTCTTTTATAATTCCTTGGCTCTCTCCTCATCTTTTGTGAAATGAAAAAGTGATTAAAAATCATTATTTGGTATAAAGCAAGAGTTTCTGAATGAAGAGGAACTGGAAAGGTTGTAGTTGAGACACAGGCGACTGAGGGTAGAAGCTGCCTTGTGTCAGTAACCCTTTACATTTCCATCATCTACGGGTAGTTCTACCATGATGCAATAACTACGTTCCCAAGAAGCCTCCATGCAATAGAAAGTTATTATAACAGAACGAGCTGTACTGCTTTCTTTCAAAGTACAGATTTAACTGAGTTTTTTTTCTATAACCAACGCAGCTCATGTAATGCAGATGGTGTGTCCTAGTCAATCACTGTTCAGCAATTTCACATGATGGAATGACTGTCATAAGAACTACCTGTACTTGTTTCTTCGTTCCTCCTGTTTGTTAATTTTAATTATTCCCCACATCCCCGATCCTAAATAAACACAGTGGATTGCAGTCAAACTGGGACACATTGGGATGAGTACATTTTGGCCCAGTTAAGCGGCTGTCCCAATTAATTGACATTTCATGGAAATTTTTAAAAGGTATATTTAAAAAAAATACAAACTACTGTTTAACTGAGTAACAAATTATGTATTTAAATGAAATACAGAATATTACCAATACCTCTACAGAACTACAAACTATTAGTTCATAGTAGTTATCGATGGAGGATTTATCTGCCATGTTAATTTGATAGTAAATGAACAAAATCAGTCGAAACACCTAGTGCAGATAATGGACTACCTTCATCTACTGCTCTTGTAGTGCGTTGCGTACAAAGCTAGGCAGGGAGTAAAACCCTCAAAAATCACCCAAGCTGGAAGCTTTCTGCGGGTTTTAAATGAGAAAACTTTTGTGAAACTGCAGAAAGTTAAGTAAAACAGGTATTAAATTCAATAGAGAATTGTGATGTTCCTGAGTATGCAAATATTCTTGAACATACTCACGATCAGTGTTAAATAAGACAATACACACATGCAACATACCGCGGACTAGAGTGAACTCATGGCGCAACAAAAGCTTAGTGATGATGAACAATAAACATACTTCCTTCAAAGACATCTCCAAAATGTTTACCAATGTAAAGAAACCTTAATCCTCACAGATATTGCTGTTTGAAGGGCAAATAGAGAGTAGATGGAAATGGATGTCTTTTTACCATGTTTGTTCCAAGTTGAAATCCAGATTAATCTGCACAAGAAATGTAAAAAAAACAGCTTACGAACAGGAAGTGATGTTTTTACAAAAGGAGCTACATACAAAACAAACAGAACACTTTATACAATGCTTTTAATGATTGCTTCCTCCAGGCCTTCATTGTAACATTCAAGATGATTGTTGATACCTTCAAATTCCTAACTTATTGAAGTATAGTCGTCCCTCTTTATCTGTGAGGGATTGGTCGTGGATACCAAAAAACGCGGATGCTCAAGTCCCTTATTCAACCTGTCTAAATGCGGTGGACCTTAGGACCCAGCGGAACCCCGGACCTTATTTAACCTGTCTTAGTGTGCTGCACATTAGGACCTGGCGGTGAAGCTCTGAATCCGCAGTGTTTCTGTTCACAAAAATAATCACGATCGCGATTTAAAATAAAGTGGAAATAATAAAGCGATCGGAAAGAGGTGAAACACCATCGGTCATTGGAAAAGCATTAGGCTACAGTCGGTCAACGATCAGAACAATTTTAAAGGATAAAGTGAGAAAAGCCCTGCCCCGATTAAAGCTACAATTATTTTTTAAGCAACGCAGTGGTTTAATTATTGGGTTTTGGGGTTTTGGGGTTTTGGGTTTTTGATCCTTCACATCAACCCGGCCGGGATGGAGAGCGCTCGGGAGGGGTCTGTCGCTGGATTGAACTCGGGAATTTCTGTTCCCGAGCCCGGCGCTGAAATATACATTTCTTAAGTGTTTTATATGCATAGAAAGGTAAAATATGTACTATATGCTAAGACAAACGTTTGACTAACTGACGCTAAATAATACTGGAAGTACCTGTTCTAACTTACTTAGTAAGATAACTTCCATTTTTTTCAATCCCGATCCACGATAACCTACGCATGTCCTCCCGTATATTTTAAATAATCTCTAGATTACTTATAATACCTAATAGATAAATGCTATGTAAAATAGTTGTTATACTGTATTGTTTAGGGAATAATGACAAGAAAAAAAGTCCGTACATGTCTGAATAACAAGTGCTGGAAGAGTACTTCCGGGTTTTCTCAATTTGCGGTTTGTTGAATTCGCTCGTGCGGAACTCGCGGATAAGGAGGGCCGACTGTACTGTGATCCTCACACCCCCTCCATATACAAAAAGTACAGCGAACTGTCAGGTCAGCAGAAAGGGTCATCGTATGCAGTCTACCATTACTTCTTGTGTGAGTCCAGGAAAAAGAAGCAGGCAATAAAAATATTCTGGACCCTACCCACCCAGCAAAATGTCTTTTCCATAAGCTCTTTTCTGGAAACTTCTGTAGGGCAATTAAAGTAAAAACAAAAAAACTACCTGATGTCTTGATAGTTTCTTCCCCACCCCACACCAGAGGCTGTTAATCTGACCAACTGTTCTAATTAGCCCTTCCCCCACCCTCTATTACCTCAGTCACTGCACTGTAAACACTTTAAGCTTCTTTTTATAATGCTATTTATATTGTAAATATGTGTTTGAGGGGACAGGACCCCACTAAGGGTATGTCCACACTACGCCGGATAATTTTGAAAACAAAGCTTTTTCTCTGCCTTTTGCTCTCCCATCCACACTGAGCCGGCATTTTCAGCCCCCGAAAACAGAGATTTTCAAAAACACTCTCTAGAGTGAATAAATCTGAAAACACTTAATATCTGGTGTAGTGTGTACAGGGTAAACAGAGAGATTTAAAAACGTTGTCATGACAACACCACAACAACAATGCTTTTTCTGCTTCTGCTTGGTACTGCGCAAGCACTGCCGTACGGCTGTTATAACGCGCAGTCAGTGTGAACGGCGTGAGAGTTAAATTGTAAAGTGAGCTTTTTTGACTATTTAAAAACGCTGTCATGATGTGCCGGAACAGATATTCGTTGTTTTCTTGAACGCCACCACCTAACAATTACAGAACAGACAGACGAGACTGAAGCCAGAAGGGTTAGAAATGTATTCACTAAATACTTTGACCCATAGCTTACTGAATAAACAAGTATACTCACTTTGCCCTGTTTTCTGTCCTTGCTTGTATGAAGGTGGTTTACCTATTTATGCAAGTACTTCTCTGACAACAGATGTGCAACAGCCTAATGTAACATTGTATGGAAATACAAGACAACACTGATGCAGACATGCTTTATACATTTAACAAGGTGCTTTATTAATGCAACAGAGTTCGTCAGTTTTTCAATGTTCGTCGTCAGCTGGGTCATACTGTCCGTGAACTCCCTGTTGGTTGCCTCCATACGCTCCAGTATTTGTTTTTTTTTAAGTTTTAAGTCCTCCTGCGCGAGAGCCAAGAGCAACTCCTTTAAAGTTTTTCTACTCTGTAACAGACAAACACGCACCAAGTATACCGTTTCTTCGCTTGTTTTCTGTGTGTCCTGCACATGCCCAGTAGGAGGAGATTCACCCAGATATCCGCCTAATGTGGACGGAGATATTTTGAAAAACGCTTAGTGTGGACGCCTGTTGATTTTACTCGAAACCGGCGTTTTCAAAATTATCCGGCGTAGTGTGGACGTAGCCTAAGGAGCACCAGGCCATTGTCACCTGCACCATCAGATGAGAATCACAATCAGGCATGTAGAAAAAAATAAATCAGTAAATCAAAACAATTAAAGTGTAATTTTGAGATATATATAGGTAGATTAAAAATAGAGCAAAACAGAAAAATTTAAAAGAAAGTGGGATAGTGTTCATCGGTTCAATGACCATTTAGGAATCATATGGCCGAGGGGAAGAAGCTGTTCCTGAATTTTTGAGTGTGTGCCTTCAGGCTTCTGTACCTCCTTCCAGACAGTGACAATGAAAGAGGACATGACTTGGGTGATGTGGGGTCTTTAATAATGGACGTCACCTTTCTGAGGCACCGCTCCTTGAAGATGTTTTGGATACTACGGAGGCTAGTTCCCAAGATGGAGCTGACTAATTTTACAACTTTCTGTAGCTCCTTTTGGTCCTATACAGTAGCACACCGCACCCCCCCCCCCCCCCCATACCAGATGGTGATGTAGCCTGTCAGAATGCTGTCCATGACCTTATTAACTCCAGGGATCTCCCATCCACTGCCAGCAACAGCATAGTTCCTGCACCCCACACCTCCCGTTTCTACCTCCTACTTAAGATCCACAAACCTGCCTGTCCAGGTAGACTCATTGTTTTTGCTTTTCTCTGACCCACTAACTTATACCTGCATACTTCAACTCTTTATCTCTCTAGTTCAGTCTCTTGCTTCCTAAATCTGTGACCCTTCACACACTCTAGATCTTTTCAATGACTTCAAGTTCCCTGGCCCCGATTGTCTCATTTTCACCATGAACATCCATTCCCTGTACATTTCCACCCCCAACCAGGATGGCCTTAAAGCTCTCCACTTCTGTTCCCAGCCTGTTCCCCTCCAGCACCACTCTCCTCCGTCTGGTGGAACTGATCCTGACTGTCAATAATTTCTCCTTCAGCTCCTCCCACTTCCTGTAAGCCATGGGCACTCAAATGGTTCCTAGCTATGCCTATCTTGTTGGCTACGTAGAACAGTCTATGTTCCACATTACAGTGGAATCACTCCTCAACTTTTCCTATGCTACATTGACTGCTGCATTGGAGCTGCATCCTGCACCTATGCTGAGTTCGTCGACTTCATCAACGTTTCCTCCAACTTTCACCCTGCCCTCAAATTTACCTGGTCCATTTCCGACACTTTCCTCCCCTTTCTTGATCTCTCTGTCTATCTCTGGAGACAGTTTATCTACTAATATCTTTTACAAACCCACTGATTCTCACAGCTGCCTGGACTATACCTTTTCCCATCTTGTCACTTGTAAATATCCCATCTCCGTCTCTCAGTTCCTCCATCTTCGCTGCATCTGCTCTCAGGATGAGGCTTTTCATTCCAGAACTAATGAGATGTCCTCCTTCAAAGAAAGGGGCTTTCCTTTCTTCGCTATTAATGCTGCCCTCACCCGCATCTCTTCCAGTTCATGCACGTCTGCCCCCACCCCATCCTCCCGCCATCACACCAGGGATAGGGTTCCTCTTGTCCTCCCTACCACTCAAGTAGCCTCCACGTCCAGCACATAATTCTCCATAACCCGCTATCTCTAATGGGATCCCTCCACTAAGTACATCTTTCCCCTCCCCCGCCCCCCCCACTTTCCGCTTTCAATATGAATTGCTCCCCACATGACTCCCTTGTCCATTCATCTCTCCCCACAGATCTCCCTCCTGGCACTTAGCCTTGCAAGCCGACCAAGTGCTACACCTACCCCTACACCACCTCCTTCACTACCATTAAGGGCCCAAACAGTCCTTCCAGGTGAGGCAACACTTCACCTGTGAGTCTGTTGTGTCATCTACTGTATCCAGTGCTCCTGGTGTGACCTAAATATCAGTGAGACTCGACTTAGGTTGGGAGAACCGATTTGCAGAGTACCTATGCTCTGTACACCAGATAACCTGGGCCAGGATCTCACCTGTTCCCTGAGCTCCTCCATCCTTTATTTCCTGTAGAGCATCATGAAAGCTCACCTCTGTCCCAGGATACTGACGGGCTTTTATAGCTGTACCATTGAGAGCATACTCACCAGCTGCATCTCAGTGTGGTATGGCAATTGTCCCATATCGGACCGCAAAGCACTCCAGCGTGTGGTGAAAACTGCCAGCGGATTATTGGCACCCAATTGCCCACAATTGAGAACATCTACCATAAACGCTGCCTGGGCAGGGCAAAAAGCATTGTCAAGGATGCATGTCACCCTAACCATGGACTTTTTGCTCTCTTCCCATCCGGTAGGCGCTACAGCAGCCTCTGCTCCCGCACCAGCAGGCACAGGAAGAGCTTCTTCCCTGAGGCTGTGACCCTGCTGAACCTCACATCACAGTGCTAAGCAGTATTGCACCCATCTTGTACTGTCTCAGTACTTTTATATTTGTGTGCTGTAGTACTTTTTATTTGCAGTTATTTTGTAAATAACACTATTCTTTGCATTTCTGGTCAGATGCTAAATACATTTCATTGGCTTCATATCTATATATATCACAATGACAGTAAAGTTGAATCTAATCTAAAGCAGGAATTCCCGGTGGCCACTCATTTCAATTCTACTTTCTCTTCCATTCCAGCATGTCAGTCCTCCATTGCCGCAGTGAGGCCACACTCAGGTTGGAGGAGCAATACCTTTTATTCCGTCTGAGCAGCCTCCAACCTGATGGCATGAACATTGATTTCTCAAATTTCCAGTATTTGCTACCCCTTCCTTCCCCCTTTACTGGTTTTACCTATCACCTACCACCTTGTACTTATTTCTTCCACCTTGTACTTATTTCTCCCCTTTCCCCACCTTGCTCTTATTTCTCCCCTTTCCCCACCTTGCTCTAACTTCTCATCTTTTTTTCCAGTCTTAATAAGGGATCTCAGCCCGAAACATCAACTGTGTACCCTTTTCCATAGATGCTGCCTGGCCTCTGAGTTCCTCCAGCATTTTGTGTGTGTTACTTGGATTTCCAGCATCTGCAGATTTTCTCATCTTTTTAATTCCGATATGGGCCTCTGTTGTGGACTGAGAGTGAGAAGAGGGCAGGGAGAGGGGAAGGGGAGGGGAGGGAGCAGGAAGCTCCAGTGAGACATTCTGTAATGATTAATAAACCAATTGTTTGGAATCACATGACCTTGCCTGGTGTCTGAGGGTGGGGTGTGTCTGTACCCATGCCACCCCCACCCCACACTCATCTGCTGCCTGTTCTACACCCCTCAAGAGGCACTCCACGCTCGCTATCTCTGACATACTTTGCTCCAGGCAGATTTATAAACTTGCTCTCCACTCCGCATTGACAAATACAGTACTGTGCGAATGCCTTAGGGAGAGAGAGAGAGACACACACACACTCACTTCCATATATTTTCTAATACATGTGAATGTACACTCACTTTAATTCTACTTCCCCTTCCAAGAGTGGTTGCTGCTGTAGCCCATCCACTTCAGGGGTCAGCATGTGTGTTCAGAGATGCTCTTCTGAACACCACTGTTGTTATGCGTGGTTATTTGAGTTACAGTTCCTTCCTGTCAGCTTGAACCACTCTGTCCATTCTCCTCTGATCTCTCTCATTAGCAAGGCATTTTCACCACAGAACTGCTGCTCACTGGATGCTTTTATTTGTTTTTCACACTATTTTCATAAACGCTAGAGACTGTTGTGCATGAACACCCCAGGAGATCAGCAATTTCAGAGATACTCAAATCACCCCATCTGGCACCAACAATCATTCCACAATCAGTCAGATAGATCACACTTCTTCCCTCATTCTGATGTTTGGTCTGAACAACAACTGAGCCTCTTGACCGTGCCCATGTGCTTTTATGCATTGAATTGCTGCCACATGATAGGCTGATTAGATATTTGCATTAACGAGAGGTATAGGTAGTAAAATGGCCACTGACTGTTTATGGTGAATAAAGTTGGTAATTGATGTGTTGAAGTGTCATCAACCCACACTCCAATTCACTGCGGTAGAAATCAATGGTAGAACTACTTTCTCAAGACCAGGATAGAGCAATGCAGTACACAAGTAGGTGTCACTGAATCCACATCTATACCAAACATCCATTTTACTGATACTGCAGTGAATCCCCTTTCATTCTTTGCATCAACTTCCCTTGGATGCTATTCTATTTTCATCATAAATTCATTGAGGTACAGCATGGAATTGGCCCTTTAAGCTGCGCTGCCCAGCAATCCCCCGATTTAATCCTAGTCAAATCACGGGACAGTTTGCAGTGACCAATTAACCTACCAACCAGTATGTCTTTGGACTGTGAGAGGAAACCGGAGTACCTGGAGGAAACCCACGTGGTCACGGGGAGAACGTACAAACTCCTTACCGGCAGTGGTGGGAATTGAACCTGGGTTGCAGGTACTGTAAAGTGTTGCGCTAACCACTACACTACTGTGCTGCCAATCTACTACTACTTATTAATATATACTACGGCAATTTACAAAGGTGAATTAACCTGTCAACCCCACATCTTTAAGGATGTAGGAGGAAACTGGAACATGGAGAGGGCATCTATAAAATGATGGCGGGGGGGTGTTGTGTGAATGAAGTCACTGGAGAAAAGTACTGGTAGATCTGAAGCAGCTTCTTCATTTAACAAAACAAGATATATCAGGCATCGTATGGAGACTCTTTTGGTGAAAAAGTCTGGCTATGCCCAGCACTACACACATCTTAAGTTCTAAAGATCAAAGAACATTCAGGAGGATTCAGACAAACCCAAACTTACAATCGTCCTGCCATCACTCCCAAAACAAGTGTTAATCACTGTCACATCCATGCAAAGGAATATTGATTGGACTATGCGGACAATCAGCTGGGTACCTGTTTCCTGGTCTCCCTGGTCTGTGAACC
The DNA here is from genome assembly GCF_030028105.1 of Mobula birostris. Taxonomy (NCBI): domain Eukaryota; kingdom Metazoa; phylum Chordata; class Chondrichthyes; order Myliobatiformes; family Myliobatidae; genus Mobula; species Mobula birostris. The sequence continues at coordinate 13,516,287 of NC_092380.1, read as the reverse complement.
AGTTATTCAGAGCTACATTAAAATCAAATTCACAATTCAGGTCTGAAGACTGGTGGCCGAAGTTATCTGCAAAACTTGTTTTAGCCATGAGACCTGAGGATGGGGACCCTGGCTCATTTAGATTACATACTGTCCTTGTTTTTCTTACCAAAACTTCCAATTTACAGAATCGTTTATTAGGAACAGATATTACCCATCAACCATCAGGCCCCTGAGCGAGTGAGGATAACTTCACTCACCTGAACTCTGAACTGATTCCACAACCTATGGACGGACTTTCAACAAGGACTTTGCAGCTCATGTTGTCAGTATTATTTATTTATTTTTTAAAAATTTGCACAATCTTTCTTCTGTTGCACATTGGTTGCCAGTCTTTGTGTGTAGTTCTTTTTTGACTGTATTGTATTTCTTTGTCTACTGTGAATGCCTATGAGAGAATAATTCTCAAAGTATTATGTGGTAATATTTATATACTTTAATAAATTTGCTTTGAACTTCGATTTTTCCTTTGTCTGCAGTATGTGAATCATAGGTATGAGATCACTTGTCCTGAGGCACCAGGTATCTTGGAGATTCAGCTACAGAAAGGAATTGCAGACCCACCACAAACAATGAGTCATGTTACCTGAGCTGGTTGATGATTGCTGCTGGAATTCCTGAAGTTTCCCTTCAACTAAGCTTTTAAAAACTTCCTCAAACTTTATGAGCATGCCCCAGATTAGAGAGAATGTTTTTAAGCAAGGCAAAGCTTATGAAATTGTCGTCATAATTTCCTTTTTGGGTTAAAAATGCAAATTACTAATTTTGATTGACTATTAAACATTTTCATAAGTTCACTTCCATTAAATTAACACCATTCTTCAAGGACGTGCAATGACCAGTGTAAGGAAACCTGAGACTTAAAAAAAAATTAACCTGAAACACAGATTGCGAAGTTGACATTGTTAAAATACCTTCAGTATTCGGTAATTTATGTGACTGTTTGACATTGAAATGCAGGCTGGCTGGAAGCTGAGGCTTTGTCTAGTCACAACTGGTCACTGGTAAGCCTTTTAGCTGCATAGGGTAGGGACTTGCCAACCAGCTGTGGGTCTGCGGGAGATTTCGTCTAAGTACACTCTTGAGAAATGAGGTACACAGATTGATATGGGAGCTGAGTTAAGACATGTCATGGAAAGATTCTGCCCAGTGTGTTCATAAACTGGCAGATGGCTGTATAGACTGAGTTCATTAAGTCTTGAACGTAAAACGTTTGTTAATTGCAGGACTGTTGTGATTATGTTATATTATACATGAGCAATAAGACCACCACCAGCTCCCACACGATTAAGTTCAGGAACAGTTATTACTCTTATTATCATCGGGTGTGGATAACTTCACTCACCTGAACTCTGAACTGCTTCCACAACCTACAGACTCCGTTGCAAGGGCTCTACAAATACATTTTCTTGGTATTATTTTTTTTAAATTTTAATTTGCACATTGGTTATCGGTCTTTGTTGATGCATAGTTTTTCATAAATTCTATCGTAATTATTTTCCTGTAAAATGTCTGCAAGAAAATGAATCCCTAGATAGTGCAGTGGATTTTGGTTAATTGGGACATATCAGGCAGTGCATTTTGGCCCAATTAAGCAGCCACCCCAATGAGCCGAAGTTTCAAGAAAATCCTTAAAAAAGTATAAAAGAGACAGACTGAGTAACAAATTATGTATTTCAATAGAATATAGAACAAATTAGAACACTACCAATAGTACTACAATACTATCAAACTGTATTAGTTCTTAATAGTTATTGACAGAGGAATTCATCCAGTGTACACAATGAAGAATAAATTACTGCATGCACCTAGTGCAGATAATGGACTGTCTTCATACAACGTTATCGACAATTGCATCCTCCAAATCTTCATTTTTATTCTATCATTCAAGATTGATTGTTGGTACCTTCAAATTCTTCATAGCTTCTAACTTGTTGAAGTAGTGAAATGGTTTCATTTTCACTTCCAGCTGTTTCTGGCATCTCCAAGCCTGAATGCTTGAAACAGCAGTGAGTAAAACAGCTCCAGTTGTCTTACTGCTTATTTCTTGTCAACTATCAGTGACAAAAATCACTGCATTTTGAACACAAACGCATGCAATTGACGCTATTTAAAAATGTTCACTCTAAGCATGATGTAGCATCTAATGGCCACTCAGGTGTGCATGACCGATGCTAGTGAGAAACTGTTCAACAACAGTCTTCTGCCCCAATTAAGCGGTATAGTGTCCCAAATAACCAGAGAGAATTCCGGCAATTTTCTCAATTAGTCTTTTTGTTCTTTAAGAGTTGTCTCACGTTAGTGGCTGCTCCAATTAACTGGAATTCATTGTATGTGGTGATATAAATGTATTTTGATAATAAATTTATTTTGACTTTGACTTTGATTTGTATGTGTATTGTTGCATAGCACAAAAAGTGACATGGGGTGATAGTTCCAAGAATTTGTGTGCTGGTTCATCAAAGTATAGCAACTTTGTAAGGTCCTTGAGGCAGTGATCGATTGTTCTTATTTGGATAAAGTGGTAGAAACAACGTGGATACTCTTTCATCAAATAACATTAATATAATGATGGGGAGAATGAAAATCTGACTGAGTGATGCCACAACAACAAACTCTTAATCAAAGTCAGCAAGACCAAGGAGCTGATTATTGACTACAGGAGGAGGAAATCTGAGGTCCATGAGCCAGTCCTCATCAGGAGATCAGAGGTGGAGAGGGTCAGCAACTTTAAGTTCCTCGGTGTTATCATTTTAGAGGGCCTGGCCTGGGCCCAGCACATGGTTGCAACTGTGAAGAAAGCACGACAGTGCCTCTACTCCCTTAGAACTTTTGTGAAGTGTCCGCATTACTTCTATAGATGTGTCATGGAGAGGACATGCTGTGGCTGCATCACAGCCTGGTATGGAAACATCAATGCCCTTGATCTGACAAAAAGTAGTGGATACGGCCCAGTCCATCACGGGTAAAGCCTTCCCCGCCATTGAGCACATCGACATAGATTGTTGATGCAGGTAAGCAGCATCCATCATCAGGGAGCCCGCCACCCAGGATATACTCTCTTCTCGCTACTGCCATCAGAAAGAAGATACAAGAGCCTCAGGATTCACACCATCAGGTTCAGGAACATTTATTACCCGTTAACCATTAGGCTTCCGAACCAGAGGGGATAACTTCACTCAACTTCAGTTGCTGCATCACTGAACTGTCCCCACAGCCTATGGACTCACTTTCAAGGACTCTTCACCTCACGTTCTCGATATTTATTTCTTACTTATTATTTCTTTCTCTTTGTATTTGTGCAATTTGTTGTCTTTTGAACATTGGATGAACGCCCAAGTTGGTGCGGTCTTTCATTGATTCTGTTATCAGTATTATTCTACGGATTTATTGAGTATGCTCACAAGAAAATGACTCTCAGGGTTGTATATGGTGACATATATGTACTTTGATAATAAATTTACTTTGAATTTTAGATTCAGATCTGTGCATTGTGTAGGCATGTTGGGACAGCCAACGTACAGTGCCAATGATTTGATCTATATATTATTTGAATTTTAATGACGTATTTGTGCTAAATCATTACCTGACAGGTTTGGGAGTAGACCAACAGAAATCTATTATAAACTATATATGATCTGAAGCATGCTAAAACCTTTTAAAACTATCTTTTATTACAGAATTTCAAACTGGAAGGGCTATCAATTATACATTGAATGTTGTTGCATAGCTCTAGTCCTTTGTTTTGCTTTGCGTGGGCTCTCGAGTGTAGTGATTGATGCCACTATAGCTAGAGGCTACAGAATCTAAATTGTGGTTATACTTAGCTGTTCAAATGTGGCACATCAGGATTTCTAAATGTATACCCTAAGGTAAAGGTATAATGTGGCTAGACTTGCTTCTTTTGATACCTTTTTGTGTATCTGACAGTTTGCACCTCAGGGAAACAGAATTTGTAAAGAGTCAATTAACAAAGCCTTAATCTCCTCCTCTTTCAAGTTGCCCCACCCTCCAGCTTTCTAAACTATGAGAGAGAAACCGACAATTTGTGTCCCTCTGCGGGAACCTCTTCATATATTTTGAGTAGCTGTTTAATTTGTATTTCTTGAGCGCAGAGCTTGCAGAATCTAGCCAGAGTGTGGACATTTGTCAGAATGGTCTTCTGCACAGAAATTGAGAGGGACATCACTGAATCTGCAGTTCTGTGCTTTCACTGTGTTTTGTGCTCTGATTCTGCAGTACCCAGTGATAAAAGTAAGAGCAATGCATCTGTTCCCTTTCTGCATTGCATTCTGTGTTGCGTGTTTATTATGAGTGGAGGCGTGTTAAAAGCGAGGGAATAAGTTACGTCTTCATGCTTTGTTCATGGCAGTTTGCAGCTGGGGGCCGACAGATGTCGTGCCTTTTGTTGACCACTCAATTACGCTTCATTTTGCCTGGTTTCATCACTTCAAGGTTGTACGTTTGTTAATTGCTAATAAAAGATCGAATACGTAGCTTTGACTTTGGAACAACCATTATTGGAGCTGAGAGCACGTCATACAAGTATAACAAATCCATGCAGGGTGCCAGCAGCACCGATTGGTTTGGTTGGACTTGGCCACTGCATAATGCCAGTAACAAATTAGTGATTAAGTAATGCCTTCAACTACCATGAATTGTGACACGTTGATTTGCATACATCTACTTCGGGAAAAAGTGAAAGCTATTGCAGTAGTGCGAAATAAAAAAAGAAACTTTACAATTCATTTTGAATAAATAAAAAATTCTAATGAAGTAATCAAATAACGTTTCCTTTCCACAGACGGACTCATTAGGTTAATTGTCTTTTGCTTTTTTTGGCCTGTGGGAGGAAACTGGAGCACCCAGAGGAAACCCACACTGTCATGGGGAGAACGTACGAAGTCCTTTCGGGCAGTAGCGGGAATTGGACCCAGGTCACCGGCACTGTAAAGTTTTGTGTTAACCACCTCACTACAATGCCACCCCAATCCCCAATCCATGTTGCCAAGCAACAGCCTAAGGAGGAGGAAGACAGCCAAGTAATTGAGGTGACTAAAGGCTGATTTGTACTTGTGCGTGCTAGCTTGTACTGTAGCCTATGCAAACGGGCTACACTGTTGTGAGCATTTATACTTGTGCGTTGGTGTGTGTGCGTCGCGCTGCAATTCACTGCCAAAACGCTAGTTGGTGGTGGGGTTTCTATGCCACTGTGTTGAGTTTCTTTGTGCTGAAACTCAACACGAAGAAACTCAAACTTCAAACAATGGCGACTGAAACTGAAGGGGGGTGAATTTTCTGTGTTTGTCCAGCCACTGAGAGACATGGATGAGGAAATGCATTTCGAATATTTTCGGATGTCGGCAGGTAGATTTGACAATTTGGTTCATCATCTCCAACCATTTATTTCACATCAGTGTACGCACAGTATACTCAGAGACTGGCAATCTCCATTGGAGTTTTAGCTTCAGGTGGAAGGCAACAGGCTGTAGCAGCTAGCTACAAACTGACATCAAGCACAGGGTCCTCCATAATTTCGGAGGTCTGTAAAGCTTTATGGAAAGCATTGCAGCCAGAGTTCCTTCCCTGCCCTTCAGTCGCCCTATTGCAGCGTAGGAGGAAATGCGATGCTACCGAACGGATCAATCACAGTTGTTGCGGTCTGCGTCGCTGCAACGCGTAGTTACATTTTGGGAGAAGTGTGCGTTAGGCTACGGCGTAGGGCTTGCGTAGAGTACAGCATAGGGTGCACCGCTACGCCATACCTACGGCATACATTTGACGCACAAGTATAAATCAGCCTTAAGTACCTAGTCATAGAATCATAGAAAACCTACAGCACAATACAGGTCCTTCAGCCCACAATGCTGTGCCGAACATGTACTTACTTTAGAAATTACCTAGGCTTACCCATAGCCCTCTATTTTTCTAAACTCCATGTACCTATCCAGGAGTCTCTTAACGTGCTGTTGGATTTCATATATCTCAAGCTAGAGAAGTTCAGGCCCATAGAAATAGAGCATGAAACCCCTTGTCATTTGGATGTTCTTAGAAACCATATCCAAGATAAAATTTATCATCAACAGTACAAATGGTAATGTCTTTAAGGGGAACCTAGATGTACACAGGAAGAAGGAAGTGGAGTACCTCAAGTGGAAAGGGGTGTTTGGCGCCGTGCAGGCCTGTTGCTTCAGATGACATCTTTCTAAGCTCTACGTTCTTTATATGTAAGTTGTAAGTGTTTCTGTCATTGAGAACCACGGAGAATTTTTACCAGAGTCATCTCTTCTTTCTTTTGGGAAATTAGGTGAGCGCTGGGGAATAGAAGGGTGATTTTGCAAACTCTCCGGTTATGTTTGGCAGACAACTATTATTCCACATCTCTATCATACCTTTAGGAATGGTTGTATCATGAATGTGAGTGCTAAATTATATGTTTAAGAAAAAGTGGAGGCTTTGGCTGCTGTTTTGTCTCACTAAAGAGCTGCTTGGTTCTTTCAACACACATCTATTTTTAAAGGTTAAACTAGTCTTAGGAAATTACCAGTTACATGGAAACCAAAATTCAGATATTTATTTTTCAGGGGGGAAAACCAGAGTCTGTGGTTTGCTGCAAGCACTTGCTACGAATTAGATTTTGTTTTTTTTTTAACCTTGCACAATGTCTTGCCCTGTTTGAAGGTGGGCTGTGTGTCGGAAGTAATTCTTTGGCAGTTTAATTTTACTGGGTTGGGGTTAGGGATGTATGGAACCTGGTGCAGATAAATTTCCATTACCTTCACCAGGTAAAGCTGGTGATTTCAGGGAGCCTCAGGGCTTCACGGAATGATGGAGCAGGTGAGTAAAACAGAGCAATTGAAACCGAACTTTAGTAAGCAGCTGGGTTTCTGTGTTCAAAGAATTGAGGATGTTCTTTAACTCAAATTCTGCAAACTTAGGGATGTAAGATACTGCACTTGCTTGACTATGGAGCAAAAAAAAAGAGCTGCTGGAGGAATTCAGTAGATCAAACAGCATCCAGTCCAGATGAAGGATCTCAAACCCAGAACTGTCCATTTCCCTCCACGGATGCAGATGACTCCAGCACCTGCTTAATTTAAGAGATTTTTAGCTTTGGCAAGGAATAGTGTAGTGGCACAACCTCCTTTTAGTGAGGTGCACCACTTAGACCATAAGATATAGGAGCAGAATTAGGCCAATCAGGCTGTCGAGTCTGCTCCACCAATCCAGCATGGCTGATTTATTATCCCTCTCAACCGCATTCTTCTGCCTTCTCCCTGTATCTTTGATGGCCTGACTAACCAAGAACCTATCAACCTTTGCTTTAAGTATACTCAATGACTTGACCTCCACAGCTGTTTGTGGCAATGAATTCTACAGATTCACCACCCTCTGGCTAAAGAAGTTCCTTCTCATCTCTGTTCTAAATGTATGTCCCTCTATTCTGAGGCTGTGCCCTCTGGTCCGAGACTCCCCCAATATAGGAAAAATCTTGTCCGTTTCTACTCTGTCTAGGACCTTTCAATATTCAGTGGGTTTCAGTGAGATCCCTCCCATCATTCTTCAAAGCTCCAATGAGTACAGGCTCAGAACCATCCAATGCTCCTCATATGTTGACCTTGCCTTCCTAGAATCATTCTTGTGAATCTCCTCTGGACCTTCTCCAATGCCAGCACATCTTCTCTTAGATAAGGGGCCAAAAACTGCTCACAATACTCTTAATTGCAGTCTGACCAATGTCTTATGAAGCCTTCGCATCATATCCTTGCTTTTATATTCTAGACCTCTCGAAATGAATGCTAACATTACATTTTCCCCCTTATCATTGACTCAACCTGCAAGGTAACCATGAGGGAATCCTGCACAAGGACCCCCAAGCCTTTTGCATCTCCGATTTTTGAATTTTCTCCCCATCTAGAATTTAAAACGTCACATTTCCAATCTGCTGTATTATTACCAAATGTGTCAGAATTATATAGTGCCCATTGCTCTGTATTGTGAGCAATGAGGATTCCTCACATTCCCATTTTCTTGAGAATAAAATTAAACCTATATTCGGGCAGCTGACTTGCGTTCTTGTCAGATTTTGAACAATCTTAAAGATTCCTTGGTTGCATTTGAATGATATGAGCAGACCAAATAGTTTGGTGTTTTTGATCCACCAAATAACCAGAGACTTTGTCCAGGGATGAAATGGCTAAGACAAGGGGGCAAAATTTTAAGGTGTTTGGAGGAAAGTATAGCTGGGAGGTATCAGTTGTAAGTTCTTCACACAAAGAGCGGTGGGTTTGTGAAATGCCCTGCCGGGGTGGTGGTAAATGCCAGGGGGCATTTTAGAAACTCTGAGATGGGCATGTGGATGATAGAAAAATGGAGGAGGGGAAGGTTAGGTTAATCTCAAGGTAGGTTAAAAAGTCAGCACAACATAATGGGTTGAAGGGCCTGTACTGAATGGTAATGTTCCACGATTTAGGCCTTTCACTTAGTTAAATCAAACCAAACCCCTTATAGTCATAGTCATACTTTATTAATCCCAGGGGGAAATTGGTTTTCGTTACAGTTGCACCGTAAATGATAGTAATAGAACCATAAATAGTTAAATAGTAATATGTAAGTTATGCCAGTAAATTATCAAATAAGTCCAGGACCAGCCTATCGGCACAGGGTGTCTGACCCTCCAAGGGAGGAGTTGTAAAGTTTGATGGCCACAGGCAGGAATGACTTCCTATGATGCTCTGTGCTGCATCTTGGAGGAATGAATCTCTGGCTGAATGTACTCCTGTGCCCACCCAGTACATTATGTAGTGGATGGGAGACATTGACCAAGATGGCATGCAACTTAGACAGCATCCTCTTTTCAGACACCACCGTGAGAGAGTCCAGTTCCATCCCCACAACATCACTGGCCTTACGAATGAGTTTGTTGATTCTGTTGGTGTCTGCTACCCTCAGCCTGCTGCCCCAGCACACAACAGCAAACATGATAACACTGTCCACCACAGACTCGTAGAACATCCTCAGCATCGTCTGGCAGATGTTAAAGGACCTCAGTCTCCTCAGGAAATAGAGACATAGATAGATCTGACTTTTAAGGACCCTTCATTTAATGAATTGAGGCATTGTTTTTCCAAACTCCAGTAAGAGTTGCTGCTATTTCATATTTATTAGTTTAATTTTCATGCTTGCGCTCTATTCTTTGAACTACGTTGTCTGTATGAATAGTGCTCTTTATCTAAGTAATTATTTTAATTATTAAATGAAAGGCAGTGACAAGAAACAATGAGTAGCTGGGTGGAATGTGAAATGCTTCTGAGTTAGTATCCAAGTACAAATGGTTGGGCTGGTTAGCACTGCATTGGGCTGTTCATAGTCTGTTTTACCTGAGTTCAAAGATTTGTCATACTTTTCTATTAAAGTGTAAGGTACACTCGGTGGCCAATTTATTAGGTACGCTCATACATCTGTTAATCTAAGTAATCAGCCAATCACCTGGTAGCAACTCAATGCATAAAAGCATGCAGACATGGTCAAAAGGTTCAGCTGTTGCTCAAACCAAACGTCAGAGTGAGGAAATGTGATCTAAGTGACTTTGACTGTGAAATGACTGTTGGTGCCAGACGGGGTGATTTGAGTGCTTCAGAAACTGCTGATCTCCTGGGATTTTAACACACAACAGTCTCTAGAGTTTATAGAGAATGGTGCGAGACACAGAAAGTATCAAGTGAGTGGCAGTTCTGTAGGCGTAAACACCTTGTTAATGAGAAGTCAGAGGAGAATGAACAGACTGGTTCAAGTTGACAGGAAGATGACAGTACGCAAGTGATCACACGTTACAACGGTAGTGTGCCGAAGAGCATCTCTGAATGCACACCACATCGAACCGAGAAGTGGTTTGGGCCACAGCAGCAGAAAGCCATGACCGTACAATCAAATCACTTTGTTAGGTACAGGATGTATCTAATAAAGTGGCCACCGATTGTATATTGTGTATGCAAATGTAGTAGCAAAGTTTAGGACAGATGGCTGACCTTAACTTGGAAGGCTTTCTGTGGAAGTGAACAAGGGGCTTAGGAAGGAAACGCTGGACACACTTTATAGGTTCTGTGTAATAAAAATCTCAGTAATATTTCATTATTTCTTGCTGCTTTTCAATTATATGCATGCTTATTCAGGAAGTGTGTGTGTGTATGTACGTGTGAGAAAACAGCCAAGGAGAATTGCTGGGCAGTAGGAGGAGGCCGAGGAGGAAGAAAATTTTCTCTTGTAGTGCATTCAGCTTCAGTTTAATGATCAGTGTGTTCTGGTATTTCCCCACTCTTTATTCTTGGAACGTAGATTGAATTATAAGCTTGACTGGTGTCCAATGTTAGTTGTTCCCAATGGGTGAATTTCTATACATTTATTGACAAGTCCACCAGGGAGACTGATTTACCTATCTTTCAGTGGAGAATACAACTGGTATGTTGTGCTTTTCGGTATGTCTGGACATCCTCCACTGTGACTTATACAGCCTGTGAAAGTGGAGGTAAATGTAGAATTACAGTGGGGGAATCCTCAGTTACATTAACTGCATTGACTGAGGATAACGTAGAACAAAGCGACACATGCCACCCCAACACCCTGCAGCTTTACAAGCTACTTTTGTCTCCTTTTCCGTTATAATGAAAGGTCTCTGATTGTTTTTTTCCCTCCTACACCTGTAGCCTGATCTGAGCTATTTCTAGCAAGAAGGCGTGAAGGGAAGAGGTGGCAAGATAAATGACATCAGTTTGGATGACACTGCTTAAGAACTGGGTGTTCACATTTGCAGTGTAAACAGACTCAATCATTGTTAAGCCTCTGTTTGTATTGACTTTGTGTTCTGCATCACCAAGTTTAAATTTGTGCATAATCAGAAAGAAGTGTTCAAAGTTCAAAGTAAAATTTATTATCAGAGTACATACATGTCACCAGATACAACCCTAATATTCTTTTTCTGCGGGCATACTTAGCAAATCTATAGAACAGTAACTGTAAGCAGGATCAATCGACAATACACTTTGCAAATGCAGGTATAAATAAATAGCAATAAATAATGAGAGAATGAAATAACAATATAAAGAATCCTTAATTGAGACCATCGACTGTGGGAGCACCAGAAATAGAATGAGTGTAGTTGCCCCCTTCTGTTCAAGAGGCTGATGGTTGAGGGGTAGTAAATGTTCTTGAACCTGGTGGTGTGAGTTCAGAGGCACCTGTACCTTCTACTTGATGGCAGCAGTGAGAAAAGAGTATGGCCTGGTGGTGAGGATCTTTGATGATGGATGCAGCCGTTCTATGGCAATATTTCATGTAGATGTGCTTAATGGTAGAGAGGGCTTTACCTGTGATGTACTAGGCTGAATCCACTTCATTTTGTAGGATTGTCCACTCAAAGGCATAGCTGGCAGTAATGCAGCCACTTTCCACCACACATCTGTAGAAGTTTTTCAAGGCTTTTGACTTACCTTTGTAACTTGTTATGCAGGGCTGGTCAGCAACTGTCAGCAGGCTGGATGGAGAGCGAGGTGTCTCCCAGTGGAGGTTGGGTGTAGGGGAATCGCAGCCCGTTCCTTAGTTAGAGCCTTCAGCGTTTTGGGCATTGAGGGAGAGAGGAAGAGGAGAGCCATCCGCAGTACCACCGATGCGGCAGAGAGGGCCTCAAGATGGCTGTGGCTCAAAAGAGGGGAGCCATGGAGTCATAAGTAGCTAGCCATCTGGACACAAGCCAGGGTCTGATCAGCCCCGGCTGGGTCACCTGGAGGAGGTTATATGATGTTGAAAGACCTGAAACACCCGATGATTCCAGGAACATCACTGAAGGTGTGTCCAGAAGCATCAATAGATGTATGTACACAGCTGTTGTAACTTATTTTAATATTCTAACATAAAATGCTAATGTAACTGTGTTCCTTAGCTAGCTGCATCACACTAGTGTTCTGTTTTGCTAGACTTAGTACAATTGCTGGTCATGGTGCAGTCTCACATTTCAAGACTCCACGATTGTGTGTAACCCATAGTGTGCTGTTCCATGGATGTGGAATATGGCAGGACGTCATTAAGCTGGAAAGGGTGCGGAAAAGATTCATGAAGATATTACTAGGACAGGGGTGCTTGAGTCATGAGGAGAAGTGAGAGTGCAGGAGGTTGAGAGGAGATCTTGTAGAAATATATATAATAATGAGTATGTAGATAATATGAATGCTCACAGATTTTTTCCCAGGATAGGTGAGTCAAAAGCCAGAGGATATAGATTTAAGTGAGAGGGGAAAGGTTTTAAAGGAGCTGGGGGCGGGGGGGGGGACAGTTTTTGTTTTACACAGAGGGTGATTGGTATATGGAGCAAACTGCCAGAGAAGCTGTAGATGTGGGTATGATTACAATGTTTAAATGACAAGTGAATATGGATATAAAAGGCCTAGAGCTGAATTTCCCAATATTTTCTGCCATGGATCAATACCATGAAGTAAGGGGTCTGTGGACCCCAGGCTGGGAACCCCTGGCCCAGAGGTATATGTGCCCAAGCAAAGACAAATGGAAGTAACCCAGGTAGTCATCTTGGTCAGCATGGAGAAGTTGGGCTGAAGGGCCTGTTTATGTGCCATATAACTATGATTCTGTTCTGCTATAATGTGTTTCCTTAATGCAAATTGGATGTAACATGATTAATGAGTTGGAGAACACTGTGCTACACACGTTGAACTGGTCATAATACAGTTTCTATCGGGAATTAGCCCCACAGTAGCCAGATACCATTGTCTCAAAAATGCAGGATGCCAGTTTCACTGTGGGAGCTTATTTCGGAGAGTTACTTTGGAAACTGACAAGCAATTGCTTCTATTGATAATTAATACTCTAAACAATGTTGTATGTACCCTTTAATATTTAACAAAATGAGCATATGGACATTAAACACACCTTTACTTTTGAACTTTGCATGTACTTTATACCAACTTGTACATCTACAGAATGTATTTTCATTGTCTGTTGATATTGTGTTAATATTTTATGTGATGTATATATATATATATATATACTGTGTTTTCACCTTGGTTCCAGAGGAACATTGTTCCATTTAGCTGTATACAGCTGTACAATAAACTTGAAATCCTGTAGGATAAATTTGTTAACTACAATTTTAAAACTCTCTAGTCCTGAACACCCTTTTCCCCAGTGATGCAATTGTTTTTAATAATGCAATTTTCTGTAATGTCAAGTTTGTTAAGAACACCGCTATTGTGTTGTAGCAGAACTGCCTGTACTTCCACAGTAGATGTATTTAATGATGCATTTAGAGTTCCACCTGCCTTGTTATTATTACAAATACAGATTCCAGCTGGGCAGAGATAAAAGGAAGTTTCATCGTGATGTCTATTATTTCCAACCAGCAGTTAGGGTGTTATTTTTCTCTATTACTTTTTGCCTTCTATTTATTTTCCTTCCTCCAGAGATCAGCTTCATTGCTTGAATATCTGCAATCTCAATTTAGTGAGGCAACCTCCTCTCCTGTCCAAGTGGGCCTGCGCCTAACTCCTATCAAACAGTCAAATAAATAAATCACCTCAATCTGAGATATTTTTCTGTGCCTGAGGGCTCTAGATTAAGAGGGTGACTCAGGCTGCTGGTTATTGTTTCAGCTTGGTGTTCAACACCATCATTCCCTTCATACTTATTCAAACTTTGACCCTGTACCTCCCTGTACACCTGGATCCTTGACTTCCTTATCAGGAGATCACAGTCATTGTGCAGCGGTAATAACTTCTCGCTGACATTTAACACATACACACTTCACGGATGTGAGCTTAATGTAGTACTCCACTTTCTCTACACTGGTTACTGTGTACAGCTCAAACACTATCTGTACATTTGCCAATACCTCCACTGTTGGCAGAACCTCAGATGGCAACAAGGAAGCTTGCAGGTGTGAGATAGATTGGCGGTTGAATGGTGTTGCAAAAACATCTTTGCGCACAGTGTCACCAAGACCGAGGATTTGATTGTAGATTAGGAATAGGATGTTGGGAGATCACACGCCATTCCTTGTTGAGCGGTCAGCAATGGAAAAGGTGAGCACCTTCAAGTGCCTGAGCACCAGCTTCTCAGAGTATCTGTCCTGCTTCAAGCAGGCTTCAATTACAACGGTGCCTAAGAAGAATGTGGTAACCTGCCTCAGTTACTATCGTTTAGTAGCACTTACATCCACTGTGATGAAGTGTTCTGACTGGTTGGTGATGAAACATATCAACTCTTGCCTGAGAAGTGAGTTGGATCAGCTTTAGTTTGCCTACCAGCCCAACAGGTCCACAGCAGATGCCATCTCATTTGCTGTTCACTCATCCTGGAACATCTGGGCAGCAAAGTTGCATACATCAGGACGTTCTTTATTGACTACAGCTTGGCATTCAATGCTATTACCCTCGCAAAACTAATCAATAAGCTTCAAGACCTTGGCCTCAGTACCTCCTTGTGCAATTGGATCCTTGATTTCCTCACTTGCAGACTCAGTCAGTTTGGATTGGCAACAACATCTCCTCCACAAGGCTTCGTGCTTAGCCCCCTGCACCACTCATATTATACTTAAGACTATGTGGCTAAGCACAGCTCCAATACCATACTTCATGTTTTCTTACAACATAGAATGAGGCTATTTCAGCCCATCGAGTGTGCTAGCTTGCATGACAATCCCATTCCTCACTAACGTTTTCTCTTATTCTTCCTATGTTCATAACCAACTTGCCTACTCCCCGCCCCCCACTGCCCAACCAGATTCTACCCCTGAGCTGGAAACTCAGGGAAATTTGCAATGAATAATTAATCTACAGTCCTGCAAGTCTTTGGGATGTGGGAAGTACCTAGAGGAAAGTCACATAGTTATGCAGAAAGCAAGCAAACTTTCACAGCATCAGAGCAGTGAGGCCACAACTATACTAGCTGTGTCACTGTGCTCTGCTTATTTCTGATGTATTTTGTACAGTAAATTTCAATATATAGTTTTCTATTTCTTTGCCAATATCTACAAAGGAAAATTCTAACCATTAGTATTTCACTACAAATATCTTACTTCTGTCAAAAACTATTGACCTACCACTCATTATCAGCTTTTAGCTGCTTGGTGATCACACTGAGCTCAGCCAGTCGTCATGGAATCTAGAAGTTAAATAGGTTGTAATACACTCTGGCCACTTCTGAGGTTTCTCCTGGAGTGGTCTTCTGCTGCTGTAGCCCATCCACTTCAAGGTTTGATGTGTTCTGCGTTCAGAGATGCCCTTCTGCACACCGCCATTGTAACATGGTTACTTGAGTTACCCTTGCCTTCCTGTCAGTTTGAACCAGTCTGGCCATTCTCCACTGAGAAGGCATTTTCGCCCACAGAACTGCCACTCTCTGGATTTTTGTTTTATTCTTCACACCATTCTCTGTAAACCTTCAAGACAGTTGTGCGCGAAAATCCCAGGAGATCAGCAATTTCAGAGCTATTCATATCACCCCATTTGGCATCTACAATCATTTCATGGTCAAAGTCAATTAAATCACAATTCTTCCCCATACTGTTGCTTGGTCTGAGTAACAACAGAACCTCTTGGCCATGTCTGCATGCTCTTATGCCTCGAGTTGCTGCTACGTGATTGGCTGGTTAGATATTTGCATTAATGAGCAGGTGTACCTAATAAGATGACCACTGAGTGTATTTTTGTGCATTGTCTGATTCCAGATGCTTTACTAAATCACCGTTATAAGACAATTGACCCTTGGCCGCTGCAGTATATGTGTTAAATGTGGTAGTCATTCCTTTGATTAAAACTGCAATTTGTCCCATGACCCCAGTGAGATGCAAATATGGTGCATTTGTATATTGAATAAAATTCAAAGGGAAAGGCCTTTTCTAGTATTCTCAAGGTGGGCCGGGATTTCAAAATGAGTTTTTCTGCTGCCCTGCCTTGCATGCACTAAAATGCTGTTTGGTGACTTTGGTAAATGATTTAAAGGGGTCCTTCTATTCAAGGTTGATGTCTGAATAGTAACTATCGACATCAATAGAAGGTTTTGTGATTGCAGCTAATCAATGGTTGTGCACGATACGTTGGTTTGGAACAAAACCCTCTTTGTGACCTGTACCTGTTACTGGAGAGGTACAGAGTCAAAATCTTACCAACACTAGTTGTCTGCAGACCCGGTGACAGCCCCTACAGCATTCTTCCAAGCTCTTCGTGCGGTGTAAATGCTTCACTTGAGCATGCTTTGTAGTCCAGAACTTAACAGCATTCTTTTGAAGGTAATGTGGATGCATTTCTTTGAAAATCATAGCAGCTGAATTAATTTCTAATGAAAATGTTGCTTTACTTCATGAGTGATTGACCAGCATATTCTCCTGTTAAGTCGGTTATTCATAAAACTAGTCAAGCCCAGTGAGGAGTGTTTCCTAGTTGACGAGATGCTTGGTATCTATGGGTTATTGTATTCCTGGAAGTTAGTAGTGTAACAAATCATTTTGGCTTTTCCTGCTAACTAACTTTTCTCTGAGCCAAAATGGATTTCTTGGCTTAAGTTTGCCTATCCAAAGTTTTTAATTTATATTCTAAGTACCTAATTGACTTTGATTTCAAGTTTTGAAATATTTTGTTTGGAGAAGTTTTCTCATTTTGTTACAGCGACTGTGCAGTTCACAGAGTTTCAAAGAATGTTATTTACCGTTGTTGAACCTGTGCACGTCCTTCTCATAACCGTCTATTTGTGAGGTTTAAATTAGGGTTACTTCTCAGTGTGGAGCAGTAACTTGTCAGCACTGGAATGTGTTTTGTCATTGTGGACGGGGAGTCTATGACACCTGCAGGCTCAAAGTTCAAAGTAAATTTATTTTCTAAGTATGTACATGTAACCACATGCTATACTGTGAGAATCATTTTCTTGTAGGCATCCACAATAAAACAAAGAAGTACAATAGAATCAATGAAAAACTACACGCAAAGCCTGACGTAGGAGCCATGCGTCTGTTCTCTATCTGCATTGTTTTCTGTGTTGCGCCATTATTATGGTAACTAATCACATGAGTGGTGTCATGCTAAAGGCAAAGGGAATAAGTTATGTATTCTTGCTTATTTCGTTGCAGTTTGTAGCTGGGGACTGGCGGACGTCGTATCTTTTGCTCACTGCTCAGTAACGCTTAGCTTACATGTGGGTACGCTTAAGTTTCATTGTTTCAAAATTGTGTGTAGTCTAATTGCTTATAAAGGATCGAATAAAGTATTCAATTTCTAGAGCAATCATTAGAGCTGGGGGCACATTGTGCAAGTATAACAAATCCGTAGGGTCACAGGCAGCGGCAATTGTTTTGGTTTTTGGTTTTTGGTTTGGTTTTTCAGTTGCAACTGGCAACCAACAAATGTACAAAAAAAGACAAACTGCAAATATGACAATAAGTAAATAAATAATACTGGGAACATGAGTTGTAGAGTCCTTGAAAGTGAGTCCGTAGGTTGTGGAATCAATTCAGGGTTGAAGTAAGGGAAGTTATCCACACTGGTTCAGGAGCGCAGGTAATGATGAGTTTGAGTACAGAGAGGAAATTAAGAACCTGGTGGCATGGTGCGAAGACAATAACCTATCCCTCAACATCAGCAAGACGAAGGAATTGGTTGTTGGCTTCAGAAGGAGTAGCGGACCGCATGACCCAATTTACATCGGTGGTGCGCAAGTGGAACAGGTCGAAAGCTTTAAGTTCCTCGGGGTCAATATCACAAATGACCTGACTTGGTCCAACCAAGCAGAGTTCACTGCCAAGAAGGTCCACCAGTGCCTTTACTTCCTGAGAAAACTAAAGAAATTTGGCCTGTCCCCTAAAACCCTTACTAATTTTTATAGATGCACCGTAGAAAGCATTCTTCTAGGGTGCATCACAACCTGGTATGGAAGTTGTCCTGTCCAAGACTGAAAGAAGCTGCAGAAGATCGTGAACATGCCGCAGCACATCACACAAACCAGTCTTCCGTCCGTCGACTCACTTTACACCGCACGCTGTCGGAGCAGTGCTGCCACGACCCACCCAACCAACAGACTTTTTGTCCCTCTTCCCTCTGGGAAAAGGTTCAGGAGCTTGAAGACTCCTATGGCCAGATTTGGGAACAGCTTCTTTCCAACTGTGATAAGACTGCTGAACGGATCCTGACCCGGATCTGGGCCGTATCCTCCAAATATCCAGACCTGCCTCTCGGTTTTTTTTGCACGACCTTACTTCCCATTTTTCTATTTTCTATTTATGATTTATAATTTAAATTTTTAATATTTACTAATTTTAACTATTTTTAATATCTTTAATATTTAATATTTGTAATCCAGGGAGTGTGAAGTGCAGAATCAAATATCACTGTGATGATTGTACGTTCTAGCACCAATTGTTTGGCGACAATAAAGTATATCAATAAATCAATAAATAATTATTTACTTATTGAGGTACAGCACAGAATAGGCCTTCCCTGCCCTTCGAGATGCTCCGCCCAGCAACCCCCGATTTAACCCCAGCCTAAACATGGGACAGTTGTTGATTGTTAAAGTGTAATAATTGTTCCTGAACAACTAACAATAGACTTAAGGCTCCTGTACCTCTTTCCTGATGAGAGCATGGCTTGGATGGTGAGGGTCTTTGGTGATGGATGCTACTTTCGTGTGGCACCAAGGTGGGGGGGGGGGCTTTTCCTGTGGTGACTGAGCTATATTCACTACTTTTTGTAGGCTTTTTCATTCTTGGGCATTGGTGTTTCTAAACCAGGCCATGATACAACCAGTCAGGAAACTACATGCAAGGGTAGTTTGACATGTGAGGGAAAATGGTTAAAGGACTGGGTTTTAGCCTTAATGCATTCTCTTTCCCTCGTGTACTGTAACTTTCTGGATGAAGTCCTTTGGTTTTGCCTGTCGTTTAGTAACAGGTTCATGGCTGTTCTCAAGTGTCCTGTGAAGCGCTGTAAATCAAATCAGTAATTGTTGGTCTTGCTGAGAAATTTTAAATTCAGTTTCTCTTCGTAGCATCCTTCCCTCCCCCCCCAAAACAAAAGTTCTTTTAAGTTTGCTCTGTGTTAATGCATTGCAAACAGAAAACTTGAAATCTGCATGTAATTAAAATGAAAAATGATTCTCTAACCAAATGTTTTTCGAGCTAGTTTTAATGTCAAGTGTTCTCTTGCAAGGTGTCTTACACCCAGTAAAGCAGTTTTGTCATGTGGTCACAATTGTAATATACACTCAGTTGCTGCTTTATTAAGTACAGGAGTGGAACCCGGAGTGTTCTTCTGCTGTTGTAGCAGCCCATCCTCTTCAAGGTTTGACATGTTGTGCGTTCAGAGATACTGTTGTAACACATGGTTATTTGAGTTAGAGTCATCTCCTTTTTCAGCTTGAACAAGTTTGGCCACTCTCCTCTGACCTCTGTCATTTACAGGGCAGTTTCGGCCACAGAACTGCCGTTCACTGGATATTTTTTGTTTTTCACACCTTTCGCTGTAAACTCTAGAGATAGTGCAAGAAAATCCCAGGAGATCAGCAGATTCTGAGACACTCCAACCACCCCATCTGGCACCAACAATCATTCCACGGCGGGTCACTTAGATTGCTTTTCTTCCCTGTTCTGATGTTTTGGTCTGAACAACAAAAGAACCTCTTCACCATGCCTGCATGCTTTTATTCATTGAGTTGCGGACACATGATTGGCTGATTGTATTTTTGCAGTAATGAGCAGGTGTACTTAATAAAGTAGCTGCTGAGTTCAGAAGATATGGCAGCCGATTTGTACCTAGGCTCCCAGCTGAAGAGATGCTTGGTATGTGTGGATTATAGTATTCCTGGAAGTTGGTAATTTAACCATTCATTGTGGTTCCTCCTGCTAACAATTTTTTGTCAGAGCTAAAATTAACTTCTTGCTTAAGTTTGCTTATCGAAAGCTGATGGTGGAGTAGTAACCAAATCAGTTGTGTTGAGTGACGGATGAACATTGGCTGAGGCACCTAATGTATTGCCCCAGTTCTTTGAACTTGTGTAATGGGATCTTTTAAATCCACCTGAGAGCCGTTGCATCATGTAGACAAAAGATGGTTGCGTCATTGTTGAACTCTGAATCCTGCACTGAAAGGAGGGTCTAGGTTTTTGTTTTGGATGAGCGGGCTTTGAACCTGAGAGTATCTGATAACTATCTAAATTGGAATGTCTAAGCCCCTGTAAAATGACATTTTTCTTTTACTTGGTTTGAGACACACCACAACCTGAGGTCACAATCCAGACTATTGAGACATCACAGGTCTCTGTTAACTCTGCATTTTCAGATTTCAGTAATCCGCTCGGGTGCTTCATTTCATGTGATTTTGACGGGTGGCAAGCCAGGATTGTATTGACTCTTATTTAATATATTAATATTTAAACTTTGAACAATTCCAATCAATGTAACTTTACGTAAATCTGAGTAGCATAATGGTTTGGGAATTGTTACCTATTCACATTCTCACGTAGTGAATGATTCTTGTCTTCCTTAGTTTTAATGGACAAAAAGTAGCTATTCTCAACTTAGTTTTGAGTACTTTCAAGTAGCCTTGTATTTACGGTGCTGCCTTTTTACATTAGGCTCAGGTTATCACTCATAGAAAGTATGTTTTGTTTTCCCAGTATAGTTAAAATAACAATTAGTAATATTTGTTCTCGTAATGTTCCAGTACATTTAATGTCTTGTTGTTTTCTGTTTAACTATTTTTTTTAGAAAATAATGAGCTTGTTCTATTGCTCTTTACCTACTTATCGTCTCACTTTTTTATGTCCCTTGTTATTTTTCTTCCTCCTTCTTCTTAGCCCGTCACCCCTGCTGGGTCACAGGCTGCTGGCAGCAGCTCACCAGAGTTCTCTATCCCGGGGTAGTCTTTCAAATTGTGCCCAGCTGTAGCCCATCAAAGATCCTTCCTCTCCCAGGGATCTGGCCTTTGGTGTTTCTGTAGCACTGGAAAACTAACCCCGGTGCCCAACCCTCCTCCTATTGCAGCCGGGCTTGGATCGTCTATGGCAGAGTTTTTTTACTGCAGTTCTTTAATTTCAACAAAATTCTATCTGTTGGATTTATGGTGAAGTTAGTTGCCCACTTGCTGTCTTGCATTTTTTTTCCTAATTTACTGATTTCATTAGATTGAGCATTGAAGCAACTTCCCTTGATTCTTTTCCATTACTTCTCTCCTGTGTCATTGAATTTAATTCCAAATGGCTGCTGATCTATAATATTTCTAAATACCTAATTGTTTTGAACATGCGTTGAGTCATCATGGGTTCTTTACTCATTCCAAGTTGTCCGCTTCACTCAACCATACCGTACCAGGCTGAGCATGTCACAAGTGGCCTTTCTGCCATTGGATCATATGTATGAGAATAACCAACCATAAACCCTTTGAGCTTTTTCCAAATGTATATTTGGTTACTTGAGGTCATCTACTCCTGTTGCTGTATGCCCTCTCTATTCCCTAATGGAGCAAGTGTTACATTCTGCTTGTATTACTTCCACAATCTTTTTATCAGGATGCTTCAAATATAAATAATGGAGTGTTCAGTCATGTGGCCCATCTAGATTTCTACCTCACTTCCATCTACTCATCTTCATAAACCTCATATTTAGCACAATATTTCTTCTGTTTAACCTGTTCACTACTTCTCTCTTTTTAAACCCAACAGTCCATGCTTCAATAACATAAGCAATTGATGCAACTTAACTTTGGAATTTAACTCTCTAATCTCTGAATCTGGATTGTACTCCTGCACAGGACATTATCCTTTGAGGAGCATGGCCAAAAATGAACTCTGTTTCAAATGGAACTTGACCAGGTCCTCAGAACCCTGAGTTTTTTCCCCATTGTGTTTGTATCTTCTTCAGTCTTATTAAAAGATATTAAAATAGTGATTGAGTCTTACGGAGACCATTCAGCCCATTTGGTCTCTGCTGGCGAAAAAAAATTGATCCATTTAGTTTTCCGCCACTTCCAACCCACTGTCTGCAGCCTTGTGGGTTATGCCTTCAAGCATTCAACCTTCAAATCTGAGAAGATTTTCTGCTTCAATTGTCCTTTCAGTTTCTCCATAACTGCCCGCCTCAGATTTTAGATTAGATTGGATTCAACTTTATTGTCATTGTGCCGAGTACAGATACAAAGCCAATGAAATACAATTAGCATCTGAGCAGAAGTGCAAAAGAATAGTGTTATTTACAAAATAACTGTGAATAAAAAGTAAGTGCTACAGCATACAAACATAAAAGTACTGAGACAGTACTATGTTGGTTGAAAAATACTTCTTTAAATACCCCCCGATTCTTCTACCAATAATGAACTAAAATCGTGGAAATAACTAAAGCCTGCACTCTGATGGAGGGATTCCACACGAAGTGCTGCCAATATCTCTCCCCCACCCCCACAGTTTCTATTGAGTCTGCTGAGATTTTCCAGAAAATTGATGACAGATTTCAGTATCTACAGTCTCTCTAACTTAAATCCATGTCCCCTAGTTAATTCAAGAGATGGAATTTTTAAAAATTCTGTGGATAATATTTTGGGTAATTCTTTGAATTTATTTGTACTTGGGATGCAGAATTTCTTCCATTGGTGTAGTTAAGTGAGAGCACAAATGTGTTTAAGGGGACGTCAGACAATAATGTATAGGAGCAAAGGATAGGTTAAAGTGAAAGAAGTTCCCTGAAAAACACTGGAATAGAACATTGGCTTGAATTTCCATTTGCTGTTAATTGTATATTTCAGTGAAAATGCCTGGTATTCTTCCTGTATGTATGAAATATATGCTTATCTGGGTTTCTTTGTAGTTTCTTATAGAAATCCTGGATTCTGAAATCTGCTGCTGCACAAGAAACTACCTCTTGTTACACTTATTCCCTGGGTACACACTCAGTGGGCACCTTATCAGGAAACTACTGTCCCTAATATAAAGTGGCCACTCGGTGTATGTTTGTGGTCTTCTGCTGCAGCCCATCCACTTTAAGGGTCGTTGTGTCGTGCATTCAGCGATGCCCTTCTGAACACCATTGTTGTAATGTGTGGTTATTTGAGTTACCGTCACCTTCTTGTGACCTTGAACCAGCCTGACCATTCTTCCCTGACCTCTTTCATTAACAAGGTGTATTTGCAGAACTGGATTTTTTTTTTGTTTTTTTTTTGCACCATTCTCTGTAAACTCTGGAGACGGCTGTGCATGAAAATACCAGGAGATCAGCAGTTTCTGAGATACTCAAACCACCCCATCTGGCACCAACAGTCATTCCATGGTCCAAGTCACTTGTAGATCGCATTTCTTCCCTATTCTGAAGTTTGGTCTGAAAACAACTGAACCTTTTGACCATGACTGCATGCTTTTATGCATTTGACTGACTGATTAGATATTTGCACAAGAGCAGGTGCGCAGAGGTACCTATTAAAATGGTCACTTTATTAGGTACATAAAGTATAGGTGCAAAGGATTGGTTAAGGTGAAGGAGTTTCTTGATAGACACCAGAATAAACCATTTGGCTTGAATTTCCCTTCCGCAGTCAATTTATATCGCAGTGAAAATGGCCAGTATTCTTCCTGCACCTATGGAATATCTGCTTACCTGGGTTTCTTTTGTAGTTTTTATGGAACTCCTAGTTTCTGAAATCTGCAATTAAAAACTTTTGTGGCATTTATGCTCTAGGTATATGTGCCTTTGACAATACATTTAAGCTTAAACTGAATAAAATATAGGGATGGCACCTGGCTGGGTACCTGCTATCTCAGTATAGTTATGTTTAAAACACGGCTTGAAAGTGTGGTTTCTATTGTCCTGAGAAGTGGATTGCTGCCTTCCATTTTATCATTGGGATCGCGCTGCTCCTTGCCTCAGGGTGGAGAAGAATGACTCATTCATTTGCTGAATGCAGTACTTTGTCCAAGGTCTTTCTGTAAGTGCTTTTTTTTGAACAGTTAGGTGGTGTGAATGGGTCTACGAGACGATTAGTTTGTGCAGCCGTTCACAGTGGAAGTATTTTTCCAGCAGCAGTCTTAACCTTTGTCTACACTGTAGAATCGGCTTCTTAGGGTAAGTTTCATTCACAAAAGCATGGTGTGTATTTTTGGTGAAGCATGTTTCGGACATCTTTATGCTTTCTTGTGTACAGATTGTGAGTGTATAATATGTTTGAAAATGAACATCCATGGGATGCTGAGAAATATACAGAGTGAATATCTAACCAGGAAACAGGTTATCAAAAGCTTATACTTATACTTTATTGTTGCTAAACAATTGGTACAATCATCAGCTTGGTTTAAGAGGTAGACTTTGAAGATTTTTGAAAAGGATGTGATTTGATGTGCCCCCATTGTATGGTTAAGCTCCGAGTGTTGTCTTAAGCCAAAAGAAAATAACTTGTCAAGGGTTATTAGCCGTGCAATTTTAATCTCTTTTAAATAGCTGTTTGAAGTAGCAGATAGTTTTAGATGGGGCTCTGCTGTTGTTGATTTTATTCGGATTTGCATCATTCTTCGTCAAAGGCAGTCACTTGGGGTCAGGGATGACTTCCACTCCACTTCCATAGGTGAGCAGGAGATTCCCCAAACGCTGTTTAGGAGGTTCTATACTCCTGCACTTTCTCTGATCCCCCGTGTGCTGCCTTTGAGGAGACTTCAGATGCTCACTGCCTGTCCAAATGGTGCTCTTTCATTACCTTTAAGGAGGCATTGGAAACATCCTTGAAGCTCCTTCCCTGTCCTTGTGAAAATGTCTTAATGTTATGGAGCTTAGAGTTGTGAAACTAGATGGTATGTTTCACCCATCAGTTGTTTGACCATAGAGCGCGATGCTAGGGGCAAGGCGCTGCCTGGTTCCCCCTCTGCTGGAGGATTTTAAGGAGATACCAGTGGTGGTCTTCATTGCTTTGAGGTGGCCACTGCTGATGGTCCATCCCTCTGTAGTGTACGGGAGAGTAGGAATCCTTGCTGTCCTGAAGACCAAAAGCTTAGTGCTCAGTAATATTCAAAACTGCTGGGATGCCTGGAGGTGGTGGTGAATTTGGTTATCGTCGCCTACCTTTGCTGTGAGATTGATCGTGTGACAAGGTCTTGTCGTGGTTAGTTATCTGAGAGCAGAATTTGCATTACTAATGGCTTAATAGTGCAAAGAAAATTAAATTTTACAAATGAAGTGAAAATTAATTGATTAGCCTGTTCTTATTGTTTTGATCCTTTGTTAGAAAATAGTACAGTAGTCAGAATGCATTCATATTTTTAATCAATTAAAATATTGATTTCCTTTCTGTTTTCATTGTTACAGGTTAATATTCAAGCCAAAGTGGATTTGCCGAATGAAGTGAGCCAACCCCTCCCCGTCTCTGGTAATGGTTCAGACGGTGGTGGGGTTGGCGATAGTGAAGATGATGGATCAGCTCCGAGTCCACAGAGTGAAGCGGTCACAAATGAACTGCAAGAGCTCACGCTGCAGTCAAGCAACGGCCTCTCTCCTTTGAACAAGAGGAAAAATGGTGAGCATCTCCCGGGTATACGTCCCCTAGCTGTGGCTTATGTTGTGTTAGGTTTGTGATTTTGTGCACATCCAGTACCTAAACGTTGGGAGGGATGAGAATAAGATCGGGCCCAGCTGTGAAGTTTTACACTGTTGAATATCATGCCACTTGCTGTGTATAGGAAAGATTTCTTCCTGGGCGTGATCATGCAGAAGCCAATATCGTGACCAGGTACAGGACAGTAGTTTAATGTCACCTGTTTACTTGTGCTGAATTGGAATGTTATCCATCTATCCCTCGATCCAACTATCCATCTATCCACCAATCTCTTCCCTCACCTCTGGCCCTTTGAGCCAAGCTGCTCAGCAACCCCTGATTTAATCTGAGCCTAACCACGGGACCATTTACATTGAACCAATCTACCAAGCGGTTTGTCTTTGGACTGTGGGAGGAAACCGGAGCAGCCGGAGGAAACCCACGCGGTCGCGGGGGGAGAACATGCAAACTCCTTACAGGCAGCGACGGGAATTGAACCTGGATCGCTAGTGTTGTAAAGCATTGTGCTAACTGTGCTGCCCGTTGCTGAATATACTTTGGTCAGACACAGTTTATCTTCAATTCTAGTTCTAGCATGGCTGTCACTCCACTGTAGTGGAATGCTGCACTGGCAAATATGCTGTCCTTTCAGGTGTGATGTTAAATGAAGAATCATTCAGGCGAATATAAGAGATCTCATGGCACCACTTTGAAGGAACATCAAGGGAATTTTTCTGTATCTTGAGGCAATGCTTATCCCCCGGCACACATCACTAGAGCACGCGTACTCTTGTTGTTTGTTGGAATTTTCACTGCACAAATTGGGTGATGTTTCCTTACATCACAATAACTCTGCTCCAAAGGTGTCTCAATAATGGGAAATTGTTTTGTGACAAATGTTTTCTTTATATGTTGCTAATTGTAATCAGCAACATGCGGATTATTAACTATTTCCCGTGTTTTCATAATTGAAATCAGACAAGTAAAGTGCAGTGTCCTGATGAAGGGTCTCAGCCCAAAACGCTGACTGCCTAATCTTTTCCATAGATGCTGCCTGGCCTGCTGAGTACCTCCAGCATACTGTGTGTGCTGCCAAGTAAAATGCAGGTTTTGTTTTCCCCTGTCAATGGAATGTGACAGAAAACGGACTCAAGGGCAATTTCCTTCACTTTGTTATGCATTTTTAAAAAATACTGCCCTAAGTCAGATGCTAAAATGGGCATTCAGCATAAAAAATTTATTTTAAAGCATCATTTATTTTGAGGGTACAATTGAAAATTGAGTTTCCCAGAATGAAATATGACTGTTTCCTTTCTGGCTGTCATTTCCCATCACTCTAGAAATCTGACCTCTGCAAAATGCATATGTTACATTTAATATCAGCAGTTCTTTCCATATCATACATCAAATGTCCCTGGGAAGTAAATGAGGCAACTATTGATGCTGCACAATACTAAACTGGAACCCAACTAAGATCATATCTATTGTCCCTGACTCTGGCTCTACCATAATTGTCAAGTATATTATGATAGTAGAAAGTATATTTGTTAATTGTTCGAATATCAATGTTTGGTCTGCTCTCTTACCTAATGAAATTTGACTTACTCTGACATTCTTTGTTGGGGTATGGTTATCATGACATCGCTAACATTTATTGCCCATTCAATGTAGTTTACTATTGTGGGCAATACGGTAGCTTAGTGGTTAGCACAATGCTTTACAGTACAGGGTTCAATAAGGAGTTTGTACGTACTCCCCGTGGGTTTTTCCGGGCACTCTGGTTTCCTCCCACCGTCCAAAGACGTACCGAGTTGTAGGTTAATTGGTCATTGTAAATTGCCCAGAGATTAGATTAGAGGTTAAATCAGGGGATTGCAGGCCAACATGGCCGAAGGGCCAGAGGGTCCTATTCTGCGCTGTACATCAAAAATAAATGAATAAAACCCATCCTGGCTCAGTGTTAATGACATGTCTGGAGTTGTGTAATAGCTATCAAGGAGGGACAGTTGTCACACTTTACAATAATCCAGTCATTCCTTTGTTCGTATTAAGTGACTTTTTAATTCGAAATTAATTTAATTACTCATCCCCAGCTGCCATGAGAGAATTTAAAATAACGATTCCAGATCAATGGTAGAGTATATAGCCAGTAGTTTAGTATATATCCAGTGTGCCATTGAGGTGTATTTTACCTTTAATCCTGCACACTATTATAATCTGATTTATTAGATTTTGCCCCAGGAAATCTTTCAACTCTGTTGTGCCCCTGGTGAACTTGCTTTATGTCAGCAGCACTATTTACTTTACCTGGTGTTCTGGTCTCAGAGAAGTGCTTCATAAACTAAGCTCATTTCTCCACTCATCCTGTCCAAAATTATGTTAAATATTGAAGTTTTTAGAGCAGCATATCCAGGTCTCTTTGGCAACCAACGTAAACAGATCACTGTAACTGTATGTTCTGGTAACAGCTCAGCATCTCAGAATCAGGTTTGTTATCACTGACTCGGTGTGAAATGTTTTGTTTTGTGGCAGAAGTTCAGTGCAGTACATAAATTACTCTAAGTTACATTAAGAAAAATATTAAAAAAATTAGTGCAAAAGGGGGGTCATATATATGAGGACCATTCAGAAATCTGATGGTGGGGGGTGGTGGGGAGCTGCCTCTAAAATGTTGAGTATGTGTCTTCAGACTTCTGTACTATCTTCTTATTACTACCATTGGGGAGGAGATACAGGAGCCTGAAGACACACACTCAGCATCTTAGGAACAGCTTCTACTTCTCCACTGTCATATTTCTGAATAGACAATAAACCAAAGCATGAACTCTGCCTCACATGTTTTGCATTATATATTTAATTTATTTTCTATACGTATTTCTTATTAGAACCTATACATTTCATAACATACGTCAGTGATATTAAACCTGATTCCGATGCTGTACCTCCTCCCTAGCAGTAATGAGAAGAGGGAATGTCCTCGATGGTGAGGGTTCTTAATGTTGGATGCTGCCGTCTTTTAAAGATGCCTGCGACGGTGGGGAGGCTAATGTCCATAATTTCCTGTGCATTGGAGCCTCCACATCAGGTGGTGATTTCTTTCTCATAAACATTTCAGCATAGAAACAGGCCATTAGGTCTACGACTTTAATGCTGACCATCAAATCCTACCTGTACTAATCTCATTCCCTAGTGCTCCATACTTTGACAGTTAAGTGTCAGGGTGTCAGCCTCCACTTTCTCAGGCAGTGCATGTCAGATTGCAACAATCCTCTGGGTGAAAAAAATTCTGCCTCTGATCTTTCATGAAAAATTCTTACTCCTCATATTAAACCCTTCCTGGAATGAACTGAAATTCCAGTCACTCGTGTTTAACTGGAAATACTTCATGGATGTTGCCTTTCGCAGATGGGTCACTGCCACTATTAAGTGTGTGATTTGCACTCAGAGGGACACCAGTTTTCAGAATGGTTTTGTAAGGGTATCTTTCACTTTGAAGAACCCCAGATGATCCACTTAGGAAGTATTGATTTATTTAAACTGGAAGGTTATTATAATACAAAATAACCTGGGCACTTTGTGCATTTGGAAATAATCCCAGACCTGGGCTTTACTGTAAGTGAAAGGAACGACTAGAGGACAAAATCTACAGTTTTAAACTCCTGCAACAAAATGCCCAAGACCAAAAGATGCTTCATTCCATCACTTCAGAAAGAAATTTCAATGTAAATGTATTATCAAAGTACGTATATGCCACCATATACGACCAGAGATTCATTTCTTGCAGGCATTCACAGTAGAACAAAGAAATACAATAGAATCAATGAAAAACGAGACACATGCACAAAGACTGACAGACAACCAATGTGCTAAAGAAGACAAACCATGCACACTCATACATAAATAATACTGAGAATACGAGTTGTAGGCTCCTTGAAAGTGCGTTCATAGGTCATGGAATCAGTTCAGTTTTGAGGAGAGTGAAGTTATCCACATTGGTTCAGGAGTCTGATAGTTGGAGGATAATAACTGTTACTGAACCTGGTGGTGTGGGACCTCCTCCCTGATGCCAGCAGCGAGAAGAGAGCATGAACTGGATGATTAGGGACAGGGGCAGTCCTTGCCATTAGATGCTGCTTTCCTGTGGCAGTACTCCTTATAGTGCTCAATGGTGGGGAGGGCTTTTCCTGTGATGGACTGGGCTGTATCCACCACTATCTGTTGGCTTTCCCTTGGCTGGTGCATGTAGTCTTTCCTGTTAGGAAAGAAAACAGAATGAAGGGGTTAACATTGATTGTGGAAGAAAGCAAGCAATTGTCCTCACAAGATAAAGTTCACAGTGCAGTAAAAGCATTTGTGTATTTAAGGCTGTTCTTGTTGTGAGAGTGAGCTCATGCATGTTGGCTGCACCTAGTGGGAGGGGTCCACATCAGGACATGCTTGTGAAGTCAGTTACATTCAGTGATAAGTCTGTGCAATTATAGTTTGAGACGTAAAGCTGCTGTGGACCAAGACTGAAAGTGTTGCAAGCCAAGAGGATAGCAATGATGTTGTTTGGAGCAAGAAATACAATGCTTATAATGCACAATGTATAGTAAAGCAGGTAAGGCAGCATATGATTGGGTAGGAGTGTGGAATTTGGTTCACTGCTGGGTAGTTTGATTGCTGCTAACATGATTCTTGTCCCAGTTAGCCGAGGGAGATTGATTTCCAGACAGTATAGCGCCCTGGGGATCAAGTACTACAGTTTAACTTTTACTTCACAATCCTGCTTGGATGGCCAACTCACTGACAATTTGAGCACATTCTTATGCTGTTTCTCGCTTGACTCTTAGTGTGAGGAGTATGAGCCAAGTAGTTCTCAGAGATACTTTTAAGAGTCAATACTGTCTGACTTTTATATATATTTTTTCCCCATTAACCTCCTCCAAATGCCCCAATCTGTTTTGGAGTTGCAATGAAATATCAGGACTCCATTGACTTGGGCTTAATGTTCTGTTTAATTCTTTTACACAAGAATATCTGTAGATTCTGGCAATCCAAGGCAACACATGCAAAATGCTGGAGGAACTCAGCAGGTCAGGCAGCATCTATGGAGGTCAATAAACCGTTGGCGTTTCAGGCTGGGACCCTTCTTCAGGACTGGAAGTGATGGGGGAAAGGGAAATAGGCTAGCTGGAAGGTGATAGGTAAAGCCAGGTAGGTGGGAAAGGTCAAGGGCAGGAGAAGAAAGAATAGACAATAAGAAAGAATAGAATAGGTGCAGGAGTAGGCCATTTGGCCCTTTGAGCCAGCACCGCCATTCACTGTGATCATGGCTGATCATCCACAATCGGTATCTGGTTCCTGCCTTATCCCCATAACCTTTGATTCCGCTATCTTTAAGAGCTCTATCCATCTCTTTCTTGAAAGCATCCAGAGACTTGGCCTCTGCTGCCTTCTGGGGCAGAGCATTCCACATATCCACCACTCTCTGGGTGAAGAAGTTTTTCCTCAATCAATCTGACAGGACAGGGGAGTGGACAATAGAAGTAAGGGAAGGAGGGGGAAGTAGTAGGCAGGTGAGAAGTGAAAGGTCAGAGAGTGGAATGTGGGGGGGGGGGGTGAATTTTTCACCTGAAGGTGAAATCGATATTCATGCTGTCAGGTTGGAGGTTACCCAGACAGAATAAAAGGGGTTGCCTTTCCAGTCCTGAAGAAGGGTGTCAGCCCGAAACGTCAGCTGTTTTCCATAGATGCTGCCTGGCCTGCTGAGTTCCTCCAGCATTGTGTGTGTGTGTTGCTTTACTCTTTGTTCTCTTGTATTAGAAGAGCAGCAGCTGATGCCTCTACACTCTGAACATTAAGACTCAAATCTGAGCCATATACACCATTGCAGTCCATTATTTTGCTGAGCTACTCTTGTGAAATCACTTAAGTACTTCATTGCACTTAAATTGGAATGGCCCTGGAATAACATCAATCGTACGAAAAATTAGTTGGGCTTTTCTGGCAGTGGATGATTGAAGAGCAGTTTTTGTCTTTGCCTTTTTTACTTTTCCCCTCAATTCTTACAAGATGTGGCCTTTGAGAGGGGAGTGTGAGGTGGAAGGGGTGGTGATTGGTGCAGAACTTGTATTGTTGTGAGCTTTGCGCATATGAGCTTTGATTATCAGTCCATAATTAGTGTTGAGTAAATTCTCCAATAACAGAAATAAAATTTTGTGAGTTTTAATTACAAATATTTAATGTACAATAGGCTTTATTCTTGTAAATTTCAAGCTTTTAGTATTCTGTAATATATCAACCAAAATATTGTCGTTTCCCCCCCCCCCCCCCCCCCAAGATTCGTGTTTATTCTGTAAGTTCTGGACTAGCTGTACAACTCATTGGGTGCTATAGTAGCTGCTGGATACCAGGGTTATCTTTGTACTACTGCCTGCAGTTATGTCTACAAAGGGGGAATCAACACCACAGAGACTGTGAAACTTTGCCATTACTTCCTCCCCTCTAGAGATGGTCTCTTTGGAACTGCTGGGATTTATCGCTAAAATTCAGGCATAATCTTTGGCTGTGCATGCAAGTCATTCTCCCTTGCTGACTAGCATCTACTTTGCATTTCAAAGCCCTGATACATTTGGGGACTAGAAGGGTGAATGGTCAAGGCAGTAATTTGTTTCTGAGGAAAACCAAGTAATGAATCAGCATTTCTACTACAACAATCTAAACGTTCATCTTATTTACATGCCCCCACAGTGATTTTTGTGGTTTTTCAGGAACAGCAGATGAATTCTGTTTTCCCTGTCTTTTATCCAATTCCACTTTTTTAAAAAAAACTTCATTTATCCATTCATTCATTTGATGACAATGGGAGCATTTATAGCCCATCTCATAATTTGTTCCTAGTGCTTTTCTATTTCAGAAGGGAGTTAACCACATTTGGAGTCACATTGGCTCGACTGAGCGAGGACAGCAGGTTTCTCTCACTGGGGTATTTATGAACCAGATTCAGATTTATTTATATTTATCATGTACATCAAGACATATAGTGAAATGCATAGTTTGCACTAACAACCAATGCAATCTAGGGGCATTGCTAGGGGCAGCCTGCCAAGTGTCGCCATATATTCTGGTGCCAACACAGCATGCCCACAATGCTCAGTGAGGTAGTGTTCATGGGTTCAATGTCCATTCAGAGATCAGATAGCAGAGGGGAAGAAGGTGTTTCTAAATTATTGAGTGTGTGCCTTCAGGCTTCTCTACCTCCTTCTTGATGGTAGCATTGAGAACAGGGCATGTCCTGGGTGATGGGGGTCCTTAATAATGGATGCCGCCTTTTTGAGACATCACTCCTTGAAGATGTCCTGGATACTATGAAGGCTGGCGCCCATGGAGCTGATTTAAGTTTCCAACTGTCTGCGCCTTATTTTGATCCCGGGCAGTAGCCACCCCCCCCATACCAGACTGATCTTAAATTTCATTGAAACCTATCGAATACTGAAAAGTCTAGAAAGAATGGATGTGGGGAGGATGTTTCCAATAGTGGTAGGGTCTAGGACCAGAGGGCACAGCCTCAGAATACAAGGATGTCCTTTAAAATAAAGGTAAGGAGGAAAGCTAGAGGGTGTTGGATCTGTGGAATTCATTGCCACAGACGACTGTGGAGGCCAGGTCATTGGGTATATTTAAAGCAGAGGTTGATAGGTCCTTGATTAGTAAGGGCATTAAAGATTACGGAGAGAAGGCAGGAGAATGGGGTTGAGGGGGAAAATAAATCATTTCTGATTGAGTGGTGGAGTAGACATGATGGACTAGATGGCCTAATTCTGCTTTGTCTTATGTCTTGTATCTTTGCCTAGTTCCTTGGAAATGTGGTATTTCAGGTGCAAGGCATCTAATTCTACTTAATTGTTATGCTGTGGAGTTCCTGAAATAAAACCTAACTAACTCATTAATTTTCAATATTGAACAGTACCATCAATACTGGTGCATTTTGGCCTTTTACAGTATGCATGATGCTCACTGCCGCACCCTGCTTGGGCCTTAAACGCTGGAATTCTGTCATGTGCTTCAACTCTGTACATCATTCCCTGATTAAGTCACACCTTTGAGGAAGGATTTAATTAGTTGTCAATACATCTTTTTTGGGCTTGCATACTTTTGTCTGTTTTGTGTGTTTGTGAAGGTCTGCGGATTGTCATTGCAAACTTAATGTATCTTTCTACAAGAGATACAGGGCTTTATGGATGCAGGGGGACCACAGTTTGTACATGTCAATAAAACAATTGGAATGACATGCAACAGAATCCTAAGCTCCCGATTTTAATGCTATATCACTTCAAGGAATTAAGCAAAGTTGCTTCTTTTCTCTTGAGGTTAAGTTCTGGCTGTTTTGCGAGAGGGCTCCTTTAAAGCAGTTTTAGGACAACAGTGTTTGACCTCACATGACTAGTTCCATGATAATTGCCCCATATTAATAAAGCGCTTCGGGCAAATATTTTGCAAGCTGATTTGATGCATTTCTATGCAAACTATGTTTGCATTAGTACTTGCCCAAGTAACTTGTTTTATGTGGTGAGATAATTGAATTGCTGTTTGGATACAGAATGGCTGTGATAACAGAGGAGCAGCAATGATCCTGTATTCATTCTAGAATACAGTCTTGTCTCTCTTTCTCTTCACCATCTACACCTTGGACTTCAACTACTGCACAGAGTCTTGCCATCTTCAGAGGTTTTCTGATGACTCTGCCATAGTTGGATGCATCAGCAAGGGAGATGAGGCTGAGTACAGGGCTACAGTGGGAAACTTTGTCACATGGTGTGAGCAGAATTGTCTGCAGCTTAATGTGAAAAAGACTAAGGAGCTGGTGGTGGACCTGAGGAGGGCTAAGGCACCAGTGACCCCTGTTCCCATCCAGGGGATCAGTGTGGACATGGTGGAGGATTACAAATACCTGGGGATATGAATTGACAATAAACTGGACTGGTCAAAGA
The DNA here is from genome assembly GCF_030028105.1 of Mobula birostris. Taxonomy (NCBI): domain Eukaryota; kingdom Metazoa; phylum Chordata; class Chondrichthyes; order Myliobatiformes; family Myliobatidae; genus Mobula; species Mobula birostris. The sequence continues at coordinate 13,481,726 of NC_092380.1, read as the reverse complement.
ACACTGAGGCTGTCTGCAAGAAGGGTTAGAGCCGTCTCTACTTCCTGAGGAGACTGAGGTCCTTTAACATCTGTCGGACGATGCTGAGGATGTTCTACTAGTCTGTGGTGGCCAGTGCTATCATGTTTGCTGTTGTGTGCTGGGACAGCAGGCTGAGGGTAGCAGACACCAAAAGAATCAACAAACTCATTCGTAAGGCCAGTGATGTTGTGGGGATGGAACTGGACTCTCTGATGGTGGTGTCTGAAAAGAGGATGCTGTCCAAGTTGCATGCCATCTTGGACAATGTCTCCCATCCACTACATAATGTACTGGTTGGGCACAGGAGTACATTCAGCCAGAGACTCATTCCACCGAGATGCAACGCAGAGCGTCATAGGAAGTCATTCCTGCCTGTGGCCATCAAACTTTACAACTCCTCCCTTGGAGAGTCAGACACCCTGAGCCAATAGGCTAGTCCTGGTCTTATTTCCATCTGGCATAATTTACATATTACTATTTAATTATTTATGGTTTTATATTGCTATATTTATACTCTATTCTTGGTCGGTGCAACTGTAACGAAACCCAATTTCCCTCGGGATCAATAAAGTATGTCTATCTATCTAGAAAAGTTCCTGCAGCCTTCTATTATCCTTCATTCCAGAGAAAGAGACTAGATATGTGTATAAGTCGTTATATGTCTAAATGTAAATTAGCTTTGAAATAAGATACCTTTGATATGTATTCCTTTTGAAGTTTTATTTTATGGGACATAATCATGGTTTGGTGGCGTGAAGCTATGTGTGCTCACTTCCTCCCCCTACTTGCACCTGTTTGCAATAACAACTTGGTGCTTGACTGGTGAGTGTCTGGAGTTCAAGGCTTTCCTCCCCCAGGGATGCTTTGACGTCTGACTGGACAAGGCCCAGCTCACTGGGTACAGAGTCATACAGCATGGGGCTCTTCAGCCCAACTCATCCATGCCAACTGTGTTGCCTAGTGAGCTGGCCCCACCTGCCATTGGGGCACCACGGTAGTGTAGCGGTTAAGGGCGATGCTATCTATGGCTCGGGGTGTTGGAGTTTGGAGTTCAATTCTCATGTCATCTCTGAGGAGTCTGTATGTACTCCCCTTGGAATGCATGGGTTTCCTCCGGGTGCTCCAGTTTCCTCTCACAGTCCAAAGGTGGACTGCTTAGTAGGTTAATCGGTATTGTAAATTCTCCTGTAATCAAGTTAGGGTTAAATTGGTGGTTGATGGGCAGTGCAGTTTGATGGTCCTATTTCAATAAATAAATTAATAAATATTCGGCCCATAACTCCCTAAATCTCTCCTATCCATGTACTTATCAGCTAATATGCCTACCTCAATTACTATTTAAGGTGGTTCATTCCAAATATGCACCACCATTGCGTGAAAAAGCTGCTCCTAATGTCCCTTTTAAATTTTTCACTTCTGATATTAAACCTATGCCCTCACGTTTTTTTAATCCACCCCCTCCTTGGGGAAAAAGATGATGTCCTTTCACCCCGTCTGTGCCTCTCATGATCTTATATACCTCTGTCAGATCACCCGCTGATCTCCTTTATTTCAGGGAATAAAGTTCTAGTCTGCAAACTCTCCTTGTAGCCCAGGCCTTCAAGTTCAGGCATTATCCTGGTGTGACCTCACTGAATTTACACTTACATCATTTATTATTATATTGTAATTTGTCCTTTATTGTGCCTATTGTCTTGTTTATTAATTATTGACTGTCTTGCACTGTTTTCTGCACTTTATGTAGTCCCGTGTAGGTCTGAAGTCTAATGTAGTTTTGTGTTGTTTCAGGTAGTCTAGTGTAGTTTTGTGTTGCTTTATGTAGCACCATGGTCCTGGAGGAGCGTTGTTTCGTTTTTGCTGTGTACTGTACCAGCAGTTATGTTTGAAATGATAATAAAAGCAACTTGACTTGACTTGAAACCTATTGGAATGTTTAAAGGCCTTGACAGAGTGGATGTGGAGAGGATGTTTTCTCTGGTGGGGGAATCCAAGACCAGAGGACACAGTCTCAGAATTGAGGGGCGTCCTTTTAGAACAGAGGTGAAGAGGAATTTCTTCAACCAGAGGGTGGTGAATCTGTAGAATTTGTTGCCACAGGCAGTTGTGGAGGTCAAGTCATTGAGTATATTTAAGGCAGAGGGTGATAGATTCTTGATCAGTCAGGGCATGGAGGGATACTGGGAGAAAGCAGGAGATTGGGGCTGAGAGGGAAAATGGATCAGCCCTGATGAAATGATGAAGCAGACTCAATGGGCCAAAGCTTGTATTGTACAGCTTTAAAAATTATTAAACATAAAGTTCTAGCAAGCATTTAGAAGACTTAAAGAAATTAAACAAGTTAATTCATCATCATGATTGCCTGCTACACCAATGGTGGTTAGGACAGCAATGAAGGTCCTCCATCTTCGGCTGTCCTTGTCCATCTGAAAACCTGCAATCTGAAATTTCCTCGTCTCCTTTAAAATGGAGTTTTTGCCACTGGCCCAGCGAAGCCTGGTTCAATATCACTGCCCAGACTTTGCTGTATATATGCCGGGACATTGCAAGAAGTTGGTCCTTTGATCTATGAGTCTGATATTGGAGCAAGCTGAAATGATAACTCTGTGGCCCTTTCATGGATCAGGATTTAGCCAGTTCTATGCATGATCCCCAGAAGTGATTCAGGTTAGTAATCTGGCCCTCCCAGCAAGAGTTGTGCACGTCAGTTAGTTAGTGAATTGTTGTTTCTTTCTATGCTTTGTGGCGCATCGGACAACAACTTTGCCGTTTCTTTTAACATTTGTCTGTTTTTCACAAGGCCGAGTTGCTAGCTTGACGGATGAAAAGTGTGCAAGGAGCCGGCCAGATTCAGTCTGTGAATAGGAGACTAGATTTTTGATTTATCATTTCTCCTGTTGCCCCACTGTGAGGATTCAATTTTAAGAAAAGGGCTCGATCTAAAGTGTGCATTTCACTTTTTCAGAGCAGCCAATGGATTACACTGATGTGCGAGAAAAATTCTGCAAAGAAAATGTGATGAGTAGCCACTTAATTTGTTCTTCTGAGTCAGGGATTCCTTGGTTAATGTTAGGGGTCTATGGCATAAAGAAGGTTGGGAGCCCTTGTCTCATGTATGGTCTGGGTGGTAAATAAGCCACAGAGCTTTAATGGAATCCTATTGCATTCATGAGGAAACATGAGCATCCATGTGTTCTTTGTTTAATACCACACCCAAATACAGTGGCAATTCCTCCTATGTTATATTCTTTGCCGTGACCCCAATTTCATTGACAGCTCCTGAAATATTTTTGAAGTTCTGTGATTACTTGGTGCAGCACAAGGTGTGAGAATCTGTACTGAGGTTTTTCTTGGATTCAGTGTAGGGACATTTCCAGGGTGGGGGGGGGCGGTTGCGGTGGGGACAGCTGCTGTTGGAGACTCCCACTCTGGTCTGTCTGAAACTCACTGAGTTCAGAGCGAGGTGTTGCCTGTGACAAAGGGCTGCAAACAGGCACACTTTAAGCTCCTGGAGTATATGTTGAGGGACTTGCTGAAGCTGGATGCAGTCACTACAAGAACTTTCTGCAGCATGGCCAAAGTTTAGGAAAATGTTTACTTAAGGGTTTTAACTAAATGATAACTAATGACAAGTTAAGTAATTGGAGTAAAGCTAGGACCAACGAAACTGTTTGCTGTTGTGTTCTTTAATATATATTTCAAATTTTACAAATAAATTCTTGAAGGTTAAAATGTTTTCTACATGACACAGAAGTTTATACTTACCTTTGGTTTTTTTTGTTGGATGAAGGAGGAGATGTAGGATGCCTTCGGGAAGGTGTTGTACCTCAAAACATAGAACATTACAGGCCCTTCGGCCCACAATGTTATGCCGACCTTCTATGATTATACTTCATAATTGTCCTTCCTTCTGGTCTCAACAGGGATTTTTTTTGGTGGTACGGTTAGAAACACGGAAACATAGAAAATAGGTGCAGGAGTAGGCCATTCGGCCCTTCAAACCTGCACCGCCACACAGTATGATCATGGCTGATCATCCAACTCAGAACCCTGTACCTGCCTTCTCTCCATACCCCTTGATCCCTTTAGCCACAAGGGCCATATCTAACTCCTTCTTAAATATAGCCAGTGAACTGGCCTCAGAGAATTCCACAGGTAAATGGTTAATGGGTCTTGAGGTAAATTGACTGTTTCTTTTTTCCCCCAAAGAGCACTCCTCTGAAACTGGCCCTCAGATGGAAGGGCAGGCGAACGAGGGGCGGACCTCACCACGCCTTAGACGCCAGTGCCACTCCACGTTCAGCCAACAGGAGGAGAGGTTGCTACAAGGTGAGATATACCGATGTGTTAGTGGCTGGGAGAGATGGCGGAGGGTGGGTGGTGTTGGCTGCTGGGCTGGGAAGTTGAAAAGAGGTCACTTTTGGTGCAGGGATCAGATCATTTCATTATAAGTAAAACATTTTTTTTAAGCACAAGTCAGTGCTTGCAGTCGATTGAATATATTCTAATCTTTGCTAATGATATAACTTCTTGTTCAAGACACATCATCTGGACAGTATTTACTACTTTCCGTAATTTATTCAGATGATAGATTCTTACACAGGTTCCTATATTGACTAATTACATACTGTTTTACTGTGATTTGGGTTTTACCTTCCAGATATTTCCTGGAATTCTTACAGAAAACAAAATGCTGGGAATGCTTACTGCATCTGTGGAGATAAAATCAGTTAACATTTGGGTTGCTGACCTTTCAGAACTGGAGATAGTGATGTTAATTATGCATTAAACAGCTCCTAATTTCAACTGTCATTCCACCGTAGTTCATCACTTTCAATATTCTTAGACTGCTTTGGCAAAATGAAAATAGATAAAACCATAAGATACAGGGGCAGAATTAGGCCATTTGGCCCATCATGTCTGCTCTACCATTTCATCAAGGCTGATCCAATTTTCCTCTCAGCCCCAGTCTCCTGCCTTCTCCCCTTATCCCTTCATGCCCTGAGCAATCAAGAGTCTATCAACCTCTGCCTTTAATATACATAAAGACTTGGCTTCCCAGCCACCTGTGGCAACGAATTCTAGATTCAGTACTCTCTGGCTAAAGAAATATCTCCTTATCTCTGTTCAAAAGGACACCCCTGTATTCTGTGGCTATGTTCTTTTGTCTTAGATTCTCCCACCGTAGGAAACATCCTTTCCACATCCACTCTATCAAGACCTTTCACTATTTGATAGGTTAAAAAGGAATTCGATATATTATAAAGGCATATGGAAACATTTAGATAAATAAGAATGGATTTGTTTGTGGCCAGAGGTGGCTAGGTGTGCTGCTTTCTTTGGTGTAATGAGTGTGGCTTATAATACAAGTGACCCCTGTATTACGGCTGTTCGGGTAATGGAAATTCACCCTTACAAGCATTCACATATCGCTATCCAAAAATTTGAGATCTGGAATAAAATCTGCTCTCATAGAAATTGTGATAAGTAATTTTTATTTTCTTTTAACCTGTATGTCCTTAACATGCAGAGTTTACAGGAAATCACAGTACAGAGCCATTGGGGTAAAGAATTCTAGAGATTCAACCCCTTGCTACAAGATGGAGTTCCTACACTTTTAAGCGATTGCCAATCTTGTAACTATGCAACCTCATTTGAGGTTCTTCCACCAGTGGAAGCATTTAGATGTCTATCTTGTTATTACCTCTAAGCATCTCATCTTTCAATAAGGTCACTCGTCTTCCAAGGTCAAAGAATATAGACCTTTAGTCAATTTTTTAGTAGCATGTAAGCAATTATTTTACAATATAAATCTCTGATGCCATTTTTAAGGCTGTGTCAGTAGCTACTTGGTTTCCGATAGCCACATGTTCTTGCTCTGGAAGTGCAGCAAAACTTCACTGATTCCAAGGATGGCAAGCTTAATGGATAAGGAGAGATCAGGTCAGTAAGGCCTTAACTGGAGTATGGAAAAATAAGGGAAGATATTAAAATAGATAAAATTTAATAGCTTTAAATAGACTAGTTACCAGGAACATGAGAAAATCTGCAGATGCTGGAAGTTCAAAGCAACACACATAAGATGCTGGAGAAAGAGTTAAATGACCGGATAAGGGGGCATCTGATAGGAGAGGACAGAAGATTATGGAAGAAAGGGAAGTGGGAGGAGCACTAGAGGGAGGTGATGGGCAGGTAAGGGATAAGTTAAGAGATAGAAACAGGAATGGGGAATGGTGGGGGGAAGGCAATTTATCAGAAGTTTAAGAAACTGATGTTCAGGCCAGTAGTTTGGAGGCTACCCAGATGGAATATAAAGTCTTGCTCCTCCAACCTACCGGGATGATGTCCTAGTGATTGCAGACTCTGGTATGAGGTGTTGGATTAATAAAGGGTAGAACAGGAAGGTCTAATAAAGGATGGAATGTACACATCCAGTTTCCTTTGGTAAAAATTTTGTTTGAATCCCCATTAGGTAGACTCTTATACAAGAAAATCCTTTCTCTAACCTCCGTGAACAAAGAGAGGAAATACAATTGAATTGACTTTATATCAATGTTTTCTTTGGCAGCGTTAAATTGAACTAATTGGCTGGCGGTTATTTTTCTTGATTCTATGTGAGTCTTTGCCCTGGTTAGTACAAAGTAAGTTCCTGGCATCATTAAGGCATTGAGCTCTTTCAGGCACACTGAAAAATAACAAATTTGTTTTGGCCAACAGAATTAAAAGTTTGGACAGATGTGCAAATCTGTCAAATATCTCTCTCCTTCTAACTCTGACTCCTGATCTTTTTTTCTTCAGTCTTCCTGAGGGGTCTCGGCCCAAAACGTTGACTATATTCTTTTCCATAGATGCTGCCTGGCCTGCTGATTCCTCCAGCATTTTGTGTGTGTTGCTTTGGATTCCAGCATCTGCAAATTTTCTGTTGTTTAAAATCTCAATCTCTCTCCCTCTCCCTCTCCCTCTCCCTTGCTCTCTCCCTCTCCCTCTCCCTCTCCCCTCCCCCTCCCCCTCCCTCTCCCTCTCCCCCTCCCTCTCCCTCTCCCCCTCCCCCTCCCCCTCCCCCTCCCTCTCCTCCTCCCCCTCCCTCTCCCCCTCCCCCTCCCCTCCCCCTCCCCTCCCCCTCCCCTCCCCCTCCCCTCCCTCTCCCCCTCCCCATCCCCCCTCCCCATCCCCCCTCCCCATCCCCCCTCCCCATCCCCCCTCCCCATCCCCCCTCCCCATCCCCCCTCCCCATCCCCCCTCCCCTCCCCCCCTCCCCTCTCCCCCCTCCCCCCTCCCCTCTCCCCCCTCCCCCCTCCCCTCTCCCCCTCCCCTCTCCCCCTCCCCTCTCCCCCTCCCCTCTCCCCCTCCCCTCCCCTCTCCCCCTCCCCTCCCCCCTCCCCTCTCCCCCCCTCCCCTCTCCCCCCTCCCCTCTCCCCCCTCCCCTCTCCCCCCTCCCCAACCCCTCCCCCTCCCCCTCCCCCTCCCCCTCCCCCTCCCCTCTCTCCCTCTCTCCCTCTCTCCCTCTCTCCCTCTCTCCCCTCTCCCCTCTTCCCCCTCTCTCCTCTCCCCCCTCTCCTCTCCCCCTCCCCCCTCCCCCTCTGCCCCTCTCCCTCTCTCTCTCCCCCTCCTTTAATGATGGATATTAACACCCTTAATAAGATGGTCCTTTTGAAGACTTGCTGTAAAAGATTGGCAGGTATAAAGTGAGCTCCTTGCGCCTGGTGGGAAGCTAATTTGGATTGGTACCGTCACAGGCATCAAATGCCTTCCCCCACCTACTCCCTTGAGAACGAGTGTTTGCAGAATTAGGCAGGACATCCCATTTCTGTGAACTCCTCACCTGGCTGATCAGATTACAAAGAGACAGTCTAACCTGTGGTTTATTAGTTTTCATGTTTTGCAGATTTATTAATGCAAAATTCAGACCTTTACTGGACAAAATCTTTAATAGAGCAAAAGTGCTTTTGACTGGCATTGAGCTTTCCTAATATGGTTAGGCTCTCTGTTTCAGTCTGGAACTCTGCATTGTTCTGTGATCCTGCTTAATAAGTAAACAATTCCTGAGGATTTTTGTTCCAAGGATCAATGCCGTCATGGTTGGGAAATAAGTTGGCAGTTTGAAGTCAGTTGAGCAGCGAGCGTGATAGAGGCCAGAGCCGAGATTAGTCATGCCATTTTGTCTGAATTGGTTTAACCTATTGCTGAATTTAAATATGGAGGTACAAGAGACTGGAATCTGAAGTAACACAGTCTGCTGGAGGATCTCAGCAGGTTGAGCAGCATTAGGGGTGGGGGAACTCTCTTTGTGGACTTCAGTTCAGAATGCTGTTTGCCTGTGTTTATTGTTTGCTTGATTTGTTTTTCTCTCTCTGCACTTTGGGTGTTTGATGGTCTTTTGTTAATGGATTCTTTTGGGTTTCTTTGTTTCGTGGCTGCCTGTTAAGAGACGAATTTCAAGGTTGTATAATGTGTACATACTTTGATAATAAATGTACATTGAACTTTAAAGAGGGGCAACAAATGAAAGTGGGCAGTCCTTTCCTCTCCAAAGACACCGCTCGACCTATTGAGTTCTTCTGGCAGATTTTGTTGCATTAAATTAAATGTTCTCTTTTCAAGCTGAACTGGTTGCAAATCTGCAAAAGGATCATCTAATTTCTCTTTATTTAATAAACTTGAGCATTTATGACTGGCATTTAACCTAATGGCAAGCAGCCCGTTTGTTTGACAACACTGTTATATTGCTACATATTTGTTTCAAAGCAGCTTCCATCTCTTTTGAAGAAAGAAGAGATTGGAGAATGTTTGGGATCTTGAGAAAGAGTAAATATTGATGGAGATGTACTCAAATGGGCTAATGCTTTGCCTAGGATATTGAATCACAGTTGATTTGAATATTCTGCTTCATAATTTCTTGAATGGCATCTGCTGGAGTACATGTACTCCTGTTATTGCATTGCCTTTGATCTAGATATAATCCTGCTTTACAGAATTTTCCTTTGTTGACCCTTCAGGCTCAGGGCAGTAGGCACGGGTCTCAAATTTCAGCCACCTGTTGTTGGGATACAGATCTTGACAAATACTTTGAGATAATTACTGAAAGAGGACTCCTATGTTTTTTCAACATCTAATATTGATGGCAAAATTCCTATGGAGGCTGTCAGCTCAAGTAAGAGCTTTGCTTCCACAACTGTCCACTCGGCTCTTCGATGTTGATTGAGAACTGTCTGACGTGAGCAATAAGTTTGACCTTTTAGTCGAACCTGCCTCTCCCTCTTTCCCCCTGGGCTTCACACAGGAGATGGCTCACATATGGAGTATTTGTTCACTTTTTGTAATGTTTGTAGCTGTAGTTTCTTATCTGAAACAGTTTCTGTGCAGCTGGAAATCGTCTGATCTAATGGGATGGCTGGTGGTCAGAATTTCCCCAGTATGTGCTGGCTGAGTGGAGCTCTCTCCTCCTCTGATGATGAATATATCAAGAGAAAATAATCAATACTTTCAAAACCAGCCCATTTGGTTTTGGAAATACAAACACAAGAAAATCTGCAGATGCTGGAAATAGAGCGCAACACGTACACACAATACACACAAAATGCTGGAGGAGCTCAGCAGGCCAGGCAGCATCTATGGAAAAGAGTAAACAGTTGGCGTTTCGGGCTGAGACTGTTCGTCAGGACACTGATGAAGAGCCCTGATGAAGGGTCTCAACCCAGAACGTCAACTGTTTACTCTTTTCTGGCCTGCCGAGTTCCTCCAGCATTTTGTGTGTATTGGTTATGGAAACAGTAGTTATTTTCTTTCATTTTGCTAAAAAATGTTACTAAAATAAATCTTTGGGCTTTCTGAGGGTTTAGAGAATATTTTACTATCTTCATTGTGCCTTACCTCTTCATTTCCTCCCCATAGTTTTGCTATCCCCAGGTAGTGTGCATGTCTGAGGACGTGTGGTCAAGAATTTTGGAATCGTATTTTTGCAGAGCATGAGTAATTTCAATATACTGAGATCGTTTGTGGAGCTGCCTTGATTTCTAGTCTGATTGGAATAAATATTGCTATCTAGAAGACAGCATAAAGGGCTAGAAAAGCTGTTGGGATGGTGTTGGGGAGGGAAGTTGCTGAACCATCTAGCAAACTGTTTCAGTCAAGGGTGGTTGATACTGACAGCTGCTTTATATGCTTTATAATTATTGATCAATTTGTGTATTAAATTCCCATGAAAACGGGTGGGTTGGGATAATTAATGAAATACAAACATTTCTTTTTTAAAAGGACACTTTCAAAGTTATGGGGAGCATTAGGGGAGTGAACTTGGGTTACTCAATGTCTTAAGGCAGAATTGGTCAGGTTTGGACTTTGCTGTTTCAATGGTGGCTCAGGGTTACCTGTAGAGCTGAAATTGATCACAGAATATGGACTGATGTATGGCCCTTTTTCCAGTTGTAATGGGCTGGGTTGTTGAGACCCAAAAGACCCCAAAAAATGTCGTGTCCAGGAAATGTGGTTATAAGTGTACAAGCACAACAGAGTAACTTAAACCCAATTTATTATCTTAAAACAGAAAGCACAAATAAACCACACAAAATACCATGTAGTAAGTTACAAAGATTTCCACAAAGGTTTCAGGGCTTAGTCACCACTCGATTATTGCTGTCGTCAGGGGGACTTGATTGCCGCTGTTGTCAGAGGAACTCCAAATTCTGCCTTGTGAAATAATCCTGGATCTGTCTTAGGAATCCGTGATTCTTAGAACAAGCATAGTGAGATACAAGAGACAAATAAAAAATAAACTCTTTGGTCTTATGTTCTCATGCCATTGGTACATTGAGACTAAGAAAGAATCCAGCTACTATTACCAAACATTTAACAGACTTACAGTGTAAGAATCTGGCCTCTATTAGCAAACATCTAACAAACCTACAGTGTTTAACTTCTACAGACACCTTACATGCTGTGAGCTCATAAAGAATTAAAGTGTCATTTTGAATTGTTCAGAATTTCATCGAATATCTTACAAAATTTAATACACCACAACACACCTGTAGCAATTTTATCCCAAAATTACAGGGAAAACTTTGACTAAAACAGCAAAATGAGACGATAAACCAATGAAATGATGCAGATTTATTTTGCTGGAATTTCAGCCTCATTTCTCGCAAACCAATTAAAGTAGAAACATGAATATTCACCAAAAACATGAGTTATATGGAGAAGATAAGTCTAATATAACAGACAGTATTTCATAAGGCTGTGCTGGGAGAAATGGGTTTGAAGGAGGTTTCTTGTGTTTCTGTTGATTTTACATCAAAATCGGCTTTTGGAAGTATTGTAGGAAGCACATTCCAAGAGTTGACTGCAGCCAGGTATTAACCCAAGTTGGATTGCAGTATTTAGCAATGTGTGAAGTGACTTGCATGGGTATCACAAATCCAGTCTTCAAACATTGCGTGCCCTGGTAGGTATTATCTGATCTGAAAAGTTGAGTTAATGCATGTCAACAGGCACTATTGTGATATCCAGAAGCAATGTTTCCACTTCTAAATATGCTCCGTTATTGTGAAGGGATAATTTCAGTTTAAATATGGGAACGCATCGACATTGATTGCCATCAGTAATGGTGCACAAAATGTAATCCTGGAGGTCAAGAATTCTGCAGAGGAAATGAACATGAGTGTTAAGTGACTGAGGAAAGAGAACTTAATTTTATTTTATTGAGAGATGCAGCACAGTGACAGGCACTTCCAGCCTGATGAGCCTGCGCCACCTAATTACACAAAAATGGGCAATTAACCTACTGACTCGCACATTTTTGGGATGTGGGACAAAATACATGCAGTCACAGAGAGAGCTTACAAACTCCTTACAGACAGCAGCAGGAATTGAACTCAGGCTGCTGGCACTATGAAGCTGTTACGCGAATGCAGTATGGAGGTTATGAGAGTATATTTTGGCAGACGTAATGAAAATTAAAATTTCAACGTGAAAGTTATCTCTGATAGACTACATTTGAATTAAATGGATCAAATGCAGTCAATAACTCAAATTGTTGCTTACTTTTCTTTCTGCTTAATAATTGATGCATCATGTTTGTTAGAAAAATCCCATCAAAATTAACAGATGCACAATTCTAAATTTTTAAAAAGTTCATAAGAATCAATAGCAGCATTCTTAGCCAGCAGTAATAATTGCAACTTATTCCATTATAAACTACATGAAATAAGCTTTATAAATAATTGTTTCAGAGAGAATGACTAATTACAGAGTAAATAAGGTAAATATTATGCCAAGTACACCGGATCTAACAGGATGTTTTGTAGTTGTCAATGTAGCAGCAGTGATTGGTGTATTGTACATTCAGTGCATTTTCAATCACCGTTATATTCACAAAGCTGCAGCTGTGTTAATACCTCGATCACAGCCAATTCATTTTGAGAAACAGTGCATTTGGGTCATGGGATAAGTAACATTGGAAGTCATACTTAGAGCAATTTCCTGAGACTTTGGTACTATAGAATGGACCTCTGAGTAGTAACACACACAGGAAATGTCTGGCAACATCCATGGAGAGGAATAAGGGGTTAACATTTCAGAGTTCCTCCAGCATTGTGTGTGTGTTATGTTACTCTGGATTTACAGCATCTGCAGGATCTCTTTTGTTTCTGAATGGTGAAGTTTTCTGTTGTTGTTGTTTTTCTTTGCACCTTGTAGTGCATCGGGTGGCAACCTTTTAGCTTTTTTTTTACGAGGCCGAGTTGCTAGCTTGACGCTCAACCCAGTATGGATGGAAAGCGTGAAAGGATCCGGCCGGATTCAAACATGAGACCATTCGCCTCAAAGTCCGAAGCGGATGCCACACCACCACCACTATCTGAGGTCTTCTGGGGATTGCAATTTTGGATCCATTTTGATGCTGGCTTCATCCTGATGATGATGAGACTGGTTTTGAGCATGTTATTAAACTGCTGCATCTGAACACACATTTGCTGCATGATCCCTCAAAAATATTTGAAGTTATAGATGTTGGTGTAGCTTGGCTAAGGGTCAGCTGAAACGTTTCAGTTGTCTTCAAAATAATGAAAGTACAATAATAATTGACACTTTCGCCATGAGTTATAGTCCACTATAGAGGCAAAGATACTAGGATTGAAGAATAAAATATAGTTAGCAGAGGGCAATGAATAAATCAAAGGGAAAGTTAAGTCTTCCCATTTCTTTGCATTTAAAAAAAATCTTTGTGCTCAATGTGTGAAATGTTAACGCCTTAGAATGGATCTGTAGAGGTATCCAGTACCAGTATGAAGTGCTCACAGACAATGTGCTGCTAATATGTTGCATATTTACACATAGTACATCAGCCCACATCAAACCCTGTCACTTCATCAGTCATAAATTATTCCTAAGTCCCTTTGTTAGTTGATCCATTGCCTTGAGTGAATCCAATTAGTGGTGAACAAATTATTACTCAACAAACTTATGCCAGTGACATTAAACCTGATTTTGATTCTGATCGTTAGAATGTTCTAGGCCTGTGTATTTTGTGCAACACACATCAAAGTTGCTGGTGAACGCAGCAGGCTAGGCAGCATCTGTAGGAAGAGGTGCAGTCGACGTTTCAGGCCGAGACCCTTCGTCAGGACTAACTGAAGGAAGAGTGAGTAAGGGATTTGAAAGTTGGAGGGGGAGGGGGAGATCCAAAATGATAGGAGAAGACAGGAGGGGGAGGGATGGAGCCAAGAGCTGGACAGGTGATTGGCAAAAGGGATATGAGAGGATCATGGGACAGGAGGTCCGGGAAGAAAGACAAGGGGGGGGGACCCAGAGGATGGGCAAGAGGTACATTCAGAGGGACAGAGGGAGAAAAAGGAGAGTGAGAGAAAGAATGTGTGCATAAAATAAGTAACAGATGGGGTACGAGGGGGAGGTGGGGCCTTAGCGGAAGTTAGAGAAGTCGATGTTCATGATTGCGGCCCCTGCCACTGATCTCGCTGGCTCCAACACCTCAGGGCATATTCAAAACCCGGACTCCAGCAACGACCATGGACACCTTCACAGCGATTACGCAACCACCAACTGCGACTCCAGCCTTGAACTCCAGGCCGGGTCTTTATGTGCTGCTATTGTGACTCCCGTCTCCTCTTCCCCCACCAATACTCTGCAATCCCATCTCCCTCAGATCCCACCGTCAGCTCCTGGGTACTCAGAGGCTCCATCTTCCTCTCACCCCAACCCTCCCCTCTCCATTGACAACCCCAGCCTCCCCCCTCCCGCCTCTCCCCTCCCGCCTCTGATCCCAGCTCTCAAGATTCCAGCCTTGAGCTCCCGGCCGGGTCTTCAAGTGCTGCTGTTGTGACTTCCGTTTCCCCTTCCCCCACCACCACTCCGCAGCCCCGTCTTCCTCAGATCCCACTGTCAGCTCCTGGGCCCTCGGAGGCTCCATCTTCCTCTCACCCCAACCCTCCCCTCTCCATTGACATACCCAGCCTCCCCCCTCCCCCCTCTGATCCCAGCTCTCATCCATGCCGGGTCTTTACCATCCCCTCCGACCTTCAACTGTCAGAGGCAGAACGCTCTGTTCTCAGTAAGGGCCTCACGTTTGTCCCCCTTCGCCCACACCTCAGCGAGTTCCGTGTTCGCCATGATGCGGAACTTTTCTTCCGCCGTCTCCGTCTCCGAGCCTACTTCTTCGGCAAGGACTCTTCCACCCCCACCGATGACCCCTTCTTCCGTCTTCAACCCTCCTCTTCTTCATGGACACCCCGCTCTGGTCTTCTGCCTGCTCTGGATCTCTTTAGCACTAACTGCCGACGGGACATCAACCGTCTCGACTTCACCGCACCTTGTCCCCATTCCAACCTCACTCCGTCGGAACGCTCTGCTCTCCACTCCCTCCGCACTAATCCTAACCTTCTTATTAAACCCGCCGATAAGGGGGGTGCTGTTGTAGTCTGGCGTACTGACCTCTACCTTGCCGAGGCACAGCGACAACTCGCGGATACCTCCTCTTATTTACCCCTCAATCGTGACCCCACTAAGGAGCACCAGGCCATTGTCTCCCACACCATCACTGACTTTATCCGCTCAGGGGATCTCCCATCCACTGCTACCAACCTTATAGTTCCCACACCCCGCACTTCCCGTTTCTACCTCCTACCCAAGATCCACAAACCTGGCTGTCCTGGCCGACCTATTGTCTCAGCTTGCTCCTGCCCCACCGAACTCGTTTCTGCATACCTCGACACGGTTTTATCACCCCTTGTTCAATCCCTTCCGACCTATGTTCGTGACACTTCTCACGCTCTTAAACTTTTCGATGATTTTAAGTTCCCTGGCCCCCACCGCTTTATTTTCACCATGGATGTCCAGTTCTTATATACTTCCATCCCCCATCAGGAAAGTCTCAAAGCTCTACGCTTCTTTTTGGATTCCAGACCTAATCAGTTCCCCTTTACCACCACTCTGCTCCGTCTAGCGGAATTAGTCCTTACTCTTAATAATTTCTCCTTTGGCTCCTCCCACTTCCTCCAAACTAAAGGTGTAGCTATGGGCACCTGTATGGGTCCTAGCTATGCCTGCCTTTTTGTTGGGTTTGTGGAACAATCTATGTTCCGTACCTATTCTGGTATCTGTCCCCCACTTTTCCCTCGCTACATCGACGACTGCATTGGCGCTGCTTCCTGCACGCATGCAGAACTCGTTGACTTTATTAACTTTGCCTCCAACTTTCACCCTGCCCTCAAGTTTACCTGGTCCATTTCCGACACCTCCCTCCCCTTTCTAGATCTTTCTGTCTATGTCTCTGGAGACAGCTTATCCACTGATGTCTACTATAAGCCTACTGACTCTCACAGCTATCTGGACTATTCATTTTCTCACCCTGTCTCTTGCAAAAACGCCATCCCCTTCTCGCAATTCCTCCGTCTCCGCCGCATCTGCTCTCAGGATGAGGCTTTTCATTCTAGGATGAGGGAGATGTCTTCCTTTTTTAAAGAAAGGGGCTTCCCTTCCTCCACTATCAACTCTGCTCTTAAACGCATCTCCCCCATTTCACGTACATCTGCTCTCACTCCATCCTCCCGCCACCCCACTAGGAATAGGGTTCCCCTGGTCCTCACCTACCACCCCACCAGCCTCCGGGTCCAACATATTATTTTCCGTAACTTCCGCCACCTCCAACGGGATCCCACCACTAAGCACATCTTTCCCTCCCCCCTGTCTCTGCATTCCGCAGGGATCGCTCCCTACGCAACTCCCTTGTCCATTCGTCCCTCCCATCCCTCCCCACTGATCTCCCTCCTGGCACTTATCCGTGTAAGTGGAACAAGTGCTACACATGCCCTTACACTTCCTCCCTTACCACCATTCAGGGCCCCAAACAGTCCTTCCAGGTGAGGCGACACTTCACCTGTGAGTCGACTGGGGTGATATACTGCGTCCGGTGCTCCCGATGTGGCCTTTTATATATTGGCGAGACCCGACGCAGACTGGGAGACCGCTTTGCTGAACATCTACGCTCTGTCCGCCAGAGAAAGCAGGATCTCCTAGTGGCCACACATTTTAATTCCACATCCCATTCCCATTCTGACATGTCTATCCACGGCCTCCTCTACTGTAAAGATGAAGCCACACTCAGGTTGGAGGAACAACACCTTATATTCCGTCTGGGTAGCCCCCAACCTGATGGCATGAACATCGACTTCTCTAACTTCCGCTAAGGCCCCACCTCCCCCTCGTACCCCATCTGTTGCTTATTTTATGCACACATTCTTTCTCTCACTCTCCTTTTTCTCCCTTTGTCCCTCTGAATGTACCTCTTGCCCATCCTCTGGGTCTCCCCCCCCCCCCCCGTCTTTCTTCCCGGACCTCCTGTCCCATGATCCTCTCGTATCCCCTTTTGCCAATCACCTGTCCAGCTCTTGGCTCTATCCTTCCCCCTCCTGTCTTCTCCTATCATTTTGGATCTCCCCCTCCCCCTCCAACTTTCAAATCCCTTACTCACTCTTCCTTTAGTTAGTCCTGACGAAGGGTCTCGGCCTGAAACGTCGACTGCACCTCTTCCTACAGATGCTGCCTGGCCTGCTGCGTTCACCAGCAACTTTGATGTGTGTTGCTTGAATTTCCAGCGTCTGCAGAATTCCTGTTGTCTGTGTATTTTGTGACGAGATTAAGGCAGGATCTTTGCAGTCAACCCACGGAGGAAAATTTCTCTGAAATTCTGAGGTTGGATTTGAATTATCACTGAGGTGAAAAGCAGATGTCGAACTTGCTGCTGTATTACCTAGTTTTACAAATGCAACATTACCTGCACACCTAATTTAGTTGTATTAGTGCTTACGGTGTGGTGATATGTAGAAACAACACATCCAAATTAAACAACATCATAAAATTAGTCCAGTTATTTTCAGTGATGCAGTCTGAAACATTGCAACATATCCTGTGTCTCACAATGTCTCATTCCAATGTCATCAAAAATATAATACTTTAATTGAAAGATACGGGTGATGTATCATAGCCCTGTAGTCATCGACGTTGCTTTCACTGGTGTAGGTTTAATCCCAGTGACAGGCTGATATATTGGAGGAGCGACTTCTATCTCATCTCCCTACCTTTGAACCAGTATTTTGTGTGATCATCATTACAAGTCTGCCAACTCATTTGGGTTCACGAGAAGCTTCAAAGATTCCAACTGCATTTATTCTCAAAGTATGTCTGCAGCATACAACCCTGAAATTTGTCGTCTCGACAGACAGCCACGAAACAATGAACCGTGGAACCAGCCTGTTCAAAGAAAAACGTCAATTCCCCCCCATGTGCAAAAAAAATTGTGCAAGCCGCAACAAAAAAAGTGCAAAAACACAGAATACAAAACACAAAATCAAAGGGCATATTTCAGTTCAGCTCAGTGTTCGTTACGTTATCTCCAGGCCAGCCCAATTCAAAAATTGACCAAAAGTAGCGAAAAACAAAATGAGAGACCAGTGAATGAGTCCAAATCTACAAACCGCGGCGATTAAACCTTGCTCCGGCACCAAAGTATGCTGCAGACATATTTTGAGAATAAATGCAGTTGGAATCTTTGAAGCTTCTCATAACCCAAATGAGTTGTCAGCCTTGTAATGACAGCTTCAAGGGAGAGAGATCACTCGAACACAAGGACCTTCCCTCGAGAGGAGCAAGCAAGAGAGGGAAAGAAAGAGACCGCCACACGCAGACGCCTTCCTCCAGCACCAGTGAGTGAGAGGCCGTAAGACAGTGCTAGACGCTTGCTTCCCCCTCTGCACCCGCCTCAATGATTGTAATCTTCCTCGGCACTTTAACCAGTGAGATCCATGAGAGATGAGGTTGATCATGGGCTCGCGCCCCTTCTCCAGGCTTCCCGGCCACCATGCTGCAGGCTTTACTTGCAGCCTCGTGGAACTCTCTCAGAGACAGCAAACCGCCTGAAAACACACCACCAGAATGTAGATAACAGGCTCCAACAGTAGCAGAATCACATTTGAAACAAAAAGAAGCCATAAAAGAAGTGAAAGGAGTTGCTTCAAGTTCTTGAGTTCGCCAAAATCCGTTGATAGCTTGAAGTTGAATAGGAAGACTTGAGTGCTGTGTTGCGCGAGTTTAAGAAAAGGAGTTTTCTTAACTTTAGTGAAACTCCCACTAAATATGATACCAAGCTGAATGTTGCTATTTACTCAAGGTTCACGTATATTTATCATGTGTACATCAAAACATGCAGTAAAATGTGTGGCCTGCATTTACAACCAACATACCTGTGGGTATGCTGAAGGCAGCCCGCAAGTATTGCCACATATTCCAATGCCAAAATAGCACTCCAAAAATGCTCGGCAGAACACGGGACACAGCAAGCTACTAAACAACACCAGCAAAAGCAAGCCCTGTTCCTCCACCCCACCTACACACATGCACAGTCCTTTAACCCCAGAACAGGACACTCCTCTCATCCCCAAAAGTATTATTATGAACTTAAAAAAGAACAATTATAGGTCAAATTGGATAAATTAAAGGATTCAAAGATTCAAAGTACATTTATTATCAAAGTATATATGCAGAATATAACTGAGATTCGTCTCCCGTAGGCAGCCACAAAACAAAGAAACACCATGGAACCTATTCAAGAAACATCAAACACACAGCATGCAAAGAACAAATTGCGTAAACGGCAAACAGCGAGCAAACAATACATAGAATATAAAACGTCAAACCAGCAGTCCAGTAGTACTCAGTTTAATTCAGTTCAGCGCCATGCCGCTAGCCCTCTGCAGGCTGCAGGGTCATTCTTGGCCGAAGTGCTCCAGTCTGCATTGATTACCCCGATCAAACTGCTCAAAAACAGCAAAAAAAAGAGTATCCAGAATTCAGAAACACATTCAAAGTGAACCTTAAAGTCCCCAAAATGAGGCCACAGCCTTGCCGGTCAATCTTTACAACATGGATCCCTAGACTCCTGCACTTCCCTCTGACAGCAACTAGTGAGGTGGGGAGGGAACGTCGACTCATTCCATGAGAGGCCTGCCTCGGGCATTTTCATGCCTTACAAGGCGCAGATTGGAAGTCTGTGTGGGACGCCACTCCTCACACAGACACAAGCAATGTGTGGTTAAGTGCCTTGCTCAAGGACACAAACACGCTGCCACAGCTGAGGCTCGATCTAGTGACCTTCGGATCACTAGACGAACGTCTTAACCACTTGGCCATGTGCCCAACACAAGGGGGGAGGGGGAGAGGAAGACTGGTCAAACAGGCAGACAGTCCCAAACACCCACCCATCCTCCGCTCTTGTCCACATCGACTTCACCCTTGCTGGATGCCTTAATCAGAGAGAAGCAATGGCGTTGAACATGGTCTCCAGGCTCCAGGCCGCGCACTCTGCTCCAAAGCTCATTGAACTCCCTCAGAGACAGCAAAGCACCAGATCGCTCACAATTAGCCCAAAATGTCAATCACAGGTTCCAATCTCACGCAGCTTAGTTGTAGAATCATATTTGAAAGAAGTAAAATAAGTAATTTTGTGAGCTGTCTGCATGATGTAGCCATTGGTCACGTTGTTCGTTGGCGCCATCTTGAAGAGTAGATACTTCTTTTAACACTTCCATTTAAGTCACATTCCAGCAGCCTCTCCTCCATCTGGATTATTCCTTTGAATTTAGAGGGTATGAAAGGTGACCTCCTTCAAAACTATAAGATGCTAAAAGGCTTGATGTTTTACTATTGGAAGAGTGTCAAAAGAGAGAATGTAGTTATAAAGTAAAGGGGCTGATCATTTAAAGTGAATATCTGGAAGTCTGTGCCCCAGAATAGGTGTAAGGGGTGGGAAGTTCAAGGGGGATATTAGAGGAAGGTTTTTTACTCAGAGAGTGGTTTGTGCGTGGAATGCACTGCCTGGGTCGGTGGTGGAGGCAGATACACTGGTGAAATCTGGGAGACTACTAGACAGATATATGGAGGAATTTAAGTTCGGGAGTTATATGGGAGGCAGGGTTTGCGGGTTGGTACAACATTGTGGGCCGAGGGGCTGGTACTGTGCTGTACTGTTCTATGTTCTATGAATTATTAGGAATATTGAAGGTGATGATAGATAAGCATTTGAATGAGTGAGGGCTGTGGGGAAGTGGCATAGGAGAGGAGTTCAAGCTACCATAGATTATCCATGATCATACTGAATTATGGAACAGGCTTGAGGAGCCCAAGTGGCCGACTTCAAGTCCTATCTTTGTGAGTTTTTTTCCTTCATTGTAGAAGGGTAAGACAGAACAGCTGTGGAGGGCAGTATAATTGGACCCCATTCTCTTCTTCTGTAGCACTTTCTGATAAAGATCAAAGAGCCTGGCTGATCTTCATTTCTCCAAGCATAATAATTCTGCAGAAATAAAGGCTGATTGTGCCAAAATATTGACTCAGACAATTATTTCAAGCACGGGACTGTTTGAGATGCAGTGCTTTCCCAGATGACAAGTCACTGTATGGACAGTTATATTAACTCACAGTAACAGACCTAGAGGACTGGAAGAAAAAAGGATAAACATCTGTGGAATTACTCAGAAAATAAAGAGAGGACATGATGGATTTGTTGATATTAAAAACCTTTCTTTTTTAACAAAAAAAAGAAGAGTCATGTGTTGATTAGACTTAGGCAGGCAGCTGCATGTTTACTATTTTAGTTGCATAGAGTCAGTTGTTGCTGTGTGTTGCCTGTCTTGTAAAGTGCAGACTGTGCAAGTGTTAACCTACATCAAAAATGCCGGCTACTTCTGGTGGACATCTGTCTAAACTCTTTTAATCTCTGCGATTTTTTTTTTGGATCTTCTTTCGGCTGTTAGGTTATAAACAAAAAGAGACTTGAATTTTTTAAAGTGTGCTTCTGTGCGGAGCGAATCAGGTCACACGGATCAAATGTCAGGGGTTGGATCTGAAAGTTGGAGTTCTCACTGTACTGTCAAAGCTCACCACCGCGGGCAGCGGTTTGTCCTAGAAAAGCTTTGAAACTCCTTGCCTCAAGTGGCCTTTTACCATGCTGGACAAGAGCAGGAAAATCAAGTCTGTCTTGTCTGAGATTCTGTCCGTCACTGGCAGCAGCACATGGAAAGGACAGTGCTGCATTGGTAGTATCCAGCACGGTTACCGTGGTATAAAAAAAGGTTGGTCTTCTGCTTTTCGTGAGCATTGATACAAGAGGGCAGGAATGTTTGCTACAACAGTACAGTAAATGTAAATGAACTCAAAACCCAGAGGTCTGAACTAATGATTTAGATATGCATGCCATGATGTCAGCTGTGAATTTAAGTTGGACAATTAATCAGATGTGGAATATAACACCTATGGTAACTGTGTAATTGTCAGACTTCCTAAAACACCTACTTGCTCTATGAAATCCTGCTAGCTTTATCCGGTCTGAACTATGGTTGACCCATAGAAATATGGTTGAACTTTAATTGCTCACTCAACGATTCAGGAACAGCTTCCTCCCCTCTGCCATCTGTTTTCTGAATGGACATTAAATCCATGAACACCACTTCACTACTTTTTTATTTCTATTTTTGCACGACTTACTTAGTTCAAGTTTTTTTATATATGTACACACACAATTAATGTAATTTATTTTTTCTTATTACTATGTATTGCATTGTCCTGCTGCTGTAAAGTAAACAAATTTCACAACATATGCCAATGATATTAAACCTAATTCTGATTCTGATCATCTAGTCGTGCCCATCAGGCAAAATCTGGAACATCCTACGTTCCTCTGCACTACATCATGAGGAATGATCTTGACTGAAACATTGACTATTCTCCTGCCTGCACAGATGCTGACTTCCTCCAGCAGTTCACTTTTTTTTTTGCTTCAGGTTCCAGCATCTGCAGTCTTTTGTGCTGACATCCTACATCTATACCACTGATGGGAAGCAATCACAGCAAATAGTTACATAGTTGGGAGGTGGTGGTGCCTGGTGTCCTGAATGTTGACTCTCAACCCCTTTTAGTCAAATGTAAGCAATGGACCTCTCACTGACTACCATCTACCCTTCCGTCAGCTGATGGGTCAGGACTAAACGTAACCAGAAAGGAAGAATGTAACTAACTTGGGCAGCAAATGCTGTGTGGGTGGGGAATGGTTTGCTTGTCCCACTGACCAAACTGGCAGAGTCCTGGATGGGATATTACCAGAGGCTAACAAGAATGCAGTTGCAATGCAGTGCCTAAACTCTACTGTACTTTAGTTGCCTTAATGTAATGGAGACTGATGGGCTTAAGGCTCAGAGTGTGGAGTAGAATCAGGCACTAAGGCTAATTCAGGAATGGAAATAATTTGGTTGCAAGTTCAAAGTAAATTTATCATCAGTGTACAGATATGTCACTATAAACAACCCTAATATTAATTTTCTTGCAGGCGTACTCAATACATCCATTATAAAATAATAACCATAATGGAATCAGTGAAAGACTGCAGCAACGGGGCGTTCAGCCAGTGTGCAGAAGACAACAAACCGTGCAAATGCAAAAGAAAGAAATAATAATAACTAAATAAGCGATAAATATTGGGACCATGAGATAATGAGATCTTGAAAGTGAGTCCATAGGTTGTGGGGGCGTTTCAGTGATGGGGCAAGTGAAGTTGAGTGGAATTATCCACTTTGCTCAAGAACCTGATGGTTAAGGGGTAATAAGGTGGTGGGGATCCCTGATGATGGATGCTGGTTTCCTGCGACAATGCTCTGTGTAGATGTGGTCAATGGTCCCGTAATGGACTGGACCATATCCGTTACTTTTGATTGGATTTTCCATTGAAGGGCATTGATGTTTCCATACCAGGCTCTGATACAGCTAGTCAATATACTCTCCACAACCTGCAGGACATGCTGAGAGTGGTGACAAAAACAAATGGGGTCCTGAGCTACGTAAGTAGAAGCATTGGGTGCAAAAGCAAAGAAGTTGTATTACACCTTTATACTAAAAAATTGCTGGTGTTGTCTTCAGTTCTGGTTGAAAGATAGAAAGTAAAAGATTAGCTAAAAATGCTGGTGTTGTCTTCAGTTCTGGTTGAGAGATAGAAAGGAAAAGATTAGCTTTATTTGTCACATGTACATCAAAACATACAGTGAAATGCATCATTTGCATCAAATCAGCTAGGGTTGTACTGGGCATCTTGCAAGTATCGCCACACTTTTGTCACCATAGCATACCCACAATTCACTGACCCTAACCGTAAGTCTTTGAAATCTGGAAGAAACTGGAGCACTTGAAGGAAACTCATGTGGTTACAGGGAAAACGTACAAATTCCTTACGGACAGTGGCGGGAATTGAGTGCCAGTTTTACAACTGGCCCATAGAACTCATGTTTGAGAGGAGCAATTTCCAAGCTAAATCAAGCTGGGGCTTGGTTGGAATTTGTGTTTTGATCAATATGGTGGCCCATCTTGTTTTATCCTTTCAACATAGCAGTGGTTGTACGTATTAAAAGGTTGCTAGATCATTTTAGTGGGCATTTAAGATTCAACCATATCATTCCTTTGTAATATTGGGACATTCGGCATAACATAGAGTTTGACTGTAAAATTGCAGAACAAATCTGTTCTATCTAATGTGGGTCAGGAGCTCCAACAGGGCACCTAATCAGCTCTGAGTAGACTTAACTATTCCTTTAACAAGTATGGGAGTATGGCAAACCAGTCCTCATAGAGGGTTCGGAAATGGAGAGAGTGTGTAATTTCAAGTTCGTGGGTGTCAATTTCTCTGGGGACCTAACCTGGATGCAACATATTGATGCAGCTATAAAGAAGGCGAGACAGCTGCTATATTTCATTCAGAGTTTGAGGAGATTTGTTTTATTGACTAAAACACTCAAAAGCTTTTATAAATGTGCTGTGGAGAGCATTTTGATTGGCCGCATCACCATCTGGCATGGGGGGTGTGGTGGGCTTCTGCACAAGATTGAAGTAAGTTGCAGAAAGTTGTAAAATTAGTCAGCTTCATTATGGATACTAGCCTCCGTAGTATCCAGGGCATCTTCAAGAAGCAGTGCCTTTGGAAAGCGCCATCCATCATTAAGTTTGCCTACCACCCATGACATGCCCTCTGCTCATTGTTACTGTTGGGAAGGAGGTACAGAAGCCTCAGTGATTCAGGAACAGCTTCTTCTCCTCTGCCATCTGATTTCTAAATGGACGTTGAACCCATGAACACTACCTCACTACCTTTTTATTTCTGTTTTTTAGTATTACTTATTTTAACAACTATTCAACAGACATATATATTTACTGTAATTCATATTTTTCATGTACTTATCATGTATTTCATTGTACTGCTGCCGTAAAATTAACAAATTTCACAATGTATGTCGGTGATATTAAACCTGATTCTGATTCTGATTACTGTAGGGAGAATATAGAACATTTTACAGAGGAAGGGGAAAAAACAAAGCTGGTATGCACTGCCAGAATTGATGACACTGGGAGGAAGAGCACTGAGGTTCAGCGACCAGGTTAAGGAGTTAAGAGATGATCTGATTGATGACCTCTGCAATGCCCTTGCTAGTGAAATATGAAAGATGTAAGTGTCAAGTTGATGGATACCTGATGCAGTGGGACCAGTCATCGGGCACTACAGCACAGAAATAGGCCTTTCAGCCTATCTAGTTGGTGCTGAACTATTATTTGGCAGCAGAAAGTTTGTTTAAGCTGGACAGCTTAGAGCTGGGAAAATGAATAACCTCACAGGAAGGTTAAAGCTAGTGTTTCTGTTGGAACAGCTAAATTAGTTGAGGGGTAGAAATAATAATTGGTTGCAGTTTAGCAATGTACCCACAAGGGGGAAAGGGGAGGCAACCCAAAACCAGGGCTCCACCCACAAACAGGCTGAAATAAGAGTGGGTTGAAGTTTAGAAAGCTTAGAATGACGAATGTCACTGTGATAATGGAAGAGGAATTCAGGTTGAAAATATGTACAGGGAACTGAAAAAACAAAGTGCAAAATCATAATAGTATACAGTAATAGTAATCTCTGAAGTTTTACAGCAGAAGTGGTCTCTTAGTGTTATGAGAGTAAAATTATCCAAGGAGCAGTGGGGGTGGAGAAGAACCACGATGGAGATTTATTACTGGAAACAGAAGGGTTGGTTTAGGTACCAGGGTCATTGTGTCAGTATGTACCAATGAAGAGAACTTTGTCAGACCTTTAGTAAATAAGAAGGTTGCCTGTAAACTGTAACACATCCAGGTAGAAAATAGAGCTATGATAAAGTATTAAGTGGATATGTCACTTCTTTGGGTTGAGATGATTCCTAGATGGCAGAGGGAAGAAGAAACACAATTCTGATAGTTAACTTGAACTCTTCCATACTTCTAGGCAGTAAGTTGGTGACAAATATTATGCACCTGTTCCACACAATGCAGAAGGATAAACTGGCAATTATCGGTCAGTTAATCTAATACTAATTATGGGAAAGAACTTGGACAAACATAGTGAAGGAGAGCTGGCAGAGTGATTTTTAGTCGAATGGAGTGGTTGAAGGTATTGCCCTATGTTGATATGGACATTCAAAGCATTCAGGACTTGAGCCAGATATTATAGATTTTCAGCATCTCTTCGGTTCCTCTTGTCATATTTGTCTGAGGGATCAAGTTTCATTCTTCTAAACTTCATTGAATATTGGACAATCATAACCTCTCGTTGGAGGACAACTCTTCAAGAAGGTGTGAATATTTTTGCATGATAAACCCCAGACTGTACACATTACTGTAGATGAGATGTCACACAACGGTGTATAATCACCCAAAGGTGCCCTTGCTTTTGTACTCCAAACAACTTGCAACAAAATCCAAAATACTATCTGACATTCTAATTATTTGCTAAATGCATGTTTCATGGTTGCCTGTTTATATTACGTGGACTTCAGAAAGGGTAAGATGAGGAAACACACACCAATCCTCATAGAGGGATCAGAAGTGGAAAGAGTGAGCAATTTCAAGTTCCTGGGTGTTAATATCTGTGAGGATTTCACCTGGACCCAACATATCGATGCAACTACAAAGAAGAATGTCAGCAGCTGTATTTCATTAGAAGTTTGAGGAGAGTTGGTATGTCACTTAAACACTCGCAGATTTCTACAGATGTACTGTGGAGAGCATTCTAACTGTCTGATATGGGGTGCTGCGCACAGGATCGAAGTAAGCTGCGGAAAGTTGTGAACTTAGCTGCACTGTCATGGGCACTAGCCTCCGTAGTATCCAGGACATCTTCAAAGAGCGATGCCTCAAGAAGGCAGCGTCCATCATTAAGGACCCCTTACCACCCAGGACGTGCCCTCTTCTCATTGTTACTGTCAGGAAGGAGGTGCAGAAGCCTGAAGACACACACTTAATAATTCAGGAACAGCTTCTTTCCCTGTCCCATCTGATTTCTGAATGGACGTTAAACCCATGAACACTACCTCACTACTTTTTAATTTTTTTGCACTATTTTTGATTTAACTATTTAATATTATACTTACTGTAATTTACATTTTTTCTCTATTACTATATATTGCATTGTGCTGCTGCCACAAGGTTAACAAATTTCATGACGCATACCTGTGATATTAAACCGCGTTCTGATTCTGATTCTGACTTCGAATACTTAAGATGCCACATTCATGATGATCAGAAATGTAGGAGTGGTGGAGGCACATTAAGTATTAACAATTAAGTGGGAGTTAGAGAACATCAAAACTATTTGGAGGGCATATTTTAGAAGAGCATGGCAGTGGACGTAATTTGATAATGTTATCAAGAAACTTAACACGTCCAATAGACCAGGCAGTTTTCCATACTGTAGGATTATGATTTTATATTGATGTTTACTTCATTCTTATTATTAGTTTTACTGATGCCACAATAAATTAAAATAGCTGTGAAAATGTAATTATAGCTGTGCTCTGCAGCTGGTAAGTCTATACACAAGAGCTTTATAAATAGATTGTATTGATGAGAGAAGTTGACCAATGACCTGCATGGATGACATGAAGTTATATTTGGGTTGAGAGGCCATTTTCTTCCGTCTGATTAACTCTGACCTGAGGGGGCTTGGTTTTTGAATGAGATGCTTGTCAGTAAAAGCTTTCACTAGATTGAGTAACTCATTGGACATACCATCACTAGAATTTGCAAAGAGATCCTGATTGGAAACTCTTCAGATAAAAGCAAATGTAGAGAAGAAGCAGTCTTCTAGAAAGGTGATATATTAAAGCAGTGAAGTTGATTTTTGTTCACCATCTGCCTCCTGATGTTTGAGTCATTAGACCATTTCTCAGAGACACTCTGCTTTGCGATCTGCCATGAAAAGCTATTTTAAGACATATTGCAAACAAGAGAAAATTTGCAGATACTGGAAATCCAAGGGTCTTGGCCCGAAACATCGACGTACTCTTTTCCATAGATTCTGCCTGGCTTGCTGAGTTCCTCCAGTATTTTGTGTGTGTTGCTCAAAAACGTATTGCTTACATTTTGCCTATGGACAGTGCTCAGCAAGCCCTATAAATTGCTATAGTTTCTACTGTGCACACTTGAAAGATGCTTTTGTGTTGTATGGTATGTATGTGTTTCCATCCTTCAACAGTGATAGTATATCTCTATCCATTTTTTGAAATGTCTCTTTGTGCATGTCGCCTGGCAGTTTGAAGGAGACATGTATGAAGCTGATGCTCCTGTCCAGTTTGTCTGCTTGCATTTCAAAATGAAAGTTATTTATTTTGTGTGTATGACTGTGCACTTCACAGGGCAGAATGATATGTGGATTCAATACCAATTCTGCTGTTGGTGCAAAGGGGTCACACTAACAATGCAAATATTTAGCATGGCAGTGAACTACTCTCCCCACTACAAGAAGAAACCACAAGAAAGCAGCATCAATCATCAAGGACCCCCGTCATCCAGGCCCATGCTCTCTTCTCATTCCTGCCATTGGGAAGGAGGTACTGGAGCCTTAGGCCCCACATCACTAGGTTCTGGAAATAATTTGGAAGATGTGTAGCTCAGGTGGTTGAAGGTTGGGTTGAGTTGTTCTCCAGTCTTGGCAATTTACTTGAACCGTTTCATCGCCGCACGAGGAGACATCATCAGTGCACTGTTAAATGTGGTGTGTCCTCCTTTTAAGGACAGGCATTCGGAGGACACACCACATTTAACAGTGCACTGATGATGTCTCCTCGCATGGTGACAAATCGTTTGCAAGTGAATTGCCAAGATTGGAGAACAATTCAATTCAACAGTTACTACTCTTCAGCCATAAGGTTCCTGGACCAGTGTGGATCACTTCACTCACCTCAGCACTGAACTGATTCCACAACCTATGCACTCAATTTCAGGGACTGTACAACTCATGTTCTCGGTGTTCTTTTACTTTTATTTGTTTTTTTATATTAGCACTGTGTTGTCCTTTGCACATTAGCTGTCTGTCTTCATGCATAGTTTACCATTGTTTCTATTATGTTTCTTTTTTCTTCTGTGAATGCCCACAAGAAAATAAATCTCAGGGTAGTATATGGTGACATATTTGAAAACAAATCTGCTTTGAACTTTGATAAGGTGTAAATTGAGTTACAAGTACTTTGATAATGTGGCGAGAAAGGTAGATGTAGCAAGGTATCATTAACCTGTCCTTATTAAGCCTCTTCAGCTATGCTCTTTCTGTTATTTCTGCCAATTTATAAATAGAATACATGTTCTTTGAGCTCTTCTGTACATCTAATAAACCACTCTAGTGTATTGACTTGTTACTTAGACAAAAAAACTGGCTGGTATGCATTTACCAAGGTCTGGAAGTGGGGAGGAACTTGTTAATATGTTTCTGGAGGTGACTGAGGGAGCAATCTTGGCCAACGCGCAGTGTTTCCAGAATTATTTTGAACGGTGTTGTTTGCATCCACCTGTTGGCTGTGATTCAGCCTCATTGCTTGAAAATCAGCATGTCTTAGAGTGCTGAATTGAAGTGGCAACCATGCCATGTATCTTTGGTCCCAGTCAGATCCTTTACTCCCAGTTGAAGGAAGGTCAGTGAGCCCCTGCTGGGCTAAGGAAACACTTTAAAGGTAACGTTAAGATCAACCTGAAGAAATTCAGCATTACATCTGGAAACAGGGAAGACAGTGCACAGGAAACCTGTTCGAAAGGGAGCTGCACTACGCGAGTGCGATCTCTGCTGTGCTGCAGAGAACAAACGGCAGCTGCGAAAGGAGAGATTGAACAACCAGAAGTCCCAACCACTAACCCCACCAACCACTTACTTGTGTCCACACTGCACCAGAATATGTGGATCCTGGATTGGCCTTTGCAGCCACCTGAGGACACACCAGTAGACAATCCCTCACGCAACTCAAGTGAATCACGCTCGTGCTTTGGTCCCTTACAGCAACTTATACAAAGCAGGTTTGAAAGTCAACACCAAAAATATTTCTAATAACTGAAACTATTGTCTTTTCAGATTAATTAGTCCTATCTATCTATCTATCCAGTTGTTTGTCAGTCTTAGTGTGTTGTTTTTCTTTGATTTGGTTATATTTCTTTGTCCTACTGTGAAAGCCTACAAGAAAATTAATGTCTGGGTTGTATATGGTAATATACAATATACTTTGATGAGTCTGACTTGAACTTTGACGCTTCTTGTTTAGCTAAAGGTGTCTCCTGTTGAGTGTATGGCCCCAGTTAACTGGTGAGCCAGAGTTTCAAACCACTTCCTACTGAGTACAGCTTCAGAGATTGAAAGGCAGTTAATAGTCATCATAACTGAAACTTACTGATACCCTCATGCAGAAATGGTTAGGGTGTGGAATGGAAACAACACTCTGCTTTCTGAGTTTGGGTTTAATTCAGTGCTTGTAAAAAGGGTTGATACCTTCTTGTAGCCAGTCTGTTCGCCCTAGCCTTTTTCCTGTTACAGAAAAGCCTACAAAAAGAGCAGAGCAAGGTCCAGTCCATCATGAGTAAAGCTCTGCCCACCATTCAGTATGCATACAAGGAGCGCTGCCACAAGAATGCAGCATCACTCTTCAGGGACCCCCACCATCCAGGCCACGCTCTCTTCTCACTGCTGCAATTGGGAAGAAAGTATAGGAGATTTATGTCCCACACACACCACCGGGTACAGGAACAGTTATTATCCTTCAACCATCACGCTCCTGAACCCTTCAGAATTTTCTCTAATTCTGCATAAATAGACCTAAAATGTGATCAGATATTCACATGTCCTAAAACTAGATAAAAATAACCCAATTAAATAAATAACACAAAAACATTATACTTGTTCATTTATTTGTTGAGAAAAATGATCCAATATTATATGTATTTGTTGGAAGAAGTATGTGACCCTTTGATTTCAGTAACTGGTGTGGCTCCTATGTAACAGCAATAACTTCAACCAAATGTTTCTGCTAACTGTTCCACAATTCTGCACATCGGCTGCCATCAAGTAGGAGGTACAGGAGCCTCAGGACCCACAGCACCAGGTTCAGAAACAGTTATTACCCCTCAATTATCAGGCTCTTGAACCAGAAGGAGGGAACTCAACTTCACTCACCCCAACAGTGATCTGTTCCCACAACCTGTAGACTCATTTTAAAGCAACACACACAACACGCTAGAGGAACTCAGCAGGTCGGGCAGCATCCATGGAAACGTTTCCACGGTTGCTGCTCGACCTGCTGAGTTCCTCCAGCGTGTTGTGCGTGTTGCTTTGACCCTAGCATGCAGAGTATTTTGTGTTTACAACTCATTTTAAAGGAACTCTTCATCTCATCCTCGATATTTGTTGCTTATTTATTTATTATTATTTTGTTTTCATTATTTACATGGTTTATCTTGTTTATCTGTCTCTGTGTGCAGTTTTTCATTAATTCTTTTGTGCTTCTTTGTATTTACTGTGAATGCCTACAAGAAAATGAAACTCAAGAGTTGTATACGGTGACATATATGTACTTTGATAATAAATTTACTTTCAACTTTGACTTCTATCCTCAAAATCAATGCCACCATTCTTCATGTTGTCTGCAACTTTACTAATCTGACCACAGAGGAAACACTTCCTGTGAACATTTGCATCTCCCTGGAACTATTATTAGAATCTGAATTTTAAAATGGCAGATTTTTAAGAAAATATGAAATGATTGTGCTGGAATTGCATCTTTTGAGCAGGGAATATCCTTGGCATTGAACAACTTCACTTTTGCAGCCTGAATGGGACCTACTTCAACAGCTCATTCATCTTTGACACTTTGCCCTGTGCAGTTTACACTAAGTCAAGTACTTATATTTTTTAGTTCAGAATTTCAGCAGGGCAGCAGAGTCCCAGAGCAATTAGCACAATCGCTTTACCGCACCAGCAATCGCGGATTGGAATTTGGTCCCTGCTGTCGTGTGTAAGGAGTTTGTAAGATCTGTCCATGACTGTGGGGGTTTCCTTTTCTCCCATGACTGATGGGTATTCCTCTGGATGCTCCGGTTTCCTTGCACATTTCAAAGCCGATGGTTAGGGTTTAGGTTAGTAAGTTGTGGTCAAGCTATGTTGGCAATTGAACTGCAGCAGCACCTGCAGGCTGTTCCCAGCGCAATCCTCACACTGTGTGGCTGTTGCAAAAACAACACATTTCACTGTATATTTTGATGTACCGTGTTGTTTGACATGGATGATCATAGTCTTTCCATGACCACGACAGTTCTTGGTAAATTTTTCTGCAGATGTGGTTTGCCATTGTCTTCTTCTGGGCAGTGTCTTTACAAGACGGGCGACCTCATTGTCAGTTGTCGATACTGTTCAGAGATTGTCTGCCCGGTGGCAGTGGCTGTATAAATAAGGCTTGTGATATGCACCAGCTGCTCACACGGGCATCCACTGCCTGCTCCTGTGGCTTCATGTGACCCTGATCCGGGGACTAAGCAAGTGCTACATTTTGCCCAAGAGTGACCTGCAGCCCAGCGGAGTGAAGGAACGCCTTACACCTCCTTTGGTAGAGACCTATCTCCACCACGTCACCCTATATTTTGATGT
Organism: Mobula birostris; assembly: GCF_030028105.1. Classification (NCBI taxonomy): domain Eukaryota; kingdom Metazoa; phylum Chordata; class Chondrichthyes; order Myliobatiformes; family Myliobatidae; genus Mobula; species Mobula birostris. The sequence goes on along the minus strand of NC_092380.1, from coordinate 13,449,202 downwards.
ACATGTGACAGATAAAAGATTATCTTGTAAACTTGACCCAAACCACCTTGCCATTTGTTTGCTTGCCAAAGAATATACACTCCTTGGTCACTTTATTAGATACACCTGTAGACCTGTTATAGCATTCAAGTCCTGCCACTGTTGTCAAGCAAATGGGATAGCATTCTATTGATAAGTGACAATGAAGTTTATAGGACTACTGTTATTTATTGTAAAGGAAGCTTTAACAGCTTGGAAGTGTCTCAGTCAGAAAGTCCCATTCTAAGACTTGCAGTGAATAATTCAGACTGATTCAGCAGTGTTGTACTTGAGACCTGACACAGTATCAGAGGAGTCATCTTTCAGATTAAGCCAAAGTGCATCATGCTTATTCAGCTGGGGACAGAAATTCCCAAAGGCACTTTTTGAAATGCAGGGATTGCTCCTGGCTTGCATTCAGTCTTTCATTGGAATAGCTAAATTAAGCCAGCTCAACCTATTACTTTTATAGCTTGCAAAACATGACAAAGACTACAAAGTACTGTGGTTTTGTATCCAAATGTACTTGCTTGTGTGATTAGTTGTGAAGCTGGGGGGAGGGGTGTACCCACAAAAGGTACTAAAATGCAAGACAATTTTTTTTGTGCGGCCATAATTTGTCGAAATAGTAATTTCCACCCCCCCCCCCCCACCCTAAAGCTCAAGCTAGCCGGTGGTGTAGTGGCATCAGCATCGGACTTTGAGGCGAATGGTTCCGAGTTTGAATCTGGCCGGCTCCTTGCACGCTTTCCAACCAAGCTAGGTTGAGTGTCGAGCTAGCAACTCAGCCTCATAAAAAAGTCAAAATACTATGGAAATGACAAAAGTGCCTCCTGGTGTGCCACATGGCACGAAAAGGAACAACAACCCAAAGTTCAAAGTAGTTCACAGTAAAGTTTATTATCACCGTATATGTCACCACATACAACCCTGAGATTCTTTTTTCATTGAGGACAAAGAGAAAGTGGACCCATGTCCATTGTTTCTGTTTCTGGTTCTCGTACAATAATGCAGAACATACAACACAGTCCGATCATTCAGACCAACTCGTCCTTGCTGGTATCTATGCTCCTCCCATTCTAATTCGATCAGCCTTTCCTTTCACTTTCTGCTTCCTCATTCAAGATAACTTGCCCCTAATTAAATGCGGTTGAAGTTGCATTGTATCCATTAATACTACCAGCAAAGATTTACATAGAATTTCACTTCAGTGATTTGTTTTAAAAGGGAAATGAGTTGTCTCAAAGGTCCAGACACTTCTTTATTGTTCCTTGTTTAATTCTGCGCATTGGCTGCCCTATATAAAGTTATTGGAATTGAAACTTGTTGATAAGCAGTTACTTATTATGATGCTTATACTCCAGTTTTGCAGTGATTCTGTGTTAACTTCATCGGCTTTACTTAACGTCAGCGTCACCCAGCAATGATACAAGCCTCCATGTGCTATCAAAGAAAAAGAATTATGACTTCGGTGTTTTCAAAGTTGAAATCTAATCGAGTTTGATAAACTTGTTTTGAGTGTAATCCCTTCTCAATCATAGAACATAGAACAATACAGCACAGCACGGGAACAGGTCCTTCAGCCCACAGTGTTGTGTTGTACCAGCTAAAAAGCAAATCAAAAAGACCCAAACACTAATCCCTGTACCTACACAATGTCCATATCCCTCCATCTTCCTTGTACCTATGTGCCTATCTAAGTGGCCCTTAAAAGCCTCTAATGTGTTTGCCTCTACCACCATACCAGGGAGCACATTCCAGGCATCCACCACTCTCAGAGTAAAAAACTTACCTCTCACATCCCCTTTGAAACTACCCCCTCTCATCTTCAATGTGTGCCCTCTGGTATTAGACATCTTGACCCCTGGGACACAGATACACCCTGTCTACTCTATCTATGCCTCTCATAATCTTATAATCCTCTATCAGATCTTCCCTCAGCCTTTGCCACTCCAGAGAAAACAATCGAAGTTTATCCAGCCTCTCATGATAGCACATGCCCTCTAAACCAGGCAGCATCCTGGTAAACTTCTTCTGCACCTTTTCCAAAGCCTCAATATGCTTCTGATAGTGAGGCAACCAGAAATGTATGCAGTACTCCAGATGTTGCCTAACCAGAGTCTTATAAAGTTGCAACATAACCGCTTGACTTTTGAACTTAAAAGCAAGCAATCCATCAGCCTTCTTCATCACCTTATCGACAAGGAGCTATGAACTTGAATCTCTCTGCTCAGCGACACTGTTAAGGATTTTGTCCATAACAGTGTACTATCTCCTTGCATTAGCCCTACCAAGGTGCAACACCTCACATTTATCTGGGTTAATTCATGTAATCATTGTTTCAGACTTAAATACAACTTCCACATTAGTAGGGGGTCTTTTGGCAATTTGCGTTATTGGACAGAGTGTGTTGGAAGATGATTTGGTAGATGACCATTGTCTTTCATTGTTCCTCGGTTTTCACTCACAGCTTTCTCTCTGTGTCCATTAGCAGTTGCCTTCTGCAGTCTAAACCTCAACTTATACTTTCAGTGGCCACTTTATTAGGTACACCTGTACACCTGCTCATTAATGCAAACATCTAATCCGCCAATCATGTGGCAGCAACTCAATGCATAAAAGCATGCAGACATTGTCGAGAGGTTCATTTGTCATTCAGACTAAACATCAGAATGGGAAAGAAATGTAACCTAAGTGATTTTGTCCGTGAACAAATCTCTTACTAGCTCTTCCTTCAGTTAGTCCTGACGAAGGGTCTCGGCCTGAAACGTCGACTGTACCTCTTCCTAGAGATGCTGCCTGGCCCGCTGCGTTCACCAGCAACTTTGATGTGTGCTGCTTGAGTTTCCAGCATCTGCAGAATTCCTGTTGTTTGCGTTTTTAAAATTTACTACTGCGAAGCATCTTCCGGTGATGCCTACACCGAAGAAGTTTAGATCCTCTCTTTGACGGGAGTTCAGTGAAACCATCTCTCACTGCTCCCCATCTGTAATTTCTTTGGCTCTTCAACTTTTCGACCACATTTTGACTCAGACTCGCTATCACAGCCATATATCCTTTCTTATATTTTGGATCTCCCCCTCCCCCTCCCACTTCCAAATCTCTTACTAACTCTTCCTTCAGTTAGTCCTGACGAAGGGTCTCGGCCTGAAACGTCGACTGTACCTCTTCCTAGAGATGCTGCCTGGCCTGCTGCGTTCCCCAGCAACTTTGATGTGTGTTGCTTGACTTTGTCCGTGGAATGATTGTTGGTTCTAAACAGGTTGGTTTGAGTATCTCAGAAACTGCTGATCTCCTGGGACTTTCACACACAGTGGTCCCTAGAGTTTACAGGGAACGTGCGAAAAACTAAAAACAAAATCTGGTAGGTGGCAGTTCTGTGGGCAAAGACGACTTGTCTTTGAGAGGGGTCAGGGGAGAATGACCAGACTGGTTCAAGCTGACAGTAACTCAAATAAACATATGTTACAACAGTGGTGTGCAGAGAATATCTGGGGTACAGCAGCAGAGCCAATGAACATACACTCAGTGCTACTTCATTTATAAAGGCATCCATTAGTCTTGCGAGACCATGGATCTGCGCCTGGAAAGTCTTCACCCTCCAGGGCCTGGGCAAGGTTGTATGGAAGACCAGCAGTTCCCATGCTGCAAGTCTCCCCTCTCCACGACACCAATGTTGTCCAAGGGAAGGGCATTAGGACCCATACAGCTTGGCACCAATGTCATTGCAGAGCATTTTGTGATTAAGTGCCTTGCTCAAGGACACAACACGTTGCCTCGGCTGGGGCTCGAACTCATGACCTTCAGGTCGCTAGTCCAATGCCTTAACCACTTGGCCACGTGCCCACATTACTTTAAGTACCTAATAAAGTGGCCACTGAGTGTAGCTACTTCACTAAACCTTTTCTTTTTTAATCTATATCTTAAGTATCTTGATCTTTGTAAGTTATTCAATTTTACGGGTGTGCTTGTTACTACCATTTATTTCCCAAACTGATTGCTCCTGAGGTGGTAGTCATGAGTTGCCACCTAGATATACCTTGTGACTTGGAGGAGGATGTTATGTTTTGTAACCCCAAACCATAAAATTAATTTGAAGAAAAAGACGGGAGCTCAAGTTAGGAGAGTGTTAATTTGTTCTTTACTTTAAGAGAGGCACACACTTATCACATGGTAGTGCCATGGCGCATTCAATTCACGTATTTTTACATAGAACCCATGAATTATTTAAACAAATAAAGAATGCTTAATCAACAACATATTTACAATATTACTCAAATATTATTGATAATGCGTAAAGGAACAGAGGAGTTCCAGGATTTAGACCCAGCTACCATGTTCCCCCATTAGGTTAATGTGTGGTTTGAAAGGGAGTGTGCAGGTGTCCACACCTCCCTCCTGCCATTGCTCGGTGGTAGAAGTCACCCAATTTGAGAAGTACTAAATGAGTAATTGAAGTGCATTTTATAGGGAATAGTGGGTTGAAGCTGATGCATAGAATGGCTTCCACTGGGTTGAATCAACCTAGAAGGTTTTCAGCTTGTCTTGGCGGCACTCATCCGGACAAGTAGAATTTTCCGTTGTGCTCCTAATTTGTGTCTTATAGATATGCCGGAGATTTTGAAGTGACAGTAGGTGTATCAGGTGCTACTAGATAACCAACTTATGCCTGGCTCTTGTAGTCACAGTATTTATGTGGCTGGTCCACTTTTTAATGAAATGTCCTCTATTGATTCGGAGTCCTATATTGTAACTTGGAATCTAAGGTAGTGTTGTAGCATGGTTTTCCTTCCAAAGTTAAAGTTCATAAAAACAAAGTTCAAAGTAAATTTATTATGTGTCACCATATACAACCCTGAGATTGATTTCCTTGTGGGCATTCATCCTAAATACAAAGAAACACAATTGAATTAATATAAAGACCTCACCCAACAAGACAACCAATATACAAAAGACAACACATTATGCAAATCTAATAAGAAAAAATAAATAAACAATAAATACCCAGAACATGAGATGAAGTGTCCTTGAAAGTGAGTCTATACATTGTAGGAACAAATCAGTGATAGTGTGAGTGAAGTTATCCCCTCTGGTTCAAAAGGCTGATGGTTGAGGGATAATAACTGTTCCTGAACCTGGTGGTGTGAGTTGTGAGGCTCCTGTACCTCCTTCCTAATGGCAGCTACGAGAGGAGAGCTTGACCTGGGTGGTGGGGTTCCTTGCTAGTAGACGCTGCTTTCCTGCGACAGCGCTCCTTACAGATGTGCTCAGTGGAGGACAGGCCTTTATCCGTGATGGACTTGGCCGTATCCACTACTTTTTGCAGGCTTTTCCATTAGGGCATTGGTGTTTCCAAAACAGGATGTGCTGCAGCCAGTCAGTATACTCTCCACCATGCATCTGCAGAAGTTTGTCAAAGTTTTAGATAACATGCCAAATCTTCACAAACTCCTAAGGAAGTAGAGGTCCTGCTGTTCTTCCTCTGTAATGGCCCTTACGTGCTGGAGCCAGGACAGGTCCTCGGAAATTAAAGCACCAAAGAAATTTTAAGTTGCTGCACCTCTCTGGCTTCCTCCTCTTGTAGTCAATAAACAGCTTCTTGGTCTTGCTGACATTAAGAGTTTTTTGTGGCATCACAGCCAGATTTTCAGTCTCCCTCCTATACGCTGATTCATCATCACCTTTGATTCGGCAAACAATAGTGGTGTCATCAGCAAACTTAAATGGCATTTGAGCTGTACTTGGCCTTACAGTCATAAGTATAAAGCAAGTAGAACAGGGGGCTAAGCCTTGTGGTGCATCTGTGCTGATGGAGATTGTGGAGGAGAAGTTGTTGCCAATCCAAACTGACTGGGATCTTCAAGCAAGGAAACTGATGATCTGGTTATACAGGGAGGTATTGAGGCCAAGGTCTTGAAGTTTATTGATTAGTTTTGAGAGGATGATAGTATTGAATGCCAAGCTGTTGAGGGTAAAGAACATCTTGATGTATGCATTTTCACTGCCCAGATGTTCCAGGGTTGAGTGAAGAGCCAATGAAATGGCATCTGCCGTTGACCTATTGCTCTGGTAAACAAATTGGAGCAGATCCAAGTTGCTTCTCAGGCAGGAGTTGATATGTTTCACCACCAAACTCTCAAAGCACTTTATCAGAGTGGATGTAAGTGCTGTTGGACGATATTCATTGAGGCTGGTTACCATATTCTTCCTGGGCGCTAGTATAATTGAAGCCTGCTTGAAGCAGGTGGGTACCTCAGAGTGCCAAAGCAAGAGGTTAAAGAAATCAGTGAACATTCCAGCTAGTTGATCAGTCCAGCCTCTTTAGTACTTGTCCAGGTACCCCGTCTGACCATCTGAGCCAAATGCTTTCCATGGATTCACTCTCCTGAAGGATACTCCCATGTTGGTCTCGGAGACTGAAATTGCAGGGCTATCAGGGGCTGTGGGAGTTTGTGAAGGTCCCTCCATGTTTGATGGTCAAAGAGAGTATAAAGGTATTGAGTTCATTTGGGAGCAGAATCTTGTTGTCACGTAAGTTGCTTGGTTTCACTTTGTAGGATGTGATAGCATTCAAGCCCTGCCGCAGCTGACGAGCTTCCTTCAGTTTGGTCTGGAATTACCATTTTGCATGTGAGATGGCTTTCCAGAGATCGTACCTGGACCTTTTGTATCTTACTGGGTTGCCAGAACTGAATGCCACTGATCCAGCCCTCAGCTGATTGCAGATTTCATGTTTCATCAGGGCTTCTGGTTGGGGAAGACTGACTGATTTTGTGGGGATGCATTCAACTATGACTGTTTTTATAAAGTCTGTGACAACAGTGGCATACTTGTTCAAATATTCTGATTGAGTCCTTGAATTTGGCTCAGTCCACCAACTCATAGCAATCCCATAGCCGCTGCTCTGCCTCCCGCGACCACCCCTTTGTTGTCCTTACCTCTGGAGCCTCTGCCTGTATGCAGATAGGAGGATAGCCAAATAATAGATATTCCAAAATGTAGTCTAGAGATTCATTCCTATTTATAGTATAACAGTAGTTGAGTGTGTTGGGACCCCTGATGCTGCAAGTGATATGCTAATGATAACTGGGCAGAGATTTATTCAAACAAGCCTGATTGAAGTCCCCGGCAATAATTCGAAAGGCATTGAAGTAGGCTGTTTCTTGTTTGTTGATTGCATCACTGGGTACGTTGAGTGCCTGCTTAACATCGACCTTTGACAGTATGTAAAATGTGGTCAGGATCACAGAGAAGAATTCTCTTGGTAAGTAGAATAGTTACTTCATTAGATCATTTGATTTTCCAGGTCAAGGGAACAAGACTGCGACAGGATCACTGTCTGAGCACCATTAAGAGTTTATCTTGAAACACAGACTCTACCCCCTCCCCCCACCTTTTGCCTTCTCTGAAACAGCAGTCCAGCTCATCCAGCATATCTGGCATGTCTTGAGTGAGTCATGTCTCCGTAAAACACAGAACAGAGTAATCTCTCATTTCCCTCTGATATAGCAATCTTGTCCTTAGGTCCTCAATCTTGTTCTCCAGTGACATTTGCTAACCAGATACTGGGTAGAAGAAGTTGCATACCTCAACATTTTAGTACCATCCTACATGTTGCTCTTTCTGTTCCTTACAGCTCCATTGTGGTGAAATTGAAACTGCAGGTCTTTTCATCTTTCCAATATTTCCTCACGTAACTTATAAGCCTCAAAGGCCTTTGAACATTTTCTCTCCACTGCCGGTCTCTGTGTCTTTTGCTGTACCATTCATAGTCATAGTCATACTTTATTGAACCTGGGGGAAATTGGTTTTCGTTACAGTTGCACCATAAATAATAAATAGTAATAAAACCATAAATAGTTAAATAGTAATATGTAAATTATGCCAGGAAATAAGTCCAGGACACGCCTATTGGCTCAGGGTGTCTGACCCTCCAAGGGAGGAGTTGTAAAGTTTGCTGGCCACAGGCAGGAATGACGCTCTGTGTTGCATCTCGGTGGAATGAGTCTCTGGCTGAATGTACTCCTGTGCCCACCCAGTACATTATGTAGTGGATGGGAGACATTGTCCAAGATGGCATGGAACTTGGACAGCATCCTCTTTTCAGACACCACCGTCAGAGAGTCCAGTTCCATAACCACAACATCACTGGCCTTAGGAATGAGTTTGTTGATCCTGTTGGTGTCTGCTACCCTCAGCCTGCTGCCCCAGCACACAACAGCAAACATGATCGCACTGGCCACTACAGACTCTTAGAACATCCTCAGCATCGTCCGGCAGATGTTAAAGGACCTCAGTCTCCTCAGGAAATAGAGACGGCTCTGACCCTTCTTGTAGACAGCCTCAGTGTTCTTTGACCAGTCCAGTTTATTGTCAACTCGTATCCCTAGGTATTTGTAATCCTCCACCATGTCCACACTGACCCCCTGGATGGAAACAGGGGTAACGAGTACCTTAGCTCTCCTCAGGTCTACCACCAACTCCTTAGTCTTTTTCACATTAAGCTGCAGATAATTCTGCTCACACCATGTGACAAAGTTTCCTACCGTAGCCCTGTACTCAGCCTCATCTCCCTTGCTGATGCATCCAACTATGGCAGAGTCATCCGAAAACTTCTGAAGATGACAAGACTCTGTGCAGTAGTTGAAGTCTGAGGTGTAAATGGTGAAGAGAAAGGGAGACAAGACAGTCCCCCATGGAGCCCCAGTGCTACTGATCACTGTGTCGGACACACAGTGTTGCAAGCACACGCACTGTGGTCTGCCAGCCAGGTAATCAGTCAGTCAGTCGTCATTGCCCACAGATACCGTAGGGGAAACCCAAGTCTTGATGCTGGCATTGTTGTTTGTTGTCCCTTTCCGTGCATTGGGCGATGACCTTGCCGTTCCTTTAGCTTTTGTCTGTTTTTTACAAGGCTGAATTGCTAGCTCAACACTCAAGCCAGCAGGGATGGAACGTGTGCAAGGAGCCAGCTGGATTCAAACCTGGGACCACTTGTCTACAAGTTTGGTGTGGCTGGCAGATGCTGGCACTAGGAGCAACATAAAGTGGTGGAGGAACTCAGCAGGTCAGGCTGAGTTACAGATGTTGCCAGACCAGAGTGCCTGCAGTGCTTTTTGTGGTCACTATATCTTTGTCTCTCCATCCAAGCTCTCAGGTTCGTTCGTTTGTTATGTGCCGTGTCGTATGACGTGGGCGATCATGGTCTTTCATGACCATGATTGTTCTTGGCAAATTTTTCTACAGAAGTAGTTTACTGTTGCCTTCTTCTGGGCTGTGTCTTTACAAGACAGGTAGACCCCCACCCCTCAGCTATTATCAGTACTCTTCAGAGATTTTCTGCCTGGCATCAGGATGTGATAAAAGGTCTCAGGAGGTTGCTTAAAAGCCCAGTTTGTCCAGCTTTTAGTCACTCTTCGCCTCAGTGTCCATTTCCCTCCGAATATTTTTGAAACATCCTTCTACATTAAAGGGACAACATAAATGAATGTTCACTTTCTGGGTTGGGCTGTTTTTGTGTTCTTCCATTGATTAGCTGATCCTTGTCTATTATGCCCTCAAAGTTACTAAAAGCTGAAGAAAATTAAAATGCAGTGACATTATTTACCCAAAAATGAGCAAGGCCAGTCTATTACTCATGTGCATTCCAGAAAGATGGTTGAGTTATGGAGTCCTAAGTACAGAAATGAGCCCCATCAGTGCACTTTGTCCCAATTTACACAAAAAACACCCATTTACTCTTAATCCTTTGTACTTCCATTTTATTTTATCTACATTACAATCGATTTCCACTAGAGTCTACCTGTCAGTTCTATACTAGGAATAATTTATAGTGTCAACCTAACCAAATCACACAGCCTTTAGGTGTGGAAAGGAATCGGTGGAACCCGAAGGAAGCACTTGTGAACAAGGGGAAAAGTAACTCCACTCAGACAGTAGCCAAGGTCATGACTGAACCTGTTGTTGTGAGGCAACAGCTCTGCTAGCTGTGGCACCGTGCTGCCTGACAATTACCCTCAGTGATCTCTGCAGCACAATACCGCAATGATATAGTTCCATCATTCCCCAAAAATAAAGTTCTTGCAGGCAGGACGCCAATATGTGTTGAGCATCCCTTGTCTAAAATCTAAAAACCTCTGAAATCGAAAATCCGAACTTTTTTATGAGTGTTGGCAGGATGTCACAAATGGAAAATCCCACAAGGCACTAGGAGGTTCCCAGGTGATGTACAAGATCTCTGTGCACCACAGGCAATTCTGAGAACTGACCTCAAATATGCAATGAACAGAAGTTAATGAAAAATAGTAAAACACAGCATAAAATGAAAAATGAAGATGTCAACCTTGTATTGAAAGAGTGGATTTATCAGCGTCGAAGTGAAGGTATGCCGCTTAACATGAAACAAGCAAAGGTCTATTACGACAAACTGAAAATTGAAGGTAATTGTGAATATTCAGCGGGCTGGTTGCAGACATTTAAGAAAAGGTGCAGCATTAAATTTTTAATGATTTGTGGTGATAAAGCACCTGTTGATCATAAAACAGCAGAGAAATTCATTGATGAGTTTGCCAAGATCGTCACTGATGAAAATCTAACACGCTGAATGGCTGCATCAGTACATATGTGTGATGAACAAGTGTAAGACAAAGACAGCTTACCAGTTACACATAAATTCAGTGTTGGGAATGATGGCAATGCCAAATAGCTACTGATTGTCCAGCTGGCAGCCAAGGTAGTGGTAGCTATTAAAAATATTATATAAAACCACCTTCTGTATGTGTGTGTATATATATATATGTATCCACACAATCCAAAATCCAAAATCTGAAATGCTTTCAGCCGCAAGCATTTCAGATGGTGGGGGTGGGGAGCTTAACCTGTAATCTGATACATCTGCTTAATAAAATAGGAAACAATGCCAAGCAGTCAGAACAAAGATGCACCATTTGACCATCACTTGGTGACATTCCAAGAGAAATGTTATGTAGTGAATACTGAGGGAAAATTGCAGACACATTCTAAGTAATTAAAGAGTTAATTGGAAGCCTCAGTTATCATGAGTTAATGACACTTTAGAAAGAAGGTAAAGCCAGATGGTATCAGACTACCAACAAAATCTGAGGTTTGACAGCTTTGACACTTCTGCATTTTTTTTTTGCAAATTCTTCTGCTGCTGCCATTATTTTCCTGCACTGCTCTAAGATATGAGAAGCTATTTTCTGTGAAGTAAATGCAGTTAGGATGGGATCATTCAGATAGGATAGGGGCTGTTTCATGGAGAGGTGCACTGCTTTTTGTCAAAAGACTTGCACATGAGTGTGAAGTGAAACTTTGCTTCGTTGTTCGGCATTGAGCAGGGCATGGAGCCACGTGAAGTTCGCTAAAAGATAACTACCTCTTAAAAACAAGATTATCGCTCCAATGAATCGCAGTTAGTGATCGGTATAGTTAATACCAATTTAGTGGGTAAGCTGTACTCCTGTGACTTAGCAGTATGGACCTACGTGAATCCTAGGAAATCTACCTGCCATTATTTTCTTTCAGTGAATGAGCTGATTGTATAATGTACCCTAGCTTTTGAAAAGATTTTTCATAGCTGTTACCCTTCAGTAAGACTCTTGTTTTGCAGAGCTGCCCTTTGAAACCAGGGCTGGCATAAACATTTTTTCACATGGTGTATGGGATGGAGGAGGGGCAGAGGTTATATATGCAATATGCCTTAGACAGAGGGGGTATCAATGAATTCCCTTGTCTGTCCACAGGAGTTGAGAGCCCTTCCCATACTTCCAAAGCTGTAGTTGTATTGTCAGGGGCCTTCAAGCAGAAAGAACAGTAAGCTGTTAAACAGGCAGATATTTTTTCAGTCACTTTCTGAAGTAAAGATTGTACATTTGTATGTTGGTATTCAGTAGCAAGGCTGAGAACCTTTGATTTTTTTCTTCTTCCTTTCAGATGCTCTGTTCCTTATTTTTGATTGTTATTAGTTGGCATAGGAAACTAAGGAAGTTAAGGCCATTTTTTGCTGTAATGTTTATAGTTCTAAGGATAGAGGTATTTAAAACCTTAACGGCTCTAGAAGGCATGCATCTGCAATAGTAAACAGTAACTGGAATAGTAAATTTCAGTATTATATTGCTTTACTGTTGAGATATTGGGTTTTTTTAGCAACAAGAAAAGAAAGCGGTCAAAGGTTAGTTCAGGGAATTGTAGAGAGAAGTGCTAAAGGTAAGGTTGCCAGTGATAGAGCAATTACATTGGTAGGTCTTAACTTTCAGAACATTAGAGAGTTGGAGAGGTGGAGCAGCAAATCCACGGGGAAGGTGAGAGCAAGAATCAAGCACACTATGGGGCAGTGTGGATGAATAACAGGGTTGTACCAGTGTGCTTTTACACCACAACGGTCTGCCCATTACACCACTGACAGCATTGAGGGTCCTCCATCTCTGGCAATGTTCAGGGCTTCCTTCATCATGTCAGTAGCTTTCTCTTGGTTTTCACTAGTGTCAGCCATGCAAGTCCCAGGTGGAGACTCAGGAATACCGGCACATTCAGGTGTAGAAGGGTTCTTCATTGCTGCTTCCATAACAATTTTGTTTACCAATGGGGGTTGATAGTCCAGAGCTGAACCCCCAAACCTGGAGGACCGATGGACTACTCTTAGTCTGTGCTCTACCCTTTGACCTGTTTGACCTGTGACCCTACCAAGAGCCAAAGCACAATGCCCTGACTCCAGCCAACATAGCTCTCTAGGTCATTGAGGCAGTCAGGTCTCCAAACCACGACAAGTTTGTGGCCCTGTTGGAGGTTTGATGCTACAAGTGCTACCTTGATGTCAAGGGCAGTCACTCTCACTTCATCTCAAGAATTTGGCTTTCTGGTTCTTACTTGGACCAAGGTTGTGATAAAGTCTAGAGATGGTTGATCTTGGCAAAACCCAAACTGGACATCAGTGAGCATAATGTTCGTGAGTAAGTGCCCCTGATGCCACTTCAAAGGTTCAAAGGTTCATTTTATTATGAAAGTACAGTAGGTACACAGAATACAACTCTGAGATTCGTCTTCTCCAGGTAGCCATGAAATACGTAAAAACCATGGACGTCGTTGAAAGAAAAGGTATCAACCACCATCCCCCCCCGCATGAAAAAGAAAAAGAAACAAAACTCTCAAAATCCAAGTCCCCCCACCCCCTCCCTTGCACAAAAACTAACAGATCGCCCCACCCGGAAAACAGTAGCTGAAACATCAAACCCTCAACCCCCTGTCTCGCACACAAAAGACTAACAGATTGTCCACACGGAAAAACCCTAACAAGAACATCAGACACCAAATCGCCAACCCCTCCCTCACCCAAAAAATAACATATCGCCCACCCACCATTCGGCAACAAGAAAGAAGACACAGAAAACTGAAGGAGACTAATATAAACTACAGTCCACACCAAAATCACATATGTCTTGGAATTTCAAAAACAACCTCCATCAGCATTGAGGGGAGTGACAGCTCGAACTCAGTTCTTCCATGGGAAGTGACTGCTGGCCCACGGTTCCCATGGAGAGTGACCACTTTCATTGACACTGGGTAGTATATAACTAAAAGTGATTTGTCTTGTGCTGTCAGTGTTGTAACTACTAAGCTCGATGCATGGGTAGTTCTGGAGCACAGGTTCAGTACTGCAACCAAGATACTTGTGCATCCTCCGTCTTTCTGCATTCAATAGACTCACACAGTAAATTGAGTTGGATGAAGACTGGCTTTCTTGCTAGGGATCTGAGGGAGTAGGCTGAGTTTGAATACTAACCCAGTACATCTGGTTGAACTTGCTGACTGCTTCAGCCTTTGCCTATCATATGTTAGGCCCTAACATTGTTGAGAGGAACATTCTTTAAGTAGCTACCTTCTTTTCAGATCAAGCACAGCTATAGTCAAATGGTGCAGCGTTTTGATTGACAAAAATTGTTAAAATTGTTTTATTATTGTCCCGCTGTTGCCTGTATATTCTCCTCAGGACCACGTGGGTTTCCTCAGGGTGCTCCAATTTCCTCCCACAGTCCAAAGACATACCGGTTAGCAGGTTAATTGGTCATTGTAAATTGTCCCGTGATTAGGCTAGGATTGAATCAGGGGTTGCTGAGTGCTGTGTGCTGTATCTCAAATAAATAAATAGATAGATAAATAAATGTGCTGAGGTGCGGTTAAACATATAGCTTGCATACCATTCACATGGATCAGTTTGTTGTAACAGTGTTTTGAGGTGGTACAAGATAACTTAGTAACAGGGTGCAGAATAAAATGTTACAGCTAGAGAAAGTGTAGTGCGGATAGATTATAGCTACTGAGTGGACATCAGGGGAAGTAGTTATAGGAATTTCTGTCCCTATAATTGAAACAAGGCAAGTGTGGTGCTGCCTTGTTAAGTGAATATAGGACATTGCTGGGGGAGGATGGTGTGTTCAACACTGTCAAAAACAGAAGAAGAGTGCAGAAGGATCAGTTAACTTATGGTGCTAAACAGGATGTCCTTTGACTTGAAACCCATTTTGATGCGTGTTTAATTTCAAGAACTTGAAGAAACTCCCTTCCCTTTTTGAAGGCTGTGAATCTGGTTGATGTTCCTTGGAGAGCCTACCTTTATCAATCTATTTGGCTGCAGTTGACTTTGTGGCACACATTAACACTGTAGCTGTAAGCTTGTGCAAGTGCCGTTATTTTCTCTGGACTTTCCTCTGTTGGTCAATGTTTTTGCCCAGTGGTATTTGTCTGAGGAAACGTAATCCAAATTTCCAACCGCATTGGATCTGATCAAAAAAAGGAACACAGGTTGACTTATTCTCACCATTCCCCCTCCCAACCCCAACCACCCCATATCCACATGTAACCAAGCCAGTTCTAATGCCCTGACTGGGAAAGGCTCATCCAAGGTGGCATGGAACTGTGTCAATGTATTGATGCCAAGTTCTGCTTTGGTTCATTTCAGTGGAGCTCAACTTGAAGAATTAATGTGATGTAAACAACCATGTTCCATCAGAGATTTCTCACAATTGAGTGAAACACCTTAAAATCAATACCAGTAATTTATTTATTTATGTAGAGATAGAGCATGGAACAGGTTCTTTTGGCCCCAATGAGCCACACCACCCAGCAACCTAACTAGTTAATCCTAGCCTAACCACAGGACAATTTACAGTGACCAATTAACTTATTAACCGCTATGTCTTTGGACTGCGTGAGGAATCCAGAGCACCCGGAGGAAACCCATGCATTCATGGGGAGGACGTACAAACTCCTCACAGAGGCGCTGGAATTGCGCTCCAAACTCAGAAGCCCCAAGCTACAATAGTGTCCTGCTAGCTGTGACACTATGATGGCGCCCAAGAGCATGGATTCCATTGGTTGCTTTCATTGCTGCTGTCATTACACTCTGTCTGGGAGATGTTACTAAGGGAGATGAATTTGTATGTGTCACTTGACAATTCAGGAAGAAGGAGGCAACTTTTCTCTTTCTATTTGTGATCCATCCTTAAGATGCAGTTTGAAGTCCTAGCAATCTGGCTAAGCTTTTCGGCATCAGCCATAACAGCTAGTTAATGTGGATTGGTCTCAGAGGTTTTATCTTTTATTCAGAAGTGGTATTTATGTCTTTCTCAAAAGCATTCTGAATGTAGAATTGTCTTGTGTGACTCTAAGGTTGCTCTCCTTTCCAAGTCTGTGGTACATTGACAATTGTTAGAAGCCACCATATTAATGCCCAACACACAAAGCACTGGAGGAACTCAGCAGGTCAGGCAGCATCTATGAAGCCAGTTGACATTTTGGGACAGGACCCTTCATCAGGACGGGCGTTCCCAACCTTTTTTATGCCACGGAGCCTTACCATTAACCAAGGGGTCCATGGACCCCAGTTAGGAAGCCCTGATCTAGATACTTTATCTATGTTGCTCCGGATTCCAGCATATACAATCTCATGTCTCCATATTAATGGTCAACTTGTTTTTGTTCCATCACAACTGTCAAATCACTGACACCTACAAAAAGAAAAGGAGAAAAAATATTGTTATTTATTCCTAGCCAGAAACCCCAGGAGCCAGATCGAGGATCAGCTTTATTCACCATGTACATTTACTCTAATAGGAATTTGCTGTGGTGTGCTGGTGCGACAAGCAACAAAAAAAACATTCAGCAATTATATAAATACATAATTAGAAGTACCGATATAGAATTAAATGTGTATAAATACATAAATCCCAGCACATATTTACTGTGTAAACAGCATCATAAAAAGTGGTTTAAAATGTTTACAGTGCAGTAGTGTCTGAGGTAATAGAGAGTGCAGTAGTATCTATCCAATTAAAATGATTGATCAGATTAACTGTGGGAAGAAACTTTAAAGATGGTGTGAAGTTGTAAAATCAGTCAGGTCCATCATGGGCACGAGCCTCTATAGTATCCAAGACATCCTCGGAAAAGCAGCTCCCATCATCAAGTACCCTCATCACCCAGGACATGTCCTCTTCTCATTGTTGCCATCAAGAAGGAGGTACAGAAGCCTGAAGGCACGCACTTAGCAATTCAGGAACAGCTTCTTCCCCTCTGCCATTTTATTTCTGAACGGACATTGAACTCGTGAACACTACCTCACTACTACTTCTAATTTCCGTTTTTGTTCTACTTATCTTAATTATTTAATGTGTGTGTGTATATATATATTTTTTTTTTCTATACTTATCATGTATTGCATTGTACTGCTACCACAAAGTTATCAGAATTCACAACATATGCCGGTGATATTAAACCTGATTCTGAAGTTTTTGTTTTAATCTGACTCTATAACTGATAACAGTTGGTGCTTGTGGTGCTTAGCTGAAACAATAGTACTACCTGGATCCATGATTGTGTATTAGTCTGATTTGTGCTAATTAATATTAATGCCAAATTTAGT
This sequence comes from Mobula birostris, assembly GCF_030028105.1. NCBI lineage: Eukaryota > Metazoa > Chordata > Chondrichthyes > Myliobatiformes > Myliobatidae > Mobula > Mobula birostris. The sequence goes on along the minus strand of NC_092380.1, from coordinate 13,432,248 downwards.
ATGAATAAACCAATTTGAGTAATATTCATCATAAATTCAGTAATATTTTTTAGACATTGTACGAGTTAACTTGGAATTGCATGCATTTATGAAGCTACCAATTTCAAAAACCTATTTGTAGAAAAGTAAGGATTTAGTGAAAGTAATGTTGAAATTTGAGGGCTTCAAATATTTATCTAATCTTTGATTTTACAGTGTGATTGTGAAATTGAAACCCAATTTGTAATAAGTATGACAAAAATGTAACCTCCTTTGTTGTAGAACATAGGACATAGAAATTTACAGCACTTTACAGGCCCTTCGGCCCACAATGTTGTGCTATTTTGACATCCAAATGAACATTGAGTTACATTGTTTGAAAAATTAAGATCCCATTCATTCAACAGAGAATGGGCCTCTCTAGGAAAAAATGAAATGGCTGAGGAAGCAAATTAGGATTTACAAGGTGAAGCTGTGCTTCATCTACCCCAACCATTCTGTAGATTATGTAGAAATTTGGTAGTCCCTGACCCTTGATTTAAGACTGACACATAGTTTTGTATTTAACTCTACTCTTCATAGCTAATTTTACGTGTGCTCACTTTACAAATGCTTTACAAACTATCACTGGACTTGATGAGTGGGGAACTTGCATTGTCACTAGCCTCATTTTAAAGGATCACCAATCAATCAACAGGGGTGGGGGGGGGGGGGAAATCAGGTTTTAAGGAATATATGGAATGACCAGTCTGTGACAATACTTCACTCACTATCTCCTCTTCTGAGCATACATGAAATAGCTAGTTTCCTTTTAAACTGGACTTGATTCAAACTTTGAAGTTCAAAGTATATTTATTTATTATCAAAGTACATATTTGCCACCTTATACAACCCTGAGGTACATCTTCTCATGCGTATACTCAGCAAATCTATAGAATAGTAACTAGCAGGATCAATGGAAAATCACAGAAGACAACAAACTGTGCAAATGCAAGTATAAATAAATAGCAATAAATAGCGAGAACATGGGATAATGAGATAAAGAGTCCTTAAAGTGAGATAATTGGTTGTGGAAACATTTCAGTGATGGGGCAAGTGAAGAGTGTAGTTATCCCCTTTTACTCAAGAGCCTGATGGTGCTGCTGTTGAGTCTTGTGGTTAGACTCGTAGTCCTTGTATCAGACAGTGTGGAATGTTGAATTGTCAAAACTAGAGGAAATTAGTGAGTTGCAATGATAATCTGCATCCAGTTTTGGTCACTAACCCTCTTCAGCACTCAAATCACATGCATCTCAGAGTAGGTGCATGGGCATGGTCACACAACCTAAGCTAATGGCGGATTGGGTGTCTTAAGCTTGAAAGGAAGGAACAAAGAATATAAGAGAGGCAAGAGAACATTTAGGATTAGCATAAATTTCAATTTCAAACTTGAGTTTGGTCATTAATGAAGTAGAGCAATAATTCAACTGGGATGAAAGCTGGTGCTGGAGTGCAGGTCTGATGGAGTGGTCAACAGACTGCCTGGGCTTTCTGGGTCACTATGGAAGGAAACAAACTGGGATTTCAGGCCTGTCCTTCTACAGAGTGAGACTGTGTTTCATCTCCCGGAGCCATCCTGTGGCTAATGTCAGAGGCTGATGGTAATCTCCGACCCCTGACTCAAAATTTCAGGTCCTGTACTGCTGCTGTGCGGGGCAGTACTTGGCCGACTTTCATCACTTTCTTGTGGTTTACATACGTCGAAGCAGCATTTTTCTCAAGTGTCGTGCTGAAAGGAGGAGTGGGGAGAGAACTTGAACCCTCAAGGTTTATTTATAACAAAGTTGTAAAATCTCATTGTAGAGCTTATCAGAACGACAGACGGCTTTTGTTATTTCCTACATAAGAAGCAGCTGGGCGGAAGCACTCGATCTGTTACCACTTCTGCAAAAAGTGAAGTTAGGAATGGAGAACTTACTGAAAGTGGTGCATTGTAGCACTTACTGGCACTAACCATGTCTCTCCCTCTTCTCTGGCAGTATTGCAACTGAAGCTTCAGCAACGGCGGACGCGTGAAGAGCTGGCCAGCCAGGGAATCATGCCACGTAAGTACTAGCTGTTCATAGAGTCATAACAAGAGCTGGGGGCTGTTCTTTCCAATTTAAATTAAGTTTATGGTACCATTTTGACGCAGCATGCCTGGTTGTAAAAGTGGTTGCATTTCGTTCTTCATCTTTGTTTTTTTTTCCGTCTGCTAAATGTTACTTCAGCACAGAGCTTGAACTACTCCGAACTGCATTGTCTTTCACTTTCCGTAAGCACGTGCAGTTTTGGCTTCCTAGGGTGTCTGCAGCACGGTAGAGTTGATTTTGATAAAAGTGCAGATGTATGAAAGCAGAGAGTAGCTACCTTCACGGATGTTGTTGCGTGTGGGGACATTAATATTAAATTTAACGATTAACACAGAAGTCATTACCCCTTTTTCTGCAGCCTCAACTCCCCCCCCCAAGCCCCGCCTTTTTAGAGATGGGCTTGTGACAGGTGACTGTTTGAGTCAGTTCTTCCTCCTTTAGCTTGCTTTGTCAGAGAGTAAGTTTCCCTGAGTTGGAGGACACGTATAAGCCGAATGGGCTTCTTATCCGGAATATATAAAGCATCATCTGAGACCAAGGCTAGTGATTCACTCTACAGCATTTGTGGTGTTGAGGATGCCATGGCATTATCGATTGTTTTACTGGAATTGTAAGATAAATTGCTACTAACCGATAGCAACTGGTATGGTGGTGCTAATTGGAGCAACTGCAAAATGTCTACCAGTGCTGAGTACAGGTAAGCCTTGCACTTTTAGCCTGGTGCACTCTGCATGGTAGAAAGAACTTAGTGGTGTAAAGGACATCAGTTTGGCCTGATGTTGTCAGCTAAAATATATATATATATATATATATATTTTTTTTTTTTTTTTTTTTTTTTTTTTTTGCAGCCTTTCACTGGAAAAATTATTTTTGAGCTTTAATGTCGAGATCAGGCTTGGGGATCCTAGGACTTGCCCTTTGTCCATTTCTGCCCATGTTCTGATCTGGAATGTAGGCATTTTCCATCGGGAAGAAGCTGTGCATCCCACATGAGGAGAACACAAACTCCACTTCTCCAGATTTTTTTTTTAAGAATTTGGCCCGGAAGCTCCTGAACTTGGGTCGGTTCGCCATGCCTGTGGTGCACCCAAGAGACTAATCATGAAAAACTGTAATTCCCTTCAGTAGAGTGTTGAAGCTTCACCGACGTTCTTCACAGGAATTAGTTGCACTTGCTTGGGAAGATACTTGATTAGCAGTGGTATTCTTAATCATGTTATATATCAAGAAAAACTGATGGGCAGAGTAGAAAGGCCGGGAGGTGGCCAGATAGGCTTTTGATCATTTAAATTTGTGTTTGAGACCACATTTCTGTTTTATGATTTCTAAAGTAAATAATTCAGGACGAATCTTTATGCCCAGTGTGAGTATGGAATGTGATTCATGCTAACGTTATGAGATAATTGAAGCAGATGGCATTGGTGAATTCAAGATGAGGCACTTTATGTCCACAGAAGAATGTAAGAATATGTAGATATTAAATGGGTGCATGTGAAGCAGAAACAGTGACATTGCTGTGGGACAAATGGACTTTTTAAATACTACGTAATTCTGTTTGGTTCCTTCCTTCCCACTCCTCGCTTGCAGAATTGTTTTTCAAAGGGGAAAGAAAGAAATTAACTTTTGTACTCTGATCTGGAGCTGGCTCATCATACAAAAAGAGGCTGAGTGTACTCCCCCACCTTTGGCGTTGTGATGGAAACTGGAACCGATTGGATGCCATGCCTCAGATCCTTGTTGGAAAATTGATTTTAAGTGTTTTTATATTTTCTTCTAGAAAAGTGTACATTGAATGAAATGAATATCCCCACTCACATCATTCCTTTCTGTACTCCTGGAATAGTTGGAAGATTCTCCCAATGACCTTCTGGATGCCCCACTTCCTCACCAAAGCCGTACGGTTAGGGTTAGTAAGCTATGGGCTTATTACGTTGGTGCCAGAAGCATGGCGACACTTGCAGGCCTCCCCCAGCACAATCCTTGAACTATTGGTGGCTGATGCAGAACAATGCATTTCACTGTATGTTCTGATGCTACGGGTAACCAATAAAGCTCATCTTTCATCTTTAGATTCAGCAGTAGAATCCAGAGTGGGGTAAAATCATCCTTTCATTTCTGGAACCGAAAGATGGGTTGAGATTTTGAGCGCAAATTCCTGTCAGCTTGAGTGAACTGTGGCTTTCAGCTCCAAGCCAGCATTTGTGGCCCTGATCCCATCTTGTAGACTCGTGTCTGCCTCCTTGACTGGTTCAGGCGGGTGTTCATCCTGTGGAATTTTTCAAAGAACAGCAAGTTTCCCTTGGAGGAGTACTGTGCTTCTGGAAACAGGAAACAGATAAGCATCCTGTAGTGTATAGAATGGCTAATGAGCCTCCTTTCGGAGATGCAACAGGGTGGTAAATTGTCCATAAGACACAGGAGCAGAATTAGGCCATTTGGCCATTGAGTCTGCTCTACCATTGCTACGTGGCTCATTTATTATCCCTCTTAACCCCATTTTAAAACCTATCAACATCTGATTTAAATATACCCCGTGATTTGGCCTCCATAGACATCTGTGACAATGAATTACACAGATTCACCGAGCTCTGGCTAAAGGAATTCCTCCTCATCTCTGCTCGATGGGAGCATCCTTGTAATCTGAGGCTGTGCCCTCTGGTCCTACACTCCCCAACTATTGTATCTTTACTTTAAGAGTGGTTTCTTGCCATAGGTTCAGACTGTTGCATCTGGTGATTGTGTATGTATAAACACAAGCACTCTGTTACAGTTACTAAACTGGAAAAGCCGAGGAGCAATTTAGACCAAAATACTTAGAGCGACTGCTGCCTAAAAACTTGAGCCAGCATTTCTTCTGAATAATGCAGTTTTTCCCCTCTGCACTGTTACACCTCAGTATACAATGTGCCTTGCAAGTTGCTGTCAGAAGCAAGATGGGGCATAAAGTTGAATGCCAGTGGCTAGCATTGGACAAGATGCCATATATCCAATGGATAAGGCAGAAGAGGTAAACAGTCCTAATGCTGTATTCCTGATGCTGGGCCGGGGTGCAGGGAGTGAAATCAAGAAAGAGCCAAAAGTAATTGCTCATTCCCCAAAATGCAAGATCATCAAAAGCCAATCCACCTCGTATTAAAATTACATCATGGTTTGTGACTTTGGAGTTTTGAACATAGAACAGTACAGCACAGGAACAGGCCCTTCAGCCCATAGTGTTGTGCTAAACCAGCTAAAAAGCAAATCAAAAGCCACTCAAACACGAATCCCTCCTACCTACATAATGCCCATATCCCTCCTTCCTCGCATCCATTGCCTGTCTGTCTCATAAAAGCCTCTAATGTATTTGCCTCTACCATCATACCAGGCAGCGTATTCCAGGCATCCACCACTCCGAGTAAAAGAGCCTACCCCTCAGATCCCCTTTGAACCAACCCCCCTCGCACCCTCAGTGCATGCCCTCTGGTATTTGACATTTCAACTCTGGGAAACCGATAACTCCCTGTCTACTCTATGTCTGTCATAATCTTATAAACCTTTATCAGATCTTCCCTCAGCCTCCAGCGCTCCAGAAAAAACGACCCAGGTTTATCCAGCCTCTCCTGATAGCACATGATCTGTGAACGGGGCAGCATCCTGTTAAACCTCTTCTGCACCCTCTCCAAAGCCTCAACGTCCTTCCTATAGTGGGGTCTTTTTGCAAGCTTTAAGCTTTGGGATACTTTACACTGTCTCATTAGCAGACTAAAATGCTTAATTCTAAGTACAGATGGTCAAAATGAATGTTTAAAGCAGAAGTGTTAACAGCAGACTATTCATTACAAGAGGTCAGCCTGCAGTTCTGCAAGGTGGACACTAGCCACCTGATGTATGTATCCCCCACTGATTTAGCTGTTGGATTGCAGAACCATCGACTGCCCTCAGCTGTTAAAGGTAAATTTTATTTTCATTGTGTATTATAAACCTAAAATATAATGGCACATATAGATTTGACAAAGATAAGCAAGGCTGACGAGTAATGTGGAATGCGCTGCAAGCAATTATAACGCAGACGTCCATGCTAATGAGAAGGAATAAAGCACAAGAGTGGTTCGGCTGCAAGTTGTGCTTCTAGACTAAGGAAAATAAGTATTGGGAAAAAGAGATATGCATTGACTAACTGGTTGAGAAACACCCCTTGCACAGAGATTGTTGTGCCAATGTTTTTCTTTGGACATCTATCTTTGGTAAGATTTCCCCTATGAAGAGAAAAGACCCTGGTGTTCAAACTGCTTTTTTTTTAAGAAACCAGTTTCAATCTATTTTTGATTTTATGGGCTTTAGTTGTTAATGAAGCAGATTGGTTGGGCTTTAACCTGTGGTATCCTGAACTTTGTTGTACTCATTGAACACACTTATCTGCACGATTTTGTGCTGTGCCTCCGACTGCCGGGAAGCTGACGGTAACCCTCAGTGCAACCCTAATGCTGCTGAACCTCTGCTTCCTGGGGTGGATGTAAAAGATTTCATCGCTTGGTTCCAGGCACAGCAGTGTGTTCTGATGTCTTTTTCCCCCCTTAGTAAACATAAGTCATAGTCATACTTTATTGATCCCGGGGGAAATTGGTTTTCGTTACAGTTGCACCATAAATAACAAATAGTAATAGAACCATAAATACTTAAATAAAAAAGGAGTAATCAGGACATTTATACATTCAATGGCCACTTTGTTACATACGCCTGTACACCTGATGGCTAATCCAAATGTCTAATCAGCCAATCACATGACAGCAACTCAAAAGCATAAAAGCACAACAGATGTGGTCAAGAGGTTCACTTGTTCAGATTAAACATCAGATTGGGGAAGAAATGTGATCTAAGTAACTTTGACTGTGGAATGATTGTAGATACCAGCTGGGGTGGTTTGAGTATCTTAGAAACTGCTGATCGTCTGGAAATTTCACACACAACAGTCTCTAGGGTTTACAGAGAATGGTGCGAGAAACAAAAGATGACATCCAGTGAACGGCAGTTCTGTGGGTGAAAACATCTTGTTAATGAGAGAGGTCAGAGGAGAATGGCCAGACTGTTTCAAGCTTACAGGAGGGCAATAGTAACTCAGATAACCTCGAGTTATGACAGTGTTGTGTAGAAGAGCATCTCTGAACAAATAAGATGTTGAACCTTGAAGTGGATGGACTACAGCAGCAGAAGACTACAAACACTCAGTGGCCACTTTATTAGGTACAGGAGCTACCTAATAAAGTGGCCGCTGAGACTATATCATTGGATATCCTTGCTGCCTGTGTGAATGGCAGCTTTCTTTGAATTCTAAAAGTAAATGTATTCAAAAAATTAAGAAATAAAAATAGAAAATCCTGGAACCATTCAGCAGATTGGGTACATTTTGTTGATGTGTCTCAGACCTGAAACTTTAACTCTTTTCTCAAGTGTTTCTAGCACGTTCTGTTTTGGTTTTAGATTTCCAGCATCTCAGTTTGCACTTTTAAAAATAATTGGTGGTAAAGTGGATTAGGACATACAAGGTTGTGAAATGATCATTGTAAGGTCAATTCATTCTTCCTCTTTCTCTCTGTCCTAAGAAAACTGACTTGGAGTGAAGCTTTGATACTCGTGCAGTAATTGATCTATTTACCCCTGGGTAGGAAAGGAAGATCCAGGGAGTGACCTTTCAGTCTCTGGCTAGCAACTGGTGGGATCGATCTGCCTGCCTTAATGAAATGGATTTGTGTTCATTGTTTCTGAGAATAGATAACACCTCTGAAGGGGTCCTGAAATTGAAGGATGTGCAATATGAAACTGAAAATACAGTATGTTGTGTGTTTGTACAGTTGGATACCAGGTCTGTGGCTACAGAAAGTCATTTTCCAAAAAACTTAACATCTGGGGGTATTGTCCCACTAGGATGTTTTTTATTTTAAAAAATCCCTTTCAAATAAAAGATCCCATGTTAAAAACCCTAAAATTCAGGGTAATGATGGGAAAATACCTGATATTATAAGCATCTTTTGGTGATTGTTTATTGAAAGTTCACTAGCCAACCTATCATGAAAGTAGCACATTGATTCATATTTAAGTTGCTATTGCAAATCATCTGTACTAGGAAAGAGCCAGTATGTAGGTTCTTCCCCAGTGGAGCATCCAGAGGAAACCCACGAGGTCATGGGGAGACTGAGAAACTTACAGAGGAAACCCATGCCAAAATGGGGAGAACGTACAAACACCTTTCAGACAGTGGTGGGAATTGAAGCTGGGTCGTTGTATATGGGAGTCTGTTATAGGAGTCAAACTGAACACACTGGAGGCTGTGGTAGAACCAAAGACCCTATGGGAAACCCTAGCAACTCTGGACAGTGTTTCCCACCCTGTGCGTGCCACCTTGGCTGAACAGCGGAGCACTTTTAGTAACAGACTAAGACAAGTGCACTGCTCCAAAGAGCGCGATATGAGGTCATTCTTACCCTTAGTCACTGGGCGCTATAATGAGTCAGCCTATAACCAGGGAAGTGATGACCCCCTCCTATTAGACTGTTTGAGGTAACTTATCTTTTATTCTTTCTTTCTTCTCTTCTAATATTTGTATATCTGTGCATTTGTAATGCTACTGTGATTCTGTAATTTCCTTTGGGATCAATAAAGTATCTATCTATCTATCTGTTAATGGTATGCTAACCACTACCCTAAATTATTTCCTCGAGCCTTTATCTGGCCTGTTTCACTGTGCTCTCAGATAGTCTTCTACTTGGGATATTGCAGGCTGAGGCTAAGATGCTTATAATAGAATGCACATTTAAAAGTGCTGCAGTTTCAGTCCTCATGACAGAAGGCAATGTCTCAGCCTGCTTCTGCTGAGCACCCACAATTTTCATTTAGTTAACAGAACTGGGTGGGTGTAATGCATACTGAGAAATCCTTGTGTGCATTCCCAAAGATCTACTCATCTCAACTTTAGTCTTTTGGCAGAGGTTTGTGTGTCAGAGATTACTTTAGGGCACTGTGGGTGCTCCCCTACACCTGCCCCTGTTCGCTGTCCCAAACACTCTTTAGAAACAGAAACATAGAAAAACATACAGCACAATACAGGCCCTTCAGCCCACAAAGCTGTGCCGAGCATGTCCCTACCTTAGAACTACCTAGGCTTTACCCATAACCCTCTATTTTTCTAAGCTCCATGTAGTCATCCAGGAGTCTCTTAAAAGACCCTATCAGTTCTGCCTCCACCACCGCCGTCGGCAGCCCATTCCACACACTCACCACTCTCTGCGTAAAAAAAATCCCTGACATCTCCTCTGTACCTACTTCCAAGCACCTTAAAACTATGCCTTCTCGTGCTAGCCAATTCAGCCCTGGGGAAAAGCCTCTTTTGATTATCCACATGATCAATGTCTCTCATTATCTTGTACACCTCTATCAAGTCACCTCTCATTCTCCGTTGCTCCAAGGAGAAAAGGCTGAGTTCACTCAACCTATTCTCATAAGGTATGCTCCCCAATCCAGGCAACATCCTTGTAAATTTCCTCTGCACCCTTTTTATGGTTTCCATATCCTTCCTATAGTGAGGCGACCAGAATTGGGCACAGTACTATAAGTGGAGTCTGACCAGGGTCCTATATAGCTGCAACATTACCTCTCTCATTACCTCTTTGTATTCAGGCAGTCTGCTAATTTTTGTATGCTAGGTTTACCATGAAAGGTTTGGGTGTGAGATGATGTACCAAAATGATGCAAATTGGCCTTAACCAAGAATGGAAAAAAATGAAGGAAGGGATAGTTGTCATCTGATAATTGTCATATTAATGCAGAAGTAGTTGAAGTTTAAATATCTGAACAGATAATGACAATAGCCAGCTGGTGGTGTAATGGCTTCCGCACTGGACTTTGAGATGAGTGGTTCCAGGTTCGAATCCGGCCGGCTCCCTGCATGCTTTCAATCTGTGCTGGGTGAGTGCTGAGCTAGCAACTGTAAATAAATGTGAAAAATGCTAAAGAAACAGCAAGATTGCTACCCAATGCACCATAAGGTTCATAAAGGAACAAGAATAGTGACAAGACATTTCATACCAAAAGCACTACTTGGACAATTGTGCTGCCAAGAACCAGTTATACCTTGTCCAATTTCCCAACCACAGAGCAGAAGATAATGTGAAATAATCTACTTGGATTGAAGTTGCAAATAAATTATATGCACGCAGGCATTCAGACATAATGGATTAAAGCAATGACTTGAATGAGGAAGTAGTTCAAGCTATTTCATTGCCGGTAAGATCAATAGAATACCCATTTAGATCCTTCCACTGCATCAACAGGTCTGGGGAAAGTTTGATAAGCAGTGATATCCATGTGCATCAGGGGCATAAAGTGAGGTTGCAAAATATAATCTGTATTACCTTACATTTAGAAGGTTGTATGTTGATCTAATTGTATTCAATATGATACAGGTTAACAACAGAGCAGACACTCTCTCTGCTATAGATATCCCTCTGTTTATGAAAGAAAGATATCTATACCAGAGGAAGCATTCCAGCATTTCTGGAAAATATTTTACATGAATTATGAATATTTTGAAGTCATGTACTGCTTTGGGCAGACTGGTGTATTTTGTAGTTCTGTGTAATTTGTTATGGCAAAAAATGGATTTGTAATTTATTCTTTGCTATATCTGAAAGAGTCTGTAGTGTTATAATGAGAATTCACAATGGTACACTTGTAAATGGAGGAATCCTCACTTAGGTGGCACCATTTTTAAGTAGGACCAGTAGTCCCCAGTTTATGACAGGGTTTCATTGCTGAGAACTGTTTATGACTTGAACTGTTTGCAAGTCAGAAATGACTTATGGGAGAGGAGCGGAGAAACAGCTTGATGGAAAAGCAAGTGGGCATGGGAAGAGCATCTGCCAGCTGGCCTCAATAATTCAGCAAGTGCATGAGTTTGTTCATTGTTCCCAGCTTTGCTTTGCTCAACCAGCCTCTGATAGTTGTGATTCTGGGAATGGGGAGAAAAGACAGGTGGAAATGGCCCGTTTCCACCCAACAGACCGTACCTGCAGCTCTAGAGAAGCCAGCAAAACCATCCCAATGATATGTATGAGATGGTGTTTGTAACTTGGAGAGGACTTATAGTGTTCAGTAGTGAAACTGGGAACCATATTTTCACCATATTAGAATTCTGAAAAGGTGTAAAATGCAAAAAAATATGTTTTTTTTCAAAAGACTCCATGCAGGATTATTGAATTTTTTTATTTATTTGTTGAGATACAGCATGGAATAGGCCCTTCCCGCCCTTCGAACCGTCCAGCAGACCCACTGATTTAATCCTGACCTAATCACAAGACAATTTACTATGACCAATTAACCTACCAATCAGTTCGACTTTGGACTGTATGAGGAAACCGGAGCACCCAGAGGAAACCCACGTGATCACAGGGAGTACGTACAGGTTCCTTACCAAGCAGCGGCAGGAATTCAAGAGATAAATAGTTTTGCTCCTGATTATAGAGCTTAACACATTGAAGACTGGCTCCAGTAATTCTAGTCTACCTAGTAGAATTGTTGAATTAGAGGTAAAACTGCCCTTCAAGAGTTAAAAAGACCAGAAGTTTAGAGAGAGGAGGGAATCAGTTTTAAAATATTTCAAGCAATTGAAGTAAGTGCCATTGATTGGTTGCAACAGTCCAATCATCTCTCTATGAAAATCAATGTGACCAGAATAATTGAGGAAGTTCAACTGGAGGGTATTGTTAATGTTCTGAACGCTTACAAGAGACGGCATTGTAATCTTTTAGCTTGCCATATTTTGTGGTATTAATAGTTTGACTTGGTTCTCACAAGACAAGTTTTACAAGAAATTTGGACTACTGCTGCTTGGAAGTTTGCTAGCCTGCTAGGATTCCCCATTTCCTCATGAAATTAAATATTAGTGTCTGGACAGCATTTCAAGAAACTAGAACAATTGTGGGAGCATTAATCAGGTGGATAAACATAACTTTAAAACTTTGAAGATGAGCATTTGCTGACTTAATTAGAAACCCTCACTAGTCTTTGGAGCATTAATAGTCCACCTGTGATGTTGGTCACTGCAGTCACAAGTTTGGAAGTAGGAGGATCCCATTGATGGGGTGGATATTTCTGAGTAGGTAGATTTGATGGAGTGCTGTTCCACCAAAATTGTTACTCCGTGCACAATCTAACATTAGGGAAGGAACTAAAGACCATTTGTCCTTTGTTTATAATAAAACCTATCTTATTTCCCCCTGGTAAAAGTTGATGTATTTTTGAGAATCTCTTTTGGACACATTTGTACTTGTTGTAGCTTCTGCAACTGGATTAAGTTGTTTCAAATTTTACTTGGGATGTATTTTTCATCACCTTGCAACCCTTTCACTGCTGCTGTGGTGGAGGAACGAGGACCTTCACTGGCTCTGGTATGTATTAACGTTTCATAAAAAGGGAGCCTTTTCTGGTTGGCAGCCAGTGACTAGTGCTGTTCCTCAGGGGTCTGTGCTGGCACTGCTTCTTTTTACATTATATGTCAATGACTTTGATGACAGAATTGATCGCTTTGTGGCCAGGTTTGTGGATGATATGGAGATAGGTCGAGGGGCAGATAGTTTTCAGGAAGTAGAGATGCTACAGAAAGACTTAGACTAATTAAGAGAAAGGGCAAAGAAGTGGCAGCTGGAATACAGCAAAGTGTATGGTCATGCACTTTGGTAGAAGAAATAAAAGGGTAGACTATTTTCTAAATGGAGAGAAGATTCAAAAATATGAGGTGCAAGGGGACTTGGGAATCTTCGTGCATGATTCCCCAAAGGTTCATTTGCAGGTTGAGTCAGTGGTGAGGAAGGCAAATGCAATGTTAGCATTAATTTCAAGAGGACGAGAATATAAAAGCTCGGATGTAATGTTGAGGCTTTATAAAGCTCTGTTGAGGCCTCACTTGGAGTATTGTGTGCAGTTTTGGGCCCCTTATCTAAGAAAGGATGTGCTGACATTGGAGAGGGTTCAAAAGAGATTCACGAAAGTGATTCCGAGATTGAAAGGCTTATTGTGTGAGGAACAATTGATGCCTCTGGGCCTCTACTGACTAGAGTTCAGAAGAATAAGTGGTAACCTCACTGAAACCAATTGAATGTTGAAAGGCCTCGAAAGAGTAGATGTGGAGAGGATTTTTTCTATAGTGGAGGAGTCTAAGACCAGAGGACACAGTCTAAGAATACAGAGGCATCCTTTTAGAACGGAGATGAGGAGGAATTTCTTTAGCCAAAGAGTGGTGAATCTGTGGAATTCGTTGGCACAGGCAGCTGTGGAAGCCAAGTCACTGGGTATTTTTAAGGCAGAGGTTGATAGATTCTTGATTAGTCAGGGCTTGAAGTGATATGGGGAGAAGACAGAAAATTGGGGCAGAGAGGGAAAATGGATCAGCCATAATTAAATGGCAGAGCAGACTTGATGGGCCAGGTAGCCTAACTTTGCTGCTATATCTTATGGTCTTATAACAGTGCAAAGAAAGGGGTATGCAATTCATATGCCATCATAAGTCAACACAGGATTTTACAAGCTCATTCTTAGTGATCTAGAATATAAGTCAGTTGATAAATCAAAATCTTTCCAGTCTTATTTTTAGTGGAATCTGCATCGGGTATGTTCAATGAATTTGGTCTCATACTGTTCAGATTAGTCTTCAGCGTCTCGTTTTCTGTCTTTCATTAATGGTGGATTAGCTCTGGAAAGTGAGAATGGCCTTATAATATGGACGCTTACATCCTGTTTCAAGCTAACTGCGATCTTGTGCTGCTTCCTTATCAGATGGATATTTTGTGCAGTTTCCTGTATGCTCGTACAAGAACCTAAATTACAACAGCCTGTTTGAGGAAGGCCAAACGAAAAGGAATATGCAGATAGGGCCAAGGTTTACAATTGCATTGCATGAATGTGGTTGTTATATTGCTAATCACTTCAAGAGTCCTTTTGAGTATAAATGGAAATGGAACACTGGACTTAATCCTCTTAGAGGGATCAGAAGTGGAGAGAGTGAGCAATTTCAAATTCCTGAGTGTCAATATCTGTGAGGACCTAAACTGGTCTCAACATATCGATGCAGCTACAAAGAAGGCAAGACAGCAGCTATATTCCTTTAGGAGTTTGAGGGGCTTTGGTTAGTCATCTAAAATACTCGAAAACTTCTACAGATGTACCATGGAGAGCATTCTGACTGGCTGCATCACCATCTGGAATGAGGGGGCTACTGCACAGGATTGCCTCCATAGTATCCAAGACATCTTCAAGGAGCGGTGCCTCAGAAAGGCAGTGTCCATTATTAAAGACCCCACATCACACAGGCCGTACCCTCTTCTCATTGCTACCATCAGGAAGGAGGTACAGAAGTCTGAAAGCACATACTCAGCGATTCAGGAGCAGCTTCTTCCCCTCTGCCATCCGGTTTCTGAATGGACATTGAACCCTTGGACACTACCTCACTTTTTTTTTGTTATTTCTGTTTTTGCACTAATTCATTTATGTATTTATTTTTCTATATTAATCTTGTATTGCATTGTACTGCTGCCGTTGTTAACAAATTTCACGACATAAGCTGGTGATATTGAACCTGATTCTGATTCTCATGTTAATTGGGAAGCGGCATTTCTCCTGACTGGCATTGCAAGTAATCTGGATTGTAAAATTGACTTGCCCTGCAGAAACAATTGTACACCACTCCATTAGAGCAAAGTATCCCATGAGGTGGCCTGCTGCTGTCCCCTCTGGAGCCTTCCATTGTTTCTTACCAGAGAAAGTTTTCAGACTGCTTTCATCTGCAGCAACTTTTTGTCCCTGATGTATGGAGTGAAGTGCAACAGCGTCTATTTTTAGACTTAAACCATTACGTGTCTTGGGCAGGGAGTTTGCACTTTATCAAATGAGACATGCGCTGAAGTAGGAGAGTGAAGACCTAAAATAGCCAGCTTCAGATTGAAAAGCAGAAGCTGTCCAAAAATTGCTGGGACCCAGTAGCCACGGGGCGGTGGGGGGTTGTTGTTGGTGGTTGTAGTGAGGAGATACAGTTCATGTAGGTCATATTTGGACGCTAGTAATAGGCAGCATCAGAATCGGAAATAATTGTATTTTAACGTAACAAGGAATAATAAGTGATGCGCAGTTTTCTATTAAGTAGGTTGTAACTGAGGTTTGAACCTCCGGATTTTCCATTTGTGGACCTCATCTCTGCAGTTAACTCTGCTGTGTCTATGTCTATAAAATCTTCAAGTACTGTTGCGGTTTGCAAAGGAAGGTCATAACTCGAAGTGGACGTCAGCCATTAATTTAGCTTCCAATATGTTATTGGTGAGCTCGCAGTTGAGCTGGGTTTTGAATCAGTTTGCTTTTCAGTTTTACTTTAAAATGATCCTTTGTTGTACTTAAGTATCATATGATTAAAGTGTGACTTGGAAGCACACAATCCATCAATAACTAAGTCCCTGATGTATATAGAATTCCTGGCTTGCATTATACACAGCGTTCCTTGGCTGGCATTTCGCTCTGGAAGTCATGATGACTGCATAGGTTTGGTATTGGCTTTGTAGGGATTGGTATCCCTGAGAATGAAAGCATGGCATGAAATTACACACTTCAGCC
Source organism: Mobula birostris (assembly GCF_030028105.1). Classification (NCBI taxonomy): domain Eukaryota; kingdom Metazoa; phylum Chordata; class Chondrichthyes; order Myliobatiformes; family Myliobatidae; genus Mobula; species Mobula birostris. The sequence continues at coordinate 13,416,532 of NC_092380.1, read as the reverse complement.
TAGTTAAGGAAAATACCTAGCAGGTCAGGTAGTATCTGTGGGGGGGAAGAGAGAAACAAAGTTTTTAACTGACATCCTATCTCGAGGATTGTCCAGTTTCTGATGCAAGCTGGAGAGGCTGGTTGTCCAACGTTGTTGAATTTGCTGTTTAGTCTTAAGGGTTGTACATGCCTGGTTGGTGTTCCTCAAGCCCAAGCGTTGTAATAGTGCTGTGGGTCTAATGGCAGTTTCCTCCAGGTGCTCCGGTTTCTTCCCACATTGCAAAGACACAGTTAAGGTTAGTGAGTTGTGAGCATGCTACGTTGGCACTAGAAGTGTAGCAACAATTGTAGAGTGCCCAGCACAATCCTTGCTGATTTGATTTGATGCATGTGTTTCGATGTATGGTGATTTACAGTAACAGGTGACTGAACTCAAGGTCACTCCTGGACTGACTGTCAGAAATGGTTATTTCTCTCTAGATTGCTAATAGTCAAGGCCCATGAATACAGACAGAGTTGACAAATCGTGATTGCTACAGGCTTGGGTTTTGGGAAACTTGATGATCACAAAAAGAGGGAAGCAACTTTTTATGTCTAAAATGTCTTTCTCTCTTTGTCAGCCGCTGAGTCCTCTCAATTTCAATAAGATCTTCTGCCATTCTTCTAAAGTTCTGTGAATACAAGCCTAGTCAATCTAATCTAATGTGCAGGAAGTTGCAATTTGGTGGAACAGCCCTCCATCAAACTCAAGAGTAAACTCCAGCTACCTACTCAAAAATATCCACCCCACCAATGGGATCCTCCTACTTCCAAACTTGTTTCTACAGTGACCGCCTTCAGAGGTGGACTACTAATGCCCCAAAGACTAGTCAGGTTTTCAACATTTGAGTTTGTAATTAAGTCAGCAAATCTAATCTCTCTCCAACCTACTGTCCTGCTCTCCCAGAAATCAATATGAACCCTTGAACTCCTTTTTTCTGTCAGATATGTACTTTCTTGAGTAAGGAGCCTATAATTGTACCCAGTTCCGGGTGTCATCTCACCAAGGACCTATATAATTATAGCTAGATGAAGGGTCTCAACTGGCCATTTCCCTCTCCAGATTCTGCCTGACCCACTGAATTCCGGTGATTTTTCCTCTTACATTCCAACATCTGCAGTCTTTCCTATCTCCATCTTAATTGTTTTTAGACTTCCTTGTTCCTGTACGCAAAACTTCTTGAATTAAAGACTAAAGTCCACACAAGATTATTAATCCATTCTCATTGTACATTGTCCAATTTAGTCTGTCTACTTGTTCTGTTTGCTACACTTAAAATGAAGGAGTTCACAGTTATCAGTACACCACAAGACCTAGGTGACATAACTAGTCATTTTGAGCCAGACAGTGTTCACACCACAAGTGCCAGGTAGTTGTCTTCAAAAGTAAGTCTAGTCTTGTACCTTCAATATTCTCAGTGTTACCCCAAGCTGAGTCCAACATCCCCATCCTGAGGAGTGATGGGAAATGGTAAGAAATAACCATATTTCACCTGAACTGCCTCAACTACAAGAATAGGCGTTGCCAGTATTTCCGGTGGTGAGGGTATCATCCTATGACTCCACCCCCCCCCCCACCCCCAGACTTTTCCGCAATCTCAAAATGCCTGTTCGAAGTAAGATGGAATTGCATGGATGAGTGCAGCTCCAACAATGCTGTACAATCTCAGCCCCATTCAGGACATATCAGCCTGTTTTAATTGACATCTCATCTGCCTTCCTAAATATTAATCCCCTCCGGACTGTGTAATACTTAGAAAATGCACTGCAGCTTTTTGTCTCGGTGACTGTGACAGGGCCACTCAAATACCTTTGCCTCCTAGACAAACATGGAAGCCTCTTCAAAGTTCAAACTAAATTTATTATCAACATACCGATATATGTCATCATATCAGAATCAGGTTTAATATCACCAGCGTATGTCGTGAAATTAGTTAACTTTACGGCAGCAGTACAATGAAATGCGTGATTAATAACTATAGAGGAAAAAAAACTGAATTAGGTAGATAGGTAGATACTTTATTGATCCCAAAGGAAATTACAGTATCACAGTAGCATTACAAGTGCACAGATATATAAATATTAGAAGAGAAGTAGAAAGAATAAAAAATAATTTACTTTGAACAGTCTAACAGGAGGGGTTTATCACTACGCCGGCTATAGGTTGACTCATTATAGAGTCTAATTGCTCAAGGTAAGAATAATCTCATATATGGTGTTCATGGGTTCATAGTGGTCTTTAGAGCAGCGCAACTGTCTTAGTCATTACTACAAGTACCCCTCTTTTCAGCCAAGGTGGCATGCAGAGAGGGTGAGAAACATTGTTCAGAATTGCCAGGATTTTCCATAGGGTTCTTTGTTCCACCATAGCCTTCAGTGTGTCCAGTTTGACTCCTATAACTGAGCCTGCCTTTCTAATCAGTTTATTGAGCCTGTTGTCATCACCCTTGTTGATGCCATTGCCCCAGCAAACCACCGCACTGAAGATTATACTGGTGACAACAGACTGGCAGAACATGTGAAGGAGAGGCTTGCATATTCCAAAGGACCTCAGTCTCCTCAGGAAACAAAGGCGACCCTGGCCCTTCTTGTACACAGTCTCTGTGTTGGTGCTCCACTCAAGTCGGTCATTTTATATATACATAGTTAAGTTAAAATGTGTGTTCGTCCATCGTCAATGTCGATGAGGACCTCGACACCATTATTGATGGTGTCGAGACTAGCGCGTGACTTGGATTTAAGTGAGGGAGAGTTGTGCAGCGTCAGCCTCACTCTCTCTTCCCAATTCCCATCTGGATCCAGTGGCAAGACAGAGTCTAGATGGCTTAAGTTAAAATAAGTAGTGCCAAAAAAACAATAAAAAAGTGGTGAGGTGGTGTTCATGGGTTCAATGTCTATTTAGAAATCAGGTAACGGAGGGGAAGAAGCTGTTCCAGAACCGCTGAGTGTGTGCCTTCTTTATAAGTATAAAGTGAGTAGAGCAGGGGTTAAGTATAAATCTTGTAGTGCACCTGTGCTGATGGTGATTGTGAGGAGATGTTGCTTCATGACCAATCTCTCAAAGCTCTTCATCACAGTGTATGTAAGAAGGATAGTCATTGAAACTGGTTACCATGTTCTTCTTGAGCTTGAAGTCTTTTTGAAGCAGTTTGGTACCTCAAACTGCTGAAGAGAGAGGTTAACAATGTCAATAAACACTCCAGCCACTTGATTAGCACAGATCTTCATTATTTGGCTAGGTACACTGTCTGGGCCAGATCCTTTCTGTCAGTTTACTGTCTGAAGAGTTCTTTCATGTTGGCTTCAGAAACAGAAATCACAGGGTTGTCGGGAGCTCTGGTAGTCTGTGAAAGTGCCACCCTATTCTGTCAGTCAAAGCAAGCATAAAAGACATTGAGCACATCTGGAGCAAAGTGTTGTTGTCACGTGTTGCTTGTAAGATGACTTTCTGGAGGTCACACCTGGGCCTCTTCCTTGGATCGCGTGTCCTGAACACCACCAATCTAGCCCTCAGAAGATTGTGGATCTCATGGTTCATCTAGGGGCTCTAGTTGAGGAAGACTTGGAAAGCTTTTATGGGGACATGCTTGTCCACAAGTGTCTTTGTAAAGTCCATGACAGGTGTGGCATATTCATTCAGGTCATCTGAGTCCTTGACCATGACCCAATCCTGTAGCTGCTCCTCTGCTTTCTGTAAACACCTCTTTGTTGTCCTGTAGTTTTCCCTCCAAGTTGCACACTTTTCTGGCTTGCAGATATACCCTTGTTCCTTCACCTTTGCTGGACCTAATCTGAGACAACCTTCTCAGTATTACTGTGGAATACCTTCACTAGAAGGATTGTTACATTTCAAAATTACAGCCCACCACAGTGGTGGACAATAATTGCTAATCATACTGGCAACAGAGTGGTGGGGTGGAGATCCGTCTCTACCAAAGGAGGTGTAAGGTGTTCCTTCCCTCCGCTAGCCTGCAGGTTGCCCTTGGGCAAGGTATAGTACCTGTTTAGCCTCCCCACACCCCCGATCAGGGCCATGGGAGCAGTTTGTGGGTGGCCATATGAGCGGCTAGTGCAAATCACAAGTCCTGGTTAGGCAACCACTGACCCCAGGCAGACAATCTCTGAAGAGATGGCTGGGGTTACCCATCTTGTAAAGACAATGAAGAAGGCTTTCTGTAGAAAATTTGCCAAGAACAATCTTGGTCATGGAGACCGTGATCGTCCATGTCATACAACACAACACATAATGATGATGATGATAATAGTTTGAAGGAAAGACTGGGGTAAGATCTCCTCCACTGTTTGGAGGTTAGGGAGGGAAAATATCAATTGGGAATAAAATACCCTGTAGAGTCTTGATTTCATTTACCCAAATATACGGAAGAGGAAGCACATTAGGATAGCATATTGTACTGAACAAATGATTATGAAGTTTCCGGCCGGCACTGTAGTACTAGTTAAAGCTAAAGAAGGCAGTGGAGGGAAGTTTAAAGTCAGAGGATGACGGGTAATAATTTGACCTTTCCTCCAGACCTAAGATTTTTTTGTGGAAGCAGATTTCAAGGATTTCAGAATTTTAGAATTTGATTCTGAGATCTTTTAATGCAACTGGTGTAAAAACAAAGCCAAGTCTGTAAATCACATTGAAAGATAATGTGAAAGAAGATGAGTAATCAAATGTTTGTTGTTGAAAATTTACTGGGAGTGGCTGCTAATGTGGCAGCAGGGTGGAGCAGCTGATACAGCTGCTGCCTCTTAGCTCTGGCAACCTGGGTTTAATTCTGATCTCCAATGTTGTCTGTGTGCACTTTGCACACAATGCCAGAGACCACAAGGGTACTCCACCTGCCAAGAACTTCTCAGTCGGTAGATTAATTGGCTGCTGGTGTGGGTGGATGATATAATCTTGGATAAGTTAATGAGCTTGTGGCAAGGACAGGTTACCAGAAAAATTAATGGGGAGAATTGGGTTGTTCTTTTGGTCTGGTACACTTCAGGTTGATTGATCTCATTCAGCTAAGAGTATGCAGGATCAAAAGAACAGCACCATTCTCCCTCTAATGTTTCTGGTAAGCTTCCCTTGCTGTAAAAAAGGTGAAAGGTGTTGATGATTCTTGAGAAATTAGAGTCTCCTAGCTGAAGATCATGTGGCATTGCTTCAGGATGTGGTTGTGGCCATTGAGGACAAAGATGAAAAATGTTCTTTATGCAATGCATGGTAAATGTTTGAATTCTTTACCTAAGGAAGTTTCAGATAGTAAGTTGTCAAGTAAGTTAAAGATTGAGGTGGACCTTTAGACACAAGAGAGAATCAGTCATGATACAGTTTGAGCAGTAAATGGATCTCATATTTAAGAGGTGTATTCCTCCCTGATAGCTTCCAACTTGGATGCCAGGAACTTCACAATTTCTTTAACGGATGGTAACCACTCCGCTGTGTCTACAAATCAGATAGCAGAATTGAAAATAACTTTTCTTCTAGACTTCAAGAAGGACAACTGAGAAATTGACCTTGATTGTAGGGTCTCCATTGGCCAGAATGCTAAGAAATGAGAACAAAAGAATGAAGAACCTAAGTAGACCAACTGACCATTTTGAACCTGCTCAGCCATCCATTGGAATCATGGCTGATCATCTTCTTGGTGCCATTTTCCTGCACCTCAAATCCCTTGATCCCTTTATCAGAAATCTTTCTCTTTCTTTTCAATGAACTCATTGACCAAGCTTCCATGGCCTTTCAGGGTAGAAAGTTCAAAAGGCTCATCACCCTCTAAATGGTTAAACTCCTTCTTATTTCAGAGTGGAACAGTGACCTTACACCAGGCTGCTATGTACCATCAATCAGAGTTTGGAAGCAGCTGGTCCAGGGAACTCCTGAGATTCCAAGGGAGTCTGATTGCCTGAGGTGAATTGGGTTGTCTAAGTACCAAATGTCAGTGCCACCTTCCTTTGTGGGCAATAGGATGCCAGGTCACTGTTAACTTGACCTGTAGTTTTATTGTACTGTCAGCAGAAGATAAGGGTTGATGATTCTTGCTGGAATAATTTAAATAGCTACTATGAATTTACAGAGAAAAAAGATGAAATAAAAGAGCAACATAACTAAAGCAGATCAAAGTTAAATGATTTAAAAAAATTAGCAGGAAATTAATTGTGACAGATGTTAGGTTTCCTGTACAAGTTGAAGATTATCAAAGTACATGGAAAAATAAGGAGAAAAAGACACACTGAAGTGAAAATGTTGAAACCATATGAAGAAGGTAGAAGTCATAGAAGTTACTAATTACTGAACTTAAGGGGAAGGCCTCATCTATGGTCTGTAAACTGCTGCGGAAGTCCGAGTTAAAGTGAGAAACAGAAGTCTGGTCTGCAGAGTTGCTCTTTGATGTAACGAAAGAATTCAAAAGTAGGGTTTGGTGGCCATCATTACTAGAGCATGCTTCTGCCCAGTTCTGTGTTCAGTACAGTTTGTTGTCTAATATGATATCCAAGGGCACAGTAACATGAGAAACCCAGCTATTCGGTCAAGTAACAGAATGAATGAATTACTGGACCAATCTATGAAGGGACGGACCAATGTTTCAGAAGCAGGGTTTGGAATCCTGTTGGGGCGGCTGGGAGTTTTAAGTTTGGTTACTTATATTTTAATGATCAAAGAATGCAGCTGTTTCATTAATAATTCTTCAGGAAAGAAATCAGCTGGACTATGTGACTCCTTCAACCAGTATGGTTGATTCTTAAGTACGGTCTCAAATTTTTGAGCAAGTTGTATAATTTAGGACAAGCAATAGTTGCTCATTTAGCAAAAGATTTTCATTCTGTGAAGGAGTAAAATTTTTGCTTTCAGTTCTGCATGCTATACTTTTCTGAAGGAACAGTTACCTAGATGAAAGAGTAGTTTTATCTGTGGTGACCACATGACTAACTCCCTGATACCTAGCCTGGGGTGATGGAAGAAAATTGTTCAAGAGTTGTGCAACCAAATTGGTGCTGGTTTGGAGAAAGAGAGAGTAGCATCTAAGTATGATTATTAGTGAAGTAGAGAAAAAGTTTTTTTTAACAAGGTGTTTAATAACTTCTCCAAAACATTGGAGCCTTCTGGTGGAGCTTGGGTGAAAATGATGATTCATTTCCCTGAAGCAAGTGCTCTGCCCACTTCCCATGTTATGTTTCGGGTTCATAATGTTTTGGTCCATTTGAGAAATGGCTCTGTAACTGATCTGCCGTCTAAGTTTTATAGCAGTGTAGGTCTGTGTGTGTGCACTGCAGTAACTCATTTGCTTTGATCTCTTCTCTCAATTAACACTCTATAGAGTATACAGTCTTGCATGGTGTACATGTGATTAAGAATGGGCCTCTTTGTGGGATATAGCTATTACGTCATTTGCCACATATAGATTCATTCCACCTGAATGTTGGGGTTTGCAGATGGTATATCTGCTAGAGGGTTATTTATTGAGGTACATTACAGAATAGGCCCTTCCGGCCCTTCGAGCCATGCCAACAGCAATCCCTGGATGTAATCCGAGCCTAATCACGGGACAATTCACAATAACCAATTAACCTACCAAGCAGTATGTCTTTGGGCTGTGGAAAGAAACCCACACAGTCACAGGAGAAGGTACAAACTCCTTACAGGCAGCGGTGAGAATTGAACCTGGGTCAGCTATGTAAAGCGTTATGCTAACCACTATGCTACCGTGCTGCCCCAACTATGGTGAAGTAGCCTAATTGTAAGCTCTAATTTCTGTATACTATTTGCTGTTTTGTATCTCAGTGCAAGATTGTCTATGTTTTGTCCTTAATAGTGAATGATTTTCACTATTCTCAAGTGTTTGGAAGTCTCCATTATATCGTATTGTATAGGAACAGCACTTGGGATATCACGTGACCAAAAAATGTCATTGTTCCTGTCTTCATTCCTACAATTTGTACTTTTTTTTTACTATATAATTTAACATTTTGAACTCCATTATTCATTGTAGGGGTTGAACACTTGATCTGCTAATATTACCAGACCCTCTACTTCACCCATCTTCTTTTTCCTGTCATTTATGGACTATGTACATTGACACTTTTTTATACATCAATAGGAAAGGTTTAGACTCTAAACTTTAGAGGAATACGGGCGGAACACAGAAAGATGTAACTAGCTTAGGTGACCACTTTGGCTGGCATGGATGAGTTGGGCACAAGGGCCTGTATCTGTTCTGTCTGATCTTCCGAGTTCCTTCAGCACTTTGTGTGTGTTACTCTGGATTTCTAGCATCTGCAGAATGTCTTGTATTTAAAATACTTAGCAGACTGTACGGCATCTGTTTTAATGAAGTCACTGACGAAGACTTTAAGTTCTCTCTCCATCTGACCTCGGGTCTTCTGACATTTTATGTATTTGAAAATTATCTACCATTATTCAACATTAAAGTTTTATTGTATTCCTAATATCGAGGGCCTGAGTTGCTGTCTCAGATTCAACAGCATCCGCCATCTCTCTCTGGCCATACCATTCTCCCCTCCCTGAAGTCTTTCGGTATACAATGGTGTGTTATGTCTTCTAAGTAGTCATAATTTGGTTAAGTGTGCAAGATACCTGTGTGGTTCAGCAAACCTTATCTTTGCATGGGTCAAACTTTGAGGAATTGTGGCAACTTGCAGCAGGAATGAAATTATTCAGCCCATCGTGTCGGTGCCAAGCAATAAAAAGCTATTGATAATCCCACTTTAAAGCTCTGTCTTTTCTCCCGCCGAGGCCAAGGATGACAACAACTGGAAATTCTAATGAGTATTCCTCCCTCCAACTTCAGGGAAACCACGTGTCATATCTTGGCAAAGATGAGTTAGATTAGAGATAAAATTTGGAGCCAAGCTTAATTTTATAATTTGGCCTAGCATTAGTGAGAAGGAGATCTAATTTCAACTTTCTCATAGGCAGCTGTTTCAATTGCTTGTATACACACATGCTTTTTGACTTAAGACCATTACTCTTTTGAATTAATTATATGGCAGATTAAATCTTTCTGTTCCTTAAATTTTTCTTTTTTTTTGCTAATTGAATAACAGCATCGAATGTTTACTACCATGAAAGTTTTACTGAAGCTGATTGTTTCCAAATTCATGAGAGAGTGTGCGTATTGAGAGTGTACTCAGAAACATTTACTTCCCTTTTTTTTTTGCTCAGTTTGTCTTCCTTTTGATATTGCTAGTTTGTCAGTCTGTGCATTTTTTCATTGATTCTATTGTATTTCTCTATTTGACTGTGAATGCCTGCAAGAAAATGAATCTCAAGGTAACAAAAGCATACTTTGATAATAAATTAATTTTGAGCTTTGAACTAATGTTTCAGACAGGAAGTTCATTATCACAATTCTGATCCTAAGGTGAAGACATGGGTATCTTTGACCCAGCTGAGTAACTGAGGTTTCAGGAATCCGCTCTTTGCCACATTTTTCTGAAGACTGTATACCATATGTTGTGGAAGGGTACAAAGGCAGGTATGGTTAGCTAGTTGAGATTCAACATAATGTTTCTGAATCCAGCTTTTGATATTAATAAGTGGTCTTTATGTCCTGATTCGAATTGTCTTTGTGGAGCAAAGGAAAATGCTTGTGCATGACTTCTCTTTTGGTGTGGGTTATCAGTTGTAGATCAGCTACTATGTAAGACCCTGTGAGGATAGCGGCAAGGAGGTCCGAGACAACCGGGGAGCAGAGCTCTGGCCATTTCCACACAGCCTCTGCTGATACTCCAACTGCATGCTCACTCTCCCCACATTGGCTTCACCTATCTCTTGTCTCTGTTGTAGTTATCCCCTTTGATTCCCTCCTCTCACTCATGTGTGGACCCCTTCCACTCCCTCAAACCTCCTCCTGCTCAGAACCCCCATCCCCCTTTCTCCCTGATGCAGTTACTGCAGTTGAATGTTTATCTGGAAGAAGGTACAGGAGCCTCAGGTTCAGGAACAGTTATTAACCCTCAACCATCAGGCTCTTGAACCAAAGGGGATAGCTTACTTACCCCATCATTGAACTGTTTCCACAACCTATGGACTCACTTTCAAGGACTCTTCATCTTATGTTCTTGATATTTATTGCTTATTTATTTATTACTATTTCTTTCTTTTTGGATTTCCACAGTTTGTTGTCTTTTGCACTCTGGTTGTTGCCCCGTTGGTGAGGTCTTTCATTGATTCTGTTATGGTTATTATTCTATTATGGACTTACTGACATTGCCTGCAAGAAAACAAATCTCAGGCATATATGTATTTTGATAATAAATTTATTTTGAACTTTGAAGCGCAACAAATAACACTAGTGCTTCCTTTCGACTGCCACTGACACCTTCTTAGTTCAATGCATTTGTTTCAAAATGTGAACTAGTCATGCTTGCAGCATTGCTCATCGAGGTTAGTGCAAGAATGTAGTTAAACTATACATTTCCCTGACCTGTATTATGTAAGATAGGTGCTGTGCCCCAGCTGCGTACTCTAATGAAGTTGCCCTGCAGAATGATTGACTGAATGAGCCAATATTGCCTGGAAGAATGAGCAGAGGTCAAATAGAAACAAGGGAGGTTGACAGTGTAGGTGCCGAGAGGTTGGTTCATGATGGAGGAATCCAGAAGCAGCGGACAGAATAGAGTTGTGCACTTACGACTGAGTTGAGGAGAATTTTATTTGAGCTGTTGGCCTCAGGCTGGGAAATCCACCCCAGTGCCTTTTCCTGGGTTAAACCTGTAGCAAATGTAGCAGCCTTTATTTAAATGAATAGGAGATATCCGATCTGGGAGAAAGCTAAACACTGTATTTTATTAGGTTTTAATTAATTGACTTGGTGAATGTTTCAGCTTTTTATCTAAAGAGGTCTAAAATGTTAATTTTTTTGTACCTTCTTCAGTTTTGTTCAAGTGTTCTTGACTGTTTGAATGAGAAAAGAGCAACTTTCCAGTTCTGATGTAAGGTTTTTAACCTGAAACATTACCTTTGCTCTCCTTCAAGGGTGCTGCCCGACCTGATGAGGATATTTGGCACTTTCTGTTTTTATTTTAAATTTCCAGCATTTATTTCTGCAACTCTAATACCCTACTAGTCCCATTTCTTTTTCTCCTCACAGTTCCATAAACCACCCCACTCCCCAAATTCTTCCACGCACTTACACATAAGGGGCAATTTAAGGAGGCTAATCTTGCTAAAGCCAACACAACCTTGATGTGGTGCTTCAAGGATACTCTAAGTATGCTTCCAACCAATCCCACACATTTAGTCTGCCAGTACGCCTTCCTCAGCATTAACCAGGCTTCCAATTAAACAGCTCAGCCTGCTACCCCAAGTACCTGGGAGATTAAAGACCGCTTGTTTCAATCCTTGTATCACAGTAACTTTAAACTACAAGGTTAAGAAATTTTAATTTAAACCAAATAAAGTTTTAAAATGAAAACAAAATCATCCCTTTGCCAATAAGTCCATACTCTGCAGATACTACAAGCAGAGGAGAGGCAAGAATATTGTTAATACACAAACAAAAGTTGCACATTTGTCTCAAGGTTCAGTACCAGCAAAGCCCCGTTTCTTTATAACAAGTCTGAATCATTCTTGTTCTCCATTTGCAAAGCACTGCCACCCACCCTATCCCACCAACACCACATTCTTGCAATAAAAGTTGAGGTATTACTGGGCTACTTTCTTACCGCATCCTTCACCTTTCTATGTCTCACAAGCCAGAGGACCAAAGCAGAACAGTGCACTCAGGTGTATTAGTCCCTCAACATCATCATCATTATGTGCTGTGTCGGATGACATGGACGATCATGGCCTATCCGTAACCATGATTGTTCTTGGCAGATTTTTCTACAGAAGTGGTTTGCCACTTCTTCAGGGCAGTGTCTTTACAAGTCGGGTGATCCCAGCCATTATCAATACTCTTCAGAGATTGTCTGCCTGTCCTATCACCAGGACTTGGGATATGTACCAGTTGCTCAAACGACCATCCACCACCTGCTCTCATGGCTTCATGTGACCCTGATTGGGTGGTGGGGGGGGGGGGTGTGGAGGACAACTAAGCAGGTGCCACACCTTGTCCTAGGGTGACCTGCGGGCTCGTGGGGGGAAGAAGTGCCTTAAACCTCCTTTGGTACAGACATAGCTTAACCCTGCCGCCCATATTAGTCCCTCACCAGTTTAAAATCTCATATTCTTCCTGAGAGAAAGCATTGCCATGAAGTAGATATATTAGTGGTGTTCCAGAGGCTTTTAGATAAGCATTGAGTAAGTAGACATTAATAGAAGGCATTAATTTGCATCATGCTTGACACAGATATTGTGGGCTGAATGACCTCTTCCTAAGCTGTACTGTTCTATAATTAAAGTCACGTTTTCTCACATATTCTATCTGTCTTTCAAATATTAATTTAAACATCTGTGCATTACTTTTCTGTTTTCTTAAATCTTCCTTTGGAAGAATTTTCCCATTTGAAATGTCTAAAACTAAAGGCTATAAATATATTAAAACAAACTAAAGGCCATAAACATCAGGATATCGTTGGAATAATAAGGGCACAGCAAACGCTTTGGCCCACTAACCACCAGCCACCCACGTACACTAATATTACACTCATCCCATTTTGTTTTCCCTATTTACAGCCCCATCATCTGCCCCAGATTCTATAATTCACCTACTCACTAAGAGCAATTTAAAGTGGCCAATTAATATTTCAGCCTGCATGTCTTTGTGATGTGGGATGAAGCCCACATGGTCACAGGGAGAACAAGCAAATTCCACAAAGGCAGCCCCAGAGGTCAGAACTGAACTTGAGTCACTGCAGATGTAAGACTAGCTTTGTCGCTTTCCAGTTACCAACATATCTGATAGGGAATTTATGAGAAACTTCTTTTCGAGCCTCTTACATGTAGAACATAGAGTCCTTGAGGTGAATAGCATAAATGGTTTAATAGGACAGCAAGTACTCGAGTGAGAATTGATTTGAATGATGAATGAGATGAGGTTGGCCAATGCCAGCTATAGTACAGACTGGGCAGGCCTATTTGCTTCAGTGTTCTCAGTTCATTATGTAAAAAGTGAGAGATGGGGAGATATCTGTATGCAAAGTTCAAAGTATATTTATTATCAAAATATGGATACATTATACAATTTTGAGATTTAACTCCTTTTAGGCAGCCACAAAACAAAGAAACCAAAAAGAACCCGTAAAGAAAAGATGGTCAAACATCCATTGTGCAGAGTGAGAAAAAAACAAATCGTACAAACAATAATTAAGCAAATGGACTTCAGAACTGATGTTTTACAAAAGACACAAAGCCAAGCGTCACCGCAGCCGGACCAGGCACAGCTTCAGTTCAGTGCAGAGCTGAGTAAATGTCGTGAGGCCACAGACGCAAAGCCAAGCGTCACCGCAGCCGGACCAGGCACAGCCTCAGTTCGGTACAGAGCTGAGTAAATGTTGTAGAGCAGCGAGCAGAGCCAGCTAGAACTGTCCCATCCCTCACTTCTGGTCCTGACACTCTAACCTTTTTGATCTGGCCCGGCACTTAAACTGCCCAGGCATCAGGTTGTTCCTCGCCCTCGGACGACTCTGGGGCCTGGATCCCGCCGCACGATTCGGCCCATGCCTGACCTTTCCAATTTGCCTCAAAGTACTTGGTTGTTTTGTTTGTCGCCTATAAGTAGCTGCTGGGATTCACCAGTGGCATCTTAAACCGAGTCTACTGCCTGAAGTGTGATGCTGGACCTTTGGTAGATGTAGCGCCTGCTTATGAACCTTGGCCAAGGCTCTTTCTTTTTTAAATAAGGGACTTGAATTACCCAATCCATGGTGTATAATTATGTTTGAATTTACCATTTGAAATCCTGTATGCAAATGGTAAGTAATTTAAATGCAGCTGAAGTTGCTGAAGCAGTTTTTGTCATGATAATATAGCCTTAAAATTGCAGTAGAGATGTATCTTGCATAATATACAGCAGACAGCTGACTTTGGGTGAGATGATTGTAGATCAGCAAAGTAAAGACCCACGTAAACATCACAGAGGAAAATGAGGTTTTTGGTCTATTTTGATGCTTAAATTTTGCACAAGCAAAGGTATGGGATAGTTCTGACTACATTGTTCTACCAGTGATAAATGAATCATTAGATCCTTGTGCTCATTTTCATTTAACCTGGGGGAGAAATATTCTGGGGTGATTACTTCTTGGCAAACTCCTCTGGTTTACCTGCTTGTTACTAATCATACTGACAAGTAGGATTTGCATTAATAGATACTAACGGAAGCATGGCAGTGTCCTTTTCCGAATTAACCAGATAGTAATAAAATTAAAGCAGCATGCTTAATTTAAATTATCTTGTAATCCAAGTCCCTTTAAAAGCAAATGGCTGTTATAAACTCTTATTTGTGTCTTTGGCTGTTACAGACTATTTGTAGTTATCTATTTTGCAGTCTGGATCAGATAACTACAAGCAGTTTATAACAGGCTGTTATTAATCTGAATCACGTTGTGGGAGGTAATACTTACTTTGAAAACGGGAAGGTGCTCAAAGGGTCAGACAAAATCATGTTTCAGGGTGATGACTTTCCACCTATGAAGCAGAGCATCTCTAGCATTTTATTTCAGATTCCCAGCATCTGGAATATTTTGCTTTCTTTTTTGTTTACAACATTTGTTACAAGTCTAGTTGCTCTAGTGAATTGCTTAAATCTGGCTACTTCAATCTTCAAGTGGAAATGTAACAAGCCCTACCAAATTGAATTAAGCTCATTAATCTATGGCAATATTTTGCTCAAATTGGTGATGTACCTGGAGTGATGATTAGAGGTCAAATGAGAAGCAGGCAGGCTTTCCTATGGGAAAGAGTAATCAGTCAACATTTCCGGCCAAGGCCCTTCTTCAGGACTAAGAAAGAAGGGGAAAGATGAACTTGGCCCGAAGTGTCAACTGTTTACTGTTTCCCATAGATGCTTCCTGACCTGCTGAGTTCCTCCAGCATTTTGTGCGTGTTGCTCTGGATTTCTTGCATCTACAAACTTTCTCATGTTTATGCTTTCCTATATCTATTTTATACTGATTTACTTGTTTGAAGACCTATCACACCTCCTCTTAATAGCATCCAAAGTTGGCCTCCTTGCAGATTCTCACCAGTTCTGCAGATGAAATGGGCTCCTGGCGGTCTTCATAAAATCTCCTGATCCAATTTATAACTTGTTTGGATTTCAGTTAGCCTGCAAATATCATTCACAACTGAGAATCTCTTTCACAGTTTGTATACTGACTCTGGCATCCTTTGATGCCTTTTAACACTGTTGATGGCATTCCCAATAGGACTTCTAAAAATTGTGGCAAAGGTTGTAAGTTTAACACAATGCTAAGTTTAGGTAATCATCTGGTGATGGAATCAAGTTTCACTGAGATGCCTTGTCTTTGTTTTATCATTGGTTCTCGGTCTGGTGGATTCGTTCTTCAGGTAAATGTTTGAACCACATCTTACAGTAAGAAAACCGGCAAGAGCCAATAAAGTTTCTGGAATAAACTTGGCAGAATGAAACATGGATTACTCTGTCCCTGACCTGTTTACCCCATTTTGGCAATCCAGCTGGTTCAGAATAAATTTACTGCTGTTTTGTAAAATAATATTTCGCAACAATTGAATTGACTTGTGGAAGAAGTTTGTAATAAGACTGTCTCCCTCCTCCTGTAATTTCAACCCATTTTATTGGTGGGTGGTCGATTTTCAAGGACTAAGTACCAGAGCTGGAAATGAGGCCTATATAAAAAAAAACTTCTCAGTTCTTGTACCTGTCTTTCCCAGTTTCAAACACCCAGGTTATGTGAAGCCCATACATACAGAGTATTTGGGAGGCCAGTGGTATGGATTTGCCCGCTGCAGCAATGCTCCAGGCACCTTCTGTTTGGGAATCTGTTCACAGCCACGTTTCCGACTTGCAAACTGAACAGGTTACGAACAGTTCCCGGGAATGGGACCCTGTCGTAATCTGTGGATGTGTATTTGTATGCTTGGTTTGTCTGGAAAGTGCAGTCAGTTTGTAACACACTACATGATTCTTCTCAAAACGGTTGCATTAGGGGCATCACGGTAGCATAGCGGTTAACATATCTCTCTTACTCACTGGTTCAATTCCAGCACTCTCTATAAAGAGTTTGTACATTCTTCCAGTGACCATGGAGGATAGCTACTATGTATGGATTAGTAGATTAATCGATAACATGGGTGTAATTGAGTGATAGGGGTTCATTGAGCTGGAAGGGTCTGTTCCTGGGCTGTATCTGTAAATGAAATGAAATAAAATAGCATTTTAAGCTGTATTGAGATTTTTCATTTTTACTGCCTTAAGTTTAATTGGTGTAAGTTATCAAATATAGACAACACTGCCAAAACTCTTTGTTTCCTCATGCCTGTTATTTTCCATGTGGTTCCTAGCTCTCTAGTTACCTTAGCCAGATAAGCCAATTCCTTAGCCGTATGAACTGGTATAGAGCAGTTTTGGTGTTTGGAGTCAGTGTGCTAGCCAAATAAAATCCTGAGAATCCCTTCTGAAAGGCCAGCACTTGTCACTTCCTGGTCAAGAGCAGTTTGGAGTGAACCTTAAATTCGGAGAACCTAATAATAAGCACAAAAATTGTGGTCAACCAAAGAAGCAGAAAAAACAAGAATCTTTCTGAGAAACAGGATGACATTACTGAAAAGCAGAACATGTTCACATGCCACTGCTCCATGCTACTGCAGAGGATCAATTCAGCAATAGGTGAGCTTGGGTCATCCTTGTGAAGAGGCAGCTTGCTGTGCGATCATTTCTTGAATGTCACAACCAACCACAGTGGCTAATCAAGTTACTATCCATGGCTATTGATCGCTGAAAGGCAGTATCAATATTAGTGTTGAGTAAGGGTTGGATTTGGCTTTAAGAACCCCACTTGGGAAAATCGTTTGCTAATATTTGGTGGACTTGGACTTAGAGAAATTCAGAATAGTAAGGTTGAAGTAGAATTGTATGTAATATTTGCAAAGTGGTAGAAGGTTAGATAGCAACACGCACAAAATGCTGGAGGAACTCAGCAGGTCAGGCAGCATCTGTGGAAATGAATAAACAGTTGACATTTCAGGCTGAGACCCTTCTTCAGCACTGAAAAGAAGGGGGAAGCTGCCAGACGATTAGATAAATAGCTGTTTTATTGCTTGACAAAAGAAATACAAGACTTTCTATAATTTCCTCTCATTTCTTAGCAAGTTCAGCAATTTCACCACATCCAAGGAACTTGCTTACAGTCATTGCCACCCGTTATCCCCTTTGGAACTGCAACTGCTGAACTTGGGGCTTGTTGTAGCAGACAATTTTGCATTTTAAATTTAAAAGTAACGTTCAAGGGTTTTCCCCTCTTGACGTGATGTACAAATGGCAGCCTTATACATTGTAAATGTTGTGGTTCACTGACCTCTATTTGTAAGCCCGTTGTGTCACTCAGTTTTGAGTATGAACCTTCAATGTGATTTGTAAAATGATGATAATAAAGATTATAGATCAGATGCAATCTCATTAAATGGCAAATCAGGCTGAATGGTTTGTTCCAGACAACAGGAATTCTGCAGATGCTGGAAATAGTTTGTTCCAGTATGGTTTTGTTTTTTTTTAGTGTGTATGTTTTAAGTTTACAATAAACCTTGGTACTTTAAAGCCTGGCAGTAGCCATAAGACATAGGAGCAGAGTAAGTCCACCTGGCCCATTGATTCTGCTCATCGTTCAATTATGGCTGATTTGCTATCCCTCTCAACCCTATTCTCCTGCCTGCTGCCCGTAACCTTTGACACCCTTACCAATCAAGAACATACCATCCTCAGTTTTAGATACACCCAATGACTTGTCCTCCACAGATTCACTGGCCTCTGGCTCAGAAATTCTTCCTCGTCTCTGTTCTAAAGAGATGTTCTTATATTCTGAGGCTGTGCCCTCTGGTCCTAGACTCCTCCATTATTGGCACACTATCTAGGCCTTTCAATATTCAGTAGGTTTCAATGAGAACACCCCCCCCCCCGCCATTCTTCCAAACTCCAACAAGTACAGGACCCTTTCATTCTTGTGAACCTCCTCTAGACTCTGTCCAATGCCAGCACATCCTTTCCTAGATAATCGGACCCAAACTGCTTATAATACTCCAAGTGCGGTCTGACCACACTGGTTTAACTATACATATTTATTTGTGAAGGTGGTTCAGCCACCCTCGAAATCTGGACCAGTTTCCAGTTTCCCAGGATCCCAAAGCTGTTTTTTCCACTCTCCTGCATTTCTTCCTCCTGTTGTTTTCAAACCAGTTTTGGTGTCTGTTATATTGTAGCCTGTCTCCTTTACCTGCTCGCCTCGTGTAGGCACTAATAGTACCTGCTTCCTTTCTGGTTTTCTTGTTCTAGAGGAAGATGATTCCTGCTCTCAGAGTGTAGCTGCATTAATACAATTTGCTTATATAAAAATCTAGACCTTGGAGCATAACTTTTGCACTAAATTTGCATCAAGCTAATTTGCTTCAAAGGAGACATGCATAGTCACTACATTACTTGTGGCATTGTGTATGGCTTGAAACAAGTATCACCCATAGAACAGGAAATCTCTCATTCACTTGATAGTATGAAGCTTGGCTTTTGATCTTGTTGCAGTCTGTTATGTTACTTTTCTGAAACTTGGACTGATTCATGGGAAACCTGCATAAATGTAAGAATGTAATTTTCTAATAGGTTTTGAATCCTTTTGGTTATAGTTTCTGGTTGCCAGACCACATCTAGAGTTGTTGCATATAATTTTAGAAGTTCAGTATATGTATGACCTGTTTAACTTATTTTGCATTTCATACCCAGGTAGTTATTTTGTGTGTAGTTTATCTTTTCTCCAGTGCCGAACTGAACTCAAATTGTAAAATGCTCGTGTCTTGATTGTGTGAGCTTTATCTCCTCCCCCAAAGGCATTTCGCTATGCTTTAGGTTTTATGGGCATGCTGAGCACAGGAATGAGGGGGTGTAGGACAGAGCCTGGTACTCCTGCTCATGATGTTACTCGTAGCGTGGAGAGGAAGTGCAGCTTTTCTTATGGGCGGAGAAACGGAAGAGAGCGGTGACCACTTCTGCACATTTCAGCTATTGATTAGGATCGTAAAGTGATACAGCACAGGAGGCTGCCGTTTAATTAACCTGGCCCTAGCTGCCTCATTGAAGGCAACAGTCCATTGGTCCAGCACATCACCTTTTACAATAATGCAAGTGGTTCCCTTAAAGTATGTATCCAGTTTACTTTTGTTTGGTGTGTTGCAGGCCAAAATAGTTTGTATATTTAAATCTCTAAAACAGAAACTCCTCCTTTAAGTCTTAAAGCAACTCAGCAGGTCAGGCTGTAAACGGTCAACGCCTTGGGCCGAGATCCTTCAGCAGGACGTTGCTGAAGGGTCTCAGCCCAAAACGTCGACAGTGCTCTTTTCCATAGATACTACCTGACCTGCTGAGTTCTTCCAGCATTGTGTATCTGGTGACGTATAAGTGATCTGTTTGCCTTGGTCGCTGGCATCTGGTGTTCAACAGTGCCTTGTTCTAGTGTTAGGAGTGGTCATTGTTCATATGTACATTTTGAGATTGGTGCAGTGCTAGAGTACAAAGTTTGACAGAGGTGTAACTCTGCATCTGATCTTGCTCTAT
This sequence comes from Mobula birostris, assembly GCF_030028105.1. Classification (NCBI taxonomy): domain Eukaryota; kingdom Metazoa; phylum Chordata; class Chondrichthyes; order Myliobatiformes; family Myliobatidae; genus Mobula; species Mobula birostris. Next base: position 13,396,818 of record NC_092380.1, on the reverse strand, counting down.
ACATCAGGGAGTAGATGATGGGCTGCAGTTATTTGCTGTGGGACGCACACCACTACTTCCGCAATTCGTAATTAATTTATTACAAATTTCACCTTAAAGGATGGGGCTGCAGTCTGTGAGGTTGTTAGGGGACAAATTTGTTTCTGCAGTGAAAGTTATTGAAGTTGTCTCAAACCAGACGTGTGCACAACTAAAGAACCCACACTTCAAACTGGATCACTTTATAGCATGTAGCTTTACAGCGCCAGTGAACCGGGTTCATATCCCACCGCTGTACATTCTTCCCGCTTCCTCTGGGTGCACTGGTTTCCGAAGGCGTACAGTAAAGGTTAGTAGGTTAATTGGTCATATGGTGCAGGCTGCTTGGGAACAGAAAAGGCCCATTACTGTGCTATATCGCTAAATACATAAATAAAATGCAGATAGCATTAATGTGTAATGTCCATCATATAATGGACATAAGGGGAGACAAAGCTTTAACCCCTTTGAACCAGTCCACCCATATAATAAGGTTGATCTCTTTATACTTAGGGATACCCCCCCCTCACCCCAGTAACCTTGCTGATAAAAGAAAGATCTATTTCTATTGTATAAGTTTTCTGTGAATAATTGAAGTTTTGGGAGAAGATGTTCCAGATTTGGAATGAAATGGCGTAAGGAATAGCATCAGGGTATACAGCCTGATCTAATTTTCAGGCTTAACTCCCGTTTTCATGCCTGAAAACCATAACCACTGATTTCCCCCCACAATCCAAAAACCTGTTTCTGACTTGGCATTCACAGCTCTCTGTGGTACGCTCTGTGAAAAGGTACTCCCTAAACAACCTGCTTCCAATTTTAAGCTTTTATGTCTCTCTAATCCAATATTTTAATTTTTTTGTACCTTTTTAATCATCTTGAACAACACACAGAGGTCCCCATTATTACTCAAAAGAAGTCAAACGGAAGCTTTGGAACCTACAAAGAAGATTCATGGTTTATGAGTTTGTATTTCAATTTAATTTTTGTTTATTTTTGTTGCTGATTTTACGTAGGGCTACGCACTGTAGTGGTGAGTGGCCAGTCTTTATCCAGACTTGTACACCTCTTGTGTGGGGTTACAACAGGAAGGACTTGTAAAGTCCATTAACTTTACGATCTATAATGAAATGTTATTCTTCCAATGGCAATCCATTCAAAAAAAGCCCTGGAATTCCTTCTCTAAAAATTTCTGTCCCTCACTTCCTCCCTTGACAATTCTCTAAAACACCTCACTGTGACAGTCAGTCAATTGCCCTATCTGCTATCTGGCATGGCTCAGAATCTATTGATTTGATGCATATATAAATTGAATGGTCAGTTTTATTTTGCAAGGTGAAGAAATCTTAATCCAGAGGTCATAGGCTTAAGTTGAGAGAAGAAAGACTTATTTATTGAGATACAGTGTGAAATAACTGCTTCGAGCCACACCACCCAGCAATCCCCCAGTTTAATCCTAGCTTAATCATGGGACAATTCACAATGACCTATTAATTTACCAATCGGTACGTCTTTGGACTGTGGGAGGAAACCAGAGCAGCCGGAGGAAACCCACGCGGTTACAGAGAAAACAAAAACTCCTTACAGACAGCGGCAGGCCCTAACCTAATCACAGGACAATTTACAATGACCAATTAACATACCAACCAGTATGACTTTAGACTGTTGGAGGAAACCCACACAGTCACGGGAAGAACGTATAGATCCTTGCAGATGGCAGCAGGATAATAGGAACATGAGGGGCATTTTTCTTTACCTGAAGAGCGGTATGTATGTGGAATGAGCTGCCAAAGAAAGTGCCAGACAGGTTCAATTAGAATGTTAAAAAACATTGGATTGGTAAGGATGCAGGGCTTCCCAACGCGGGGTCCACAGACCCCTCAGTTAATGGTAGGGGTCCATGGCATAAAAGGGGTTGGGAACTCCTGGTTTAGAGGGATATGGGCCAAATGCAGACAAATGGGATGGACTCAGATCGCCAACTTCGTCAACATGAATGGGTTGAGTTGAAAGACCTGCTTCCACACTGTCTGACTCAGAGTATCCTTGTTGATCGTGCTCTTGCGAAGTACCGTGATGTTTTGATGCATTGCTATAAGTGAAGGTTGTTGCTATGGTTTAACTTTTCTCACTCTTCCAGCTCTGAAGAGTCCTGCTGCATTTCACGAACAGAGGAGAAGCTTGGAAAGGGCACGGGTAAGCAATATTTAAATCTTGTTTCTGAATGTTGTTTCTTCCTTTTTGCACAGACTTGAGCACAAAACGTTTGTTAGTGAGTTGAACCCTGTTCTTGCCAAAGCCACCATTAAACTGTTATAAACAAACAAACATGCTTCTTGCTAGGTTAAAGAGCAACCTAACAGAGATGTTAATATTGATGTGTTCCTGAGATAGCAGTAAAGATTTCCCAGGATGATAAATCTAACAGTCAAATGAGCAATTCAAGAGTAATTCTTTTCTTAGAAAGTGCTTGCCATTGGGAGCTCATCACCAAATAGTGGATGGGTTGCCAGTCATGTAGGGTGCTTTGTACTGGATGTAGTAAGCTTGAGTGTTGAAGAAGCTGCATTTATCTAGACAAGTGCAGACTATCCCTTCACTCTGATGAGTTGTGTGGGGTGGGGGGAGAGGCTCTGAGAAGTTGTGCAATTTTCTCCTTGCAAGATGCCCCATCTCTTGCCCTTGCAGCCACTGTTTTTTGTGGCTCCACCTGGCAGCAATTTACCAAGGTGGCTTCAACAGCACTTCCTGCATCTGCAGCCTGCGAAGCTAAAGGTGTGTGGGAGTGCTGTTGCTTACCGGACTCCCTCCGAGTCTCCCAGTACTTGAATTTGGAAATAGGTTAACATTCCTTCGTTGTTGCTTGGTCCAAAACGTGGAGCTCCTAGCCAGTAGTACTGTGTCAATACTACCATCTTGTAAACTGCAGAAGCTCAGTAATCCAGCTCACCACTGCCTTAAAATTAGAGTGATGCCTATGCTCATATTATCAAATGAATGGAGAAAATGTTGGAGAAAGCTTATGCAATGAAAAAGCTGCAGCATTGTTGGATCTCAGTATATAAACACATTGCAGATGGCCCATTGCCTCTAAGTTCTGTAATTTAAATTGCAAACTTAATGGTGCTATGAATGGACCTTCAGCATAGGGCACACATGTCCCACGGAACTGATGCCTTGCATATTTACCTGTCTGTATCATCTCACCTGCATCAGATGTGGAGGGTTAAAAAAAAGTGCTTAGAAGCTAAAATGTTTGGAAGGTAAATACCTTGCAGTGTGCAGAACACCACTTTAGCTACGTAAAGCACACAAGAACACACTTTTAGTCAGCAGGATGTTGCTCATTAATTCTAGGAAAATGGCGGCAGAGAGAGACACAACGTGGAAGCAGACCCTGCAGTGTCTCTGCTGACCATCAACACCCATTTTCAATAATACGTGAATCCCATTTTCTTTCTCCCCACCCTCTCCCGGATTTTATCACTCACATATACATCCCAGCCTGCAAAAACTCATTTCAGGGAGGTAGCACCATCAATTTGGGGGAGACCTCCGGGAGAGGTGGGATGTCTGCAATAGAGTAGCTCCTTAGCAGCTAGCCAGCTAGTTTAAATAATGTTAGCTAAGCTAATGAACGAATGGCACCTGTTAAATGCACCTCAACAGTCTTAACCCACCATGGGCAATAGAAAAGTCACTGTTGCAAACAGCGCAGCGAGCAGTACTGTCATTATTTTTGACCCCTATTAGGCAGGGGTACACTTTAGGGTAGTCTGGGATAACGTAAGTTTTATATTTGTTTTGGAACACTGCCACTCTGACCTTTTTTGGAACTCTCTCGCTCTTGCTCTCGCTCTCTATCGCGCGCGCTCTCTTGCTCGTCGCTCTCACTCGTACTTGCTTTCTTGCTCTTGCTGCTCGCGCTTGCTTGCTCACGCTCTCTCTCGCGCTTGCTTTCTCTCATGCGCGCTCTCTCGTCGCTCTCACTCGTGCTTGTTCTCTCGCGCTCTCTCGTGGTCACTCTCACTCGCGCTTTCTTGCTCTTGCGCTCGCTGTCTCACGCGTTCTCTCACGCTCGCTCTCAAAAGATTCAATTTCCGGGACATTGTATATAATTTTACGGGCATCAGGGAGCCACTATTAATATGCGGGAGACTCCCGGAACTTCCGGGAGAGGTGGGATGTCTGACTAGGACACTAGGGACATCTTACAGCAGCCGGTTAACTTACTGACCCAATGATAAACGATGGGAGAAAACTGGAGCACCCGGAGGAAACACACACAGTCACGAGGGGGAGGGGGTAGATGGGGTTACAAACTCCAGCAATGGCTAAGGTCGGAATTGAACCTGGTTGCTAGAGCTGCAACACTACACCACTCCATGTTCACAATGCCATTTAAAAAAAAGTTCCTGCTGGACTCAGTCCACAAACTAAGTGAGCAACAGAGGAGCAAGATGACCCACTGTGGCCTTGAGAGCTTTAAACTGCTTGACTGTGGAGACAGCATCTGGTGAATTAATGCGCTAAGGAGTGGAGCTATGGAGAGTATCAGCACGGTTCGTAGATGTAACTTTGACACTGCCATGTGCCAACATCATGGACCTCCTGGATCCTCAATGTAACCAGCTGTTTTTGTAAAATTGCAGACTGAAGACTATTTAAAGAGAAAGATACGGTCACGTCCAGAGAGAGCAGAGTTGGTCAGAATGCACATACTTGAAGGTAAGATGTATGGGATCATACACTTCTATGGCATGTTCTATGTAAAACCCGCTGTGAATCTTAGAGTGTGACATCCTAAAATACTAAATGGAAATGTGTACAGATGGCCAGAACTAATTAAAATAAACTTAATTTTTTTTTCCATTTTATATTGTTGAGTTTTGTAAGTTTCCTATTTAGCCATTGAAAGTATTTGTTATACCGAAGAGGAAACTGGCAATTCCATAAAACTGCTGAGACTAGGTAATTTTATTAAACTGCTGGGACTTTTCAACTTGATTAAGGAAACAGAGGTGAAATACAGTTTAGCCATGCTCCAACAGGATGCTGGGGAACAAAAACTTGAGGCAAATCGATCTCCTGATACAGGACTTTGGCTGAGTCTGAGTACAGCACATAGTAACTATTTGGTTCAATAGCTGTACGGCTGTCCAACTAGATCATTAGCTGCCTACTACATCTCTCCCTATTCAACAAATATTCTTCTGTTCTGTGCGCCAAAATGGATGTCTTTATATTCCTCCGCATTGTATTCCGTTTGCCGTGTTCTTATTCTATTTGCCCATATCCCCTACGCCTCTCCTTCCTACCCACATCCTACCTAGTGTACAGTCAGCAGTAAGGATATAAATATAATATTTGGTGCCTTCAGCCAAATCGTTGATGTGACTTGTGAATGGCTGGGGCCCAAGTACGAGCCCCTTTACTAACCCACCAGTCATAAGCTGCCAGCCTGAGAGGGAACTGTGCATGCCCATTCTTTGCTTTCAATCCAATAACCAGTTCTGTGTTTACGTCAGAACAAGCCGTTAATTCTGAGCTCTAGCCTTGTTGTTAAATCCCCCCTGCGGAACTTCATAGAAAACCTTCTAAAATGCAAGTACGTAATTTCCTCATTTTTCTCTCATCCATTATTCACTTCCTCAAAAGAGGCCCACAGATTAATTAAACTGAAATCCTGCTTAAATTCATGTTGTCTGCTTAATTCTACAAGATGACTATAGATTTTAGCGCATCTATTATCACTCTTGGGCTAACAGGTTGGTAGTTCCAATTTTTGTCTGTCTCACCTTTCTTATCTAGTGGGGTTACATTTGCTTTCTTCCTTTCCATGTGATCATCCAGAATCTATGGAACTACAGAAGGTCAATACCCAGTGTGTTCATCGACTCTCAAGCCATCTCTCAAAACAAGTGGAAATTATCGAGACTCTGGAATTTGTCCATTTTCTAGCTCACCATCTTCTCTAGAATTCATCATCATCATTATTATGTACCATGTCATATGTTGTGGGCGCTCATAGTCCATGACCTATGATAGTTCTTGGCAAATTTTTCTACAGAAGTGGTTTGTCATTGCCTTTTTCTGGGTTGTGTCTTTACAAGACGGGTGACCCCAGCCATTATCGTCAGAGATTGTCTGCCTAGTGTCAGTGGTCGCATAACCAGGACTTGTGATAACCAACTGCTCATGCAACCATCCACCAGCTGCTCCCACGGCTTCACGGAACCCTGTTCGGGAGGCTAGGCAGGTGCACACCTTGCCCAAGGGTGACCTGCAGGCTAGTGGAGTGAAAGAGCACCTGACACCTCCTTTGTGGCTACGTACAGCTCCAACACCATATACAAGTTTGCTGATGATGCCACTGTTGCAGGCTGTATCAAAGGCGATGATGAATCAGATTGAAAATTTGGCTGAGTGGTACTATAACAACAATCTCTCACTCAGTGTCAATAAGACCAGGGAACTGATGTAGCCTTCAGGAAAGGGAAACCAGTGGTCATTAACCAGTACTCATCAGAGGATCAGGGGTAGAGAGGGTCAGGGTCAATAATTTTAAAATTCCCGGGTGTCACTATCTTTCCTGGACCCATCATGTAAGTGTAATTGCAAATAAAGCACAACAGCATCTCTACTTCCTGTAGAGAATTGGCATGTCATCAAAAACCTTGGCAAAACTTCCATCAAGGTGTGGTGGAAAGTGTGCTGACTGCCTGCTCTTCCTTCTTCCCTTTCTCCCATGGTCCACTCTCCTCTCCTATCAGATTACTTCTTCTCCAGCCCATTACCTTTCCCACCCACCTGGCTTTACCTATTACCTTCTAGCCGGTCCTCCTTCCCCTCCCCCCCTTTTTATTCTGGTGTCTGCCCCCTTCCTTTTCGCTCCTAAAAGTCTCATACCAAAATGTTGACAGTTTATTTATTTCCACAGATGCTGCCTGATCTGCTGAGTTCTTCCATCATCTTGTTTGTGTTGCTTTGTATACCTATGCTAGTTATAAACACTGATCATTCACCCAGTTAACCACAGCTGATCCCCTCATACCTGATAGTTTCCTTTGCTTAGATTTAAAAGAATCAAGGTATTGATGGGCAGGTGAGAGGATAAATTGCAGAGATGCAGAGAAATAGGGAGAGGGGGAATGGGATTGATGAGAATATTCTGTTGGAAGCCTCTGGGCTGAATGGCTTCCTTCTGTTTTAATCATTAAGTACACAAAATTATAAAATCACAAATTGGCCAGCAAGTTCAGAGGAATAAGACATGCAGCAGGCATTGAGAATCCCCAGAACCTATTCTTTAGTTGCACCACATCATACAATAACATATTGACATCAGTTCCCTTTGTGATCAGTTCCCCTATAGAACCTCTAAGTCACCCCAAAAGTTAAGGTTGGTAATTTACAACCATGGTGTAATAATGAATTGCTAATTATTCATGCAGAACCCATCAGCGTCTCCATTCTGGGTCACAGATTCTCAATTCTCTATATTATTGATGGTTTTAAACATGTCAGGTTTTAATATTTCATTAGGCTTCCTTTTGTTACCATCAATGTATTCATTTTCTTTATTTTTCCTTTTTTTTACCCCTAATTTGACTCTGATTTACCATGTTCCTCCCAACAGTTTTTCTTCCTGAGTGTGAAATCTCATTGGTTGGGGAGGTAGACTGTTGGGCCCCATTGCTTGCCAAGATCCCAGACGCTTTGCTGCTCTGTTATCATATTTCCAGCAAGTTAGACCAGAAATTTTCTTTAGCTGAAGACTGCTGACACGGTCCCACAGGATCCAGTACGATGTTCCTATCTGATCACCTCACTCTAGACCCATCTATTGAAAAGTGCCAGAGGAATGAAGTGGGAGAGTTTTAGGTCAGAATTTGTACCTCCGCTTTGTGCGGAGGAAAGAGCAAATGCTGATCGTGGAGAGAGTACTTCCACTGGAGTATTGGCACATTTATTGGTCGATGTGCACTTGTGAATTGCTAATGTACTGTGAGCTGGCAATTCTCAAAGGGAGCGTAGCCCAGCAGGACCACGCTGCTGGGAAGGCTAGCATTGTATTACAGGCTGTGCTTCACACTTACAGCAGGACTGTGTGTGAAGGAGTAATACTTAAAACTTTTCAGCACAGCTGCTAAATAACCAGTTTTCTGGTTCCTGTGCTCAGTCCTCTGCTCATTTCAAGAGTTATTGTTAAAGCAAGTAGGAAGAGGGGGAAAAAACTCTGAATCACGCATGTGTTCCTTAAAATCAGAAGGGAATTCGAGTCACTCTGCTGAATGTTCATGCACTTTTTCCTTGTTTGCCGGAGCCTTTCACTATTCCGCTGTTTGGTCAATTTAAGTGCTGGCCCGGGTAGACTGAAAAGACAGGGTGTCGATCAGGACGAGAACCAATTTCGTTCACTCTCAGCGATGGTCAACTCCATAGCGCTGAGGCTATGAAGACTGCCCTGGCTGCTGTGCTCCATGCCCTCTAATATGATGAACTGATAACTGAGGCTTTGAGCCTACTCCAGGCTGCTCTGGGGTTCGAATCTGAGGACTCAATTTTGGTTCGGAATGCTGTTGTTTGCTTCAATTGTTTGCATGATTTGTATTTTTGTTTCTCTTGTGTATCGGGTGTTAGTCTTTTACTTTTTTTCTTTAAATTGGATTATTTCTTGCTTTGTGGCTACCTGTAACCAAGTAAATCTCAAGGTTCTATCATTTATACATTCTTTGATAATAAATATGCCCCATTTGAACTCTTCATATTGACGGGTGGCAGCATGGAGATACATCTCTACCAAAGAAGGTACAAGGCATTCCTTCCCACCACTAGCTTGCGGGTCACCCTTGGGCAAGGTGTAGCGCCTGCTTAGCCCCCCAGTCAGAGTCACGTGAAGCCATGGCAGCAGGTGGTGGATGGTCGTATGAGCAGCCGGTGCAGATCACAAGTCCCACTTATGCAACCACTGACGCCAGGCAGACAACAGACAATCTCTGAAGAGTATTGATCATGGCTGGGGTCGCCTGTCTTGTAAAGACACTGCCCAGAGGAAGGCAATGGGAAATCACTTCTGTTGAAAAATTTGCCAAGAACAGTCATGGTCATGAATACTTGCATGATATGACACGGCATATAACGACCGAACATATCAAATGATTCTGATACAATTCTGTAGATTAATCTTTAAATAAGTTGCCTTTCAATACAATACTTCAATTGATTTTAATATAGGAAATTTTGTTTGCCAATATATCCTCAGATAAAGCTAGATTCACATAAAGCAACAATTTTTTAACTGAAAAAGGTTGTGAAGTGGGATCTCAAGCAGAGCCTAAAGAGTGAACATGATGGTTGCTGTACTGAAGTTACTTAATTGAAAACATAAGTGACCTAAGACTGTACCAGGCAACAGTACAAATTGATTGGTTACACGATTCATTTGGATTTACATTACTGCAAAAAAACAGACTCATCAGTTAAATTCAAGACCTCTAGCTTCCATGGTTTAAAAAATATTTCCCCAGTTTCCTGTGGATAGAGATAAAAGGGAATTTGATTTAGAAGGATGAGTGGTGTTACACATAGCAATTAATATTACATCTTGTGGATCCTATTAATTGTCTGGTTGCTTTTATTATCAAAGTTGCCACTTTCATTTTTTTAGTCCATCTAATAAAGAGCAATATTGTGCAAAAGTGTGAAATTTTGAGCTCACTTGTCCCAGTGAGGTACTTCTGCACCAAGCTCAGTCCAGTGCTGTTCTGAATCCAACTGAAATCTCCTGGGCTTTGATTTTCTTTTCTCTATCCCATCTGCAAGGATGGCAGCCTTGGGACGGGTCCAGCAGCTTACTCAGATTGTTGCTCTTGAGCTTTGAGTGTTGATGGTGCTTAGTCCTGTGGGGCTTTTAATGCCAGAATTTGCAGCTGTTTTCTTCAGGGCAAATAGCAGCTATTTGGGAAAGTGTGACGGGTGAGCAATATGGACGAGGGCCAACATCATTAATCCTGCATCCAACTGGCCACCTGTGGATACCTTGCATCTCCACTTGCTGAAGTATGATTTTAACACACAAAGCTGTGGCTCAAAACTGCCAAGTCAACACATTGACCTTCTGTTTATTGGTCTCTTGGCTGTCTGTACTGAAAGCCCTTAACCACTTGCAAATTTCTACAGATGTACAGTGGAGAGCATTCTAATTGGCTACATCACTGTCTGGTATGGGGGGGGATGGTGGTTACTGTGCAGGATCAAAGTAAGCTGCAGAGAGTTATAAACTTAGTCAGCTCTATCATGGGCACTAGCCTCCATAGTATCCAGGACATCCTCAAGGAGCGATGACTCAAAAAGGGATGTCCATCATTAAGGACCCCCGTCACCCAGGTCATGCTCTTCTCATTGCTACCATCAGGAAGGAGGTACAGAAGCCTGAAGGCACACACTCAATGATTCAGGAACAGCTTCTTCCCCCCTGCCATCTGATTTCTGAATGGACATTGAACCCATGAACACCACCTCACTCTCTTCTATTTCTATTTTTGCACTACTTATTTAATCTAACTATTTTATATATCTGTACTTACTGTAATTCACAGTTTTTATGCTATTGCATTGTACTGCTGCCACAAAGTCAACAAATTTCACAACATATGCCGGTGATATTAAACCTGTTTCTAATTCTGAACTTTAATTCTTGCTTTGTTAATTTTCTTTCCTTAATTGGCTTCTAAATAGCATAGTGGTTAATGGCTCTTGCCTTTCCTGATATATTCTAATTTGTATGTTAGCTTTTTAATCCTTAAAGTTTCTCTGACTTGTAGCCTACTATGTTGTTTTGTGAGCCTGCTCTTAATTCACCCTTAAAATTCCAAGTTGCTATTTAAAAAAAATCTGTAGACCTTTCTGTGTACCTCTCTGGATACCAACATAGTAGGGTAGTGCAGAACCAGAGAAATATCAGTTTAAAATGTATTCAATCCTGGAATGCAGACATCCCTGTGTTGCCAGTATTGCGTAGTGGTTAGTATAATGCTTTGCAGCACCAGCTTAAGGTTGGGGTTCGACTCCCATCACTGTCTTTAAGGAATCGGTATGTTCTACCATGATCGTGTGGATTTCCTCCAGGTGCTCTGGTTTTCTCCCATGTTCCAAAGACATACAGGTTAGGGGTTTGTAAGCTGAGGGCAGGCTGCCCTCAGCACATCCACAGACTGTGTTGATTTGTTGAAGTAACATCACATTTCACTGTAATTTTCGATATACAAGTGACAAATAAAGCTATCTTTAAATATTTATTATACTATCTGTTCCTAAACTTCAGAAGCAGTTGGACTATTGGCTGGTGTGCACATATCCACCTTAGTTACCCTCCCTGAAGGACCTCACTTTTTTTTTAAATGGCAGCCTGGCAGTTTCACGGTTACTGCTACTGATTTTTCATTTTATATCCAAATTTACTTAAACATCCTAGTTGCCTTAGTGAGATTCAAACTTGTCCCAGAGTCAATAGCCCAGGTTCTTGTCTGCTAGTTCAGCCTATTGCATGACTGTAAAAGCAATCTGTTAATCTTTAATTGATCCCTCCGAGAGGCACAGCATTTAGTTTGATCTGATCCATCTCCATTAGCCCCCATCTAGTTACCTCTCATTTACTTCGGGCGTATTACTTGGCTCACACAAGGACTTTTATCCTGGCCTTGAGCTTTTTGGGTCAAGGTAAAGTGTTCATGAAGACTTGGAAATGGGCTGCCTCCCTTTGTCTTTCCCTCAGGTTTGCCTTTGGGATGAGGTTACTCTAATCTTTAATGGATTAAGATAATATGATTCTAACTTTTCATTTTCTTCAAAATGCCATGATATTTCATCTACAGTAAAACTCCATTGCTTGTTTACTTTACTGCCTGTTACATCTGGTATTTAGGGCAGCAGCGAAGGTACCCCATCTCTTATGGTGTTTGTTATGTCAGTTCGTTATCTCAGATTTCACTACTGTTAGTGATGCAAATCCTGGGTGGAGACTCAAGAATACCGTTGCACTCAGATGTAGAACAACTCCTCATTACTGTTTCCATAACAATTTTGTTTTACTAGTCAGGGTTGTTAGCCCTGAGCTGAACCCCCAAACCTGAAAGACTGGCGGATCACCCTTAGTTTGCCTTCTGTTTGGCATGGGTGACCCTACCAGGAGCCAAAGCAGTTAACATAGCTCTCCAGATCACTGAGGCACGCAGGCCTCCAAACCATGACAAGGTTGTGGTCGCCCTGGAGGAAAATCTCCATAGTGCCCATCAGATTATTCAGAAATCCCAGTGCTTTGGCATCTGGCTTGCCTCATGATTTCCACACCCATTCCCTCCCTCCACCCACCCCAATGTAGTCCGAGAAACCTGCCAGTCCAGTGCTATCAATCAATGCTTTCAGTGTGCTGGACTAATGGAGTTTTGCTGCAGTTGGTCCACCTCTGATTGTGAGGTGAATAAGTGTCTATTTACTGATGTCGTGCAGAGACTTCAGCAGAGCCCTCCCTACAAGCGACGCAGATGAAGCTGAAGCGGGCGAGGCTGGCCGATGACCTGAATGAGAAGATTGCACAGCGCCCTGGTCCCATGGAGCTGGTGGAAAAGAATATCCTGCCCGTGGATTCCAGTGTCAAAGAGGCCATCATAGGTAAGCAAGGACCAGTGCTGCGCAGGAATCTAACCTTCCTGCTAACATCAACCTCTGGCACTCTTGTGGTTTTCTTCTATCCTTACCTGGTAAGATTATGACAGCATAGAGAGTTGTTAAGTTGTCTTCCCACTCCAACAACTGTTTAGAGTGCAGGAATGAGCAATTTGCTGCCGGAACTCAGTAGGCCAAGCAGCATCTTTGTGGCTGAGGTTGTTGGGGGGTGGGGGAACAGAATTGAGGACACACATCTGAAACCTCAATCGAAACCCTGCATCATTTGATGTACAGTAGTTTATGTTTCCATGAGCCCTTTAGTGAAACGCTTCTTCCTGACACTACCCCTGAGTGCCCAGATTATGAAAAACAGAATCCTGTTGGTGTGGATCTTGTATCAGACGTTGTTGTTAAAATTGACACAAATAACCATGTCCTAAGGCTGCAGATTTATAATCCATAGCTTTATGAATGATCGTAAACAGCATGAACTTAAGAAGTTTGTGATCTGTGCTTCTGATTTTGCCATTTCCTACGATGATGTGTGATCTGCACTAAGCTGATATTTTCATTACACTCTGCACTTCAGAAGTGTGTGGTACCCAAGGTTAGCACTTTCTGACCTACAACCCTAACACTGCGAGAGCTGAGCTCAATCTTGCTTCACCCATTGAAGCATTTTAGCACCACTGACTTTTCCCCCTTCTCCCTCTCTGGCTATCCATCCTATAGGATGATGATCAGTCAGTTAGTGGGGTTGACCCCACTCCTCAGAAAGGAACAGCGGGTGTGTGAATGGATTTTAGGTGAGTAGGGGGTTGCACAGGTCCAGACCCACCACTAACTTTTAATGAGTAAATGTAAGCATCTTTCCCTCCACCCCCACTCTATGCTTTCCACGGGGATCACTCCCTACGCGGCTCCCTTGTCCATTCGTCCCACCCCACTGCTCTCCCTCCTCACACTTATCCTTGCAAGTGGAACAAATGCTAAGCCTGCCCCTACACCCCCTCCCCAAAACAGTCCCTCCAGGTGAGGCAAGACTTCACCTGTGAGTCTGTTGGGGTCATCTATTATATCTGGTGCTCCCGGTGTGGCCTCTCACTGAGGCCCAACATAGATTGGGAGACCGCTTTGCCGAGCACCTGCACTCTGTCCGCCAGAAAAAGCGGGATCTCCCGGTGGCCACCCATTTTAATTCCACCCCATCCCCATTCTGACATGTCAGTCCATGGCCTCCTCTACTGTCACGATGAGGCCACACTCGGGTTGGAAGACCAACAGCTTATATTCCGTCTGGGTAGCCTACAATCTGATGGCTTGAACATCTATTTCTCAAACTTCCAGTAATGCCTGTACCCCCTCACCGTTTCCCCATTCCCTTTTCTCTCTCTCACCTTATCTCCTCACCTGCCCATCACCTCCCTCTGGTGCTGTTCTTCAGCCCAGTATCTCTTTCATCAATCAACTTCCTAGCTCTTTACTTCACCCCTTTCCCCTCTCCCAGTTTCACCCATCACCTTGTGGGTCTTCCTCCCCTCCCCCCACTTTCTCACTCTGACTCCTCATTTTTTTCTCAGTCCTGATGAAAGGTCTCGACCCAAAACATCGACTATACTCTTTTCTATAGATGCTGCCTGATCTGCTGAGTTCCTCCAGCATTTTGTGTGTGTTGGTGGATTTCCAGTATCTGCAGATTCTCTCATGTTTGTTTTCAAAACCAACAGCTCTGGTGTCTCCAGTTTGATTTTAGGCAAATTACTGGGATATAAAAAAGATCCCTGTGCAGGATTCCCTAAAGGTTATTTTGCAGTTTGAGTCTGTGATGAGGAAGGCAAATTCAATATTAGCATTCATTTCAAGAGGATTAGAATATACAGTGCCTATAAAAAGTATTCACACCCCCTTTGAAATTTTCATGTTTTATTGTTTTACAACATTGAATAACAGTGGATTTAATTTGGCTTTTTGGACACTATCACAGAAAAAATACTTCTCTCGTGTCAAGGTGAAAACAGGTCTCCACAAAGTGATCTAAATTGATTACAAGTGTAAAATTCAAAATAATTGATTGCCTAAATCGTCATCCCTTTTAATATGACACACCAAATCATCACTGGTGCAGCCAGTTGGTTTTAGAAGTCACGTAATTAGTTAAATGGAGATCACCTGTGTGCAGTCAAAGTGTTTCTGTTGATTGTAGTAAAAATACACCTGTATCTGGAAGGTCCAACTGCTGGTGAGTCAGTATCCAGGCAAAAACTACACCATGAAGACTAAAGTACATGCTAAGCAACTCCACGAAAAGGTTCTTGTAAAGCACAAGTCAGGAGATGGATACAAGAACATTTCCAAGTCACTGAGTATCTCTTGGAGTACAGTTAAGTTAATCATCAAGAAATGGAAAGAATATGGGAGGGCTGTAAATCTGCCAAGAGCAGGCCGTCCTCAAAGGCTGAGTGACTGTGCAAGAAGGGGACCAATGAGGGAGGCCACCAAGAGACCTGTGACAACTCTGGGGGAGTTACAAGCTTCAGTGGCTGAGATGGGAGAGAGTGCACGTACAACAGCTGTTGTCTGGGGGGCTACACCAATGGCAGCTTTAAGAGAGAGTGGCAAAGAGAAAGACACTGTTGAAAAAAACTCTCATGAAATCTCAGCTAGAGTCTGCCAAAAGGCATGTGGGAGACTCTGAAATCAGCTGGAAGAAGGTTCAATGTTCTGATGAAACCAAAATTGAGCTTTTTGGCCATCAGACTAAACACTTTGGTGTAAGCTAAACACCACACATCATCAAAACCACACCATCCCTACGGTGAAGCATGGTGGTGGCTGCATCATGCTGTGGGGATGCTCCACTGCAGCAGGCCCTGAAAGGCTTGTGAGGGTAGAGGGTAAAATGAATGCAGCAAAATACAGGAGGAAAACCTGATGCAGTCTGCAAGAGAATTGCGACTTGGGAGAAAATTTGTTTTCCAGCAAGACAATGACCCCAAGCATAAAGCCAAAGCTACACTGGAATAGCTTAAAAACAACAAAGTTAATGTCCCAGAGTGGCCAAGTCAGAGTCCAGTTCTCAATCCCATTGAGAACTTGTGGCTGTTCACTCATGATCCCATGCAATCTGACAGAGTTTGAGCAGTTTAGTAAAGAAGAATGGGGAAACATTACACTGTCCAAGGCTGACGGAGACTTATCCACACAGGCTCAAGGCTGTAATTGCTGCCAAAGGCACATCTACTTAATTCTGACTTGAAGGGGGTGAATAATCAGTTATTTTGTGTTTAATAATGGTAATAAATTTAGACCAATTGGCAGAAATTTGTTTTCACTTTGACATGAGAGAGTATTTTTTGTTGATCAGTGTCAAAAAAGCCAAATTTAAAACACTATGATTTAATGTTGCAGAACAATAAAACATGAAAATTTCCAAGGGGAGTGAATACCTTTTATAGACACTGTAAAAGCAAGGATATAATGTTGAGCGTTTATAAAGCACTCATTTGGAGTATTGTGAGCAGTTTTGGGCCCCTTTATCTTTGAAAGGATATTCTGAAACAGGAGAGGGTTCAAAGGAGGATCACGAAAATGATTCCAGGATTGAACGACTTGTGGTACAGAAGGTGTTTGATGACTCAGAGTGTATTCACGAGAATTCAGAAGAACCTAATTGAAACCTATCGAATGGTTATGGAGAAGATGTTTCCTATGCTGGAAGAGTCTAAGATCAGAAGGCACAGCCTCAGAATAGAGGGATATCCTTTTCGAATGGAGTTGAGGAGGAATTTCTTTTGCCAGAGAGTGGCAAATCTGTGGAATTCGTTGCCACAGGCAGCTGTGGAGGCCAAGTTTTTATGTATATTTAAGGCAGAGGTTGATAGATCCTTGATTGGCTGGGCATGACCAGCAAGTTCACAGACGACACCATGATGGTTGGTCTGATCACAGGGGATGACGAGACAGCCTACAGAGATGAGGTCCAGCACCTGGCTGCGTGGTGTGCCGACAACAATCTGGCTCTTAACACCCAGAAGACCAAGGAGGTCATTATGGACTTAAGGCATGCCAGGAGTCACACTCACGTCCCCATCTACATCAACGGAACTGTAGTGGAGCGTGTATCAAGCTTCAAATTCCTTGGTGTGCACATTTCCGAGGATCTCACCTGGCCCCTGAACTCCTCCATCCTGATCAAAAAGGTGCAATAGCGCCTTTATTTCCTGCAGAGCATGAAGAAAGTTCACCTCTGTCCCAGGATACTGACGGACTTTTACCGCTGTACCATTGAGAGCATACTCACCAACTGCATCTCAGTGCGGTATGGCAATTGTCCCGTATCGAACCGCAAAGCACTCCAGCGTGTGGTGAAAACTGCCCAGCGGATTATCAGCACCCAATTGCCCACCATTGAGAACATCTACCATAAGTGCTGCCTGGGCAGGGCGAAAAGCATTATCAGGGATACATCTCACCCTAACCATGGACTTTTTACTCTCCTCCCATCCGGTAGGTGCTACAGGAGCCTCTGCTCCCGCACCAGCAGGCACAGGAAGAGCTTCTTCCCTGAGGCTGTGACCCTGCTGAACCTCACATCACAGCGCTAAGCAGTATTGCACCCATGTTGTACTGTCTCAGTACTTTTATATTTGTGTGCTGTAGCACTCTTTTTATTTGCAGTTATTTTGTAAATAACACTATTCTTTGCATTTCTGGTCAGATGCTAAATGCATTTCATTGGCTTTGTATCTGTACTCGGCACAATGACAATAAAGTTGAATCTAATCTAATCTAAATGAAGGGATACGGGGAGAGGGCAGGAGATTGGGGCTGAGATGGATCAGCCATGGTGAAATGGTGAAGCAGACTCGATGGGCCAAATGGCCTAATTCTGTTCCTATATCTTATGGTCTTATGTAATAAACTCCCTCTTCTATTATTTTTTTTATTCCCACCTCAAAAGCATTCAATTAAAGTAATAAATTGTGTGCATTGTGTATTGATTTTAAAATACAGTTTGTATCACACATGTGTCATGTGGTGATCTCATTGCAGAGTTATAGCTAGGTAGTTGTGGAATGAGGAACTTCAATTATGTAGAGAAATTGGAGAAACAAATCTGCTGTGAGCTGAGAAGGCAAAGGGGTGATATTCATATCTGAAGGATTTGATAGAGTGGAGGGAAGGAGAAATGGCTTCTGCCAATATGGAGTTAAGGTAATAGTCAAAAAAGATTGGAAGGAAAATCAGATTTAAAAAAAAATGTGGTCACTTTTGATTGGAAATGCATTCCCAGAAAAGAGGATAGATTTTAATCATACCTTCCCTTGTATTTATGTGAAAAGTGAAATGCTCCCCATGGGGAAAGGTTATGGTAGTCAATTGAAGTATGATAGTTCATTTAAAATCTTGGCGCAGGCACAGTGGTTTGCAAAACCACCTCCTGCATGGCATGATCTCATGCCCTTGATGTCGTAATGTCTTGCTAATTTTAGAGTATAGATTTTTTCCTGCCCTGGCTACAGGAATTGGTGTCCTTTGGAAATACATGAATAAATTAAGCTGTGTGCTATAGATTTTTTAAAGTTACTGGGTTATTTTAATATTAAGTGTAAAAGGCTGTTTTGTTTTAAAGCATGAGAGAATTTAGGCCCTTTTGTAAGACTATTCAGCCCATCATACCTATTCTTACTATTCCTTACACTTAAATTGCCTGGGCTGTCCATTTATATATGTGAATTACAAGCATATGTCTTGGTATTTGGTAAGTTGGTATTTTAGCTGCTTGGCATTCCTTGCTATTGTTGTCCTTAATAATAGTATGAAAGTTTTACAAATCTTAGCCAGAATTTTCTGGCTAAATTTCATGTGTTATCTAGCTACATATCATGTGTTATATTTAATACAGAGCATTTAGTGATGTTGCTCCTTGTTGACAAAGGAATAAGAAATAATAAGTATATCTCTTCAATCATTGCTGTGTCATTTAGATTTTGCAGGAGATATTTTGATTCAGCGCACAAAGGATTCTTTAGTTGTTCAGTCAGGCTGCTCTGACCATGTGGTGTGATCATAACCGATTGTGGTCAGATGATAAAATCATATGAATCTTAAATCAGGAAAGCTTCAAGTATAATGCTCAAGTACAATACTGTGCAAAAATCTTAAACACACACACACACACACACACACAGATAGAGATAGATATAGATGATGATAGATATGGACAGATAGATAAAGAGAATGAGAGAGAGAAAGAGAGAGATAGCCAGGGTGCCTAAGATTTTTGCACTATACTGTAGTAATTTTATGTATTGCACTGTACTGCTGCTGCCAGAAAAACAACGAATTTCATGACATATGTGAGTGATGATAAACCTGATGCTGATTTGGGTCTCTGTTGTGGACTGAGGGTGGGATGGGGGCAGGGAGGGAGGAATCATGGTTGGGAAAAGGAGAAAGGAGAGGGGAGGGAGCAAGAAGCACCGGATAGACATTCTATAATGATCAATAAATCAATTGTTTGGAATCAAATAACCTGGCCTGGTGTCTCAGGGCTGGGTAGGTTTACAACCTCGCCACCCCCTCACCCCAACACACTTTCTCTGCCACCTGTCCCACACCCCTCCCAAGGCAGTCCATCCTCGCCATTCCCAAATCCCACCAGATTTACAAACTCCTCCTCCGATCCACGTTAATAAATACAGTACGGTGTAAAAGTCTTGGGCACCCTAGCTGTATATATCTGCCTAAGACTTTTGCACAGTGCTGTGTGTTCTGTAGCTCTCTTTATAAGCATGATCAAAAAAGCTTTTGACATCAGATGTAAAATGTAGGGTGTGGTTGGATTTAAACACTTGCCTTTATTGACCTTGAACCATAGAGTTCCTGTGGCATCCATATTGACTTTGTGTTGAAATTTCTTTGGAAGTAGTAAGTGGAATTCTGTGCCCGAGAGGGTAATGGATGCCAGGTCATTAGAAATATTTAAAGTGTGAAAGAGAACTATTTGGAAAATCAGAGAACTGAGGGCTATGGGAAGCTGGCACGGAAGAGATAAATTTGGCCTACTTTAGCTATGATCATGTCAAATGGCTAGGCAGGCTAGTGGGGCCACTCCTGTTAATCTTGTACATAGTGTGTAACTAACAGCAATGTTGTGGTGCCTAAACTAGTGTTCTATCAATCCATGACTGAGGAAGCAGTGCAGATGCAGTGCCCTGTGAAACTCATGATCCATGGAAGTGGCTCAAGTCTGACTGGAAAAAAGAGTTTGTTAGATCCTGATACCTTTGTGACCCAAAGATACTTCGGAAGTCAAGAGTGAAGCATTAAACTTGTTGCTTACGACTGTTTAAACGTTACAAGAACGGAAAAAAAAACACGAGAGAGCTGAGAGAACAAAGACAAAGGATAAAGCAGTTGTGTCATCTCATACTCAGACTAGAGATAACAAAATTTCCAGTGATGACTATTTACATAAAAAAGCCAGATTCAAGTGCTCTGACACCTGCTACACAAAACTAAGAAGGATTTAGAAAAATACAGAAGCAACTGTATTGTAATTACTTGAAAATTCACTGAAAATATATATGCATGGATGATTACTAGATATAAAAATATAAGCAAGCATAGAAAAGTTATACTACAAGAAAAAAAACATTTCTACACCTCGTTTCAGCTAGCTTAATCCAACATTCCTGAAATTGGGGTGCTTCCATTTCTGCAAAGTCCAATGTAAGAAGATGCCCCTTTCCCCGACATACATCTCTGAAAGTTCCAAAATTCACAATGCAGAACTCATCTCAGCACTAGCTGGTATTTCCTGCCATTTGAAATATTTTGAGAGGAAGTGGAATAATCGTTGATCATCTTTCAGTGTAATGTTTAGTGTTTTTTTAAAGTGTTGCAGTTCTGTGTGTTTTTGAAAATTACGGATTTGAAATTCAGAATGGAGTAGTGATATTGATAGACAGGCTGCCCACGCATTTGGAGGGCACTGCAGTGAAGATGTTTATTGATGATGAATGATTGATTATTGATTATGGCTAACTCTTGGTCATGTAGTTGGTGAATAAGGTAGCAAGAACAAACCTGGAAACTGCGAGTCAGTGACGCTAATATCGATGACGGGTAAATTGCAGGAGGGGATGCTGAGGGATGGGATCTACCAACATTTGAAGAGAGACAGGTCAGCATGGTTTTATGCATGGGAAGTCGTGTCTGACAAATCTCTTATGAGTTCTTCGAGTGACAACCAAGTTAGTAGATGAGGTTAGAGCAGTGGATGTTGTCCATGTGGACTTCCACAAGGTTCACAATCCCTCATGGTGGGCTCACCTGGAAGGTTAGATTGCATGTGACTCGGTGGGGTAGTAGATTGGATTCATAATTGGACCTAGGAGTGCAAGTGCATAGTTTGCTGAAAGCAGCAGGTGACCCACAATTGGAGAACTGAGTGTTCATGCAGTAGGGTTGTAGACCACCCAGTTGTAAATATAAGACACCTGGCTGGTCTAAACATGCTCTATGTTTGGTCTCAGCCTGGCAGAGGACAGCTGGATAGAGTGGGAAGGGGAATTACTCACTGACATCCTACCTAACTGCGAGTTTTCAGGCAACACAGATTGTGTTCCCAGACCTAATAGATACTGCTGAGAACCTTTGAATGAGTGTGGGGAATCCTGTTTGGCTAACGCCCAAGTTGTAGAAGTCTGGCCTCTCTATGTCTTTCTCCATTAGGATTCATAAAACCCATGTCTCTGATATTATGAGGGATTTTGTTAAATTTAGTTCAATTGCTCATACAGAGTACCAGGACTGAGCTATTGTAAAAGATAGTAACGCAAATAGATTTAACTGAAAGCAAAAGAAAATTCACTTGAACTGGTTTTTATTGGAAAGGTTGCTAACTTTTGCATGAGGGAAACTTAATGAAATATCTGTTGGCTGGGGATGGTCTTGGATCCAAATCCTTTCTGCATGTAAGTATTAGGAATGCATTCAGCAGTGCAATTGGATAGTTTGACCTTTTGAGGTTTAGCATTAATGTGACATTAGAAAGCAAGTCCTTTCTTTAGTGTTCCCTTGATGTTTTACATGAAGCCTTTACATTGTGACTTTTAGTGTAGTTAGAGTATGGGTAGGATTTAGCTGGTCATGATACACTCACTATAAATGTGATGCAGTGATTTCATTATCATGATCAACACTTTTGTATGTTGTGTGTGCACTGATCTGCACACAGTGAATTACCTCATTGCTTTAGAAGCCCAGGTTCGATCCTGACCTCAGATGCTGCCCCTAAAGGTTCTGCATGTTCAAAGTTCAAAGTAAATTTATTATCAAAACACATATATGTCACCATATACAACCCTGAGATTTATTTTGCTGTGGGCATACTTAATAAATTTATAGAGTAATAACCATAAAACACTCAATGAAAGACTGCCCAACTCTGGCATTCAAACAGAGTGCAGAAGACAACAAACAGTGCAAATACAAAAAGAAGAAATAATAATAATAAATAAATAGACCATAAATACCAAATACACAAGATAAAGAGTCCTCGAAAGTGAGTCCATTGATTGTGGGAGCATTTCAAGGATGGGGGCGAGTAAAGTTATCCTGTTCGGTTCAAGGGCCTGATGGTTGAGGGGCGATAACTGTTCCTGAACCTGGTGATGTGAGCCCTGAGGCTCTTGTACCTTATTCCTGATGGCAGCAGCGAGAAGAGAGCATGTCCTAATTGGTGGGGGACCCTGATGATGGATGCTGCTCTCCTGCAACAGCAATTTCTATAGATGTGTTCAGAGGTTGGGAGGGCTTTACCCATGATGGACTGAGCTGTATCCACTACCTTTTGGAGGATTTTCCATTCAAAGACATTGGTGTTTCCATACTAGGCTGTGATGCACCCAGTCAATATACTCTGCACTGCACATGTAAAGTTCAAAGTAAAATTTATTATCAGAGTACATATACATCTCACCACACACAATGCTGAGATTCTTTTTTTGTTGACACACTTAGCAAATCTATGGAGCAGTAACTGTAAACAGGATCAATGGACAACAAAATGCAGGTATAAATAAATAGCAATAAATAATGAGCATGAAATAACAATATAAAAGAATCCTTAAATGAGTGTAGTTATCTCCTTTTATTCAAGAGCCTGTTGGTTGGGGGGTAACAAGTGTTTTTGAACCTGGTGGTGAACCTGAGGCACTTGTACCTTCTACCTGATGGCAGCAGTGAGAAAAGAGCATGACTTGGGTGGTGAGGATCTTTGGCGACGGATGCTGCTTTTCTACAGCAACATTTCATGTGGATGTGCTCAATGGTCGGGAGGGTTTTACCCTTGATGTACTGGGCCAAATCCACTACCTTCTGTAGGATTTTCCACTCAAAGGTGTTGGTGTTCCCATATCAGGCCATTTTTGTAGCCAGTCAGCACACTTTCCACCACATGTCTATAGAAGTTTGCCAAGGTTTTCGATGCCATGCTGAACCTCCACAGACTTCTGTAGAAGTAGAGGTGCTGTTGTGCTTTCTTCACAATTCTATTTATATGATGGGTCTAGGACAGGTCCTCTGAGATGGTGACAACCAGGAATTTAAAGTTACTGACCCTCTCCACCTCTGATCCAGCAATGAATACTGGCTCATGGACCTCCTGAAGTCTACAATCTGTTCCTTGGTCTTATTTGCATTGACTGAGAGGTTGTTGTTATGACACCACTCAGCCAAATTTTCAACCTCCCTCTTGTCTGCTGATTCATCACCATCTTTGATACAGCCCACAACAGCGGTGTCATCAGCAAACTTGTATATGGTGTTGGAGCTGTACTTAGCCACACAATCATAGGTGTGGAGCAAGTAGTCAAGGTTTTAGTTGTTCTGACTGTGACCACGCAAGGTTTTGCCATTTTGCTCTGGTCTTCTCCCAAAGGTGTGCTGGTCGGTTAACTAGACATTCGGAGGTACACTTTAGCATGCATTTAGTGGCAAAAGGTTTCAAAAGGGAGTTGATGGAGATGCAAGAGAATAAGTTACAGGGATAAAGGGAACAGAGAAAAAAGGAATGGGGATGGTAGGAGTTAATGTGGACCAATTGTACGGCAGCTCCTTGTATTGTGGTTAGTTAGTTCCTTACAAGTGGGAACATGAGAGGTGTTTGCAGTGTGCGGGAAAATCTGAGCCCTTTGCCCTGGATAATCTGTACTAAGAGGAGTAGAACAGCTTTAGGGCAAAACATAGATCATAAGCTAAAATGTTGGCCGATCAATGGAAAACATTATTAAAGAGAATGATGTGAAATACCAGTTCCTGAATCATGAAGCTAAGGTGGTGAAGGTTTGATTATTCTGTGACACATTAGCCCATGTATTCTAAAATCAGGCTGGTTCACTTACAAGGCTAAATACTTCTGGTTTTTTTTAATCTCAGCATGGAGCAAGAGCTGGTCTCCAGTTGCAGTGAAAGCATCCCTAATGAAATTCAATTAATCTCTCTGCCAAATGGCTAATGTGTGTCCTTACAATTTCTCTTGCAGATAATCATGTGCCGTACTCTGCATTGGCAGACAACTCATCGTTTGACGAAGACAGCAGTGATGCCCTTTCACCAGAGCAGCCAGGAAGTCAGGAGTCTCTCGGGTCGTTGCCTTCCCCGACAGAAGCAAAGTCTGTTGATCAGCATCAGGCCCTCCCCACTTCTCCAACCCAGGTTTGGCACTCTCACTCACAAGCGACCTCCAGATTTAGTTTCACAGTGAGTTTTATGTTAAAGGAGTTCCTCCATAAAATAAATTGTGCAAACTTTCCAGACAGAAACGGTGACAAAATGTGGATGTGAACGATGGAAGCTCCAACTTCTGAGCTGTTTTCATTTTGCTTTCACACCCACCCCCTCCCCAAGCAACCAATGGCACCCAGCAATCATTCTCCCCTGTCTGGATTTAAAAAACCTCACACCTTAAAGTGACCCTACCTGGATGAGTATTGGTGAGCTATTCAGCTGTGTCCATGATCACCTCTGCTGCTGCGATGAGACTACTCTCGGGTTGGAGGAGCAACACTTCATATTCCTTCTGGGTGACCTCCAACCTGACGGCATAAACATTGATTTCTCTAATTTCCGCTAATTTCTTTCCCCTCCCCCTTCTCTCCTTTTCCATTCCCCATTCTGGCTCCCCTCTCACCCCTTCTGTTCTTGCCTGCCCAACACTTCCTTACGGTGCCCCTCTTCTTTCCCTCTTTCCCATGGTTCACTGTCCTCTTCTATCAGATTCCTTCATCAGCCCTTTACCTGTTCCACCTCTCACCTCCCAGCTTCTCACTTCATCCCAAACTCCCCCACCCACCTGGCTTTACCTATAACCTTCTTTCCTCTTCCTTTCTACTCCTGATGTAGGATCTTGGCCCGAAGCATTGGCTGTTCATTCCTCTCCATAGATGCTGCCTGACTTGCTGAGTTCCTCAGGCGTTTTGTGTGTGTTAGCCTGAACCCAGAAAGTGTGATGGCATTTCTGATGACATTTGTTGGAGATCCACAAAAGAGGTCTGCACTATTGCTAGGACAAAGGCAGGAGGTGTTACGTTGTGGAATACCACAGTAATGAAAATAATCTTGGAGATGTGATGCAGACAAATGTGAGGAATTTTCTTACTTCCTGAATTTCCGCTGTTTCGATCTGGGGTCGCTGTATACACAATAGCAATGCCCACATGTGTGATCAGAATCCGTACACCCTTTTCTAGATTGTAAGTAACCATTAACTCTGGCCATCTTTTAGAAAATGAGAATCTCCAGGTACAGTAAAATGCTTGACCCCTCGCAGTAGGTTTTAATCCAAGCTAGACTGGCTCATTGGTCACACTGCCCTTATTGAGCCAAGTTACAATTGAGAAACTGTGGAGATCCCTGCCTATTGGATGGGATGTTAAACCAGCGTATGTGTGCCTTGCTAAACTTAGTTACATCAAAGAGCAAGATGTTCTCAGCTGTCCATTGTCCTACATGTGTTCAACCACCATTATTAAAACTAATTGCCTAGGCACCACTATTTGTGGGTTTTTCATCTCCTACAGTAAAATTTCAAAACTGCTTCATTAATTTCAAGGTGCTTAGGGCTGAGCTCACTAGCAAGCTTTTACTTCTACCTCTTTAGTTAGACCTCTTGTCAGATTGACAAGATTGAACATCCACTTTTAATTGTGAAAGTCATAATTGTAAAAGGTTTATGCATCTAGTTCCCCTTTGAAGGCAGAGCAGGTCCTTAAGTCATTAAAATTTTGCAAAGAAGAACCCAGGGTGGCTGCAATGTGAAATGCAAGCATCAATTCAGTGGGCTTGCACAGAGTTAATAGTTAGGAGTAACACTGTAAGTCTGTTTGTAACTTTGCTCTCTCTATAACTGCGAAGTGTTAGTAATGGGTGTGTCATGTTTCTAAGCACCCACTCTGTGTTGTAATGAACATGTCTCCTGATCACTCAGTAGTCATTGTGTGAAACGTAATCATCATGCAGTATAGAGAACTATTCTGAGCTCGCTAAACAATTTTGTTATGCTCTTCTGCAAGTCATGTCCTCTATTTCACAATATGCTGCCCCTTCTGCAGATTGATGGGCCATGCAGCAGTATTCTGCAGTTTGTAGGATTACTTGTTCTGCAGTTTGTATTCATTGGTACCTCTTTCCTATCTGCATTTGTTTTATACCAATATACCACTGTAAGATCAATCAGTCAGCTGTTCCTTCAATTCTACCCCCATCCATCCACAACCTAAGTTATTCTACAAACTTCCTCTTAAGGTTTGCATGGGACCTGCTCCTCAAAGTCCCAGATCACAACTGAGTAAGGATATTTGGTTTCTGATAAACGAGAGTGCATTAAACCCCACATTCTTGACATGATTGCTCGTACCAACACAGTCAAATCTTACCACAATACTCATGTAGTTTTAGTAAATATAAACCAGTGTCTGCAAAACGTGAGCAAGAGCCAGTGTAAACCTCTGTTTAGTATCTAACACCTTAACTTTTTTTAACAATGTCACAGCACCACACAGCTGGTGCCTGGATGAGCTGTGCTAAAAAGGTACCCTGGTCTTAGTGTGTGGTGACAATCTTGCTTGCAACATGAATGGCTTTCTGCATTCTTACTTCCTTGTAACATTAGAAGAAGCCCTAGCATCATTTGCTGCTCATCAGGAAATCTAGTTGGGTATTCAGAGAATTTAACTATACAAGAATTTATTAGAAGCAGGAGGAGGGGTAAAAAGTTTAGTGTGGATGTGGTGGGCCAGAAGGACTCTTTCTGTCCTGTACAACTCTGACTCTATAAAATCTTTTGGTATTTCTCCATATTTAGATTGTTTTTGTACTCCTCCCCATTTCCACCCCCAGCTGGATTAGGAATGATAGTTCTTACTCTGTTCTAACAGTCCCCTTGTTCTGTTGCAGTATCTTGTGTCATTGCCAACTGGAGCAGAATTGAACAAGTTCAAGCCATTGTCTGACCAGCAGATTGCAAAATTGGCAAATGGTGTGTCGTCTCCAGCTGCTAAGCCTGTGCCAACGCTCATTAAAGTAAGCAACTCCTACAAAATGTTTGTGTAGTGGGGTCAAGTGATACTTTGCATCAAAGCATATGCTCAGAAATGTTGAATTGCTTGGAAATTGATTGGTCTGCTGAGGAATTACTTGCATGAAGACGTGGTTCAAATTCTCCCTGCTTATTTTGTTTCCTTGCCCATTTCCTGGTCCCCTTTACTGTCACTGTCTCCTTTTTATGAACCTCTGTGTTTTGGTGGTTTTTGGCAGGGTTTCCGTTCGCTTACAGTACAGAAGTTTGGGCTGATCTCTCCATCCCTTGTGGTGTTTAGGGCTTTCTTCATCGTGTCAGTAGCTTCCTCTCGATTTTTACTACTGACAGTCACGCAAGTCCCGGGTGGAGACTCAGGAATACTGTCGCACTCAGATGTGGAAGGATTCTTCATCGCTGTTTCTGTAACAATTTGGTTTTTACCAGACAGGGTTGTTTTAGCCTTGAGCTGAATCCCTGAACCCGGAGAACTGGTGGACTACTCTTAGTCTGTCCTCTACCCTTTGACCTGTTTGGCATGGGTGACCCTACCAAAAATCAAAACATAAATCCCTGACTCCAGCCAACATAGCTCGCTGGGTCATTGAGGCACACAAGCCTCCAAACCCAAGGACAGGGTTGTGGTCCTCTTGGAGGACTGCACTTCTTTGATCAGGGTTAAATCTCCAGGCATTATATTGAACCTGGAACCCTCTCAGTCTCAGTTGTCCTCTACTTAAACTCAGTACTCAGTATAACAGTCTAAGAAATCCATTGTGCTATATTCAGTCGTGAGAAAATATCGTTAACTATGGTGAAGTTTTAATTTCTAACTACATCCACTCTAAATCACAACGGTACATGATTGACAGTGATGTGCTGTCTACTGTTTGTTCATATTTAATTTGTGATGGGTATTCACCGGTACATATTCTCACTTCGCTTATAAATCAGCTGCTGCAGGTCGTAAGGTTTATTGATCATCAAGATGCACACTGCACGGCTTCAAAACATAGGTGCTGGAAATCCAGAGCAACATACACAAAATGGTGGAGAAACTCAGCAGGGCAGGCAGCATCTCTGTAAAAGAGAAAACAGCCAACATTTCGGTCCGAGGCCCTTCATCGGGACTCTGCCCGAAACTTCGACTGTTTACGCTTTTTCATAGATGCTGCCTGGCCTGCTGAGTCCCTCCAGCAATTTGAGTGCATTGCCTCAAAACATCTGTGTTTGAACTGAATGGAATCCTGTGCTTTAAGACCTAAATTTGAGTGTTTTCCCGATAAATCTGAACTTACAGCATGATTCAGCCTGATCAGCAATAGTCAGCATGGCTTTGCACAAAGGAGGTCATGTGCGACAAATCTTTTGAGGTTTGTCGAAGCTGTAACTAAAGGGATAGGTGAAGATAGGGCAGTTAATGTTGTCTATATGGACTTCAGTAATGCCTTTGACAAGGTCTCACAGGCAAGGCTGATTGAGAAGATAGGTTGGTATATGGGGGTGAGATCGCAAGGTATATTCAGAATTGGCTCAATGATAGGAAGCAGAAGGTGATGGTTGAAGGTCGTTTCGTTCAGAAGGGGCCTGTAACTGGTTCAGGGTTCAGTTTTGGGATCTGTTGATTATCACCAGCGTGTGTCGTGAAATCTGTTAACTTAGCAGCAGCAGTACAATGCAATACATGATATTATATAAAGAAAAAAAATAAGTAAATAAATTACAGAAACTATATATATGTTAAATACGCAAACATGAGGAAATCTGCAGATGCTGGAATTTCATGCAACACACATAAAAATTGCTGGTGAACGCAGCAGGCCAGGCAGCATCTATAGGAAGGGGTACAATCGACGTTTCGGGTCGAGACCCTTCGTCCTGAAACGTCGACTGTACCTCTTCCTATAGATGCTGCCTGGCCTGCTGCGTTCACCAGCAATTTCTATATGTATACTAAATAGTTAGATTAAAAATAGTGCTAAACAAAATTAATATAAATATTTTATTTATTAATGAATTAATTATGTAAATGATTTAGATGTGAATGTACATGACAGGATTAGCAAGATTCTTCTAAGTTAGAGGGTCTTGATAGTAAAGCAGCTTATAAGGAATTACAAAGAGGTCTTATCACAAACAAGAGAAAGTCTGCAGATGCTGGAAATACAAGCAACACACGCAAAATGCTGGAGGAACTCCGCAGGCCAGGCAGCATCGAGGGAAAAGAGTGAACAAAGGGAAGATTTAAACTTCTTCAGGATAGATATCCCTGGAAGAGACTTTGCAGTTTAGTCGGGTAGACGAGTCCTGATGTAGGGTCACAGCCCGAAACATCGACTGTTGACTCTTTTCCATAGATGCTGCCTGACCTGCTGAATTCCTCCAGCATTTTGTGTGTGTTACAAAGAGGTGTTGATCACTTAGGGAGCTGGGCGGAGGTAAATGAATTTCAACTTAAATAAGGGTGAGTTGAAGCATTTTGGATAGTCCAGCCAGAGTAGCACCTATGCAGTGAATGTCAGGGCACTGACAACGTTATGAAACAGGGAGACCTGGGAGTACTAGTGTACAGTGTGATGAAAGCGGCCACACAAGTACACAGGCAGGTGAAGAAGGGATTTATCACACTGGCCTTCAGTTAGGGCATCAGCTTTAGGAGTAGGATATTATGCTGCAGTCATATTAAATGGCTGGTGATTTGGAATATAGTGAACAGTTTTGGTTAGCCTGTTAAAGGAAAGACATTGCCAAACTAGAGACAGTGCAGAAGAGGTTTACTAGGATTCTGCCTGGACTGGAAGGCCTGAGTTATAGGGAGAGGTAGGCTATCCAGGATCTTTACTCATTAGAGAGAAGGAGAATGAGAGTGACCTCAAGTTTATAAAATCTTGAAAAGTAAGGATAAGGTGATGGTCATCGTCTTTTCCTCAGTGTTCGGGATTTATTTATCACATCGGCATGTTAACACACACTTAAGGGTGTGCTGGGAACAGCTCGCAAGTGCCACTCCAGGCTGGGGTTGAAGCTGAAGCTCTGGTCACTAATATGTAGTATATTGACAAAACAAATTTAACCTCCTCCTTGAGTGCTTGAGGGTCATCCAGATTGTATTTCCCGATTCAGCAAAGTCAGCCCAAGATGACACGCGACAAGAACCAGCGGAACAAGAAGCTGAAGGAGCCAAAGTCCCGGGTGAAGAAGCTCAAGTACCACCAGTACATGCCGCCAGACCAGAAACTGGAGAAGGCCACCCTGCCTCTGGACACTGCCTACTCCAAACTGCTCCAGCAGCAGCAGCTCTTCCTCCAGCTCCAGATACTGTGCCAGCAGCAGCAGCATTACAACTATCAGACCATCCTGCCCGCTCCGCCAAAGTAAGTACCCGGCCACGGCTGGAGGTGTTCCACTCCTGCCGTTTATCAGTCTCTCCAGCACTCTTAAGAGTGTTCAGAGATACTGTGCCTCGGAGCCATTTCACAGGCATTCCATTGCCATTCTCTGCCCATACTGGGTTGGTTACCTTACCAGAGCATTACATCGGGCTCATGCCTTCTACCCGATGGAGGCGGGGTGGGAGAGTCAGGGTTCTTGTCTCTGGTTCGGACGGGATATAAGGAGGCCTGTCAAACAGCACATCAGCACTTTCTGGACAGCCGATTTTGAGCACAGTGAAATACAAGAGCACTTGACAGTCTAAAGCAAGGGTTCTCATCCTGGGAGTCCACCAACCCCTTGCTTCATGATCATGGCATTAAAAAAAGGTTGAAAACCCCTGGTCCAAAGCAATAATAGTCAGAGCCTTTGGTGGCAGAGAAGATGATACCAGGTGGGAGAGAGTCTGACCACAGACTGAACTATAGATTGAACCTCTGCTCCCTCACCAAGTCCCCAGTTTGTAAATGTTAAGGAAAAGACCTGAAGAGACAGTGACCAGTGGGAGGACTCCCCTTGGTCGCTGCAAGTGTGATACATCAGTGGCAGAAAGGAATTGTGGCTGCTTATTGGCATAAGGTATCTTCCCATCATTCGGTATCTTCTGAAAACTTGTAGTGTCCTCTTTACTTTTTGGAGTGACCTTGTGCACACTTCCCTCCACAGGCATTTAGCACAGGTCACTATAAGGCAGAGGTCCCAACCTGGGGTCCACAGACCCCTCAGTAAATGGTAGGGATCCATGGTGTAAAAATGGGTTGGAACCCCTGCTATAAAGAATAAGCAGTGCTTCCTCCAACATACTGACCCATCTCGCACCAGAGTCCAAGCGGTGTGTACCTGTCCATCACCCGCTGTCCCAGATTGTTAATATGATGTGGTAGCTCAGGTTATATTACAGCAAAGGAGCAGCATTTGGCCCATCGAGTCTGCTCCGCCATTCGACGATGGCTCATTTATTTTCCCTCTCAAGCCCATCCTCCTGCTTTCTTCCCATAATCCTTACCGCCTTCGCTAATCAGAATCAGGATTATTATCACCGGCGTGTGACGTGAAATTTGTTAACGTAGCAGCAGCAGTGCATTGCAATACGTAATATAGAAAAAAAAAACAAAACAATAATAAATAAATAAATAGCTAAATCGATTACAATACATGTATATTCAATAGATTAAAAATTGTGCAGAAAACAGAAATACTATATCTTAAAAAAAGTGAGGTAGTGTCCAAGCATTCAATGTCCACTTTAGGAATCGGACAGCAGAGGGGAAGAAGCTGTTCCTGAATCGCTGAGTGTGTGCCTTCAGGTTTCTGTACCTCCTACCTGATGGTAACAGTGAGAAAAGGGCATGCCCTGGGTGCTGGAGGTCCTTAATAATGGACGCTGACTTTCTGAGACACTGCTCCTTGAAGATGTCCTGGGTACTTTGTAGGCTAATACCCAAGATGGAGCCGACTAGATTTACAACCCTCTGCAGCTTCTTTCGGTTCTGTGCAGTAGCAACCCCCCCCCCCCCCCCGCCGCCCCCATACTAGACGGTGATGCAGCCTGTCAGAATGCTCTCCAGGGTACATTTATGGAAGTTTTTGAGTTTATTTGTTGACATACCAAATCTCTTCAAACTCCTAATGAAGTATAGTCTCTGTCTTGCCTTCTTTATAGCTGCATCGATATATTGGGACCAGGTTAGATCCTCAGAGATCTTGACTTCCAGGAACTTGAAACTGTTCACTCTTTCCACTTCTGATCCTTTTATGAGGATTGGTATGTGTTCCTTTGTCTTACCCTTCCTGAAGTCCACAATCAGCTCTTTTGTCTTACTGATGTTCAGTGCCAGGTTGTAGCTGTGGCACCACTCCACAAGTTGGCATATCTCACTCCTGTACGTCCTCTCGTCACCACCTGAGATTCTACCAACAATTGTTGTATCGTCAGCAAATTTATAGATGGTATTTGAGCTATGCCTAGCCACACACTCATGGGTATATATAGAGTAGAGCAGTGGGCTAAGCACACACCCCTGAGGTGCACCAATGTTGATTGTCAGTGAGGAGGGGATGTTATCACCGTTCTGCACAGATTGTGGTGTTCCAGTTAGGAAGTCGAGGATCCAATTGCAGAGGGAGGTTCACAAGCCCAGGTTCTGCAACTTCTCAATCAGGATTGTGGGAATGATGGTGTTAAATGCTGAGCTATAGTTGATGATCAGCATCCTGACGTAGGTGGTTTAAAGCCGTGTGAAGAGCCATTGAGATTGCATCTGCTGATGACCTATTGTGGTGATAGGCAAATTGCAATGGGTCCAGGTCCTTGCTGAGGTGATCATTCTAGTCATGACCAACCTCTCAAAGCATTCGAGAACCCATCAACCTCCACTTTAGATATACCCAATGACTTGGCCTCTTCAGCCATCTGTAGCAATGAATTCCACAGATTCACTACGCTCTGATTAAAGAAAATTTTCCTCAGCTCTGTTCTAAAGGGGCATCTTTCAAATCTGAGGCTGCGTCCTCTGGTCCTAAACTCTCCCACTATTGCAAGCATGCTATTATCAGGCATTTTGTAATGACTCCTGCAGATATATTGATGTCTAAACAACAGTGTTGGCCACAGTGTTGAATGGCTCGTTTTTGTACTCTGTAGATCTGAAGGTGGCAGAGTGGTATAGGTAGAAGTGCTCCTGTCCTGCCCTCTAGAGCTGTCGGAGGAGATTCCTCCCCATGACTACGCCTTTCCTTGGAGGCTCTGATTTCCTCTCACTTCCCAAAGTAGTGCAGGTTGGTAGGTTAATTGGCTGCAATGAACTGCCCCTAAGGTGCAGTAAGATTAGCTTTATATGTCACATGTCCATCAAAAGATGCAGAGAAATACGTCATTTTGCATCCAAGGTTTGTGTTGGCCTGCAAGTGTTGCAACACTTCCAAAGCCAACATAGCGCACAGACAACTTACTAACCCTGACAGGTGTGTCTTAGGAATGTGAATGAAACTGGAGCACCGAGAGGAAAGCCACACGGTCACGGGAGAGCGTACACACTGCTTGCAGAGAGCAGCGGGGATCAAAAACCCCACCGGGTGATCCCTGGCGCTGTAAAATGATTCTGCTAACCGCTAGGCTAGCGATCCACCCATGCCATACCGTGAAGAGCGAGAGGGGAGAATAAAATGGATTATGGAAGGATTAGTGTAAATGGTAATTGACACTGACTTGGTAGGTCAAGTTCTGTGCCGTATTACTGACTCTGTCGCTTACACTGTCACTCGGTTTCCTAATCAGTGGCCTTTTTCGTTCTGCTTCTTAGACAGAACCATGAGCAACAAGCCAGCAGTGGTTCCACACCGGTGAGGCCTCTGACTACTAGCACCTCATCTTCAGGCCCAGGGGCTCTGCCTCGGCAGAACAGCTGCACAGCCACTGTCAAACCACCAGCAAGTCTGCCCTCAAACCTTGACGATCTGAAGGTGAGTTACATTCTAAAGTATTCCACGTCCATCTGTTTATTGTCCGGAGCACGTACCTTCTCTAGGAATCGTCCCTCTTTTAGATTTGGGGGTTTTCCTCTCGTGCACTAATTAGTCATTGTGCTCTTTCCATATCTTGCAGTATACCGGCTAAATAATTTCTCACACAGGCACTGAGGTTTAATCCATTCCTCCCCTCCCTCCAACCTGCCTCCCCTCCGCATCAGACTCTGACACCTTCCCCTCTCTCCACCCCCATGGGTCTCTGATACCCCCCACCCCCCACCTCCTACCTCCTACCTCCTGACCCATCTCCCCAGGTCTCTGACACTCACCTTCAAACCCCACCCCCCGAGATCTCTGACACCCTTCCATCTCCCCCTTCCCCTCCTCTCAGGGTTTCTGACCCTCCTGCGCTCCCATAAGGGTCCCCTCTCCCCACCCTTCCAGAGTTGCTGACTTTTCCCCTTTCTCTACCTGCCCTCAGGGGTTTTTTACACTCCTCCTCTCCTCTCCCGCCCCCCCCCTCAGGTACTGATACCCTCCCCAGCGTCTCTTGTCACTCTCACCCCTCTCCTGGGTCTCTGGTTCTTTCACCCCTCTCCTGGGATTTGACACTCCTCCTCTCCCCATTCACCCTCAGTTTCTGACTCACTCCCCCATTCTACGACATCACTGTCCTTTTCTTTGCGTAGGTGGCCGAGCTGAAGCAGGAGCTGAAGCTACGGGGCCTGCCCGTGTCGGGAACCAAAACCGACCTGATCGAAAGGCTGAAGAACTACCAGGAGCAGGCGAGGGTGGGAGGTGCCCCTGCTGTCCCCACCCCGGCGCCCACCGTCTCCAAGACTGTCCCCCTCATCTCCAAGCCCACTGAGTTGGTGGTGGCCTTCACACCCGTCCCCGTGCCCACCACCACTACCACCACCACTGCCGCCGTCCGCTCTGGCAGCACCCCGACGCCGGTCACTGGCGTCTGCCCCGGTGAGGTGGTGGTCACCTCTGCGGCCAAGCCGGCTGTCCCCATCTCTACCCCTCCGGTGTCGCCGGCGCCCTCTGACCGCTCGGTGCAAAGTATGGAGGACGCCGCCCCGCCCGAGTTGCCAGCCGAGCCTGGCCGGTCCTCGCCCATGCAAGTGGTGTGCAAAGAGGAGATCCCCTGCCTCAACGGCGTGAGCAGCCACATCATGCTAGCGCCCAGCACCATCCGCGGCGGCCCGGAGGGCAAGGACCCGCAGGCCACCATCAAGGACCGGATGCTGCAGGAGAAGGACAAGCAGATCGAGGAGCTGACCAGGATGCTGAGGCAGAAACAGCAGCTGGTGGAAGCCCTTCGCCTCCAGCTGGATCAGGAGAAACGCACACAGCAGCAGCAGCAGCAGCAGCCCGCCCCCTCCCAGCTCCCAAACCCACCCGTTTCCCGGGACTCCATCGCCGTCAAGCAAGAGAACCTGCCCTCCAGCTGCCCCCTCTCGGGCAAGTCCAACCCATCTGGCCCACCTCCCAGCCAAGCCAAGCACCCCAGGACGAGCCCCAGCCCCACCGGCACTGCCGGGCCCAACCCGCTGCCAATCAAGACGGTGATGGTGAAGCAAGAAGGAGGCGGGGGCGGCTGCCAGCAGCCAGCGCCAGCCATTCTGCTGAGCTCATCGCAGCCAAGCCGGGTGACCACCGGCCTGCTGAGGACAATCGCCCAGGCACAGACCCCTGGTCTGCTGACAAACGGAGCCGGCACGCACATCCTCCTCACCATGACTCCGCAGAAGACAGACGTGGAATGTGCACCTCCCCCTGCGAGCTCCACCAAGGATCAACCGACAACACAGGTACTCACTGATAGGCTTGTGGTGAGGCGGGGAAGATTTAGAAGTGGTCTGAGGGACAACTTCTTCCGCACAGCTGTGGGGGTTAATGGTGATCACTGGAGCACATCGTAACCCAAAAACACCCAGCACTTACTGAATGGAAACACTGTGGGGACAGCGGTTTATTTCGAGAGAAAAGATAAAGATTAGCTTTATTTGTCACATCTACATGGAAGCATAGTGAAATGTGGCATTTGTGTCAAAGCATATCAGCAAGGATTGGTCGGGGCAGCCCGCAAGTGTCGTCACATTTCTGGCACCACTGTAGCATGCCCACAACTCACTGACCCTGACGTTTGGAACTTGGGACATGACCCGGGGGGTGGGGGGTTGGGGGACATACAATCTCCTTACAGAGAATGGCGAGAATGGTTCCAATCCATAATCGCTGTAAAGCGACACACTAACAACTACTCTGCCACGCTGGCTGACAGATAAGAATCCTAAATCTGCTTTTATTGCCTGCAGCCTGACAAAGGTCTGCAAAAACAGACTGAGTTAAGTAGGCGACTCTACCCACTGTGAGTCGCTACACTGGGGACTAGCTGAGGCAAATAAGTATGGAGGTAAGCCAGGCACAACCAGGAGGGATAAAGGAAGGAAGAAAATGCTGAGTGAGAAATGAAGCAAGTGGCAGGAAGTTCAAGAGGTGCATAAACAGCATAAATTGGGATCTTCGGTCTCCTCTGTTGGAAATTGTGAAATGAGTATGCACTTCTCAGCTGGCAGTCGAATTGTTGATGTCCTGATGAAGGGTTTCGGCTAGAAACGTTGACTGTTTACTCTTTTCCATAGATGCTGCTTGGCCTCCTGAGTTCCTCCAGTATTTTGTGTGTGTTGCTTCAATTTCCAGCATCTGCAGATTTTCTCTCGTTTGTTGATGTAGGTTCTGTTTTATGCCAAAAGAGGGCAGTACTGAGCTAATGCCCCAATGGTGGGAATGCAGTGCAACACACACAAAATGCTGCAGGAACTCAGCAGGCCAGGCAGCATCTATGGAAAAAAAAAAGTAGTTGGGGTTTCAGCCCAACACGCCGACTGTACTTTTTTTCCTTAGGTACTGCCTGGCCTGCTGAGTTCCTCCAGCATTTTGTGTATGTTGCTCAGATTTCCAGCATCTGCAGACTTTTTCTTGTTTATGCAATGTAACAGCTGCTTACACTGAGATTAGTGTTTGATCGAATGAGTGATTTGTAAAATAGTCCTGCAATAATTAGTAATTGTGGAATAAGGTGTATTTTATGCAACACACACAAAATGCTGGAGGAATTCAGCAGGTCAGGCAGCATCTATGGAAATGAGTAAACTGTTGACATTTCGGGCAGAGTCTCTTCTTCAGGACTGAGAAGGAAGGGGGAAGATGCCAGAATAAAAAGGTGGGGGAGAGGGGAAGAGGCTTGCTGGAAGGTGATAGGTGAAGCCAGGTAGGTGGGAAAGGTCAAGGGCTGGAGAAGAAAAAATCTGATAGGAGAGGGGAGTGGACAGTAGGAGAAAGGGAAGGAGGAGGGGACTCGGGTGAAGTGACAGGCAGGTGAGAGGTTAGAGTGGGGAATAGAGGAAAGATGGGGGTTGGGGGCGAATTTGTTCACTGGAAGGAGAAATCGATACTCATGCCATCAGGTTGGAGGTATCCGCACAGAATACTAGGTGTTGCTCCTCCACCCTGAGAGTGGCCTCATCTTGGCACAAGAGGAGGCCACGGATTGACACGTCAGAACGGGAATGGGAGTCGGAATTAAAATGTTTAGCCACTGGGAAGTCCTGCTTGTGGCAGATGGTATGGAAGTGCTTGACGAAGCGGTGCCCCGAATTACAACCGGTCTCACGAATGCAGAGGAGACTGCATCGGGTGCACCGAACACAAACAGCAGTTTCACAGGTGAAGTGTTGCCTCATCTGGAAGGATAGTTTGGGACCCGAATGGCGGTGAGTGGAGAGGTGTATGGGCAGGAGGTGCTCGACGAAGTCCCCCGATTTATGACGGATCTCGCCAATGTTTTATGCTTTCTTGCTCATGTGCCGCTGTACCCAGAGTATATTGCACCTATGCTCAAAAATCATACTGATATTCCTGTGTAAGGAACATACACAGTCTTAAAAATGGGATTTGTACACTACTGCCATAACTTAAACTTGCAGCAACTTTAACAACGTTAAAAGTCTGAAGGAGGGGTTTGACTAGAGGAAAGAGAAGTTTGCGTTTTATTTTATTTTAACAGGCTTTCTGGCCCACTGATCCCAAATGCTCAAATACACCCATTTGACCAATTAACTTACTGACCCTTGCGTCCTTGAAATGTGGGAGGAAACCAGAGCACCCGGAGAAAGCTCACGCAGTCACAGGGAGAACCTGACTGTGGCAGAATTGAACCCTGGTCGCTGGCACTGTAGTAGTGTTACACTAACCGTTACGCTACCTTCTGGGAGGAAATTCTGAAGCTTGGTGTGCGAAGCTGAGAGAAGGTGTGACCAGGCCCAGAGACAGTCCCGCCTTCCCGATAAGCGTGATTGGAGCAAGTTTCAGCTCAGCCAGTGTTCAGTATTGGACGTGCTGGTAGCAGTTCAGAGGTGCCAGCAGAAGTAGTGGATATGGGTTCAATTGCAACAAAAGAGAAGTTTGGACAGGTACATGGATGGGAGGGGTACGGTGGGCTATGGTCCAGGTGCAGGTTGATGGGACTAGGCTGAATAATAGTTTGACTAGATGGGCCAAAGGGCCTGTTTCTGTACTGTAGTACTCTATGAGTCCATAATTCAATGAGAATTGGCGGAGAGGTGAAATTATTGTCTAGGTGAAGCTACAGGAGCACCACTGTTGCTGAAAGCCAGCATCTAAGAGGGAAATAGAGCAGCTGCGGAGAGATCTTTGGACACTGAAGATACTATTGCAAGAAAGGGGATTCGCTAGGCAGATGAATATGAAGCTGAACCAGGCAGCAGTCTCAAAGAGACACGCTTGAAGACCCATTTAACTGATATTTCAGACCCATCAATGATCTCTGCTGCTGATTCGGAATTAGACTCAGGTATTTTCACTGATGTGTCAAGAATTTTGTTGTTTTCAGAAAAATATAATTAAATTAGTAGTGCAAAAATAGAGGGGTAATGTTCGCGGGTTGTTCATTGACCATTCAGGAATCTGATGACAGAGGGGAAGAAGCTGTTCCTAAAATATTAAGTGTCTGTCTTTGGGTTGTTGTACTTCCTCCGTGATGGTAGTAATGAAAAGAGCCCATATCCTGAGTGATGGGAGCTTTTAATGATGGATGACGCCTTTTTGAGGCATCACCTCACATTTATAAAGTGGAGCTGGAATGACAGCAACATTCAATTGACACTCAAAGTTTGGAATTCTATGCCTGTTGAAGCTATCAACATCAGGTGTCAGGCACAGCCCAGCTGCTAATTTGGTTTTCCTGCCAATTTTGATTTTATTTTCTCACTCTTTCTCTCTCTCTCAGGCAGTGACGTCTTCCCCCTCCCAGCAACAGGCGCAGCAGACTACACCCACCACTCAGTCAAAGCAAGAGCCACAAACGGAAACGATGACCCAGACAGGAAAGAAGGTGCACATTTTGTGATTGTGATGTCAAGCTAATCCTGCACCTTTCTGTAGCAGGATACGGAGAAAGTAGGGCTGTGAAGTGGGCTCCTGTACAGTTTGGAATATCCTTTTGTTTGCCGAAGGTCTTGACTTTCCATGATGTGGAAATTGCTGGCAAGGGCAGTTTCTATTGCCTATCCTTAAGTGCCCTTGAGAAGGCAGAGATGGCCCTTTGAGCCACTGTGACACTTCCAGTCAAGATGCCCCCATACTGCTGTGAGGAGAGAACTCCAGAATTTATATTCTGACTGTGAGAAAAATCTGAAATAAATTTCTAAATCAATTTTTAAAAATTTAGAACGGGGGTTCCCAACCTGGTGTCCGTGGACCCCTTGCTTAATGGTATTGAAGAGATTGGGAACCCCTGATTTAGAGATACAGCATGGACCAGCCTCTTCCGGTCCTCCGAGCCACACCACCCAACAACCCACTGATTTAACCCCAGCTTAATCACAGGACAATTTACAATGACCAGTTAACTAACTAAACAGTACGGCTTTGGAGTGTGGGAGGAAATCCACACTCCTCATCCCAACTCTTTACAGAGGACGCCAGATTTGAACTCTGAACTCCGACGCCCCGAGCTGTAATAGCATCGTGCTAACCGCCACGTTTCTGTGGCACCCCAGTGGGCTGAAAATTGCAGGGGGGCGGGTTCTGCCCTTTTCCTCCTTTCTAGGAGAAGCTACCGATGTTGGAAATGTGTAAGGAAATACCCGCTTGATCCCTTCCAAGTTGCATCCTGTACGTTGTTACAGTGTTGGGAGGGCAAATTTGCACTGACTGAAAGCCTGTTTGCAAGAGGCTGGTTAACTCACTTTGTGGCCGTTTCTGCAGCCAGTATCTGACCCCTACCTATGTTTGAAACGTAGGACCAGAAAGTGGGTCTGCAGCTGATCACTGGGACATCTGGTGCTGTGCTGTCGTATGCCCTCACGCCCCAAAACCTGCAGCCATTCTTCCCAAACAACGCGACGGAAAGCTCTTTACAGACGAGGGTGAATAACGAATCCAGCTCCCCACACAAGGTGAGTTAGTGAATCACCTCAGACATTTCATAAGTATGACAAGAAGCAAAAACCTCCCACAGGTTTTAAAGGGGGGTGTAGACAGCGATGGAGGGGGGGTGTATAGATGGTAATGTCTATTTTTCCCTAGTCCCCTGTACTTGTTCCCCTCTCTGCATTGCTTGTTTTTCTCTATGGGGTTATCAAACTTCCTGGTTGCTTGTAAAGTCCAGGAATTGAATAATCTCTGAGAGGATGCTGGAAATTTAAAATCACATTCATTTTCTTTGAAGACTTGTTGTTTGAGAGCCCTAGGGTTTTCCACTTAACATTATTAATTCAGCTGTTTCATTTCCTGTTTGTTTGTTTATTTATTGATTGATTGAGATGTAGTCTCCCAGCATTCGCTGATTTAATCTGAGCCTAACCACAGGACAACTTACATTGACCAGTTTTCTTACTAACCGGCACGTCTTTGGATTGGGGAAGGAAACCAGAGCACCTAGAGGCAACCCACGCAGTCACGGGGTGAACCTACAATCTCCTTACCGGCAGTGGTGGGAATTGAACCCGGGTCGCTGGTACTGTAAAGCGTTGTGCTGACCACTACACTACCATGTTGGTTGTGGATGGTTGATGAAACTCTTGCTGCTGTCCAACAACCACCGCCTGCAACCGGCAAACCATGAGAACCCCACCCGTTACGTCTAACTGCCACCAAGATCTGAGCTAATCTGACTTACTTACAGATATGAGAGGAATCCGCTACAGTGAAAGTTGAGTTTATACTTCATGGAGCAGAAATATTAGAAAAATTCTCTTCTGTTTGTCACACAGTGCATCAAAACATACTGTGTTATTTGTGTCAGTGACCAACACAATCCAAATGTGTGCTGGGGTGGGGGGTGGGGGAGGGAGCAGCTCGCATGTGTCACCGTGCTTCTAGCACCAACGTAGTAAGTCCAAAACTTAATAACCCTAACTCGTACTTCTTTTGGAACGGAGAAAACCCACACGGTAATAGAAAGTCAAACAAGACCACACTATAGCAATTCTTGAGGTTTATTGCCTTACAGACAAGTGTTTTGGAGCATAGTCACTAAATCATGGGATTTAGTTTGTGTTAATGATCATCCCTTCCTTGGGGACGATGTCAAGGGACCAAGTTTGATGACATCTTCCTTGTTTGTAGGTGGTGTTGGATTAGGATGTAGAATCATTTACTTTTTTTTCTTGTATTTTAACTTTCCTATGCAAGTTCATAATTTTTATATAACCCCCTTTATCGTATGTGTAATTGTTCAGTGCTATTTCTAGTAATTGTAGTATAACTTATTCTGTATTTTCTAGAAGTTCCAGGGTTTCCTGCACCAAATGTCACACTACTGGAGTCTGGCTATTTCATAAGTTACATCTTATCACTGGAACATGTTCTATGAGACGATCATGTCTTTTTCTCTTTAACCTTTTGTTCATTCTTTGTCTTGTAACACACTGAACAAAATGCTGTAACCATCAAGTTTAATTCCTTGTTGTTGACGTCTGAGGTCCTCCAGATCAAAATCATCTGATCCAAATTGGTC
The DNA here is from genome assembly GCF_030028105.1 of Mobula birostris. Lineage (NCBI taxonomy): Eukaryota > Metazoa > Chordata > Chondrichthyes > Myliobatiformes > Myliobatidae > Mobula > Mobula birostris. The sequence goes on along the minus strand of NC_092380.1, from coordinate 13,354,597 downwards.
TTCCGAGAGAAGGTGGTATGAGGGAGTGGGAATGGGAAATGCCTTGGTTTCATCAGTATTCTCCAGCAACAAATTTTGGAGAAGCATACCAATGTGCATTTCCCAGATCACAGTCTGTGCACCATTGCCACCCTGATTGGTCACTTTATTTCCCCTTCTCCTTTTCATAGAGGAACTTGTGTCATCATGTCATCTCCCCGTCGCCTCCACCTCACTGTGAAACAAGGAAGTTCTGTGGCCAGAGAACCTGGCCCAGTCAACATGCTCTCTTTTCAGTCTTGGTTTGTGTCTGATGGTCTCACTTTTGTTTTACCGTTTTCAGGAGAACTCCAGAAGCCAGGAGATGGATGATTTGTTTGATATCCTCATTGAAAGTGGAGGTAAGATAACAATGGCAGAATACTGCTTTTTGCTGGAGTTTGATCATTTTTATCATGCTGCTGAAACCAGTAATGTTCACTGCAAGCAACACACACAAAATGTTGGAGGAACTCAGCAGGTCACGTATGGTGGGGAATAAACAGTCAGTGTTTCGGACCAGGTTCTTCAGTGGTTCAAATTAATATCAGAGAATGTGTACAGTTTACAACCTGAAATCCGTGCTCCTCACAGACATCCACGAAACAGAAAAACCAAGAAGAGTGAATGACAGAAAATGGTAAAACCCCAAAGCCCCCCCATGCATAAGCAGCAGAAAAAGCACCAACCCCCCCACTTGCTCCAGAAAAAGCACTAACCCCCCTCCCACTTGCTCCAGAAAAAGCACCAACCCCCCTCCCACTTGCTCCAGAAAAAGCACCAACCCCCTTCCCACTTGCTCCAGAAAAAGCACCAACCCCCCCACTTGCTGCAGAAAAAGCACCAACCCCCCCAACTTGCTCCAGAAAAAGCACCAACCCCCCCACTTGCTGCAGAAAAAGCACCAAACCCCGACTTGCTGCAGAAAAAGCACCAACCCCCCTCCCACTTGCTCCAGAAAAAGCACCAACCCCCCCCCACTTGCTCCAGAAAAAGCACCAACCCCCCCACTTGCTCCAGAAAAAGCACCAAACCCCCCCACTTGCTGCAGAAAAAGCACCAACCCCACCACTTGCTCCAGAAAGAGCACCAACCCCCCCACTTGCTCCAGAAAAAGCACCAACCCCCCCACTTGCAGAAAAAGCACCAACCCCCCCACTTGCAGAAAAAGCACCAACCCCCTCCCACTTGCCCCAGAAAAAGCACCAACCCCCCCACTTGCTCCAGAAAAAGCACCAACCCCCCCCCACTTGCTCCAGAAAAAGCTCCAACCCCACCACTTGCTCCAGAAAAAGCACCAACCCCCCCCACTTGCTCCAGAAAAAGCACCAACCCCCCCCACTTGCTCCAGAAAAAGCACCAAACCCCCCCCACTTGCTGCAGAAAAAGCTCCAACCCCACCACTTGCTCCAGAAAAAGCACCAACCCCCCCCACTTGCTGCAGAAAAAGCACCAACCCCCCTCCCATCATGCAAGCAAAGGCAACACCAAACAGATCGTGATCTCGAGTCCATCAAAAGCTACTGTCCATCCCAACAGTTTGACATCTCAGGCAGGCTCTCTCGCTCACTAGCGAGGGAGAGAGAGATATCGCTCCTGCAGCAGACGAGGGGGGAGACCAACAGCTTCAAAATGAAAGGGCGCCTCTTTAGGACTGAGGTGAGGAGGAATTTCTTTAGCTGGGGGTGGTGAATCTGTGGAATTCATTGCCACAGATGGCTGTGGAGGCCAAGTCTTTGGGTATATTTAAAATGGAGGCTGATAGGTTCTTGATTAGTAAGGGTCTCAAATGTTATGGGGGAAAGGGAGGAGAATGGATGTGAGAGGGTTAATAAATCTGCTATGATAGAATGGCAGAGCAGACTATAGGCCAAATGGCCTAATTCTGCTCCTATGTCTTGTGGTCTTAACTTTCCTCCCCTCACATCCTGTTACACCATTCTTTTGACACTGACATCCTCCAATCTTCTGTGTTTGCAGAAGATCCTGTCTTCCTGTGGGAGCCCAGGTGCTGAACTTCCATTATTTTCTCAGTCAGCTTTCAGGAGAGACCATGCATAGCCATGTTTAGATTTTGGTCAAGCTAAACCCTGGGCAATTGACATTGACTGCATATTTAGTGCCTGCTCTCCAAATGTGTCATCAGTCCCTAGCCAACTTCTAGGGCACAGACCCCTTGCTTATTGTTATTGGTCCATGACATAAAAAAGGTGGGAACCCCCTGTTCAAGGGTTTAATGTACCCTTGAACACATGCATCCCCTGGTGGTGGGGGAGCTGATTTCAGGTGGTTTGGTGGGGAGGTGTGATGGAAATTCTAATTAAACTCAGGCCTGGTTGGAGAAGAGGTTGGGGAGGGGAGTGCATACTTTTCTGCAGTGCTCCGGATTAGGATGGGTTAATGATCAATACATTTAGAAAGTAATTGAGTGCTGAAAGGGATGGGCACCAAGGTGGCCTGAAGGATTTGCTTCCGTGCTCTGATACTCTAGGTATTGGATTAAAACAAGCTTAATCCTGCATTCAGTCAAGAAGCGCATTGGGAGGTTAAAAGCTTCCCAATCAAAGTGTGGAGCATTGAAGCAAGAGTAGAATAATACAAAGAAGGAGAAATAATCAAAGCTGTTGCTTATGTTCTTTGCCTTTCATTCACAGAAATCTCCGTCAATGCCAAGGACGCTACCACCTCTTTAAACACGCCATCTCCGCAGAGTGTCTCGCCCACACTTGCCGTGTCCTCGCCACAGACTTCTCTCAAAGTGGAGCCACCGTCTCCGCAGTTGTTGCTGGAGCCCATCACCGACAGCCAGTTCAGTAACCAAGAGAGCCGGCTCGAGGACTTTCTAGTAAGCACAACCGGTGTCCCGTTGTTATCAGTTGACCACGATGGAACTCAGCCTCTCTCGCTCATCGACGACCTACACAACCAAATGCTGAGCAGCTCCAGTATACTGGAGCACCCGCACTCTCCCATGGACACCTCGGACATGCACTTCACCACCGACAGCACCTGCCTGACCCTGGACCTTGCTGACACTAACTTGGACAGTATGGAGTGGCTGGATCTTACCATGGGTGGCTCCTCGGTGGGCCTGGCTCCTCTGAACTCTGTGTCCCACAGTGTCTTCTCTACTGACTTCCTAGACGGTCACGACCTGCATTTACACTGGGATTAACATCAGCGGCCAAAACGTTGAGGGCGATCTTTCACAAAGCCTCTTGATCAGTGTGGGACTTTAGTGCGCTGGTGCTGAATCAGGGTGAGTGTCCTCGAGCATGGTTCTTCGCTGTCACTTTAACTGAGCAGGATCTGCACACGAGTCAGCGATGCACGTCCTCTTGTGAAGCATCAGAGGGTCTTCCCTGTTCAAGAGTCACGGGCAAATACAAGCTGGAGCACACTGCTGTAACTCTGAGCCCAACCACTGCTGCTGGGGGAGCCACCCCTGGATTAGAGTTCAGATCAGAGGATGGACTTAATTAAAAGTTGACCAGAACACAATGGAGTCTTTTGATCTTAGCCTTCACATAGCTTCTGGGCTGGACCTGTGGAGAGATGGATCCCCCTCCCAGCACACATTAACACTTAGTTTCTCCATTGCCAAGTCTGTCTCTTTGCACTGATTGGGGCAAGTAAATGTTCTTTTTTTTTGAAACAGGAACCCAAAGGTACATTAACAGAGTTAGAAATGGAAAGTTACCACCAAACCTCCCCACCAGCCCAGCCCCTTGAGGACAAGTCTGAATGTTATTGTGGTCTGTCTCCAGAGCATGTGTCTCGGTCTGTCGTGGCGTTGCCCTAAGATCACAAACTAAGACCTGTGCTTGTGACTGCTTTGGATTGTGACCACGGCGTTTTGGCTTGTTGTGAAATAGTTTATTTCTTGCCCAGCAACCCCAGCAGTGTTTGCTTTAGTCTGAGGAGAGGAGTTGAATTTAGCCCTGGACAGCCTCACCAGGCCCCTAATGTGCCATTCATTCTCAGTCAGATTTTGAGTTGGACTATTGGATCAGGCGAGTGTTGTCTCCAGCATGCCCCAAGGATAGCTGCGACTTTCCCCAAAGGTTTTCCACGTCGGAGAGCACCAAGTTCCATTCTGTCCACTTAATCTATAACTGTAACCAAGAGGTCTGAGTTCAACTAGGAAAGGGTCACAACTGTCCAGTGCTGTCTTTGTGGCGTTGACACCACATCTACGTCCTGGGGCTGTTAGTTACTGATAACAAGCTTTCAACGGCCGGCTGGCGTCTCAGAGTCGGGTGAAAGATCTCTTTGGCCCTCTTGGTTTGAGGGTGTGGGGCTGTCTGTCTGTTTACCCTTTCCTTGTCAACCAGAGCTGTGTCATCTCCGCAGGGTATCCGTCAGCCTTCCGCATGCCTCACCCTTCAAACCGTGAAGGGAGCCTGAAAAGCTGAGGGTTCAATGTCAGAAAGGGCCGTGAATTGCCACAGTATTTCTTAAAAGTAAACAAAAAAGGATTTTTTAAATCCGCTGCAGGAAGAAGAAATTGTCCTTCTTGCCAGCTACGTGATTTTTTTTAAACTGTAAAGTTACAATCATTTAGAATGTAAACCGAAATTGCATACTGTAATATATGCACTTGAAGTCATATCTGTGTATGAGTTACATAGCTATGTTCTGCTATGTTATTATAAATCACTGATTACATAACACTGGTGTACGGGGCCCACTTTTGACAACAAGCCTTGAAAGTGACAACTTGTCCAGCCTAGTGAATAGCAGTTAGATTTTGCCTCTGTGGGTTTCTGGTACAGAGCTTGTGCGACTCCCCGGTGTAATCAACTTCACACTGTGAGTTATAGCATGACCAAGCTAATGCATTTTCATTCAGAACCAAGGGATCTTGGCTGGGAATGGAACAGCATTAACTTGGGAACATGGAAGGATTATGTGCTTAGTTCTAGATTAATTACACTAATCTGAAGGAATCTTAAGAGGAACAAGCCTTTGGAAGTTTGGAAAGAGTGACAAAGGAGTGGAAGTTGCCTTGAATTCCTTGTTTCTTTCACATTAAATTAGAGTTACCGGGCATTGTGTTGTGTTCTGGACAATGCTGTGATTTTTTTTGTTTATATTATATATATTCTTGAAACATTTGATATGTGTTTCTCAATCAATTTGGCACATTCTGCAACCCTTGTAGTTGAAGGCAGAGAGTACATCATGCTTAAATCACTATTGCAAGCTAGTGGCCAAGTCATCCTTTCTAGTAGCCAAAAGTGAAGTTACTGTGGTCTTTATATAACCCAGAAAGGGGTTGAGTGTCATTGCTTTGGCAATCAGTTCTTTGTTATTTTTTTAATTGTATGTTCTCGTTGACCATAAGCTGTGTTTCAGTACAGCTCTCTATAAGAGCTACCTGTTTGATTCTTTTGTAGAAGGGTTGAAAGAGTTAACGTTGCATCCTGGTGCATTACAGAATCCAGAGCGAGTGGAGGGGGAGCATTTTAAATGGGGTTGAGGAAATGATTTGAAGATTCAAAAATTGCTGATTTGATCGAAGGTACAGAAGCCCACGACCTTCCAAACACCACCTCCCACACCAAAGTAGCAAAGGGTGGGTTTTATTGAAAGTCTCAAATCCCACTCCCAGTGAACCTGATATTCATCTAACTTGCACTGAAAATTCATGTCTGAGAGCTTGGAGGCTATTAAACAGTTAATTTCTCTCCACCTCCCCCAACCAAAATTGACACATTTTTGTCCAATCAACTTTCTCCATACACTGTTATAATAGATGATTTATTTTTTGAGATACAGTGTGGAATACGCTATTTTCAGCCGGAGCCACATCACCCAGCAATCCCTGATTTAGTCATAGCCTAATCTTGGTTCAATTTACAATGACCAATTATTCTACCAACTGGTACGTTTTTGAATTGTGGGAGAAAACAAAAGCACCCAGAGGAAACCCACGTGGTCCCGGGCAGAATGTACAGACTCCTTACAGAGAGCAGTGGAAATTGAATCCGGGTCGCCTGTACTGTAAAGTGTTGTGCTAACCACACCACTGTTGATGTTGCTGAGTTGGAAAACTTGGCGAGTTCTGTACCTGTGCATTGAGCCTTAGTTTTGGTGAGCCGGTGCAAACCAAGTGACATATCTGGACATGGAACCTCCTTACTGGAAGCCACCTCCTCTTCCCTAGCACAGAAGTGGTGAGCACACTTTCTGATGGTGCTTTGTGATTCTGAGAACACTCAAGAGACATGGCATGCTGAGCAAAATTTGAAGAGGCTGAGCTGAGTTCTCTCTCACCGTCATTTCATTTTATCCATCCCTAAAAAGGTACTCTGACCAGAATGGTCTCCAGCCAGGATGGATCTTGTTAGCAAATCCCTGAGTGTATGTTGAATGTTGCCACCTGAACTCAGTTGGTGAATGGAGTTTGTATATTGTGTATTGTCCTGTCAATTCTGGTGTTAAGTCGTCATCAAACCCTTTGATCATAGGTAGCTCGGGTGGTTGATGGCTAGGTTGAGTTGTCCTCTGATCTTGGCAATCCATTTGCAGACGTTTCGTAACCATTCGAGGAGACATCATCAGTGCGCTGTTCACTTGTGGTGTGTCCTGAATGCTTAGCCTTTATATACATATCAATCAGCTGACTGGTTGTCATTACAGAAACTCAGTTGCATGGCCATGCAACTAATCAGTGATGAGAACCCCTACCTATGTTCCAACTGAGTTTCCATAATAACGTTTGCAAATTGGTTGTCAGAATCGGAGAACAACTCAACCAACCCTTGATGACTCCAAATAGGGGTGTGAAGCGGGTTATAATGATAGAGTTTTACAGTTAGAATTACTGTCGCCAACTAATGGCCACTCGGGAGACCATGGCAGCACAACTAGCCCTGTCTCACAGATCCAGGGACCCAGGTTTGGTCCCAGTTCCTAAAACTGGTTGTGCAGGGTTTGAATATTGTCCCCCACCACAACCCTTGTGCTTTAGTTTCACATGCTCGTGCTACTAAGTTACTTGACTCCTGGAAATTGCCACGAGTGTATCAAGGTGGCAGGTGGAAATAGGATCTATGTGAGCAAGGCCAAACTGAGTGAGGTAGTGGGACTGGTGGAATTCAGGTGAGAGTTTTCATTGTTAGATCAAAGCCACCTCCTGTAGTGTGTGAGGTGTTTTTAAGATAAATAAATGGAGAAAAACGTGCAGTATATTGGTGAATCCGCTGGAATGATGCTAAGCCATAAAATTAACGAAAAAATCTAACGTAGGTTTACACACCTATAGAAATTGATCACTGGATCATAATGCAATTCTGATACTGGAGTTGGGTTTTTAGCTGCAATGCTGTACTTGATCCAAGACAATCTTAAGACCCAGTAGGTTCAACCTGGGGTGAAGTAGTCTCAGCTATTTCAGTCACTGCTCTGGATTCCTAGAAACCACAACACAAAACAATCAGAGGATTTGGAGCTCTGTCCCACTTCTCTAAAGTTGTTCTTCCTTTTTTTGCAAGAAGAATGAGCCCTATTTGAGGCTTGGTTGAGTGTATTACATAGTTTGGTCTGACCTTCCTGGTCTTCTTCCCTCATCTCCACCAATGGCTGCAAGACCTTCTGCTGTCCGTGGCCCCAAGCTCTGGACTTCATGCCTTGCACTGCTTTACCTACCTACATACTCTGAGGCACTTCTGCAAATCTGCGTCTGACCCTTTTGATCACCTGCCCAGATTTCATATTGTAGCTTGGTACCTAATGTTACCCAATCAACTCTGTGTTAAACTTGATGCAGATGGTAGAACTGAGTGGTATTTTGTCTGTTTCCTACTGTCATGCCCTTGAAGTTGGCTTCTGTGACCTTGCTCACAGTCAGAGGTAACTGTATGATGATTTTGATTGTTGCCTGAGTTTAGACCTGCTCGTCACCTGCAAATGCCTCTATCTCTTATGACTTTCCTTGGTATCCTGGAGTTACAGAGAACTATGCTGCACAATCCTTTGTATTGCTAGCACTGCTGTTGGATTGATTTGTCCTTAGATGCACTTTCAAGCAGGGATCACTAGGTCAAAGTTCAAAGTACATTTATTATCGAATACTATATACAACCTTGAGATTCCTCTTACAGGCAGCCACAAAACAAAGAAACCCAATAGAGCCCATCTAAAAAAAACAATAAGCACCCAAAGAGCAGAAAAAGAAACAAATCATGTGAACACTAAAAGTAAGCAAATAGCATTCAGAAGTTCACAAAGAGTGAGTCCACATCCACGAAGCCAGTCACAACCGATCCAGGAGCCAATTAGTTGCAGGCCAAAGTCTCAGTTCAGACGGCAATCAAGCAGAACCCTGAGAGGTAGAAGCCTTTCCTCTCTCATCCCCTTTCATTAAGAGATAATTACTGATGCTTTTCTATTCCTACAGATCCCCTTTTTAGTTGGCTGTAATGTAAATGTAACACAAGCCAGGTTGGATTTGGTTACTATTTCATGTGCCCAAAGATGCAATGAAAAGCTTTATTTTTGCATGCCATCTGCAGAGACTGTGCCACGTTTAATTACGTCAAGGTGAAAACAGAATGCAAGATATTGTGTAGAGTTGCAGTGCAGGTAGACAAACGAAATACAAGGGCCATATCAAAGTACATTGGGAGATCGAGTTCATCAATTGTTTTCTAAATCCTGTAACACTACATTGGCAAGCCCACGTTCATTGGCATTCCCTTGCAGAGTTGGCAGTGGGCCTTTTTATACAACAGAGGAGAATATTAAATCAAAAGTACAATTTAGCACCAAACTATTTGTTCTATTGGTTCCTGCCCAAGTCTTCTAATCTTATCAATGTATCCTGTTTATCCCTCCGTTGTGCTAATGGCCCATCCAACCCAAACAGTCAGTATTGGCATTTACCCACCGCAAGCAACTTCATTTCAATGCAATCTTTGTTTCTCTTACTCCCTTCAACATCTTGATTTTATAAATCTAAAAGAAAGCATTTAAAACATGCAAGTAATTTGCCAAGTTATCTCAGGGCTATTAGATTAAACCACAAGTCCACTTAGAGGAGAAACCAGAACAGGGTTCCTTCAGTTCCAGAATTGAAGCATTTGGTGCCATTGAGGTCTGGAGATATCCTTTCTAAGTGTATCCAATACTTTCTATTTTTGTTTCAAATTACCAGCATCTTGTCTATTTTGTTTCAAACGCAAAGCATATATATATAGACTTTAAAGATTTCCGGGGTTGATGCCAGAAATTTGAGATCCAGTACCATGACTGTTCCCATTCGTAGACGGTTTGGGGACCGAGGGGGCTTAGCGGAAGAGCAAAGCATGAGGGGATGGATTAGAGAAAAAAAACACTTAAGAAAATGGAAGATGGTGACTATTGAGCTTTTAGTGTGTTATAAGCAGATTCATCTATGTCTTTCAAAGGGAATTAAATGGAAACTTTGTTAGAAAATAATCTGCAAGCAATGTGTGAGATCGGGCAGATATCTGTGCTTGGACCCAGTGTGGACTTGATAGGCCAAATGACCTTTTCATGTGCAATAATGATGCAGTAAAGAGCACAGAATTAATGAGTAGCTAATATGTAATCCAGAGCCTTGGATCTACGGAACATGGAGCTGCCAAGGCTGGGTAAGGTATTACCCAGGAGATCATACGGTTCCTGTGTTTACCTTCTTGCATCAGTGCCAGCCGGGTGTCCAATTACATTGGACTTACAGCCAAAATCACAGCAGAACGATACTGATCACTGACCACTGGTAAAACACTCTGCAGGTTAGTGTCTGTAGAAAGAGAAAGAGAGAGAGAGAGAGACACTAACATAGTCAACATTTCAGATTTGACACCCTTCATGGATTACAGACCAAAAGAAAAGGTCAATGACTAAGTATGATTGTTCTAAATTGCAGTTGACTGGTAATTGACTTGTTTTGGTGATTACATTTTGAAGGCAAATGCAAGTTTCTTAGCTGCAGCCATCTGGAAGTTGCACCTAATCCATTCGAAAGCTGCACCCTTTGACCCCCTAATCTCAACGGTGCAGGAACTCATGAATCAGTCCATAATATTCTGTTTTCCCCATTTACCCCTGAGAGCACAGATCCAGCAAGGCAGAGCACCCACTGGTTCTGGGAAAAATCCTTGCTGATTGGGGTCTCAGTGCTTCTAACCAGCATGATCAATCACAAGACGAGGCCTACAAAGAAAAAGAAAATCAGTCATTTCAATCAAACCAGTTCATAATACAAATATGAGTATGACCTTTCTTTAAAAAGCTGGAAATCTAAAATGAGAAAAGTGAAACACCCACACTACCATTTACTAATTTTTAATGAAGCCCCTAATCAATCCTAATTTGAGGATGTTTTGGGTATTTACTCACTGTCCGTAATGCCGCCGGTGTTTAGGGCAGCATTGAAGGTCCTCCATCTCTGGTGGTGCTCAGGGCTTCCTTCATCGTGACAGTAGCTCAGTTTTCACTGCTGTCAGTCATGTAAGTCCTGGGTGGAGACTTGGGTATACCATCACACTCGGATGTAGAAGGATTCTTTGTTGCTGTTTCCATTTCGATTTTGTTTTACCAATCCGGGTTGTTAGCCCTGAGCTGAACCCCCAAATGTGTAGGACCAGTGGACCATTCTTAGCCTGGCCTCTAACCAGGAAGCTTCATTTAAAATCAATGAATAGCAGATTCAGGGCTTATCCAAAGTTTTAAAAATGACGACATTTTGGGTAGGCTTAAGTTTAGTGCTCTGGATCTTCCTTCCCCTTCTCTCGAGTCTGCTTGTCCAATCTGGTCTAGAACACCCTACCCAGGGATCAATCCTTGCACTATTTTCTCAATTAATCGAGTCAATAAAATTGATTACATCTTTGTCGAAGAGTCGGTTACGGATAAACTTAAAAATTCGTGCCTTGTTCTTACTAGTCATATAAAACCCTGCTGTTTTATCGAGATTTGCCTCTAGACTAGTTTTCGTTGAGGTTTCTAGGCATGCCCTTGTGAGAATCACTAGAGCCATGTCGTTGGCAAAGCCCAATGGAGTGCAAGAGCTGCCATCTTCACTGAGATGGAATCTGGACCCACCTTATCTAATAAATATAATATTACGTCCATTATGATATTAAATACAATAGGAGAAAGCTGATCGCCCTGATAACTCCTCTAAGTTGGGAATGAGTCCAGTCTTGACCTTGTCTTTCTCGATAAAAGTGCAGGAACCTATACGTATCTGCTATGAGGTCCACGAAATGGGTGTCAGCCCCCATCCAACCCAAAGCTTTAACCTGTGGCTGACAGGGTCAAAAGCTTTCGATAAGCAACAGCCAGATTTATACATTTCTCGTTGACCCCCTTAGTTCAGGCAGAACATTTACATCCACATTTAAGATTTAAGTGCTAAATTTTAAATACTGCTTTTTTAAGCTCCCTGCTGCTATTCACTTAAAGTTCTTTTACTTTAAAAAACTATGTGCCTTCATTTCAGTCCCACACTGCTGCACTACAGGGGAGACATGATCGTGAAAAGAAAGCTGCTGTAATTGTGTCCTAAAGGTAAAATAAAGACTAGAATTTGATTTTTTGTGCTTTTTTTTAAAGCAAGGCTGCCTAACTCTGCTATGCGTGTCTTTGGCAAGCAGGAGAAGCTTCTGCAATTATCCAGTTTGTTTTGTGGTTTGGTAACATTGAAGGTTTCTTTATATATTAGAGCAGCTCTAGTTAGCTTGGTACAAAATGCTAAATAACACCAGCCCATCGCAAAACTGCATCTTTAGAAGGACCTAGATTTTTTATTGGGTTTGTTCACTCAATACAATCTTTTCTGCCCTTGGGGTTAGAATGTCACACTGCCTGAGTAGAGAACTACTCAATCTGCTGCTAGATTTCTAAGGAGCACTTGGCAGTTCAAAGTTCTTGCCCAATGGATACCAGCTCCAGACTGCACCCAAGGAGATGTCCGAGTGTTTGAGAACAATAGGGCAATGAAGAAGTATTAGTGTTAATTGAGCATGGTGCTCATGCTCTGGATGGGAGTGCACTTGGAACCTGGTCTGGTTATAGTCTTGTCATTGAAGTCCTTTAAAATAGTAGATTGTATACGTGTTGAAGTTCTACATTCATTATCCAGTTAGTGTAGACTGGATGTTTTCATAGGAAGTGACTGCAATTTGACATTGGAAGTATTTGATCTGTATTATCCCGTTTATTGATGGAGACACCAAGATGGGGTCCGCGCAGGATGTTTACTGGGATACAACACTGACAAATTGTTCTGAACCAATTATGCTTCCCACCACCATCAATAAGTTACACTGCATCTGTCTACTTCAGTATAGGCTGCATTGAGGAGAGAGGGACTGAAGGCGTATGCTTTGCTTGCTTTTGCTGGAGATAGATAGAATGAGGTCTCTTGGGTTTGTCTGCTTTGTAGACGAGAGAAGGAAGGTCCAGTCCAGGGGACTGTGCATTGTGGTAAAGGGCAAGTTACTGCTCTACATTGTATAAAGCTATAAGAGGTAGAATCACTACAGGTTGATCTACAACCTCTGGCCGGACTGAGGGTCCTGTAGAGAAATACACTTGAGCCAAAGCAGCCCAAGGAATGTGCTGTTTTGAGCCTCAGCACTAGTGGATGGAGAAAGAAACAGTCATCAGTGGAAACTTCCAAAATACTTCCGCACACAGGGTGAGAGCTGTAACTCTTGTATCTCAGTTAATGACACTTGTAGAGGGCCATGAAATGACAATACTCATCGGGTACTCAGTAAACACTCTGAACTTGACTGACTGTGTGGCCCAGAGTTTTCTTCATGCTTCTCATTGTTCTTCAGGACAGTGTGTAACCACTAAGGAGGAGAGCTCAAAACACTTCCTGCTAGGTTTGAGTCAGTGCTGCTTTCTCAGAAGAATCAAAATCAGGTATATAATTACTGACATGCTATACGTCCACAGCTCCTCCACTCCTGAGCAGTAAATGCCTGCAAGAAAGTGAACCTCAAGGTAGTATATGGTGATATATACGTAGTTTGGTAATAAATTTACTTTGGATTTTGATCCTGTGGTGGATGTGCGTGTGTGTGTTGATGGAAGTTTGCTGTTCCTGGAGCATCTGATCGAACAGCCATTAGGAGTCTGCAGGGAACCAGTCGAATGTCAGTTGCCCTGAACAGTAGCAGCAGAAGCAAGAGCAACCTTAACACACTTGTTCGAGAAAAGGCTCTTAAAGCAGGGGAAGGGGACGGTGACAACTTTTCCAGAAATGTCCCAGAACTTTGATGAAGAGTCAGGTTGGCTGATGGATGAGTGGGGCATGTCCCAAATTGGAAGTGTTGCTCAGGATGGGGTTCTTCTGTAAGTATTGTTCGTAAGAAGCCATTGAAATTCAATTCCTCCATCCCACACTGCAGCTCTGCAAATGTTTTCTGCCTGATAAGTCACTGTGACAAATTACTTGCTCTAATAATTGTGACCAATGACTCCCGTGATTACTGCCAATGGTTTATTTACAGATGTCTATGCTCATTGTCTTGTAGGCAGACTTCGTACATTGTGGGGTTGAATTGATTCTGTAGTTTGAATAACTGTACCCAGACAGCAAGCTCCTGATTCCCCTGCATGGAGCAGTGCTCAGCCAGCCTAGTGTCATAGAGCACTACAGCACAGAAACAGGCCCTTCAGCCCAGCTAGTCGGTGCCAAACTTATTCTACCTAGTCCCAACGACCCAGACCTAGACCATAACCATCCATACCACTCCCATCCACGTACTTATCCAAACGTCTCTCAAATGTCGCATTCAAACCTTCATCCACTACTTCCACTGGCAGCTCATTCCACACTCACACCACCCTCTGAGTAAAGAAGTTCCCCTTAAATATTTCACCTTTCACCCTTAGCCTATGACCTCTAGTTCTAGTCTCAGCCAACCTCAGTGGAAAGAGCTTGCTTGCATTGAGGCTATAATTTTGTTTAGCTCTATTGGGATAGATTGTGGACCTGGAGTAACTTAGGTGGTTGGAACATGGAAGAGGGTGAGGTGAGGGGAGAACATCAGCACTGAACGCCCCTAGGCCCCTCGTCAAAGTAAAACAGATTAGCAGAAAAGAGCTCCAGTAGCTGGTGGGCAAGTCGATTAAAGTATTATTTTACACATATGAAGAAACCAAAGTGTTCTGGGGAGGAGGAGGGATGCAGAGTTCACCATCTAGCAGTCAGGAGATCAAGTCAATAGCATTTTTCTTAATCCCAATGTGAAACTATCTGAATTTGCAGTTTCCACTTTAACTCACTGTGGATGTTGTGAGTTAACTGAAGACCTTCCTTTCCCGATTCTTGCACTACAGGGAACATTGACACTTGTTTCATGGCAGTACAGGTCAACTGTGATCTTTCTGTATCGAGGAACAAGCTCAAGGGGCTGAATGGCTCCATTTCTAGTGATTTCCCATACTCACCACTCATGGTGTTGTATCTTGCTCAGAGCTCCTTCCCTGCTGTCTTAGTATCTAAAAGCCTCATCTATTTTCTCCAAATCAAGATGGTCTTCAGTTAATTCTTACTCTCCTGAAAAGCTCAACTCAGTGGGTGAATTGGTGTTGGAGGGGAAGAGTGGGATGTAAGGGACAATTGGCCACACTTACTCCAGTTAACTGCTGTTGCTGGAGGGTGGTGCACACAGGGGTGAGCTCAGGTAGAGTACAGGCTTGACTGTGATGTCTTCAGCTACTGTCCCTGGCAATAGCCTGGTGTAGGTACCAGTCGTACTTGTGGAAACATCATCCGCTGTATCTTCAGGACTGGAACAAGGTACGTTCAGGGAAGGGAGCTACTGGAGAAGGTGATGCTGGGGCTAGGTCCTTGAATAGTCAGCTTGTACTACAGCTTCTACTGGTTAAAGAAACAAACCAAGCTTTCTCCTCATATTTCTTGGTACACACAGGATGGAGAACAAGTATGTTTTTGCTGACCAACCTCCAGCTGAGCTACCCTCTGCTAATGGCTGCATCACAGTTGGCACAGCCTCCCACTTAAAAAGTGCCACAGCTTTGCAGTGAAAATCTCGGGAATTGTGCCAGAGTGGTAATCTCTGTTTTACTAAAGGTATTGAACTTGAGTGATACCAATCATTTTTCCCATCACCTGGAGAGCTACATAAATCAGGATGTACCTGAGCATGATCTGAACCTCTGTTTCTCTGAGCATGTTCCATGTCTGAGCTGTGAACGTTTATCGGGAACCATTTTGGAGGAATGTTCTTTAACACTCTATGCTCATTTTGTGGTCAGAAGGTGGTAGTAGGGAGGGAAGAGAGAAAGCAGACTCAATGAATTTTACTGCTTGCTTTTTTTCTTTTTATGTTTTTAACTGTATGTAAACACTGTATTTGTGTTGAACTTTTTAAAACAATTTTTAAAGAAATATTGTGTTTGTATTATTCCGACTCCTTTTATTTAAATTGTGGGAAGGATTGTTAATTTTTACATCAGTTTATTTTACAAATAATGGAAGGGACATTTTAAATCCACGATGTCCTGCTTTACCATATTAAAA
This sequence comes from Mobula birostris, assembly GCF_030028105.1. NCBI lineage: Eukaryota > Metazoa > Chordata > Chondrichthyes > Myliobatiformes > Myliobatidae > Mobula > Mobula birostris. The sequence goes on along the minus strand of NC_092380.1, from coordinate 13,339,041 downwards.
ATTCAGCGTACAAGTTGCATCAGTTTATAATTGCTGTCTCTTTTAAACAGTTTTTGGAAAGCAGTTTAGGATTAAGCTACGTTTAAAAAAGGAGAGCCATCCAATTTTTGAAATCTTATTTCAGTAATTGTTTCAAAAAGCCCAACAAAATAAAGACAAATGCAAGCTCAAATGAGTAGAATTTTGGAAAAATTAGCATTGAATTCTACATTGCCCCGCCTTTAGGCAAATGTTTGGTATGTCTTGTGCAGTGTGCTAAAGTCACACCTCCCCCCCCCCCCCACCCCACCCCACCCCACCCCACCCCACCCCACCCCACAAACAAACAAACAAACAAACACACACACACACACACACACTTTATTTTACAACATAGATGGATATACCTGTTTTATAGTATTTCTGCCAAGTGGCTTGGCTGGTGTTACCAAGCCAGTGCCTAACTGAGGGGACTACAGGAATGGGATTGGCTGTGCTTCATGTACTTTGCAGTACAGCAGGGATGTAATGCCAGCATCGCCAAAGAATGGCACTTCTAATGTCATAGCGGTTCATTGGTGCTTCAGTCCAATACCGCAGGTTTGTAGGTTAGATCTATTGGATGAAATGTCCCAACCTAGACCGTATTGGACAGACACAGCCCTGCTATTCTAGCAACACACATCAAAGTTGCTGGTGAACGCAGCAGGCCAGGCAGCATCCCTAGGAAGAGGTACAGTCGATGTTACGGGCCGAGACCCTTCGTCAGGACTAACTGAAGGAAGAGTTAGTAAGAGATTTGAAAGTGGGAGGGGGAGGGGGAGATCCAAAATGATAGGAGAAGACAGGAAGGGGAGGGATGGAGCCAAGAGCTGGACAGGTGATTGGCAAAGGGGATATGAGAGCATCATAGGACAGGAGGTCCGGGGAGAAAGACAAGTGGGGGGGGGGAATCCCAGAGGATGGGCAAGGGGTATATTCAGAGGGAGAAGAAGGAGAGTGAGAGGAAGAATGTGTGTATAAAAATAAATAATGGATGGGGTACGAGGGGGAGGTGGGACATTAGCAGGTTAGAGAAGTCGATGTTCATGCCATCAGGTTGGAGGCTACCCAGATGGAATATAAGGTATTGTTCCTCCAACCTGAGTGTGGCTTCATCTTTACAGTAGAGGAGGCCGTGGATAGACATGTCAGAATGGGAATGGGATGTTAAATTAAAATGTGTGGCCACTGGGAAAGGTCTCGGCCTGAAACGTCGACTGTACCTCTTCCTAGAGATGCTGCCTGGGCTGCTGCATTCACCAGCAACTTTGATGTGTGTTGCTTGAATTTCCAGCATCTGCAGAATTCCTGTTGCCTGCTATTCTACAATCCTGATCATCATAAATCTCTCAACTCCCAGTTGATTGTGGGAAGCTGGAGAAGATGATTTGGCTACAGTCTCTTCCTACACAGAGAATAAATGTCTCCAGGTGCTTCAGAATTGTTGTTTGCATAAAGTAAAATAGTTAACAATCAATCACAACTGTTGGTGGAAGGTAATTTGTACGTTTTGAATGAACTTTGCAGATGGAGCTACACATAGCATTTTATATTATCCCCAGGCATCTAATATTATGTACTAGGAAGGCTATTAACCGAAGAGTTGAGTTTACGGTGAGGTCAAAGTTCTGCAAATGCACTGGTGAAAAACTTACAGCAGCATCACAGGCATACAACATAATATTCACAAGAAAGTATAAATTAAATGTATACACAATTTTTATAAACGTACAGTTAGAGTAAAAAGTCCTTTTTAATGCACAATGATGATAGTGTTGCTATACTGTAGTGATTAGGGTTGTGCTGGTTGGTTCAAGGACCAAATGATTGAAGGGAAGTAACTGTTCTTCAGCCTGGTTGTGTGACACCTCAGGCTTCTGTACTTCCTGAATGATGATCGCTTCAAGAGGCCGGCATGGCCCCGATGGTAGGAATCTTTGATGGGTGCTGCCACCTTCAGGTAGCAGCTCCTATAGATAATGCTGCAGGTGAACAGTGCTGAGGCCACTACTCTCTGTAGTGTCTTACATTATCGTGCATTCAATCTGTTCCAAACTTCCACTGAACGTCAAGAAATATACTCTACAATCTGTCAAACAATATATACGTTCAGTTGACAGAAGTTACATCATATTCATTATGAATGAGCCTTGCAGATAATAGAGCACTCACTCCGATTTTTGAGTTAGATGGAGTAGTTCATACTGGAATGGATATCGACTAAAAGAGGCAAGTCTTTTAATGAGATGGACAAGTCCATCTACAGCATTGCTCAATATATAAAACAAAATGTAACAAGAGAACGATGGATGATGGTGAACCCAAGTGCAGAGTAAGGTCTAGAATTAACTCAAACTCAAAATATACAAGACGACACAAACAAAATCCAAAGGTGAAATCACGAATTGTAGTACTAGAAATGAATCTCCTATGAGATAATGAGTGCTCAGTACGAGGCCTGTAAGTACAGACTTTCCATGAAGGAATGCGGCAGGTAATAATTCGCAGTCTAAGTCTTAAAGGGACTATGGCAGCTAACCAGGGAACTGGTGCGCTGAAACTTGGATGCCTGCTGCTATTCAGTGGGACCATGGCATATAATAGTTTAGCGCTATACATACAACAAAAGGATTCAGATTAATGGAAGTAACATCATCCTTTGTACATGAGTTTTGCAGAGGTTGCAGTATTGTTTGTTAAACACTTGTTAAAGAAGGTACTGTGAGTCATACTTTGATAGCTATTAACAGAACAGAGTGATAAACATCCCTCCACCCTTCATGTAGAATTTAAGATCTGATACAAAATGGATTCAGGTGATGGAAATTACTGTACACTTTGTGAATGAGCATCGATGCTACACTCACCCTTGTATACCTTTGAGTGAGACAGAGATCACTAATAACACCTAAAGCCTTTGAATGAGATAACCTAGTCATTCAACTCCAGCATGAAGAAAATAGTCACAATTATTTTCTCACCGCAAGAGAATTCTTTACACCACAGAGGAAAGGCTATTTTGTACATTGAGGGTAAATGCACATATTGCTGTGCACTCTACCCTGGATGCCTTTGAATAAAATGTACTACAAGGCTGTTACGTAACCAGTGATAAATCTTACAATGAGATAATCTATTCCATCCCTACAACGCACACAAAATGCTGGAGGAACTCAGCAGGCCGGGCAGCATCTATGGAAAAGAGTAAACAGTCGAAGTTTTGGGCTGAGACCCTTCTACAGGACTGGAAAAAACGATAAGAAGTTAGAGCAAGAAGGTGGGGGAAGGTGATGCTGAAAGAAGTACAAGGTAATGCGTGAACAGGGAGAGAGGGAGGGGTGGATTAAAGAGCTGGATAGTTGATAGGTGAAAGAGATAAAGGGCTGGAGAAGGGGCAATCTGATAGAGGGTAGAAGACCATGGAAAAGGGGGAGGAGGAAGAGCACCAGAAGCAGGTGATGGACAAGTAAGGAGATAAAATGAGAAAGGGAAACGGGAATGGGGGAATAGTGAGCTGGGGCAGAGGGTGGGGGTGGATTACCAGAAGCTCAAGAAGTACTCAATGTGGATAAGACTTTACTCTTTGCCATAGATGCTGCCTGGACTGCTGAGCTCCTCCAGCATTTTGTGTGTGTTGCTTTGGATTTCCTGCATCTGCAGGATTTCTCGTGCTTATTCTACTCTCTATTGCTCTTTATACGTAAAGGGAAATCTGTTACACACTTCATAAATTGTGACGATGCCCCCACATTTTTTTTGTCAGCTACCTTTGAGGATAGAGAACTCCGTACTTGAATAACTATAAGTGAGCAAATTTTCATAATCTAATCTTTCCATTTCAGAAGTGTGCTCCACACATATAATAGGGCAGGTTACAATCTGGAACACCCCAAGAAGTTACCAGTTGCAAGAAGTTACTTCATTGGTTGTGAGTGAGTGTTTCAGGCGATGCTACCTTGCCTGTTGGTGCCTCTTGCAGAAGATACAGCACTTCATGTTCAAGATCAAGTCTGTTATCATTCAACCGTACACGTGTATACCGCCAAGCGAAACATTGTTCCTCCGGACCAAGGTGCACAACAGAGTACACATAACTCACACAAAACACAAAGGTAATAGTACCACAAAGAAATTAACAAATACTAAGATGTATTTACGATACAGGTCAAAAAGTAAACAGTGTAAACTACTGGCACTTCATATGTGATGAGACCTAAGTGGAAGCTCAATGGTTTTATGGCCTGTGGGAAGAAGTTGCTTCCCATCAGATACAGAATCTGTTTCCAAGGCCCACTACCTGTATTCAGACATCACCCTTTCTTGATCAGCCTGGCTTGGGTTTGATCTTGGTGAGCTCTCTGTGTTCCTGAGTGAGGGTCACCTGTCAGTGGTTGGTTTCTGGAGTCACTACTGCAGGTCATCTTATAAGGTAACTAACTTTCAATATATTTCTTTGCATACGCTCAGTTCAGTAGCCACTTTATTAGGTACAGGAGTGGAACCTGGTATGCTCTTCTGCACACCATTGTTGTATCATGTGGTTATCTGAGTTACTTTAGCCTTCCAGTCAGCTTGAACCAGTCTGGCCATTCTCCTTTGATCTTTCTCATTAGCAAGACATTTTCATCCACGTAACTACCATCAACTGGATTTTTTGTTTGTTTTTCACACCATTCTCTGTAAATTCTAGAGACTGTTGTGTGTGAAAATCCCAAGAGATCTGCAGTTTCTGAGATTCTCAAACCACCCCATCTGGCACCAACAATTATTCCACAGTCAAAGACAGACCATATTTCTTCCCCATTGTGATGTTTGGTCTGAACAACAACTGAACCTCTTCAGAATCTGGTTTATTATCACCGGCATGTGACGTGAAGTTTGTTAACTTAGTAGCAGCAGTTCAATGCAATACATAATCTAGCAGAGAGAGAAAATAATAATAATAATAAATAAAATAAAATAAAACAATGAAATAAACAAGTAAATCGATTACGTACATTGAATAGATTTTTAATGTGCAGAAAAAGAAATACTGTATATTTAAAAAGTGAGGTAGTGTCAAAAGTTTCAATGTCCATTTAGGAATCGGATGGCAGAGGGGAAGAAGCTGCTCCTGAATCGCTGAGTGTGTGCCTTCAGGCTTCTGTATCTCCTTCCTGATGGTAACAGTGAGGAAAGGGCATGCTCTGGGTGCAGGAGATCCTTAATAATGGACGCTGCCTTTCTGAGACTCCACTCCCTAAAGATGTTCTGGGTACTTCGTAGGCTAGACCACGTCTGCATGCGTTTATGCATTCCATTGCTGCCACATGATTGGCTGATTATATATTTGCATTAATGAGCAGGTCTACCTAATAAAGTAGCCACTGAGAAACTTCACACATTCTTTTTCTCTCTCTCCCTTTTCTCCTTCTGTCCCTCTCACTATACCCCTTGCCCATCCTCTGGTTTTCTCCCCCCTCCCCCTTTTCTTTCTCCCTAGGCCTCCTGTCCCATGATCCTCTCGTATCCCTTTTGCCAATCACCTGTCCAGCTCTTGGCTCCATTCCCCCTCCCCCTCCTGTCTTCTCCTATCACTCTGGATCTCCCCCTCCCCCTCCGACTTTCAAATCCCTTACTCACTCTTCCTTCAGTTAGTCCTGACGAAGGGTCTCGGCCCGAAACGTCGACTGTACCTCTTCCTAGAGATGCTGCCTGGCCTACTGCGCTCACCAGCAACTTTGATGTGTGTCGTGGAAGCCCACTGTTAACTCCAACCACTTGCGTCCTTAATTGCCAGAATACTCGTTCGTGCTCTTTTGTAATTAATCAAATTATCCCTTTCACAAAATGTCAGTTCTCAAAAATAAATCGAAGCAGTACCCGGCGATCTGCTCTAAAAGTTTTTAACTCGATGCAAGCCACCTTTGAATTGTTCCAGCTCCATTGCTTCAAAGTCAGTGTCGAGTTTATTGACGTGAGCGCACAGATGAAATGAAGAGTTGCTTGTGGTAGCATCATAGGCGGCGGTGGTGGGTGTTGCCCGTCGTGTCCGACGATGACAGGAGACCTCTGCGGGGGAGTTTTTATACTGTGAGGCAATTCCACTCTCTCGCCCTCAGAAGTCCGGGTCGAGTGGTACGAACAAATGTCACAAACTGGGACTTCCTTGGTCCCAGTGGATGCCCGTGACGTCTTCTGTGCTTTGCCATGCCCTTCGCTCTCCACGGAACGTTGCTCTGCCGCTTTCCCGGCCATTGGATCTCATCCGCCTAGTCCGTCGGAGCTGACTTCGCTTGCTGGGACATCTCGGGGGTATAAGGCCACCAGCTAACCTCACCTGGTTTAGCCTGCCCACAGAGCTGAGTGTCCGGTGGGGACCAAAAGAGAGCGAGCTGCCCTGGAGTAGGCGCGACAAGCCCCTTCACCAGAGGTACTACCCTTCCCTGGACACCTCATACACTCCACATCACAGGCACATCAAATAAGCAACATTCACACAAAAAACCCAAATTATATACAATTAGTACAAAAAAGTCCATTATAGTGCAAAGTAATCAAAGCGTCCCTGTGCTGAGGTTCAAACTGCAATAGCTGTTAAGTGAACAGTTACCTCTGAGATAGAATATTCCTTCCACTCAACTATTGCCCTGAACATAAAGTCATCTACAATCCGTTACGTAATAAATAGAATCAGTTGATCAAAATGCTGACCTTCACTCGGTGTGACTGAGTTATTCAGACTGCATACTCCCGCTGGATGCCTCTGCAGGAGAGTACTTTATACTTCCGAAGCTTCTAATTGAACAGAGTTAAGTTTTGCAATCTGATAGGCTATTTCCTGTATTTTGGCATTGCTCTACACTATAAAAGAACGGTAGTTCGTACAGTCTGCCATGCAACAAATGGGTTTGGTTGATGGGTGATTTCTTCATCAAATGCAAATGGACTTTGCAGATGACAGCACACCTGTTAGGTGCCTCTGGAGAAGACTCGCCACTTCAGGTACAATGACCACTAACTAAACACAATTAAACCCAACAACGTCATGATCATTCATCTACTCCAATATTACCTGAGGTGGTTTACAGTCCATGATTAGATGCGATTGATGGAAGATACTTTATCAATTACAAATCTTTACAGATAATATCACATTGTCTCTCGAGTATTGTTGACTAAGATGCTGTGGAAAACTCTGTTCTTCATTGTTTAATAACCAAACAGCATTAAGCCTTACAATGTGATGGAGAATTCTCCCTTTTCCAGTATTGCCTGAAGCGTTAAACAAATGGACTCAGTTGGTAGAAGTTGTATGTATTCCAAATGGGTTTTCCAGACGTTGCTGACCTCTCGATTAGATGCCTATCATTAATGGCGAGTGCTTAAGGCTACAATGGCAATTAACTGAATAGAGTTATCTTACGACAACATAAATCACTCCATCTGAACTACACAATGTCCTTCTCCTTCCCATTCTAGCACACATTAAGATTAAAGATGAAGGGGTATTAGATGTCTTAGTTGTTATAAAGGTTTTTGAAGATTGGGATATCAAGACCAACACTAAGCTTCTGGTCTATAAAGTATAGTCCTTCCCACCTCTCCATATGGAGCGGAGTCATGGATAATATACATCAGGCACATAATATCCCATCAAATGGAAACTTACCATCAAAGATGCCTCTCAAAGGTTCTGAGAGTTAGCTGGAACAGGTGGACTAACTCCAGCATCCTGGAGGAAGCTAGGACCAATTCCATCACCACAATCGTGACTCACCACCAATTCCGATGGGTCGGCCACATCATAAGACCATAAGACAAAGGAGCAGAAGTAGGCCATTCGGCCCATCGAGTCTGCTCCACCATTTTATCATGAGCTGATCCATTTTCTCCTATTTAGTCCCACTCCCCTGCCTTCTCAGTATAACCTTTGATGCCCTGGCTACTCAGATACCTATCAATCTCTGCCTTAAATACACCCAATGACTTGGCCTCCACTGCTGCCCGTGGCAACAAATTCCATAGATTCACCACCCTCTGACTAAAAAAATTTCTTCGCATTTCTGTTCTGAAAGGGCGCCCTTCAATCCTTAAGTCATGCTCTCTCGTACTAGACTCCCCCATCATGGGAAACAACTTTGCCACATCCACTCTGTCCATGCCTTTTAACATTCGAAATGTTTCTATGAGGTCTCCCCTCATTCTTCTAAACTCCAAGGAGTACAGTCCAAGGGCGGACAAACGTTCCTCATATGTAAACCCTCTCATTCTCCGAATCATTCTAGTGAATCTTCTCTGTACCCTCTCCGACGTCAGCACATCCTTTCTTAAATAAGGAGACCAAAACTGCCCACAGTACTCCAAGTGAGGTCTCACCAGCGCCTTATAGAGCCTCAACATCACATCCCTGCTCCTATGCTCTATTCCTCTAGAAATGAATGCCAACATTGCATTCACCTTCTTCACTACTGACTCAACCTGGAGGTTAACTTTAAGGGTATCTTGTACGAGGACTCCTAAGTCCCGTTGCATCTCAGAACTTTGAATTCTTTCCCCATTTAAATAATAGTCTGCCTGTTTATTTTTTCTGCCAAAGTGCATAACCATACACTTTCCAACATTGTACTTCATTTGCCACTTCTCTGCCCATGCTTCCAATCTATCCAAGTCTCTCTGCAGACTCTCCATTTCCTCAGCACTACCGGCCCCTCCACCTATCTTCGTATCGTCAGCAAACTTAGCCACAAAGCCATCTATTCCATAATCTAATCATCCATACACCTGACTCCTGCCTCCTAAACAACCCCTGTTCGGCCAACTCAAGGATGCAAAGTGCACTCCTGGAGGGCAGAAAAAGTGTATCAAGAACAACAGCAAGACCTACCCGAGGAAATGTCACATCAACCTGAATGGATGGGAGAAATTAGTACAGATTGGGGAAAGCTGGAGAAGGACTGTCTATGAGGTGATTGCACAGCTCAAAGAATATCTCCACTGTGCTGCAGAGACTAAGCAGCTTCAACATAAGGGGAGATTGGGAAAGGCCCAACCAGCTACATCCACCACCTCTTCAATGACCTACAACTACCAACACTGCAATAGGACTTGTGGATCACGGATTAGCTTTTTTGGTCATCTCAAGACCCACAGGTGACCAGATCAACCACCAGGAGAAGTATCATACTCGACTACGATGGTGATGATGAAAGATCCATTAATTCCCAAGCTTTTCCAGATGTATCTGGCTGCATTGGAAGGTGAGGGGGGTGAATGCTGGACCATGACAGATAACACAGAACAACAATTTTTTCCCCAAAAGTTTTGCTTGCTTAGAATTTATTTTTGTTTATGATAGACCACTTGAAGTTGAATACAAATATAATTTCAGACTACATGTATTACGTAGGAATTTAACATAAGAAATTAACTTTTATTGAATATAATGCATTCAATTGCATAATGGTGCTAATGCTCTGCAAAAAGTTCAACTGAGCTGAAAATGTTTTGTTGATGATTTTCATTTATACTCAGTGTCTGAGGCTTCTTGCTTAAGCGTAAAACAGTAATCAGCCAGGATTGAAGGATTCCAGTTGCCCTGATACTGCTTCTCCATGACCACAATGTCCTGGTGAAACCTTTCCCCATGCTCGTCACTGACAGTGTCAATATCTGCAGGGACAAAGTCGAAATGGGATTGCAGAAAATGAATCTTTAGTGACATGTTGCACTTCATGATTTCAGCTTACATTGTGGGCAACACTTTAATTGATTTCAATTATGAATTGAAATAACAAATATAGGCGATTTTGAAAAAGGTGCGTGATAGGGAAATTTCATGGTGACTTTCATGATCAGCAACCCAGAATCCACCCAGAAGTTTTCAGGAAGCAACATCTCTGTTGCCCAGTGTAGTTAGATCTCCCCTGACAACAAGTGAGGTACAAAATGCAATACCCTTTACTCGAGGAGCTGCAGGGATAAGCCAGGTAATTACAGGTCAGTTAGCATGGTAACAGACCCTTCAGCCCATCGAGCTATGCTGCCCAACTACACCCATGTGACCAATCAACGTCTTTGGACTCTGGGAGGAAACTGGATCTCCTGGAGGAAACCCACACGATCACGGGGAGGACGTACAAACTCCTTACCGGCAGATGCGGGAATTGAACCTGGGTCACTGGCACCGGAAAAGCGCTGTGCCAACTGCTACGCTACAGTACCGCCCACGAATTTCACCAGTAGGGATCAGTAAAGGTGAGCGCCCACACCGGTCTGAGGGAAGTTGGCAAATGAAATCCAAAGTTGATAATAGGGGACTGTGGTGGGGGAGAATTTCCTTCAGTGATAGGACGTCTGTGAGACTAGCCGTGTTTCACGGAGACTGGTGCAGGAACCCGAGCTGTTTGTAATAAGCGTTACCGCCTTGGATGTGAATGTAGGAGGTTTGGAAATTAGTGATTTGTTTGATGGAGAGGAGAGTAGGCACAGGATATATATAAAAAATATATCAGTTGCTTAGATAGTCAGAATCTTTCTCTCCCCCATGGTAAGATTATCAAACTGAGAAGCTATAGGTTTAAGGTGAGGGGAAAATGTTAGAACATACAACAGTAAAGTCCCTTCAGCCCACGATATTGTGCCGACCTTTCTACCTACGCCAAAACCAGGGAGCAGCAGGTGCGTAAAGAGGGCCTGGAAGGTCACCGGGGACACCAGTCACTCCAAGCTGTTTCAAGCTGCTTCCGTCTGGCAAACGCTACCGCAGCGTTAAAGCCGGGACCAACAGGCTGCGGGACAGCTTCTCTCTACAAGCCATTCGACTTAGAAATTCACGCGTCTGAACATTGTAACGGAGTCATAACACAAAGATTTTTCTCCCTCACGTTGTGGGATGGATGAAAGATTTAAATAAATTCTAAACTCAAATTCAAAATTCTAACCCTTCCTCCCAAGTAGCCCTCCAGTTTTCTTTCATCCATGCGTCCATCCACGAGTGCAATGCTCTGCCTCAGAAGGCAGTGGAGACCAATTCTCTTCTGGATGCTTTCAAGAAAGAGTAAGATGGAGCTCTTAAAGATAGCGGAGTGAAGGGATATGGGGAGAAGGCAGGAACAGGGTACTGATTGTGGATGATCAGCCATGATCACAGTGAATGGCGGTGCTGGCTCGAAGGGCCGAATGGCCTAATCCTGCACCTATTGTCTGTTGTGAGTCTCATAAACGTCCCGAATCAGCACCCCACACAAAATGCCGGAGGAACTCAGCAGGTCAGGCAGCATCCATGGCAACGAACAGTCGATGCGTCGGGTGTCTCGTGTTCTCACCACCCTGCGTCGGAAACAAATCCTACCTCTGACATACCCGCTGTACTTTCCGACATTCACCTTAAAATGATGCCCTCTCGCACTAGCCATTGCCACCCTGGGGGGGGGGGGGGAATGTCTCCGGCTGTCCATTCTATCTATGCCTCTTATCTTATCCAGTAGGCAGCCGACGATCCCGGCGCCCCTGATGGACTGTGTCCTCAGCCTGGGCGGGAAGATTTGAAGAATGGGCTGCAGCCCATGCAGTGGGCTCCCCCTCTCCACGACACTGATGTTGTCCAGGGGAAGAGTAGGCGCCGATACAGCTTGGCACCACTGTCGTCGCAGAGGTTGCCGGAGAGAAGCCGGGAACAACATCATTTTCTGTTCGATGACTTTGGAGAAGTTTACTCAGGGAATTAAAAGTACTCCATCTTGTCCACCACACAAGTAGTTCAGAATGCAATCCAACGATTCAGCCGGTGCAGGTTCTTGCCAGGCATTGCGAATGAGTTTTGCTGGGCCCGTAATAATGTTACTCATCGCTACACAACCTGGTCGCGATCTATTTACATTCTGAGGAATGATTTTCCCTCCAGTTTGTCACCTGAGCAAGCATCCATTTTTCCTCGATTGTTGCCCGAGTTTTGCCAGTACATCTCAGTACCTCTCCGTCAGCAATGTTACCTTCTCACCTGGCTTTAGCCACGATAGGTACCCTTCAACGGTGATTAAACTGAAATTGAACTACTCTTTCTACTCTTCCTGCATAATCAGTGTCAAAGTGCAGTTTTCCATGTCAAAAATATACTTCATGCGGAATATATACTGTACATCTTTATTCACCGTTCCATCAATTCAACAAGCTCTTCAATAAGATATCAAAGTCACTCGTGTTTCCTCGTTAAACAGTGCGCCCATGAGGTATGTGATAGGTTGTTCGACAGGGCCCAGTCCCTCAGTGTCCAGTGGTGACAGGACCCGAGACATCTCTGCTGATACTGCGCAGAGTTTCAACGCGTCCTCAATACCTACTAACATGAGCTCGGTCGTGGAGTGCTGAGCTTCTGGGAGGCGTGAACACCTGTATTTATTCATCCTATCTTAACCAGAGCCGCTAAGCCCTTGTGCTTTTGAGTTGATCTTGTCCAGTTAATTGTGATTGGCACGTGTTTCCCGCATTCTGTGACTATTTAGAGAGGACTCTCCGCAAGCGAGACTGTTCCCGGCAGGTTCCTACCCCAGATGGTTGATCTTTGTCCCAGGCTCCCTGCGGGAAATGTATCCTTCAGCCCCCTCATAAAGTGACTGGGGAGAGAGGTCTCTCCGGTCCTTCTTTCATAGAACACAGGACGACGTTATGCCGAGATTTTAACCTACTCCGCAATCAGTCTAACTCTTCCCTCCCGCACAGTCCTCCATTTTTTCTCTTATCTATGTGCCTTTTTAAAAGCCTATTAAATGTCCCTGATGAATCTGCCTCTACTATTAACCCGGCAGCGTGTTTACTGATTAGATCCAGCGAATGCTACCGCACGAAAGGAAGGTATCCATTTACTCGGCCCAAAGTTGCTCAGATCTTTTCAAAAATTGTACTCACTGCTCCCTCTGGTGGTCATAGCGATTTGAACCCTCTCTGCACCATAGTCATAGTCAGTCATACTTTATTGATCCCGGGGGAAATTGGTTTTCGTTACAGTTGCACCATAAATAATTAAATCGTAATAAAACCATAAATAATTACACAGTAATATGTAAATTATGCCAGTAAATAAGTCCAGGACCAGCCTATTGGCTCAGGGTGTCTGACCCTCCAAGGGAGGAGTTGTAAAGTTTGATGGCCACAGGCGGGAATGACCTCCTATGACGCTTTAGAGACGGACATTAACCCAACCTAGTGGCACTACTTATTAAGTAAACTATTGTGCTTGCCCCAGAATCATTTTAAGTAGACTTTTTTCTCTTTTAACCCCACTTTATCATCTTCCCCATCCTTTGCTTCTCCTATTCTGTCCTCTCAATCTTATTAGAATATTTTAGATTTCCCCCCTTCATCATTATTTCCTGTTTCCCATTCCTTCTCCAGTGTTTCCTCCTCTGATGTACTCCGATTTCCCTTGGACTGAAGGCGGATTAAATACAAAGCTGGCTATTTTCAACTTGTATGTCATTATTCACAAATTTTGCTTTTTAAACATGCTGCTTTATTCTGAGAGTGCTTTGTGAAAAATATCAGCTTCAGATTTTGCTCATGGAGGCAGAGTTTGCAAATCACCTGTATTTCCAACTGATATTTTGGCCGTAGCAGTCACATCCTTACAGATACTGATTGCAATGTTTCAAAGGTAAACCCAAAACTTTGCATCCAGTGTCTGTAAGTATGTGGCTGTTAAGGCCAAGCAATAGTAGAGACTGATTTGACAGCCAGTCTCCAAATTCCATAGTTTTTAAAGTCACCTGTTTGTTTTAAAACATGCGGAAGATTTAGTGAAGTGACTGTGATAGTTGGTTTTAATATTTTATATGTTTTAAACTTGTGTAGTCCTCCCGTAAAGTTCACTCTGGGGCCAAACCTGTCAGTCAGCTAGAACATTCATAGGAGTGGCCGTGTTATATCTGACTTGCTGTGGAATATTCCAGGAGATGTGAATTCACAGCAGAAGTCCTTTCAGCCCATCTTATTTGTATCCAGTGTAGACAAGTATTTTTGCATCCAGTGCAGACAAGCAGCCCAGTCTAATCCCACTACCAGCTCATAGTGCAAAGTTTTGGTATTTATGAAAGATGCATTAAGTTTCAGATTCCAACAACCCTCTCAGTAAATAAAAGTCTCACCATTACCCCTCTAGTTCATCTAGCAGTTACTTTAAACCTCCACTAGTTATTGGCTTTACTACTATGAGAAATGTTTCTTCCATTTTATTGAGGTCTCTGATAACTTTAACACTGCAATTAAATCTCTCCTTAGCTTCCTTTTATCTACAGAAAACAATAATCTTTTAGGTTGCCTAAAATCTTTAAGATCCAGCAACACCTTCAAGAGTTTTCTCTGCACCCTCTCTGGAACCCTGAGGTCCTTCCTGAGAGGTGATCTGTACAAGAGTACAACTTGAGAAGGGACATGGTTTGCCTTTGATGATGAGAAAAAGTAACTTACGCCTTATGCACATCTCACTGAGAGAATACTGTGCACTGGTCTTGGCCTCGTTGGGATACACCAGCCTAATATTTACAAGTCTCAATAACCCAGGACTCTAAAGTCCTAGAATGTCACAGCCACTCCTTCATCTGTACTGTGGATAGGAAAGGTTTAGAGCAGGGTGTCCCAATCTGGGGTCCACAGACCCCTCGGTTAATGGTAAAGGTCCATGGTAAACTATAGAAAGGGTGCGGAGAAGACTTACAAGGATGTTGCCTGGATTAGGGAGCATGCCTTATCAGAATAGGTTGAGTGAACTTGGCCTTTTTGTCTTGGAGCGACGGAGGATGAGAGGTGACCTGATAGAGGTGTATAAGATGATGAGGGGCATTGATCATGCAGATAGTCAGAGGCTTTTTCCCAGGGCTGAATCGGCTAGCACGAGAGGGCACCATTTTAAGGTGCTTGGAAGCAGGTACAGAGGAGATGTCAGGGGTAAGTTTTTTACGCAGAGAGTGGTGACTGTGTAGAATGGGCTGCCAGCGATGGTGGTGGAGTTAGATACAATAGGGTCTTTTAAGAGACTCCTGGATAGGTACATGGAGTTTAGAAAAATAGAGGGCTATGGGTAACGCTAGGTAATTTCTAAAGTAAGTACATGTTCGGCACAGCTTTGTGGGCTGAAGGGCCTGTATTGTGCTGTAGTTTTTCTATGTTTCTATGTATAAAAAAAGTTGGAAACCCCTGGTTTGAGGGATATGGCCACCCTCTGGCTCAGGTCAGCATCAATATCACAGGCACCTTGTGAAATCTGTTGTTTTACGGCAGCAGTACAGTGCAATACATTAAAAAATATATATAAATTAAGATAAGAAATATATATATTTTAAAAATTAATTAAGCAAAAAGAGAGCAAAAATAGAGAGGTAATGTTCATGCGCTGGTTCACTGTCCATTCACAAACCTGAGGAGAGAGGGGCGGAAGCTGTTCCTAAAGCATTGAGTGTGTGTCTTCAGGCTCCTGTACCTCCTCCTGGATGGTAGTGAAGAGAAGAGGGGATGTCCTGTGTGGGGGGGGGGGGGGGTCCTCAACGGTGGGGAGGCCAGTGCCCGCGATGGAACTGGCTGAGTTTGCAGCTTGTTCTGATCCTGTGCGAGCTTCCATACCAGACAGTGATGCAACTGGTTGAAATGATCTCAACGGTACACCTGTAGAACTTTGTGAGGGTCTTTGCTGTCAAACCAGAATCAGCACGGATGAGTTGGGCTGAAGGGGTCTTTTGATGTTGGTTGACTACATGATCCATGCTTCTAATCCTGAGCTCAGTATCTCATAACAGTATCTAGCACTAAGAGTATTTCCATCTTCCATCAGATGATCTATCACTCTGCTTTCTTCCTGCACTATCCCCACAGCCCTTGATACTCTAAAACCCAGAGACGATCTAGGGCCCTCTTCCCAAGAGCTCACTGATGGACCTTCTCTCTGAAGCAGAGAGTTCATTAGAGTCCTTGCCCAGCTTCCACACGAAGAAATTTCTCATCACCTCAGTCTTGGGTGAGACAGTGTTGCAGCGGGTAGAGCCACTGCCTCACAGCGCTGGCGACACGGGTTCGATGTGCTGTCTGTGTGGAGTTTGCATACTCTCCCCGAGACTGTATGGGCTTCCTCCAAGTGGTCTACTTTCCTCCCACAGCCCAAGACTCACAGGTTAGTCGGATAATTAGTTGCTGCAAATTGCCCCTTGTGTGTGGGTGAGGGGTAGACTCTAGAGAGATGAATGGGATCAGTGTAGGTGGGTGCTTGATGGTCAGTATGGTCTCAATGGGCTGAAGGGCCTGTTTCATTATCCTATCCCTCTATAACACTGAAGTCCAAACCACGTTTATGAGTATGCTCTTCCTAATTCTAGACATCTCTCTCAACCTCAGAAATTCGGGTCCAGTGGTACGAACACACGTCACAAAGTGTGGTCTTCCTTGGTCGTAGTGGATGAGCATGGTGTTGGTTGTCCATCGTGTCTGACGCTGACGGGAGACCTGTGTGGGAAGAGTTTTTAAAGTGGAAACACCGTTGCACTGTGGGGCAGTTCCATTCTCTCGACCTCGGAGGTCTAAGTCCAGTGGTACGAACAAACATCACAAACTGGGGCCTTCCTTGGTTGTAGTGGTCTTCTGTGGTCTGTCATGACCTTCGGTCTCCACGGAGCGTTGCAGTACCGCCTTCTTAGCTGTTCGATCTCACTGTAGATCTCATCTGCCCAGTCCGCTGGGAGCTGACTTCCCATGATAGGACAGGGACGTCCCTATCTCACCAGGGTATGAGTCCGTCGGCTACCTTCACCTGGTTTAGCCCACCTGTTGAAGTGGGGTACCAGCGTATGGGCGCTGTCGTATGCAAACAGCCACTTGGAAATCATAGTAGCAGAATGGTTCTGATCCCCAGGCTTGAATGTCTTGTTATTTATGCTTCCTTGCCCCCTCAAAGCCGGCTGGCACTGAGGTACAGTTGGTAGAGCTGTTGCCCCGCAGGTCTAGTGACCCGGGAGCGGAAGGAACAACTGTGTGTGTTTCCCCTTGGTGTTCCGGAGTGAATGGCAGGTTAATTGGCCCGTATTGTGCAGGTGAGTGGGGGAGTCTCGGGGGGAAGTGCATGGGAATGTGGGGAGAAAAGGTTATTGGAAAAATTAGTGAGGAATGAGGTTGCTCAGTGAGCCAGCACAGACTTGCTGAGCCAGAATGGCCTCCTTATAGAGCAGGGGTTCCCAACCTTTTCATAGACCAATACCATTCAACAAGGGGTCTGTGGGCCACACGCCCTGTTCTAGATACTAAGATACTAAACTTCCCTTCTACCTGACTTGGATTCCAATATGGTCCATGGCCTCTGAACCCACCCACCGCCCCAAATCCTTCCAGGTATTCTGTAGCTAATCAGTGACTGGCTACAGAATTAGAGACCCTGTAAACATAGGAAGCGACGCAGCATCCTGAATCTCTGTGGTTATGGGAACGTCTGTCTGGGGAATTGCTCCTCTAGTCCCCTCACCTTCCTCGTCCCCATCGTCCTGCAGAACCACCCGTCACTTTGACTTTGCTCCCCAAGCTGTCTCCTTCTCACCAACGTTGACCACAAGAAGCTGCGGAGGGTTGTGGACACAGCTCAGAGATCACCGAGACCAGCCTCCGCCCGATGGACTCTGACTACGTCTGCTGACTCAGGAAAGCAGCCAGCATAACCAAAGACCCTTCCCACCTCAGGCAACCCCTATCCCAACGGGCAGAGGATAGAAAAACCTGAAACCATGTGCCGCCAGGCTCAAGGGCAGCTTCAACCCCGACGTTATAGGACTATTGGATGGTTCCCTGGTAAGATAAAATGAGACTCTTGATCTGATGCTCTGTCTTGTTATGATCTTGCACCTGACTGTTTACCTGAACTACACTTTCCTCTGTACCTGTTACACTTTATCCTGCACGGTTATTGTTCTGCCTCAATGCACTGTGTAATGATCTCATCTGTATGCAAGAACCAGCTTTTCACTGTATCTCCTCCACCTAATAAAGTGGCCGCTGAGTGTATGTTTGTGATCTTCTGCTGCTGTAACCCATCCACTTCAAGGTTCAACATGCTGTGTGTTCAGAGACGCTCTTCTGCACAGCACTGTTGCAACGCGAGGTTATCTGAGCTACTGTTGCCCTCCTGTCAGATTGAGTCGGTCTGGCCATTCTCCTCTGACCTCTCTCATTAACAAGACATTTTCACTCACAAAACTGCTGTTCACTGGATTTTTTAAAAATGATTTTCGCACCATTCCCTGTAAACTTTAGAGATTGTTGTACACAAAAAGAATCGTAAGAATTTCAGGTGGTATACTGTATATATTCTCTGATATTAAATGTTACTATTTAATGAGCACGCCTTCAGGTATACCTAATAAAGTAGCCACCGAGTGGATTTTTTACCACCTCTTAATGTAGCCCACTGCCCCAAAATTACAGCTATAGACTTGCCAGAGAACAAAACATTATCCTTCAGAAAAAGCTCATTGTGCCAGTGCCAACCAGAATACCAATCTGCCTGCACGTGGTCAGTACCCCTTTATCCCCCGCAGTTCATGCACGTTTTAAACACTTCACACCAGCCCGGAAGCATGTACCACCAGGGCCATGGGCAGCTTCTACCCCAATGATATCAGACTTTTGCACCCCACTGTCTACCTCATTGTGAACTTCTATTCTATCGTTTGTTCGCACTGCACCTTCACTGTAGCTGTGAAACTTTATTCAATGTTGTTATCGTCCAACCTCGATGCACTGTGCAATGATCTGACCTCTACGAGCTGTATGCAAGACAATCTTGGTTCGTGTGACAACTGTAAACCAACACCACTTTTCCTGGCAGCACATACCAGGCCCCCACCCCTCTCTGTGTAAAGAAAAACTTCATTAGCAAAAGATCTTCTTTTAAATAAAACCTGAGATGTCCTTTTAACTTCCTCCCTCACATAAGCCCCGTGCCCTCGAGTGTTCTCTGGTTGACGTTTCCACCCTGGGTAAAATACTGACTGTCTACTCGATGTACGCCTCTCATAACTGTTTTGGTCAGATCTCCCCTCAGTCTCCGACACTCCAGAGAAGACAACCTAAGCCTGTCCAACCTCTTCTTACAGCTAATCCACCAAAGCAGGCTGCTTCCTGGTGTAGAGCTGCTAGGACTTGATGTTTCAATCCCTATGGTAAGATGGCACTCTTGATGTTGGCAGTGGGTTTGGAGTGGTGACAAGGAGGGAGGGTAGGTACGTCATCGGGGTCATCAGGTGAGCACCCTCCTTCTTGACATTTTGTTGATAAGCCCACGACGTCTCCAGAGGGCTCAACGGTGCTACCTGGCGTCCCAGATACACCCCCCTCAGTTCCATACCCTCCTGTCTTCACCTTGCAGCCCAGTTGTTGTCTTTCCTTTTAATCCAAATCCAATTGCTGCTTTCTTCTGCTGCGTTTGACAAGGACTTGATTGCTTGTTGGAGGGAGTGACCCCTCACCCCCATCTTCTTCAATAGACTGGTCGTAGATGTAGCAACGAATCCCCTGCATCCCACTTCTACAGGGAAAATCTTGGTCTTCCAGCCATTCTGGGCAGCTTCAGTTGCCAGTTCAGAGTACTTGGTCTTTTTCCTCTCATAAGCTTCTTCGACACCATCTTCCCATGGTACTGTCAATTCCACAACATATGCCAGCTTGGCTTTTGTGGACCACAAGACCATGTCTGGCCGGAGTGTTGTAGCTGCAATGTCTGGGGAAAACACAAACTTTTTTTTCCAAGTCCACGTCCATTTTCCAATCCCGAGCAACCTGCAGAATGCTTACATCTTTTGAGAACCTCTGCCTCCTCCTCCACGCCCCCCCCCCATAATGCAGTAAGCAGAACTGTGCATAATACTCCAAATGTGGCCCAAGTTAAGCTTCATACCGCTGCAAAGTGATTTCCATGACTTTTATATTCGTTGCCCTGGCCGAAGAGGGAATGTGTGCCCTACGCATTCTTCACCACCCTACCTATTTGCTTGATACTTTTGGGAGATACTGACTTGCACCCCAAGATCCCTCTGTACATCAGTGCTTTTCATTTACTTTATACTTTCCTTTTGCATTTGATCGCTCAAATTCTTCAAAGTTATTTGTAGGCCACCACACCTGACTTTAGAACGGAAGGAAGGTTTCTGATGAAGAGTTATATGCTGGCCATTGTCCTCCGGAACAACTGTGGTGAGGTTCTGGTGCTGAGATGATTGACTTCCAATAACTACAACTGGGTGTGATGTGTGACTCCAGTGCCTAAAGACAGCTCCCCCATCATCCACTCTGCAAGGTGTTGCTATGACAACAGAGAGGTCAATCTCGTCCCACCTTTGCAATTCAGCTTTTTTCTTTGGACGGAGGATGCCAGGCGCATCAGAAGGGTGACGCGGTCGATTTTCGCCGGTGTTCGCTGCTTGTACGGGTCAACTGATTGGTCCTTGGTTCGGGCGGCAGTGTGGCGCAGTGAGGGAGGCCAGAGACCCAGGTTCAAGCCTAACCTTGGGTTCTGTGTGCGGTTTGCACGTTCTCCTGGTTTCTGAATGAAAATCAGGTTTAGAATCACCGGCAAATGTGGTGAAATTCGTTGCCTTTGTGGCAGCAGCACAATGCAATACGCAATAGAGAAAAAATATGTGAATTACAGTAAGAAATAGGTATATTACAAAAGTTGCAAAAATAAGTAATGCAAAAACTAGTGAGGTGGTGTTCACAGGTTCAATGTCCATTCAGAAATCGGACGGCAGAGGGAAAGAAGCTGTTCCTGAATCACTGAGTGTGTGCCTTCAGGCTCCTTTCCGACAGTAGCAATGAGAAGAGGGATCTCCCAGTGGCCACGCATCTTAATCCCATTCCCATTCCCATTCTGGAATGTCCATCCATGGCCTCCTCCACTATCATGATGAAGCCACACTCAGGTTGGAGGAACAACACCTTATATTCCACCTGGGTAGCCTCCAACCTGATGGCATGAACATTGATTTCTCACACTTCTGGTAAAGCCCCCCATCCCATCCCCCCACCATTCTCCATCCCCCTTTCCCTCTCTCACCTTACCTCCTTGCCCGCCCATCGCCTCCCTCTGGTGCTCCTTCCCCCACTCCCCTTTCTTTCTTCCACGACCTTCTGTCTCTTCCACCAATTTACTTCCCAGCTCTTTACTTCATCCCCTCCCCCTCCAGCTTTCACCTGTCACCTTGTGTTTGTCTCCCTCCCCTCCCCCGACCTCTTAAATCTACTCCTCAGTTTTTTTTCTCCAGTCCTGCCGAAGGGTCTCAGCCCCAAACGTTGACTGTCGACTGTGCTCTTTTCCGTAGATGCTGCCTGGCCTGCTGAGTTCCTCCAGCATTTTTGTGCGAGTTGCTCGGGTTTCCAGCATCTGCAGCTTTTCTCTTGTTTGAGAAGAGGGATCCTTGAAGATGTCCTGGACGCTGGGGAGGCTAGTATTCATGATGGCGCTGACTGAGTTTACAACTTCCTGCAGGTTATATTGATCCTGTGCAGTGCCCGCCCCACCACCCGATACCAGACGGTAATGCAGCCAGTTAGAATGCTCTCCACTGCACATCTGTAGAAATTTGCAAGTGTTGTAGGTGACATACCAAACCTCCTCAAACTCCTAATGAAATATAGTCGCTGTCCTGCCTTCTCTGTAGCTGCATCGATGTGTTGGGACCGGGTTAGATCCTCAGAAAAAATCACAATGTGGGTTTTCTACAAGTTCTCTGCTCCACCTACCCACCCACCCACATCAAAGACGTGCAGGTCGGGAGGTTAGCTGGCCTCTGTGAATGCCCCTAGTGTGTAGACGAGGGGTAGGATTTTGGGGGGTGGAGTGGAATTAATGGGGATGTGGTAATATGGAAAGGCATAACAGCAGAGCAGTTAGCATAAAGATGTTGCAGGGCCAGAGTCCCAGGTTCAGTTCCACTGCTGTCTTTAAGGAGTTTGTACATTCTCCCCGTTACCATGCAGGTTTCCTCTGCGTGCTTTGGTTTCCTAATTGGGTGTTACTGGGAAGGGCCTGTTACTGGGCTCGATCACCAAATGAAAAAAGGGATCAGTGTCATGTAGCTGGATGGTCAGTTCAGACCCTATAGGGTAAAGGGCCAGTTTCTGTGCTGAATGACTCAATAAGAACAATGGTGAGCAGGGTGTTGGGTAAATGTAGCTCAATATAATTATTAAAAACATCTTCCAACAATTTACAGATGTTCAGGAACAGTTATTACCCTACGACCATCAGACTCCTGAATGAACATGGATAACCTCACATAAGTTCAAGTTCAGTTTACTGTCATTCAACTATACACATGTATATGGCTGAACGAGACATCGTTCCTCTGGGGCCAAGGTGCAAAATACAGTCCATATAGTCACGCACAGTCCATACAGTCACAGACTGTCCACATAGTCACACAGTCCATATAGTCACAGACAGTCCATATAGACACACACGCAGTACATATAGTCACACACAGTCCATGTAGTCACACAATAATATTAACACAGGTCCCTGAGTGGTGGGGCCTGAAGATTGAGTTTGACTGATTCCACAACCTACAGACTTTACAACTCACGATCTCAATATTATTTATTTATTTTCCTTTATTTGCTCAATCTGTCTACTTTTGCACAATGGTTGTCAGTCCTAACATATAGTTTTTCATAAATTATATTGTACTTCTTTATTTCCTTGAGATGCCTGCAAAAAAATGAAACTCGAGGTGGTATACAGTAATCTATATGCACTTTGCCGTGGACTCAATTTTGTTAACTTCAGTTCTGAATGATAGTTGTTTACGTTTATTGTTTGCACGATTTTTTCCTGCACATTTGACAGTCTTATTTTAAAGGATTGTATTGGGTTTCTTTGTTTTGTGGCTGCCCGTAAGGAGACGAATCTCAGGGTTGTATATAGTATACATACTTTGATAATAAA
This sequence comes from Mobula birostris, assembly GCF_030028105.1. NCBI lineage: Eukaryota > Metazoa > Chordata > Chondrichthyes > Myliobatiformes > Myliobatidae > Mobula > Mobula birostris. The sequence continues at coordinate 13,316,075 of NC_092380.1, read as the reverse complement.
TGTACTTTGAACTTTGAATTTACTTTTGATTTTGACTTTGTCTAACTTTATCTAGGCAATATTCAATTTGGTCAGCAGGTGTCAGTGTTGTAATGGCGACAAGGGAGAGCAAGTCAAAGTTCAAAGTGAATTTTATATGTCACCATATAGTAGCTTGAGATTCGTTTCCTTGCAGGCATAGACAGTAAATCCAAGAACCATAACAGAATCAATGAAAGACCATACCCAACAGGGCGGACAAACAGCCAATGTGCAAAAGACAACAAACTCTGCTAATACATAAGAAAAAATAACTGTCCCTGAAGCTGGCGATGTGAGTCCTGAGGCTCCTGTACCTTCTTCCTGCTGGCAGCAGCGAGGAGAGAGCATGGCCTGGGTGGTGGGGGTCCCCGATCATAGATAATGTTTTCTTGCAACAGCTCTCTGTGTAGATGCGCTCATTTATCAGGAGATCTACGTACACAGGGCCCCTAGCATTATTAAGGATCCCACCCATCCATCCAGCATCCTCTTTGATTTCCTACCCGTCAGGTAGGACTCTATGATGCATAAAAACAAGAACGGTCAGAATGAGAAATAGTTTCTTCCCCCAGGCCATCAGGCTCTGAACTCCCAGCCGCATCGTATTCAAAGTGTCACTGGTTAATCTGATCCATACCTTACAATATTTAATAATGCAATTTAGTTTGTTATTTATGTGTGATTCATCTGTAGATTTTATCCTTACCATCATATATTATCATGTGTAATGTGCGTTATGAGTACTTCCTGGTTCAAAGAAATGTCTTGTTTCTATATACATTACACATTAATATAATGTATATAACCATATATAGTTGAACGACAATAGACTTGACTGGACTTGGTGGGGAGGGCTTTACCCGTGATGGACTGGGCCATATCCACTACTTTTTGTAGGATTTTCTGTTCAAGGGGATTGGTGTTCTCATACCAGGCTCTTATGCAGCCAGTCAATATACTCTCCTCCACACATCTATAGAAGTTTATCAAAGTTTTAGATGTCACGCTGAATCTTCGCAAACTTCTAAGGAAATGGAGGCGCTGCCATTTTTTCTTAATAATTACATTTATGTGCTGTGCCCAGGACAGATTCCCTGAAATGAGGAATTTAAAGTTGCTGACCCTCTCCACATCTGATCCCCTGATGAGCACTGGCTCATGGACCTCCGGTTTCTTCCTCCTGAAGTCAGTAATCATAGAAACCATAGAAAAACTACAGCACAGAAACAGGCCTTTTGGCCCTTCTTGGCTGTGCCAAACCATTTTCTGCCTAGTCCACTGACCTGCACACAGACCATATCCCTCCATACACCTCCCATCCATGTATCTGTCCAATTTATTCTTAAATGTTACAAAAGAACCCGCATTTACCACCTCGTCTGGCAGCTCATTCCATACTCCCACCACACTCTGTGTGAAGAAGCCCCCCCTAACGTTCCCTTTAAACTTTTCCCCCCTCACCCTTAACCCATGTCCTCTGGTTTTTTTCTCCCCTTGCCTCAGTGGAAAAAGCCTGCTTGCATTCATTCTATCTATACCCATCATAATTTTATATACCTCTATCAAATCTCCCCTCATTCTTCTACGCTCCAGGGAATAAAGTCCTGACCTATTCAACCTTTCTCTGTAACTGAGTTTCTCAAGTCCCGGCAACATCCTTGTAAACCTTCACTGCACTCTCTCAACCTTATTTATATCCTTCCTGTAATTTGGTGACCAAAACTGAACACAATATTCCAGATTCGGCCTCACCAACGCCTTATACAACCTCATCATAACATTCCAGCTCTTATACTCAATACTTTGATTAATAAAGGCCAATGTACCAAAAGCTCTCTTTATGACCCTATCTACCTGTGACAATCATCTCCTTGGTCTTGCTGGCATTGGGTGGGAGGTTGTTGTTGTGGCATCCCTCAGCCAGATTTTCAATCTGCCTCCGACATACTGATTCATCACCGCCTTTGATTTGGTCAACGACGGTGGTGTTGTCAGCAAACTTAAATATGGCATTGGAACTGTGCATAGCCTTACAGTTACAAGTATAAAGCGAGTAGAGCAGGGGCTAAGCACATAGTGGGGATCGTGGAGAAGATGTTGCTGAGAGCCTTGGCTTCCCTGCCCAACAACCCCGATTTTAAACCTGCCTACTTCAATTTAACCTACCAACCAGTTTGCCTTTGGACTGTGGGAGGAAACAGGAGCACCGGGAGGGAACCCACGGGGAAAGCGTACCAACTCTTACAGGCAGCGGCGGGAATTGAACCCGCGTCGCTCACACTGCGAAATGTCGTGCTTACCAGTACGCTACCGTGATTCCGTCCGACTGTTCGTTCCTCTCCAGAGGTTCTTCCTGACCTGCTGAGTTCCTCTACCATTTTGCCTGTGTGTGTGTGTGTAGCTCTGAATGTCCAGCATCTGCAGAATCTCTTGTGTCTATGGTTTATGGTATTTTTTTTGCACTAACACGTCGTTTTGCAATTTTGTTCTCTTCGCTGTCTTGTGTAATCTGTGCTCTGTGTTGTCGCTACTTGTATGCGATTACATCACGCCCTTGCGAGTTTTTTCATTATACCAGTACCTCGCCGTACCACACAACAAACTCAACTTGAAATTCACTCCATCAAGATCCGATCTAGTCGACCCTCACTCGTCACGGATACCAGCCTACCCTGCAGAACTTTTTCTCCCCCGCCAACCTTCCCATTTCAGCCCAGCGAGTTTTCCAATTCACGAAGGTCCGGCCTTGACCCGGGGGACCACAAGAGCCCAGATGAACTCCATTCCAGGTCAGTGAGATGGAAGGTAATGGACGTGAGCCGCTAACTCTCTATCTGTCTCGCCAGAGCTGCTTTATTTGATGGGCAGTTTATTTGTAAGGTCGGGGTCACAATGCCACCCCCGCTTTAGACTGGGCTGTTGTATGGGGGGAGGGGGTTTAGGGAGTTAGGGAGTTAACAACAGATACTGTTAACTTTGTTTTCCCAAGTAGCCCTTCGCCTTCCAGTAGCCGGTTAGTCCTTGAGTGAGTCCTTTAAAGGCAGAGAGACTCGATGCGAGGCTTTGGATTCGGTTATGTCATTTCCATCTCGTTCTCTCTCACGAAACCTGTAAACTCGGCTCCCAGGCGGACACAAAAAAAATCATTCCGAGCATATTTGTTGAATAATCCAATCAAAGAGGCTATAGCGGTCAGCGAACTCACAGTCCCGCGGGCTGTTTCAGACTCCCTTTCATTTCGAGTTTGCTGGGGTGAATCGGAGAGGGTGTCTCTCTGCGCGGGGAAGGGGGGTGGATATGAAGCCGGATTACTCCTCCTCCGCTGAGTCATTGCATTGATTTCATTCCTGACATTTTTCCCGAACCTGTCATCCACCCGGCTTCCAAAATACCTCATCTCCAGAATTCCAGTTTGGGAAAAGCGGGAAACGGACGCGCTCTGCCGCTCCGAAGGTAAGTTTGGCTTCTGTCAAACTTCGCCTCACTTCGCACACGATGCCGCGGCAGAAAGAGGCTCTCGGAATCGTTCTCATTGCTGGCATTTTTTGTGCCTGAACTTCCGCATTGAGGAACTAAATCTCAGTGGACCCTCCAGCCCCGGAGCTGGCGATTAAACACGGTTGTATTCCTTTCTCGGCACTCGTCTGTATCTCGGGAGAGGAGCCCAGAGGTTCTTACATGCAACTGAGTATGTTTTAGAAATATTGACCAAAGGGGACGTGCAGATCAGAACAGCATCCGAGATTTGTAGCTCCGCTCGGGAAAGCTCCTTGGCTTGTAAGTTATTTCTTTGTATTCTATTAATTATTCTGCGGTTAAAGTTTTGAGTCGCCAGCATAAAACGGCTGGCTGGGCGAAATCCCAGCCGCCAGTGGGATTAGCACAGAACACCAGAGAGCGAACAAACAAAAAAGATTAAAACTTTTCTGGCATTTCGCCAGTGCGGTTTAGTTGCAAAGTCACGTATTTTATTATGTTGTACCCCGGCACGATGTCCGTACAAAACAACTTTTTGCATGCGGGCAGTCGAAGGGCACATTTAACACATCTTAAAGCAAAACTGAATATCTTTGTGCGGTCTTTTAAAAGTTCATAAATGATTAAGGGGTCAATTAACTTTATTATTCAGAGTGTTCCTTTTTATAACTTTTAGCATTCACAATACAATAATGGGAACGTACAATCAGTGGCCACTTTATTAGATACCTCCTGGTCTCCTGCCGCTGTAACCCATCCACGTCAAGGTTCGACATATTGAGCGTTCAGAGATGCTCCTCTGAACGCCACTGTTGTAGCGTGTGGTTATTTGAATTACTTTCGCCTTCCTGTCAGCTTGACCCACTCTGGCCGTTCTCCTCTGACCCCCCTCATTAACAACACACACTGGAGGGCCTTGGCAGGCCAGGCAGCACCAACGAAAAGAGTAAATGTTGTTTCAGGCCGAGATAACGTTTTCGCCCACGGAACCGCTGCTCCCCAAGTTTCCCTGTTTGTTTTTCGCACCATTCGCTGCGAAGAGACTGTTGTGCACGAACATCCCGGGTGATCAGCAGTTTGCGAGATACTCAAACCACCCCGTCTGGCACCAACTATCATTCCACGGTCAGTCACTTAGATCACATTTCTTCCCCCATTCTGATGTTTGGTCTGAACAACAACTGAACCTCTTGACCATGTCTGCATGCTTTAATGCATTGAGTTGTGGCCACCTGATTGGCTGATTAGATATTTGCATTAACGAGCAGGTGTACTTAATAAAGTGGCCACTGAGTGTAGTTGGCTATTTCAAATGTGTCCTAACTCTAAGTTTTCTTGCTGTCTGGTCTGATGGAGTCCTGGTCATAGAATTGTACAGCACCAAAACAGGACCTTCGGCCCATTGCATCCATGTTGACCCTTCTGCCCATCAATACTAATCCTATTTGCATGCATTAGGATTGTATCTTTCTGCAGAGTTGTGGTAGCACCTGCTTGTTTGATGTTTAAGGAGTTTATTGAAAACAGATTGCGATTTCTCTTCAATGATGGGAATTTTAACCAGTAATCCTTCACTAGCTCATCTTCTCATGTCATTCTCTGTCAAAATCCTTGACTCCTCCAGGCAATCTTTACAGTGTAGACCAACAGAAACCCTCTAATGATGGATGGAGCGATGGTCTGATGGAAGTATAGTTTGATTGAGGGATTGTCTGATGGAAGAATGAGGAATGAGTTGATGGAGAGATAGTTTGATGGAGTGATGGCGTTACACAGTCGTGGTCTGATGGAGTGGTGATTGATGGAGGGATGATTTGAAAGAGTGATGGTCTGATGGAGGGATGGGCTAATGGAGAGATTGACAGTGATGGGTTGATAGAGTGATGATCTGATGGAGGGATGGTTTGATAGAGTGATAGTCTGAGGAGTGATAATCTGATGGAGGGATGGTTTGATAGAATGATAGTCTTATGGAGGGATGATCTGATGGAGGGATGGTTTGATAGAGTGATGGTCTGAGGAGTGGTGATCTGATGGAGAGATGGGCCGATGGAGGGATGGTTTGTGGAAGGAGTGATTCACTCTCTCCCTCGTTAGTGAGAGGAAGAGCCAGTGGGATGTTGAACTATTGGGATGCACAGTGCTTTTTTATGAACTCTCGATCATGGTCTCTTCGGGGGCTTGCATGGTGGGTGGAGGTGGGGGTCTAATGATTTTGTTAGGGCAGGTGGGGGCTAGGAGATGGGGGAGGGTTGATGCTTTGCTGCTGCTTGAGCATGGGAGGGTGAAGGGGGCTTTGGAGTTCTAATGTTTTTCTGTCATATATTCTTTGGGGGGGGTTCTTCTGTTTCGTGGATGTCTGTGAAGAGTAAGAATTTCAGGTTATATCTTGATAACACTCTCTGATATTAAATAGAAGCATTGAACCACAGATGTGAAGGATGGTGGGGCAGTTAGCTACTGTAAGTTACCCTCAATGTGGAGCTGAGTGGTAGAATCTGGTGGCAATTGATGAGAATGTGAGAAAAATAAAAGGGGTTGGATTCAGTGTAAAAATGGGTGTTTGATGGTTGGCATGCATTCAGTGGGATGTTTCCATGCAGTATCTTTCGCTCTATAACTACAGAAAATGTGTGGATTGCTGCAGTTTGTGAAGTTAAAACAGGGCATGATTTACACAGTAAATGGTGAAGCCCTGGAGAATGTCGTAGAACAGCGAGACCTACTGAGTACAAGTACACAGTTACCTGAGAGTCTCCAACTCAGATAAACAGGGTAGCAAAGGAGGTGGTTGGCATGCTTGCCTTCGTTGTCAGGGCACTAAGTACAAGAACTGGGACGTCACGTCAAGGTCGAAGTTATTGTCAAATGCAGAAGTACGTGTGAGCACAGGTACAATGAAAAGCCTACCTGCAGCAGCATTGCAGACACACATAAGCAATATTCACAAGAAAGATATAAATTATTCACAATTTTTACGGGAAAGAATACCATTAGAACCAATTAGAAGCCCATTTTAGTGCAAGGTGACCAAAGTAGTCATAATGTTGCGAATGATCAGGGTTCCCTGGTTGGTGGGGATCTTTGATGATGGATGTTGCCTTCCTGAGGCATCACGTCCTGTAGGTACCACTGTTGGTGGGGAGGGATGTACTCACTGCCTGTTACACTGCTGGAGTTTAGGGCAGCAGTGAAGGTCCTCCAACTCTGGTGATGTTCAGGGTTTCCTTCATCATGTCAGTAGCTTCCTCTCTGTTTTCACTACTGTCAGTCATGCAAATCCCGGGTGGAGACTCAGGAATACTGTCGCACTCAGATGTAGAAGGATTCTTCATTGCTCTTTCCATAACAATTTTGTTTGACCAGTCAGGGTTGTCAGCCTTGAGCTGAATCCTTGAACCTGGAGGACCAGTGGACCACTCTCAGTCTGTCCTCTATCCTTTGACCTGTTTGGCATGAGTGACCCTGACAAGAGCCAAAAATCAAGGCCCTAACTCCAGGCAACATAGCTCTGTGAGTTGTTTCCTCTTGGGGGGGGGGTGTAGTGGGGAGGGTGGAGTGATGTACTCATGGTGTTTTGAGCTGAGTCCATGGCTCTCCGCAGCTTCTTACGTTCCTGTGCATTCGAATTGACATTCCAGAACATGATGCAAGCAGTCAGGAAGCTTTCAGCTGTACAGCTGTAGAAATTGTCCCAACAGTAGGAGATGTCGGCCAAGCCACATGTGGTCCATCAAACCTCCAGGTTCTGGGGTTCGTCTCAGGGCTAACAACCCTGACTGGTCAAACAAAGCTGTCACAGGAAGAGCAATGAAGAATCCTTCTGCAACTGAGTGCGACGGTATTCCCGAGTCGCCACCTGACTGACAGCAGTGAAAACTGAGGGGGAAGCTCGACGAAGGAAGCCCAACAACACTAGAGCTGGAGGACCTCCATTGCCACCCTAAACACCAGTGGCGTAATGGGCAAAAGAAGAAGAAGATAGGTAGATAGATAGGAAAGGTTTTAAAAGATATTTTGAACTAGCTCAGGTAGATAACTTGGTTGGTAGGGATGTGTCAACCCAAAGGGCCTGTTTCCATCCAAGTTGCATAACTCTGTGGCTCTAAAGAGGAGTACTCACAGAAACCGGTGTGGCAACGAAATAGATCCCATACTGGGAAGTCTAAACCAAATAGCACAGATGGAGATAGCCAGAGAAGAGAAGGAAAAGATTCAGGGTCCAGTCTTAACTTCTAAATAAAATTAATAACGGAACTTATTGGCTGGTTTCAGTCTCAGTGCGAACTTTAACATACAGAAACATTTGATTCCTGTCAATTATTAATAGCTTTAGCACAATCTCTGCCGATGCTGTAAGACTAGAAATCACAGGACCGGCCACCTTGTGTGTGCTCGGGGACAGGCTCAGACCAAAACGCCTCCTCTTCACTGATGCTGCCTGGCCTGTTGAGTTCCTGCGGTACTTTGTGTGTGTTGCTCTGGATTTCAGTGACCAGAGCCAGGACTGAAGTCTGGGATCAGAATCAATTATATTATCACTGACACCTCACATGAAATTTGTTTTGCAATATCGTGCAAATAAATAAAAATCTATGAATTACAAATATAACCAAAAAAGAACTAGCAAGGTAGTGTTTATGGGTTCATGGACCATTCAGAAGTCTGATGGTGGAGGGGAAGAAGCTGTTCTTAAATTGTTGAGCGTGAGTATGCAGGCTCCTGTACCTCCTCTCTAATTATAAAGATGTAATTATTAGCTTTATTTGTCACATGTACATCAAAACATCTGAAATGCATCAAATCAAATCAGTGAGGATTGGACAGGGCAGCCTGCAAGTGTTGCCACACTTCCAGCACGAACGTAGCATGGCCACAACTCACTATCCCTAATCTACGTCTTTGGAATGTGGAGAGGAGAGGAGAGGAGCACCCACTTGGTCACAGAGAGAACATACAAACTCCTTACAGGCACGGTGAAAATTGAACCCCAGTCAGTGATTGTTGGCACTACAAAGTGATGCACTAATGGCTTTGTTACTGTGCTGCCCCTAGCAGTAACGAGAAGAGGGCATGTCCCAGAAGGTTAGTTCTGGATGCTGCCTTCTGTAGGCACCATCCCTTAAGGATGCCCGAGAATGCCAGGATCTGGAATGTGGACGGGCTTGTGGTTGGGACTGGGGTCCAGCTTGCTTTTGCGTACCTTGCCCTGTTTCAGCTGGAGGATTCACCGCGCTAATGTGTCACATGTAGAACATGTGGGATGGTAGCGTAGCGGTTAGCACAACGCTTTACAGTACAGGCGATCTGAGTTCAATTCCCGCTGCTGCCTGTAAGGAGTTTGTATGTTCTCCCTCTGACCCCCGTGGGTTTCCTCTGGGTGCTCTGGTTTCCTCCCACAGTCCAAAGATGTACTGGAGGTTAATTGGTCATTGTAAACTGTCCAGTGATTAGGCTAGGGTTAAATTGGGAGATTGCTGGGTGGAGTGTGTCGAAGAGTTGGAAAGGTAGGTTCCATGCTATATCCCAATAAATAAATAGATATTTAGATAAAGTATCTGGGTACAAGTGTAATATCCTAGAGTTCAGAAAATATGCTAGTCCAGCCTTTCCATCGCCCTCAAAGTGCTGGATTATTGTAGTGTTGCTCTGCTCAAGCACTGGGGGGCGGTGTTGGGGGCATCGCCATTGGATCGTGACTGGGAGCCTTTGGGTAGATATTATCCATCAGGGTATCAGGACCGTTGTGATTTTTCTCAATATGCCTTCTCGCTTACCACGAGATGAATTCCCAACGGTTGCCAAGTCGTCAAGGACTCTGGGGAGGCAGTGGGATGTAGCGTCCCTGACGGACTGAAGTGGTTTCAGTGAACTCCGGCGTTGTGCAGTTCTGTCAGCATGGTGCAGCTGCTGATAAACATGTCAGAGCAGCTGAGTCGTTCTGCGGTGCGACGGGAACCTGTGTCACTGCCCTATATGGCCGTCTGGATTACCTGCTATCATCACCAGAGTGTAGGATGAGAAGAGCCTGTCTCTGCCCAGAGAAATGACGACTCGAGCCCTGAACTAATACAGCCTGCACCCCCGTGATTCTGTCCCTCGGGATCACGGGAGATTCTGCAGGTGCCGGAAATCCTGAGCAACGCACGCAACGTGCTGGAGGAACTCAACAGGTCAGGCAGCATCAATGAAGAGGAGTAAACAGCTGAGATCTTTCATCGGGACCAGAAAAGAAGGGGGCAGGGGACAGAATAGAGAGGAGAGGAGTATGAGTTGGCAGGTGATAGGTGAGATCAGATGAGGGGGAAGGAATGAAGAAGCTGAGAGGGGACAGGTGGAAGAGGTAAAAGGCTGAAGAAGAAGGAATCTGCTAGGAGAGGATTGTGGACCATGGGATAAAGGGAAGGAGGAAGGGAACCAAAAGGAGGTGATGGGTATCCATTTCTCTCCCCCCCCCCCCCCCCCGTTTCCCGTCCCCAGTCTTCTCCTCCTTCCATTTAATCCACGGTCCACTCTCCTCCCCTATTAGGTACTGGGTGTTGTAAATACGGTGCGATTTTATGACTGGTATCAACCTAAGGCGGTTGTCTAACTTCCTCAGCCCCAGCAGGTTGTGACTGTGCTTTTACCCAGCCGCGTTAGTACATCAATGCGTTTCCAAAGAAGGACTGATCCGCCTCGCCTGTGATCCACACGGTTACTGTTTACACAGCACCCAAAGACATCTCAAAGCACATTTCTCAGTCCCGCTTTTCTATATAAACGGTGGACATTTGCACAACCCCTCACTAACTTTCCGCAGAGAAGTTTTTTTTTAAGAAAAACAAGTTGTTCAGGTTTTACTTTGCTTAAAGAAGGCAAGTGACGTCACGGGGCAGCTGTCAACGGGAGGTGCCAAAGCGGGGGGAGAACTGTGGGCCAGCGAGCCTGTCCTCTGTCCCGTTAACATTCTCGACAGGTGCTGACAACCGAGGCAGCAGCTGGTCGGAACGAGAGAAATTCTAAAGGGGGACTGACTGTAAAAATAATTTCTTTACAATGCCCATCAAAACCGATGCTGTTGGATCCCTGCTCCGCGCGGCTCTCTCTAAAGCTCGGGGGGCCGTACTGGCGCACTATCGGCGTGGTCCAAGCGTCCCCGGGGCTGTGCGGGTTTACACAGCAATGGCGGGGGTGTGTGCAAATTGTGTGAAGTGTTCATCGAGATTGGAGGCTAGGCCACCTCCGGAGAGAACATTCAGGGTCAGAATGCTGACACCAGGTCCTCCGGCGTCTGTCCCAGTTACAGCGACCCACAAGACCCCTTGTATTTGGCTGAAGTACGCCGTTGCCGAAAGGAGGGTCGGCGCCCTTTTAGGAAAAGCTTAATGTAGCCGGAGCCTGGCATTGTCTCAAGGGTCAACGTTATCCGCCTTACACACTGACTTGCGCGAGAAACTTGCTGTGGTGTGCTGGTCAGCGCCGCGACATGCAACAAAAACAACACTCAGCAATTATTAACAATTATGTAAAATAAAGTTAGAGGTTAAAGGAAAAATGCGCATAAATGCATATTTAGAATGTAAACAACATCGTAAAAGGTGGTTTAAAGTGTTTACAGTGCAGTGACTGAGCTAATAGAGGGGGCGGGGGCTAACTAGATGGTTGGTCAGATTAACTTTTATTTACTATTTTTTAATTGAGATACAGCGTGGAGCGGCCCATTTCGCGCTGCCCAGCCCCCCCCCCCCGATTTAACCGTGGAACAATTTGCAATGACCAACTAACCTATCAACCGGCACGTCTTCGGACTGTGCGAAGAAACCGGAGCACCCGGAGGAAACCCACGCGGTCATGGGGAGAACGTACGAGCTCCTTACAGACAATGGCGGGAACTGTACCAGGGTCGCTGGAACTGTGAAACATTGCGCTAGCCATTACAATGCCGTGCCGCCCTGATAAGATGGCGTGGTTTTTGCAGCGCTTTCCAGGGGAGAGCCTGTCGGTAAAGGCAGTTTGCAGGATGGGTAGTGTCCACTACATTTTCTCCTGCCCACTCTTTGTCCTGGACGCACACAAGTCTCTTTGCATCTCAGAGTTTTGGATTTTCTCCTGGTTTAGAAAATAGTCTGCACATTTATTTCTTCTACCAAAGTAAATGGCCCTGCATTTTCCAACATTGTATTTCATTTACCACTTTCTTACCCATTCTCCTAATCTGTCTAAGTCCTTCTGCTGCCTTCCTGTTTCCTCAACGCTACCTACCCCTCCACCAATCTTTGTATCATTTGCAAACTTGGCAACAAAGCCTTCTATTCCATCATCTAAATCATTGTTATACAGCATAAAAAGAAGCGGTCCCAACACCGACCCCTGCAGAAAACCACTGGTCACCGGCAGCCAACCAGAATAGGATCCTTTTATTCTCACTCGCTGCCTCCTACCAATCAGCCAATGCTCTAACCATGCCAGTAGCTTTCCTGTAATACCATGGGCTCTTAACTTGGTAAGCAGCCTCATGCGTGGCACCTTAGTATGTAGAGATGTGGTTACCCGGTGTCACCTACTGTCTCCTGTCATGGAGAAAGTTTGTGATCCACCTGTAACTGGCACCTGGGTATACTAAGTTTGGAGAGTTTCTCTTCCAGAAGCTCTGGGAGGATAGTATTGAAGGCTGAACTGAAACCAATAAAGAGAATCCTCAAATATAAAATCATAAGACATAGGAGCAGAATTAGGCCACTCGGCCCATCAAGTCTACTCCACCATTCCATCATGGCTGATTTATTATCCCTCTCAACCCCATTCTCCCTGTAACCTTTGACACCCTGACTAGCCAAGAACCTATCAACCTTCACTTTAAATATACTCAATGGTTTGGTCTTCACGGCTGTTTGTGGAAATAAATTCCACAGATTCACCACCCTCTGGCTAAAGAAATTCCTTCTCATCTCTGTTCTAAATGGACATCCCTCTATTCCAGGGGTTCCCAACCTTTTTTATGCCATGGACCAATACCACTAAGCAAGGAGTCCATAGAGTCTATTCGGAGGCTGTGCCCTCTGGTCCTCGATTCACCAACTATAGGAAATATCCTCTCCACATCCACTCTATCTAGGCCTTCAATATTCTATCAGTTTCAATAAAAGCCTCCTCCTCCCCCCAATCATTCTTCTAAACTCTAATGAATATAGGCCCAGCACCATCAAATACTCCTCGTAGGTTAACCCTTTCATTTCTGGAATAATTCTCAGGAACCTCCTCTTGTCCCTCTCCAATGCCAGCACATCCTTTCTTAGATAAGAGACCCAGAACTGCTCATTATACTCCAATTGCGGTCTAGCCCAATATAAAGCCTCACCATCATGTCCTTGTTCTTATATACTAGTCCTATTGAAATAAATGCTAACATTGCATTTCAAAGTTCAAAGTAAATTTATTATCAAAGTACAGAAAAGTCACCATACACAACCCTAAGATTCATTTTCTTGCAGGCATAGTCAATTGATCCATAATAGAATAATAAAAATAATGGAATCAATGAAAAACCACTCCAACTTGGACATCAACCAGTGTGCAAAAGACAATAAACAGTGTAAATACAAAAATAAGTAAATAAATAAACAAACAAACAAACAAACAAACAAATAAATAAATAAATAATAAATAAGCAATAAATATTGAGAACATGAGATGAAGTGTCCTTGAAAGTGAATCCATTGATTGTGGGAACATTTCAGTGATGGGACAAGTGAAGTTAAACCCATTTGGTTCAAAGGGCTGATGGTTGAGGGGTAATAACTGTTCCTGAACCTGGTGATGTGGGTCCTGAGACTCCTGTACCTTCTTCCTGATGGCAGCAGGGAGAAAAGAGCATGGCCTGGGTGGTGAGGATCTCTGGTGATGGATGCTGCTTTTCCACAACAGCATTTCGTGTAGATGTGCTCAGTGGTGGGGAGGGCTTTACCCGTGATGGATCCACTACCTTTTTGTAGGATGTTCTGTTCAAGGGCGTTGGTGTTTCCATACCAGGTTGTGACTCAATCAGCCAATATACTCTCCACCACACATCTATAGAGGTTTTAGATGTTGTGTCTTCCTTTATGTGCCAGGGGATTTGAGATGCTGAAGTCCAAACTGATGTTAACTGTATCAACTACAGATCTGTTGACTCTGTGAGCAAGCTGCAGCAAATCTAGAAAGTTTGAGTTATGGATTTGAGAAATCACATGAATAACCTGTTCTGCTATACCTAAACTCCCGAAATCTGGCAATTTTATGAATCTGATGGTGTTGGGCTATTGGATGTAACTTCTATTAATATTCTCAATACACTACAATAGACTTTGTTTTAGGTGGTGCACAGTTGTATAATGAATCTTCAGGTGAACTTGGTGAATTCCTAGGGAACACGGGAACAAGATCTGAATGGGTTTGAAGGGAGTGTGGAAACTTCAGCCAATGAAGCAATGCTGAGCTGTCAGGATATCTGAACAATCAGGTAGTTGGTTATTGGAGTTTTACCGTGGAAAAATAAAGATCAAGTTCAAGTTTAATTATCATTCAACTAGACCCATGAACTCAGCCAAATGAAACAATGTTCCTCTGGGGCCAAGGTGCAAAACACAACACCAACAGTCATACACAGCACAAGGCACATATAACACATATAAGACAGCAGTAAAATACAGATATAGTCAAGTCCCTGAGTCCATGAATATTACAGCAGTCTGCAGTTGAACACAATACATCTTGTTTTCTGCTGAGTGAACACCGGAAGGCAGCACTGACTCCAACGTGTACACTGCGCCACCCCAGTTCTGGCACTGGTGGAGCTCACCAATACCTCTCTGAAGCAGGCAGCAACACAATCTGCATCAAGTCCTGCTCATTCAGTTTCTCCGCCAATGAGTAACTCGCTAACGGGGTAGACCTGCATGACTTCAAGTTCTTAATGTCCATCAGGGTCTTGCGATCATAAAAATTTTGATTAAAGAAAGGCAAGGTTTTGGTCAACCGCGTAGCAGCTGTTGCATCCGAGCTCACCGCCATCTTACCGGAAGTTGGACACAAACTAACTTTTAGACAGAAGGACAGAGGTCGAGACAGTCACAGACTTGATATGCAAAGATGGTAAATGGTATAGATGGGCGCTTGGTAATCAGTTTATAATTGTCATGTATACCAAGTAGAAAGCTTTTGGTTGTATGTCATCTAGTCAGATCATTCCAAATGCAAATACATCGAGATAGTGCAAAAGGAAAAGTAGACAGTTACAGTGAAAGTGTCATGCAGGTAGAAAATGTTCACGATGAGGTAGATTGAGAGATCAAAAATTCATGTTTAACTTATAAGAGTTTCCTCCAAGAGGACCACCACGTTGTCATAGGGTTTGGAGGCTTGTGTACCTCAATGACCTGGAGAGTGGTGTTGGCTGGAGTCAGGGCTTTGGCTCTTGGTAGGGTCACCCATGCCAAACAGGTCAAAGGGTAGAAGCCAGACTAAGAGTGGTCCACCGGTCCTCCAGGTTCAGGGGTTCGGCTCAGGGCTAACAACACTGACTGGTAAAATGAAACCCTTACGGAAACAGCGATGAAAAATCCGATATCTATGTGCAACTGAGGACCATGAACCACACCTGGGGCACAATGGAGAGAATGGTCAAGGACAAACAGAGATAGGGGAACTTCATTGCTGCCCTAAACACCAGTGGTGTAATGCGCAGTAAGTTATAAGAGGTTTTCTCAAGAGTTTTATAAACTGATGGCAAGAATTTGGTGTGCCAAAGGGTTTGAACCCCTAAGAGCCAAAAAAATGTGAGCCAATAGAATTCAAAGGACAACTGAAGGGGTAGCCAATCAGGACCGAGTGAATGCGGGAGGGGCAATGTAAACGCGAGCACTCCCCAGAGAGAAACACCAACAACTGTGTACTGAGGATGTCACCTCGACGGGTGATGAAACGTCTGCAAGGTCTACAGAGGGGAGGCTGCTTTCTGTGATGTGCCGAACTGCGTCCACAACTCTCTCCAGCTTCCTGCAATCTCAGCAGAGCTGTGATGCGTCTGGGTGGAGAATGACCTTGTGTTTTGTCTTGTCCATTTGTGAATGTGTGAAAACCAAGCCTAATTTGCTGGGCTAAGAGGACTGTTTCTGTACTGTATATTCTGTCAGTAATCCTTTAAGCTCCCTCTGTCTACAATTATAAAAATCAAAGAGTTCACAACGCAGTGGTTGAGACAATTACCCTGTTGCATGCTATTTACATTTGGTGAAGAAACTACGTCAAATCTGGAGCGACACACACAAAATGCTGGGGGATCTCAGCAGGCCAGGCAGCATCTATGAAGAGGAATAAACAGTCAACGTTTTGGGCCAAGTCTCTTCTTCAGGACTGGAAAGGAAGGGGGAAGACGCCAGAATAAATAGGTGGGGGGAGGCAAAGGAGGACTAGCTCGAAGGTGATAGGTGAAGCCAGGTGGGTGGGAAAGGTAAAGGGCTGGAGAGGAAGGAATCTGATAGGAGAGGAGAGTGGACCATGGGAGAAAGGGAAGTTGGAGGAGCACCAGGGAAGGTGATAGGCAGGAGAGGAGAAGAGGTAAACGGCCAGAGTGGGGAATAGAAGAAGAGGAATGGAGGGAGTGGAAAGATACTCTTTTTACCAGAAGCAGAAATCAATATTCATGCCATCAGGTTGGAGGCTGTCTAGACAGAATATTAGATTAGATTCAACTTTATTGTCATTGTGCCAAGTACAGATACAAAGCCAATGAAATGCAGTTAGCATCTGACCAGAAATGCAAAGAATAGTGTTATTTACAAAATAACTGCGAATAAAAAAAAGTGTTACAGCACACAAATATAGAAGTACTCAGACAGTACAATATGGGTGCAATACTGCTTAGCGCTGTGATGTAAGGTTCAGCAGTGTCACAGCCTCAGGGAAGAAGCTCTTCCTGTGCCTGCTGGTGTGGGAGCGGAGGCTCCTGTAGCACCTACTGGATGGGAGGAGAGTAAAAAGTCTATGGTTAGGGTGAGATGCATCCCTGATAATGCTTTTCGCCCTGCCCAGGCAGCGTTTATGGTAGATGTTCTCAATGGTGGGCAATTGGGTGCCGATAATCCGAGATAATCCGATAATATGAGATGTTGCTCCTCCACCCTGAGAGTGGCTTCATCATGGCAAGAGAGGAGGCCGTGGACCTAGATGTCAGAAAGGGAAAGGGGGTAGGAATTATAAAATGGCTGGCAGATGGAGCGGAGGTGCTCGAGAAAGTGGTCCCCCAGTTTACATCGGGTTTCATCAGTGTAGAAGAGGCCACATCAGGATCACCAGATACAACAGACGACCCTAACAGATTTGAAAATGAAGTGTTGCCTCATCTCACCTGGAAGGACCATTTGGGGCCCTGGATGGAGGTGAATGGGCAAGTGTAGCATATCTGTCGCTTGCAGGGATATATGCCAGGAGGGAGACTAGTGGGGAGGGACAAATGGGCAAGGGAATCCCTAGGAAAGCGGAGAGTTGGGGTGTAGGTAAAGATATGTTTGGTGGTAGGATCCCTTTGGAGATGGTGGAAGTTGTGCAGAATGATGTGGAGGCTCATGGAGTGGTAAGTGAGGAAAAGAGGAACTGTATCCTGGTTAAGGCGGCAGGTGAATGGGCAAGTGTCATTTGCAGGGATATGTGCCAGGATGGAGATTAGTGGGGAGGGACAAATGGACAAGGGAATCCCTTGAAAAATGTAGAGTTGGGGGGTGGTTAGGTAAAGGTGTGTTTGTGGTAGGATCCTATTGAAGATGGCTGATGTTGTTGACGATGTTGTGTTGGATGCGTAGACTCATGGGGTGGTAGTTGAGGGCAAGGGGAACTTGTGTTTACATTGAATGTAACCCTTCTACATTTTAACCAATGATCAGTGATTTTATAACTTATCCCATGGACTAACAATTAACCCGTCAAAGTATTACGGAAAAACTCTCAGTTGCATGAAAGTGAAAACCTTTGAAACATTCGACTGAGGTTTAGGACTTGACCTCCCTCCGCCCAAGCACACTCCTTGCCCATCAGGCTACAGTGGCGTAGTGGTTAGCACGACACTTTACAGTACAGGCAACCCAGGTTCAATTCCCGCCGCTGTCTTTAAAGAGTCTGTATGTTCTCCCTGTGATCGTGTGGGTTTTCTCCAGGTGCTCTGGTTTCCTCCCACAGCCCAAAGACGTACCGGTTGGTATGTTAATTGGCCATTGTAAATTGTAGGATTAAATTGAAGTTTGCTGCGTGGTTCGGCTCAAAGGGCTTATTCCGTCCTGTGCCTTATTAGGTAAATAGATTTACTCTTTTGCATAGTATCGTTAAACGCTCAATCCTGCACAAGTTATGTGCCAGTGATGGGTTGCGTACGTTGTCCCCCATTCCCATCTCCAAGTGGAGGTGGGAATGTTGGAGGCAGTAAACAGCCCTCGCTTTCTCTTTTGTCAGCATGTCCTGTGCTGGTCTCTAGCTCCAAGTACTTCTCTCTTCCACTGGGAAGCCAACTGTTGTGGTACTGTATCTAGAAGGAAAGAACATTGCAAACGCACTTGACCTTGATGACTATGAAAATGTTTGTTTTTGGAAAGCCTAGAAAACATCATTATTACTACAAAACAAGTACAAAAGCAAAGCAGTCTTGGCACAATTTTTAATAGGGCTTAGATGTGTCCACAATTGGAATATCGTGCAACATTTTGATCTACTTACCTAAAGAAAGATATACTACCCCTTGAAGAGTGGAAGTATACACTCAATGGCCACTTTATTAGATACCTGCTGTACCTAATAAAGTGACCACTGGGTGTATGTTCATGGTCTTCTGCTGCTGTAGCCCATCCACTTCAAGTTGCGATGCGTTGTGTGTTCAGAGATGCTCATCTGCAAACCACTGTTGTAATACATGATTACTTGAGTTACTGTCTCCTTCCCTTGAACCAGTCTGGCCATTCTCCTCTGATCTCTCTCATTAACACGGCTTTTTCGCCCACAGAACTGCCGCTCACCGGATGTTTTTTTTGTTTCTCACACCATTCTCTGTAAACTCTAGAGACTGTTGTGTGTGAAAATCCCAGGAGATCAGCAGTTTCTGAGATACTCAAACCACCCTGTCTGGCAGCAACAGTCATTCCACTGTCAAAGTCTCTTAGATCACATTTCTTCCACATTCTGATGTTGGGTCTGAGCAATAACTGAACCTCTTGTCCATGTCTGCATGATTTTATGCATTGAGTTGCTGCCACATGATTGGCGGATTAGATGTTTGCATTAATGAGCAAGTGTACAGGTGTGCCTAATAAAGTGGCCTCTGAGTGTATTTCTCCTCAGGAGATCAAACTGTTATCTGATTCCTTGGATAACTGCTACTGAGGTGGTCCTTTGAGGAGAATTTGAGCAAAGGAGGCCAATATACCCTAGAGTTTAGAGCAACGAACTACTGAATCATCTAAAGATGATAAGGAACATAAGCCATGGACAACTTTGGTGGCTGAGTGGGACAACACAAACTTGGAGATACGGTCAATGAACTGAGATGAGGAAGGATTAGTTTCACATAGAGGAATATAAATCCTCGGTATTCTGTACCCTGAAGCTTGTGGATTTGGTATCTCACCAAAGGTTCTGGCAAATTTATGCAGGTGTACTGTGGAGAGCATTCTGGTTGCATGGAAGGGTCACCGCACATGCTTGGAAAAGAATCTGCAGAGGGTTGTAAACTTAGCCATCTCTATCGTGGATACCAGCCTCCCCACCACAGAGGACATCTTCAAAAGCCAGTGCCTCAATAAGGTGGCATCCATTATTAAGGATCCCCACCACCCAGGCCATGCCCTCTTTTCATTGCTGGTATCAGAGAGGAGGCACAGGAGACTGAAGGCACACACTCAGTGTCTTGTGAACAGCTTCTTCCCCTCTGCCATCCGATTTCTGAATGGACATTGAACCCATGAACCTCACCATTTTGGCTCTCATTTTGCACTACTGGTTATCTTCCAGATTGAGACTGATAGATTTGTGAATACTCTGGAATGGGACAGGGATGCTGAGATTGAATCTTGGTTCAAATGCCAAAATGACTTTCTGCCTTCCTGTCTGTTTTCACCAGTTAACTTTTCCTTCATCTCCTTTTTTTTTTGGCTTCTCTCAGATGCCTTTCAGCACAAAGGTCTAAAGCCGAGAAACTCTTTAGCATACTCCAGAATGCTGGCGCCACATGTTTAGATGAAGACTCTCAATCCAGAACATCGACTGCGCATTCGCCTCCACAGATGCTGCCTGACCGACTAGGTTCCTCCAGCATCTTATTTGCTGCTCCAAATGGTTAGATCTTGATTTAACCCGAACAGAGCAGTGTCACAGCTTCGGTGACAACTATGACGACCAGAGAATTCAACTCCTCATATTAGAGTTGAATTGAATTCACTTTATTACTGTACTTACATCCTTCATGTGCATGAGGAGTAAAAATCTTTAATTAAGTCTCTGTCTAAATGTGCAATGTGCAATTTATAGTAATTTATAATAAATAGTACGTACAACAGGACAGTCAATGTAGCATAGAAATACAATTGTATCAGCATGAATTAACCAGTCCGATGGCCTGGTGGAAGAAGCTGTCCCGGAGCCTGTTGGTCCTGGCTTTTATGCTATGGTATCATTTCCCAGATGGCAGCAGGTGGAACAGTTTGTGGTTGGGATGACTCGGGCCCCCAATGATCCTTTCAGCCCTTTTTACACACCTGTCTTTGTAAATGTCCTGAATCATGGGAAGTTCACATCTACAGATGCGCTGGGCTGTCTGCACCACTCTCTGCAGAGTCCTGTGATTGAGGGAAGTACAGTTCCCACACCAGGCAGTGATACAGCCAGTCAAGATGCTCTCAATTGTGCCCCTGTAGAAAGTCCTTAGGATTTGGTGGCCCATACCAAACTTCTTCAACCGTCTGAGGTGAAAGAGATGCTGTTGTGCCTTTTGCACCACACAGCTGATATGTACAGACCATATTAGATCCTCAGTTATGTTTATGCCAAAGAACTTAAAGCTGTTCACCCTCTCAACCCCAGATCCTTTGATGTCAATAGGGGTCAGCCTGTCTCCATTCCCCCTGCAATCCACAACCAGCTCCTTTGTCTTTGCAATGTTGAGGAAGAGGTTGTCTTCTTGCCACCAGTGAGTCAGGGTGGTGGCTTCTTCTCTGAAGGCTGCCTCATTATTACTTGAGTTTAGACCAATCAGTGTAGAGTCGTCAGCAAATTTAATTAGCAGATCAGAGCTGTGGGTGGCTACACAGTCCTGAATGTACAGAGAGTAAAGGAGGGGGCTTAGTACCATAAGACCATAAGACCGTATGATATAGGAGCAGAATTCAGCCATTTGACCCATTGACTCTGCTCCACTATTCAATCATGGTTGATTTTTTTCAATCCCATCTCCTGTCTTCTCCCTGTAATCCTTTACTCCCCTGCCTATCCTAACAACCAATATTTTGGCAAGACATAAACACAAAAGATTCTATAAATGCTGGAAATCCAGAGAAATGGTCACAAAATGGTGGAAGGACTCAGCAAGTCAAGCAGCATCCATGGAAAGAAACAAAGAGTTGACATTTTGGGTCAAGACCCATCATTAGGGTCCCCTGAAATTCCCCTAAATGGTGTCACATCCAAAATTACCGTCCCATGTGATTTTCAACCTCACTCCACTGAGAAACAGCCGTTCCAACTTGTAGAGCCACCACGTGTTTCTAACCATCTCTCTGACAGAGCCGTTTACAGGGCTAGCATCCTCTCTGTGAGGCAATGTATGGTTTACTGGAATCTGTGAGTCTGTGGGAATGAAGATCTCAGCTTTCAGACTGAGGAGTCATTCAATGGTGCTGCCACTGATCCCTAAAGCATCTTCATCTGCTGCTCATCAGAAGGCCAGGTAAAGTCCCTAAAAGAATGAAGACTCCACCTTCTTTTCCGTCCATCCCGAGAGCCTGTACAGTGGGCGTAGAGCTTTTTCCCACATACTAAAATTCACCAGGTCATCATAGCTTTTCACACCAGACAGCCAGCCACTCTAGTGTTGTTTGGTTGATGCTGAGCAGGTCAGTGTCAGCTAAATCAGGTGAGAGTGGGCAGTTGTGCAGAGCATGTTTGATGTTCTGCACCCTTTCGCCACACTCACAGGATTCGCTGGTCTTTAAACCCCACTTCACCATATTGTCTCCCGTCCAACAAACTCCCACTCTCGCTCTGTTGAGAGTGCACCACTTCCGTCTGTCAAGCAGTGCCCTGTCTGGTAACATTTCTGTGGGGTCTTGCACTGTATTGTTTAGTGGGGTTCTGGCTTCTGTTTGTTGCCAGATGTCAATCCTGTATGTTTGGGGGGATGTTCCGTGTGGTAGTTCCTCCACTGTAGCAAAGTTTTTCCTCGGTTTTAGGCGGTTGGAAACTGGCACATGATGATGTAGTGGGTGCCGTGGATCCGAGTTCTGTTTACCTTTTTCAATTTTTGTTGTAGTGTGTCTTCGGATCTCTGGGGGAGCAATGCCTGCAAGTCTGTAAATGATGTTAGTGGGTGTGGGGCGCAGTGTGCCCGTGATTATTCGGCAGGCTTCGTTAAGCAACGGGTCTATTTTCTTCGCATGGGCTGATCTGCCCCACACAGGTGCACAGTATTCTGCAGGTGCATAGTACAGACTGTACTCATAGAGTTTACTCTTTACAAAGGTCTCCCTGTCAATCTCTTCTCGATGGTTCCTTCACCCCTCCGTAAAAAGTCATTGAATCATAGAGTCACACAGCACAGAAACAGGCCATTCAGCCTGTTGAGTCTGCACTGACCATCAACCACCCTAAACCCACAGTAATTCCATAGAACCATAGAACCATAGAAACTACAGCACAGAAACAGGCCCTTTGGCCCTTCTTGGCTGTGCCGAACCATTTTCTGCCTAGTCCCACTGACCTGCACACGGACCATATCCCTCCATACACCTCCCATCCATGTATCTGTCCAATTTATTCTTAAATGTTAAAAAAGAACCCGCATTTACCACCTCGTCTGGCAGCTCATTCCATACTCCCACCACTCTCTGTGTGAAGAAGCCCCCTCTAATGTTCCCTTTAAACTTTCCCCCCCACCCTTAACCCATGTCCTCTGGTTTTTTTCTCCCCTTGCCTCAGTGGAAAAAGCCTGCTTGCATTCACTCTATCTATACCCATCATAATTTTATATACCTCTATCAAATCTCCCCTCATTCTTCTACGCTCCAGGGAATAAAGTCCTAACCTATTCAACCTTTCTCTGTAACTGAGTTTCTCAAGTCCCGGCAACATCCTTGTAAACCTTCTCTGCACTCTTTCAACCTTATTTATATCCTTCCTGTAATTTGGTGACCAAAACTGAACACAATACTCCAGATTCGGCCTCACGAATGCCTTATACAACCTCATCATAACAATCCAGCTCTTAATAATACGATTAATAAAGGCCAATGTACCAAAAGCTCTCTTTACGACCCTATCTACCTGTGACACCACTTTTAGGGAATTTTGTATCTGTATTCCCAGATCCCTCTGTTCCACTGCGCTCCTCAGTGCCTTACCATTAACCCTGTATGTTCTACCTTGGTTTGTCCTTCCAACGTGCAATACCTCACACTTGTCTGCATTAAGCTCCATCTGCCATTTTTCAGCCTATTTTTCCAGCTGGTCCAAGTCCCTCTGCAGGCTCTGAAAACCTTCCTCACTGTCTACTACACCTCCAATCTTTGTATCATCAGCAAACTTGCTGATCCAATTTACCACATTATCATCCAGATCATTGATATAGATGACAAATAACAATGGACCCAGCACTGATCCCTGTGGCACACCACTAGTCACAGGCCTCCACTCAGAGAAGCAATTCTCTACTACCACTCTCTGGCTTCTTCCATCGAGCCAATGTCCAATCCAATTTACCACCTCTCCGTGTATACCTAGCGACTGAATTTTCCTAACTAACCTCCCATGCGGGACCTTGTCAAAGGCCTTACTGAAGTCCATGTAGACAATATCCACTGCCTTCCCTTCATCCACTTTCCTGGTAACCTCCTCGAAAAACTCCAACAGATTGGTCAAACATGACCTACCAAGCACACAGCCATGTTGACTCTCCCTAATAAGCCCCTGTCTATCCAAATGCTTGTAGATTCTGTCTCTTAGTACTCCCTCCAATAACTTACCTACTACTGACGTTAAACTCACTGGCCTATAATTTCCCGGATTACTTTTTGATCCTTTTTTAAACAACGGAACAACATGAACCACTCTCCAATCCTCTGGCACTTCACCTGTAGACAGCGACATTTTAAATATTTCTGCCAGGGCCCCCGCAATTTCAACACTAGTCTCCTTCAAGGTCCAAGGGAACACCCTGTCAGGTCCCGGGGATTTATCCACTTTAATTTTCCTCAAGATGCAAGCACCTCCTCCTTTTCAATCTGTACAGTTTCCATGGTCTCACTACTTGATTCCCGCAATTCCATAGATTTCATGCCAGCTTCCTTAGTAAATACAGACGCAAAAAACCTATTTAAGATCTCCCCCATTTCCTTTGGTTCCGCACAAAGCCGACCACTCTGATCTTGAAGAGGACCAATTTTATCCCTTACAATCCTTTTGCTCTTAATATACTTGTAAAAGCTCTTTGGATTATCCTTCACTATGATTGCCAAGGCAACCTCATGTCTTCTTTTTGCCCTCCTGATTTCTTTCTTAAGTATATTCTTGCACTTCTTATACTCCTCAAGCACCTGATTTACCCCCTGTTTCCTATACATTTCATACAACTCCCTCTTCTTCTTTATCAGAGTTGCAATATCCCTTGAGAGCCAAGGTTCCTTATTCCTATTCAATTTGCCTTTAATCCTGACAGGAACATACAAACTCTGCACTCTCAAAATTTCTCCTTTGAAGGCTTCCCACCTACCAATCACATCTTTGCCAGAGAACAACCTGTCCCAATCCACGCTTTTTAGATCCTTTCTCATTTCTTCAAATTTGGCCTTCTTCCAGTTCAGAACCTCAACCCTAGGACCAGATCTATCCTTGTCCATGATCAAATTGAAACTAATGGCGTTATGATCACTGGAACCAAAGTGCTCCCCTACACAGACTTCCGTCACTTGCCCTAATTCGTTTCCTAACAGGAGATCCAATATTGCATCCCCTCTAGTTGGTCCCTCTATATACTGATTTAGAAAACTTTCCTGAACACATTTTACAAACTCTAAATCATCTAGACCCCTAACAGTATGGGAGTCCCAATCAATATATGGAAAATTAAAATCCCCTACCACCACAACTTTATGTTTCCTGCAGTTGTCTGCTATCTCTCTGCAGATTTGCTCTTCCAAGTCTCGTTGACTATTGTGTGGTCTGTAATACAATCCCACTAATGTGGCCATACCTTTCCTGTTTCTCAGCTCCACCCATAAGGACTCAGTAGACAAGCCCTCTAATCTGTCCTGTCTGAGCACTGCTGTAATATTTTCCCTAACAAGCAATGCTACTCCCCCACCTTTCATTCCTCTGCCTCGATCACATCTGAAACATCGGAACCCTGGAATATTAAGCTGCCAGTCCTGCCCCTCCTGTAGCCAAGTTTCACTAATTGCTACAACATCATAATTCCACGTGTTAATCCACGCCCTCAACTCATCCGCCTTCCCCGCAATACTCCTAGCATTGAAATATATACACCTCAGAAGATTTTTACCACCACTCACAACCTTTCTATCAGCAGATTTGCTTAAACTTTCAACATCATTTATTTTCACCCCAGCCACACTGTCAGCTCTGGCACTCTGGTTCCCATCCCCCTGCAAATCTAGTTTAAAGCCTCCCCAATAGCACTAACAAACCTCCCTGAAAGGATATTGGTCCCCCTGTGGTTCAAGTGTAACCCGTCTCTCTTGTACAGGTCCCACCTGCCCCAGAAGAGGTCCCAATGATCCTGAAATCTGAAACCCTGCTCCCTACACCAGTTCCTCAGCCACTTGTTCCTCCTCCAGAGCATCCTATTCCTACCCTCACTGGCACCTAGCACAGGTAGCAATCCTGAGATTACCACCCTGGATTCCATTTCATTCTATTCTCCCCGCATTCTCATTCTATTCTCCCCGCATTCCCATCGCTTCCCCCACCCACCCAATACTCTACCACTCACCCACACACAAGGGTTGTTGTTCCTTTCCGCGCCCTGTGGCGCATCGGGCAGCATATTTTGCCGTTTCCATAGCACTTTGACTGTTTTTTTTTAAACGAGGCCGAGCGGCTAGCTCGACGCCCAGCCCAGCATGGATGGAAAGCATGCAAGGGGACAGCCGGATTCGAACCCAGGACCCTTGGCCTGGAAGTCCCACTACACCACCAGTGGGCAAACACACACACACACACACACACACACGGGGTAATGTACACAATGTTGGGATGTGGGAGGAAAGCAGTGCACCCAGGGAGGGCGTGCAAACTCCACACGAACAGCACAGGAGGTCAGGATCGAACCCGAGTCTCTCCGGGACTCTGAGGAAGCGGCTCTGCCAGTTCACCGCTGTGCTGCCCCAGAGAAATCGGCTCCTTGTATCTTGGCAGGATTCTTGTTTTCCTCTCGGCATTAGTTGTCCCCAAGCGATGTCGGCACCCAGAATTCATCTTCTCTGGACAGCATTTCTCAGCAGCTGCCTGAGCTCCCTCTTAACCCCCTGGGAGCTCTCTCTCACCACCCCCCCCTGCACATTCTCCCACTGTCGCTAACTAGCAGGTCGCCTCCGCAGACGCATGTCCCTTTAAGGTCTGGCTGTCACGGCCGCAGCTGCTAGGTTTAAGTGTTGGCAGCTGCAAACACAGATGCCAGGTCAAAGGAGAACTTTACCCTGATACTGACACAATACAGAGCCACCCGATAGCCCTGCTTTGTTGTAAATCATTCTTGGTTGAATCAGATTCCGATTCTGATTTATTTATCACACGTGCATTGAAACATACAGTAAAACAACCAGCATGAACCAGGGCTGCGCTGGAAACAGCCCGCAAGTGACGCCACACTTACCAGTGCAAACGTAGCTCAGCCACAATGCTCAGCAGAACAACACGGAACACAATGAAACACGGCACAAGAAGCAATGGAATTACAGGAAAACAAGCCCCTTTGCTCCCTCCCACCCACCCTCACACATGGACATTACAGACAGTCCTCCAGTCTCCAGTCTCCGTCTATGGCCTTCCGTCTCCGTCTCCAGCCTCTCATTCCATTCTGGCCTTTTGTCTCCATTTCCTGCCTCTCGTTCCCGTCTCTGGTCTCTCATCTCCGGTCTCTGGCCTCCCGTCTCTGTCTCCTGCCTCTCGTCTCTGGTCTCTGCCCTCTCATCTCCATCTCCATCTCCGTCTCCAGTCTCCAGGCTTCACCCATCAGGCTTCGACTTCTGGACTTCCGATTGGGTTTCTGTCTTTGGTATCAACCCTCAGACTAGCCGACAACGGGACCCTGAACTGACTGACTGGCTCTCCAGCCTCCTGCTCACACGGCCATCTCATCCTGGAACACCCCACCACCATCCCCCCGCGACCTGGGACAGCCCGACACCCACGGATGGCGACCTGACCCCCTAGCTCCCCTCTCTGTCCCCGAAACCACCTCTACAGACTTAAAAATCAGTCTGGGGAGAGTTGCTGGGAATGCGGAGAGAATAAAGTGACAGTGAATTCCAGTTCAGTGGGCTGTCGGATAACCATGGCGGCCACTTATCTGGGGCAACTCAAAGAAAATGACAGGATTCCCTTCGTTTATTTGGGACGTGATGCCACTTAATTGGGGCAGGAGACCGTTGCTGAACAGCTTCTAACTTGTGTGGCCATTTGACACTATACCAAGCTTAGAGAGGCAGCACATCCCATTCACTTAACACTCTGTAAAAAAAAACCTACCTCTCACATTCCCCACCTGTACTTCCCTCCAATCACCTTAAAATTATGCCACTGCCACCCTGGGAAAAGGCACTGTCTGTCCACTCCATCTAAAACCATTCAGCAAAGAAGAGCACAGCTGAAATTTCACTCTTAGACGATAAAACTTGAGCTGAGCTTGACCGTTTGGCCAATGGAGTTTGTTGCCATTCCATCATGGCTGATTTATTTTTGGTCTCAACACCACTCTCCTGCCTTTGCTCCATAATTCTTGATGTCCTTCCAAATTGAGAACTTGCCAACCTCTTTTTTAAGTATTCCAAACAACTTGGCCTCCACACCCATCTGTGGCAATGAATTCTACAGACTCAGCACCCTCTGGTTAAAGAAACTCCTCCTCATCTCTGTTCAAAGGAGACGTCCTCGTGTTCTGAGGTTGTGCCCCCTGGTCCTTGACTCCCCCACTGTTGGAAACCTCCTCTCCACATCCACTCTATCCAAACCTTATTCAACAGGGTTCAATGAGATCCACTACCCCCCCCCCCCAAACTCATTCTTGTAAACTCCAGTACAGGCCCAGAGCCATCAATTGCTCCACTTTCATTTCTGGGATAATTCGATTAGAACGTTAGATTAGATTAGATTATGAGGACACTCAGTCCTCATTTATTGTCATTTAGAAATGCATGCATTAAAAAATGATACAACATTCCTCCAGAATGATATCACAGAAACACAAGACAAACCAAGACTAAAACTGACAAAACCACATACAGTAATTATAACATATAGTTAGAACAGTGCAAAGCAATACCATAATTTGATAAAAAGCAGACCATGGGCATAGTAAAAAGAAGTCTCAAAGTCCCGATAGACTCATCATCTCACGCAGGCAGCAGAAGGGAGGAACTCTACCCGCCATGAACCTCCAAGCACCACAAACTTGCCGATGCAGCACCTTTGGAAGCTTCCGACCGCAACGGACTCTGAGTCCGTCGGAAAACTTCGAGCCTCCGACCAGCCCCTCTGAGCACCATCCTCTGCTGAGCGCTTCGACCCCACCCCGGCCACCGAGCAACAAGCAAAGCCGAGGACTCGGGGCCTTCCCCTCCGGAGATTCTGGATCACACAGTAGCAGTGGCAGCGAAGCAGGCATTTCAGAAGTTTCACCAGATGTTCCTCCGTGCTCTCACGTCTGTCTCCATCAAATCAGGATTGTGCACGGCACCCTACTTCACAAATAACAGACATCACCACCAGAGTGGCTGCTGCGAGCTGCGTTGAATCGCCATCTTCTCCTCTCCTCTTTAATTCCTGTAGACTTCCTCTGGAGCCCCTGCAATGTCAGCATATCCTTTCTCAGATAAGGGGCCCTAAACTGCTCAGAGTGGTTTAACAATGTGAAGGTAAATGCAGCCAGCTACAGCGCAGGCAGTTTAATTTTGCTGGTGGGAAAGCTGATAGCAGTGATAATCCAAGATGCATTTAACGGCCAAAGAAAATCAAAAAGCTGCAGACATTTGGAATCTAAAATGCTGGATAAACTTGGCAAGTCAGGCAGCATTTTTGTGAAGAGAGATAGTCAACATTTCAGGTCTGGGACTCTAGATCAGAACTGGGAAAGGGGGAAACAAGTTGGTCTCGGTAGTGGGACAACGATGGGTGGGATGAAGGGAATTTACAGAGTGCCTGTGTCCAGTCCTCAGGAGTAACCGTGACGTGCCACCTTAATTCTCCACCCCACTCCCACTCTGACCTCTCTGTCTGTTGTCTCCTGCCTTGTTACAGTGCGGCCCAATGCAATGTCAATGCTTCCCACCGTCTGGGCCACGGCATCTTTTAGCAGCCACCATTGGCCAGGAGCTACAGAAATCTGAGGTTCTACACTGTCAAGTTCAAGAACAGCAACTTTCTGTTCCTGAACCAACTGGCAAAACCCTAATCACCACATTTTAGCACACTGTGACCTCCTTGATCATTTTACCCCAAATGGGCTTCTAATCTTTCCCTCCTACATAGCCCTCCATTTTTCTTTCATCCATGTGCCTATCTAAGAGTCTTTTAAATGTCCCTAATGGATCAGCCTTTACCACCACCCCTGGAAACGCATTACACACACCCACCACTCTCTGTGTAAAAAGAAAAACTACCTTTGACATCCCCCCCATACTTTCCCCCAATCAACTATTAATTGTGTTCTTTCCTGTAAAAAACGTGCGTAATACTGAGGCTTTGGACCCACTCCTGGCTGCTCCAAGGATTTGGGTCTTAGGACTCCATCTGGTTCAGAATGCTGTTGTTGTTGCTAGCTTCTGGTGTTTACATGATTTGTTTTTTTTTGTGCGCATTGGGGGTTGGTCTTTTTTTAACTGGGTTTCTTGCTTTGTGACTGCCTGTAAGCAAACAAATCTCAAGGTTGTATAACTTATTCATTGTTTGATAATAAATTTACTTGAATAATAATTTACATTTTTCTTGCGAGTGGCGCATATATGATGCTGCGCCTGTGATACGTGCCATGATGCTGCTGCAAATAAGTTTTCCACTGCCCCTATGGATGTGATGTTGAAATTTTATAACACACTGGTGAGGACTCAACTTGTACTGTGAGCAGTCTGGAGCCTCTTATGCTAGAAAAGATGTGTTGAAACTGGAGAGGATTCAAAAGTTCACAAAAAATGATTCCAGTATTGAATGGCTTGTCATATGAAGAGTGTTTGATGGCTCTGGGCCTGTCCTCACTGGAATTCAGAAGACAGGGATGACCTCATTGAAACCTATCAAATGTTGAAAGACCTTGATAAGAATGGATGTGGAGAGGACGTTTCTGATGGTGGGAGAGTCTAAGACCAGAGGATACAGCCTCAGAGTAGAGGGGCATCCTTTTAGAATGGAGATGAGAAGAAATTTCTTTAGCCAGAGAGTGGAGAATCTGTGGAATTCTTTGCCACAAGCAGCTGTGGAGGCCAAGTCTTCATGTTTATTTAAGGCAGAGGTTGATAGATTCTTGATTGGTCAGGGCACACAGGGATTATGGGGAGAAGGCAGGAGACTGGGGCTGAGAGGAAAATTGGATCAGCCATGATGAAATGGTGGAGCAGACGCGATGGGCCAAATGGCC
Organism: Mobula birostris; assembly: GCF_030028105.1. Classification (NCBI taxonomy): domain Eukaryota; kingdom Metazoa; phylum Chordata; class Chondrichthyes; order Myliobatiformes; family Myliobatidae; genus Mobula; species Mobula birostris. The sequence continues at coordinate 13,285,507 of NC_092380.1, read as the reverse complement.
TAATTCTGCTCCTATATCTTATGGTTTTATACATATAGGTACTTGTGCATATATAAACTGAACTTTCTTTGAATCTGGTTCAGATTAATTTACTTATCACTATACTATATATACTATACTATATATAGCAGATTTTTACATATAACCTGTAATTAATTATTTAAACGAACAAGAATACTTAATTAAACAATATATTTGTAAGGTTACTCAAATATTATTGAAATATTAAGTACCTACACAACAACCAACACAGTCTAATGATGCACTGGGGGCAGGGGCAGCAAATGTCGACACAGATTCTGAAGCCAACATAGCAGAGCCACCATGTTCACAGAACAACACAAGCAACAACAGCACTGCAGACTCCTTACCTCCCCACGCACACACAGAGCCAGTCCTCCAGCCCTCTGCCTCCGGGTTACAGTGAACTCGCAGCCACGCCGATATCGGACTACAGATAGTGAATCTTCGAAGAAACACTATTGCACCATTTATTATTTATTGTTATAGTAACTTACAGTAATTTTTTAGCATAGTACACTGTACTGCCGTCACAACATGCTGCCAATCTGATTCTGGTCTGGCGTTGCCAGAGATTTCCGAAACTCTTACGCACCCAGAAACCAGAAGCAGCAGTTAGTGAAGCTAAACCCAGCGATGAAGAGATGTGAATTTTTAGACCTGATATTGCAGGATTGCTTCATCTGTACGATGGTTCAAGGACCTGAGATTGAAGTATTTAATAAGGGAGCTTACAGAACGATCACTGATTCAGGATTCAGGCTTGTTTAATGTCATTTTCAGCCACAAGTGTGAAGGAGAACGAAATAATTGTTACTCCAGACCCCATGCCACACAAATTAAACACAATAAGATAAAGAACGCAACAGTAATCATTAAAAAACAAACAATAAGTATAAAGCAAAACACAGACTATACTGGAGGAACTCAGAAATTCGGGCAGCATCGATGGAAATGAAGAAACAGTCGATGTTTTGGGCCGAGGCCTTCTTCAGGAAAGGAAGTTGGGGAGACGCCAGGATAAAAAAGTGTGGGGAGGGGAAGGAGGCGAGCTTGAAGGTGATGGGTGAAGCCGGGTGGGTGGGAAAGATAAAGGGCTGGAGAAGAAGGGGTTTGATAAGAGAGGAGAGTGGACCATAGGAGAAAGGGAAAGAGGAGGGGACTCAGGGGGGAGGTGATAGGCTGATGAGAAGAGGCTAGCGTGGGGAATAGAAGGTGGGAGGTAGGGAGGTTTTGTTTTACATAAATACACAAGATATCTTACATACATAGATTAAAGGGAGACCAGGTGCAACAGTGTTTGTACATAAGGTGACTGACAGGAAATGATAAAACTGTGGACATGGAGACAGTGTTTAAAAACATTTAAGTTATTTTGCTCTGGGCACAATCCCAACCTTGGTTTGTTGGGGTGGAGCTGTTCAGTGGTGGTGCCCACAGCTACAGACCAAGTGCTGGTGAATGAGAAAGGAAGTGTCACTGTACCTTTAAGAACCATGTATCACATGGTAAGATTTTGATATATTGTTGCAGCCCTTTAGTTGATAATTACTTAGTTCAATAAAAGATGTTCTATGATATTTCTGCATCCCTTTGTCAGCAAAACTGAAGAGTTTCACATACAACAAAGAGCACAAAATCATAAAGGTCCTATCTCATCTCCATACATCAGCTGGAGTGTTATATTCATTTCTGGTCACCGTACGGCTCGAGGGAGGTTGCGGGGGAGATTTTATGGAATGATTCTAGAGGTGAGGGATCAGTTCTGCGTAGACTGAGGGGGATAATATTAACCATGAATGGGGAGAGATCTGAGAGGTGATTTAACAGGAGAATTCAAAATGACCAAGGACGCTGAGAAAGTGAAGAAGGAGAAATGTTCCCACTGGCTGGGGGATGGAGGATTTGATCAGCTATAGTAACGGGAAGAGAAAAGACTTTCTCATAGTCAGGGTCAGAAGCAGATTAACTTATGGAGAGTGAGATAAACTGTGGGCTAGGACCTAGGGAGAGCGAATGGTTCAGTGACAGAATGGGCAGAATAGTCCTGCAGAGCTATGAGTGAGAATGAGAGTGAGAGAGAGAGAGAGGGGGAGAGAGAGAGAGAGAGAGAGAGAGAGAATCTATTTGTATGTACTTTTCTGAGTGTGCATGTATCTGTGTATGAGTGTGTGTGTGTGTGTGTGTCCATGCATGTCTCTGAGTGTGCATGTATCTCTGTGTGTATGCATGCATGTATCAGTGTGTGTGTGTGCTGTCAGGGAATATTCTAGAGTTAGGGTATATAACAAATACAAATTTCAACAGCAGCCTGTCTTCAGAACTGAACATGGATTGTAGATTGAATTTAAAATGCAGCTGTGAACAATGGTCTTCCTGGAGCTGCAAATTGGGTTGATTGCAAACAAAGAAACACTCCATTTGACAGCAGATGACTGCATTTGCATGAACGCAGCCCAGAATCGGTGGGAATTAACATCCATTTCGGGTGTCTGGAGTGTGGGTATGGAGATGGAAGTGTTTGAAAAGTTTATATGTAATTCAAAGGAAGCATTGTAGATACATTGTAAATAGAGATTGTCCTGTGGTTACCTTTGATCTTTAGCATATAAAAATGTCATGTGATATTGAGTCAGACTGGCCCCTTCTTCCAAGAGTGTCTCGAGTATGATGCCTGCTGCTCATTTTGCTGAATAAAGACTTTTCTATTCACTCGCTTCAGTGTCTCCCCATGTGTGTGCATATACCTGAGTGTGTATGTATCTGTGTGTGTCTGTGCCTGTGTATATATACACATGTATACCTGCATGCACATGTATCGATATATGGGTGTGTTTGTGTGTGTGTCTGTCTGTCTGTGCGTGTTCACATGGACCTGAGTGTGTGAGTATCTGTATGTGTACGTGTGTGTCCCACATTGTTGAATGGTACTGATTTTTTTCTCCCTGTTTCAGTCTGCACCATTGAAATTCTTTGTCAAAGTGTGAAATTCCAGTGGGTGAGCAGTCTACTGCACCAGAACAATATGACCAGCAAGAATGAAAAGCTTCAGTGTGCGATGGTGAAAATGAGAGAGCTAGAAACAGTGGTTAAAATCATAAAATTATTACATTGGCTGCTGGCTTCTCTTCTGATCATATTCACTTTTTCAACTGTCTTCAAGTCCTTCCCCATCGATGAGCATCTCTTCCCTTCTCCATTTCATTCCTCTCCCAGTGCTTTACCCTTTTGACAGTTAGTTGCAGAATTCGTAAGTGGGGAGGAAATAAGGAAGAGGGAAGTGGAAGAAATGCAAGCTATGTGCAAACAGAAACAGGGTGGAGATCTGAAATGAGTGCTCCATCCCCAGCCCGTCTGCATGATGCAGCTGTAATTCCTGGGCAAGTTCCTCCAATGCCTCCGCTGTTTTCTCTCAGCAGGTCGGTGCTGCCTCCAAGCTAAGGCTTGGACACCCACAAGGAGGCAAAATAGAGGCGAACGGCTGGGGCGAGGGCATGAGCCCTGACCGTGACTCGGAGGCAATGAGCAACTCGATTGACAAGAGCCTGGACAACGATGCGGAGGGAGTGTGGAGTGCCGATATCGAGCAGAGCTTCCAGGAGGCGCTGGCCATCTACCCGCCGTGCGGCAGGCGGAAGATTATCCTGTCGGACGAAGGGAAGATGTACGGTGAGTGACCGTGGTGGGGTGAGTGACCACTGAACAGAGATGGCAATATTTTGTTTCCCTCGAGCTGGAGGGAAGCACCATGAGGCCTGATAGCGGCAGGGACGCCGGTTCGATCCCGACCTCTGGCACTGACTGGGTGGAGTTTTCATGTTCTCCCTGTGATTTCCCTTGGTGTGCCAAGTGGTAAACAGCACCACAGGGGAGTTGTTGTGTACGTGTGAGGGAGAATGAGTAGCAGTGGCTCAGGGGAATAAGAAGAGGGGATTGATGGGGATTTCCTGCTGGGAGCTGGCAGGCACCTGATGGGCCAAATGGCCTCATTTTTTATTATAATAAGTCAGTAAATAAGAATGAGTCGGTCTGTTAGCTCACTGAATGTCCTCTGTTGGTATCTTGTCAAACATTGCTTGACACTCAGGGTGCCCTGAATTTAAGTGTCCATATTAGCCATTAAGTCATGAGGCAAGGAAACTGGCCTTTCAGCCCATTTAGGAATGCCTACTTACGGCCCGTAACGCTGCTGGAGTTTAGGGCAGCAGCAAAGGTCCTCCATCTCTGTCTGTCGTTGGCCATTCCCTCTATCGTGCCCCGGGTGTGGCTCGGGGTTCTCATTTGCACGCAGATTCTTCATTGCTGTTTCTGTAACAGTTTTGCTTGACCAGTCAGGGTTGTTACCCTGAGCCGAACCCCCGAACCTGGAGGACCGGTGGACCACTCTCAGTTGGGCCTCTACCCTTTGACCTGTTTGGCATGGGTGACCCTACCCAGAGCCAAAGCGCAAGGCCCTGACTCCAGCCAGCACAGCTCTCCAGGTCATTGAGGCACGCAAACCTCCAAACCCAACGACAAGGTTGTGGACTGCTTGGAGGAGTTAACAATATAACGTGGAAATCAGATCCAAAATTCCTTGAAAGAGATATCACGGGTCATAAAGAAACCTTTTGGAACATTAGCCTTCATAAATCAAAGTACTGAGTACAGGAGATAGGATGTTATTTGTACAAGACATTAGCAAGGCCTAATTTGGAGTACTGTGTGCAGTCCTGGTTATTGATACCTTCCTACAGGAAAGATATCAACAAGATTGAAACAATACAGGGAAAACTTACTAGGATGTTGCCAGGAGGTGAAGACCTGAGCTATAGGGAAAAGTTGAATAAATTAGGACTTCATTCCCCGGAGTGTAGGAGAATGAGGGGACGTTGGATAGAGGTACACAAAACTATGAGGGATCTAGATGGAGTAAATGCAAGCAGGCTTGTTCCACCGAGGCTAGTTGAGACTAGAATTAGAAGTCATGGGTTAAGGGTGAAAGGCGAAAAGTTTAAAGGGACTCTGAGGGGGAATTTTTTACTCAGAGGCTGGAGCAAGTGTGGAATGAGCAGCCAGTGGAAAGAGTGGATGTAGGTTTGATTTTTACATTTAAGTGGAGTTTGGATAGTACATGAATGGCAGGGGTATGCAGGGCTATGGTCCTGGTGCAGGTCGATGGGAGTAGGCAGATTGGCACAGACTAGATGGGCCAAAGGGCCTACTTTAGTGCTGTACTGGTCTATAACTCAATGAGTCTGTGCTGACCGTCAAGTACCATTTGCACTGTTCCCGTTCTCCCCCAGCGTTCCCAATTGCCTCCTTTCAGACTCTATCATGTACCTGAAAACTGGGGATAATTATCAGCAGCCAAAGGTCATCTTTAGGGAACAGAAGCACACAGGGAGAACCCGCACAATCATGCAAACTCCACACAAACGACCCCTGAGGTCAGGATTGAACCTCGAGGCAGAAGCCCTATCAGCTGTACCACCCTGCAGCATGATTCTCCCATCAAAACATTTTCCTTTCCTCTCCCGAAAGCACTGGCCTGTTCCAGGGTACAGGCCCGGCATTCCTTCCATCTTAAAACATGTCATAGAACATAGAACAGTACAGTACAGGACAGGCCATTCGGCTCACAATGTTGTGCCGAACCAGCTAAAAAGCAAATTTACAAAAATCCCCCAAAAAATCACTCTTACCTACACAATGTCCATATCCCTCCATCTTCCTCATATTCATGTGCCTATCTAAACGTCTCTTAGAAAATGCTAACTTATTTGTGTCTACCACCATACCAGGCAGCACATTCCAGGCATCCACTACTCTTTGAGTAAAAAACATCCCCTTTGAACCTACCCCTCAGATCTTCAATGCATGCCCTCTGGTATTAGACATCTCTACCCTGGGAAACAGAGACTCCCTGTCTACTCTGTCGATGCCTCTCATAATCTTATAAACCTCTATTAGATCTCCCCGCTGCCTCCTCTGCTCCAGAGAAAACAACTCAATTTTGTCCAGCCTCTAATTAAGACAGCATCCTGGTAAACCTCTTCTGCACCCTCTCCAAAACCTTGACATCCTTCCTATAGTGTCAATCCCTATCTTTTCCAAACTCTAGCTTAAGTTCAGAGATGAAACGGGTCTTAAAGTACAGGGAATTTGGAGAGAAGGAAACCCGGAATCTTTGCTAAGGTGTGAGGTATGGCGAGGATGGTGGGAGTCCTTGAAGATAGATTCTGCTCTCTTCTGGCAGTGCTCCTTGTAGTTGTACTCAGTGGTGAGGAGAGGGTTTTGTCTGTAATGGACTGGGCTGTATACTTATACTTTATACTTTATTGTCGCCAAACAATTGATACCAGAACGTACAATCATCACGGCGATATTTGATTCTGCGCTTCCCGCTCCCTGGATTACAAATCGATAGTAAATATTAAAAATTTAAATTATAAATCATAAGTAGAAAATAGAAAAATGGAAAGTAAGGTAGTGCAAAAAAAACTGAGAGGCAGGTCCAGATATTTGGAGGGTACGGCCCAGGATCCGTTCAGCAGTCTTATCACAGTTGGAAAGAAGCTGTTCCCAAAGCTGGCCGTACGAGTCTTCAAGCTCCTGAGCCTTCTCCCGGCGGGAAGAGGGATGAAAAGTGTGTTGGCTGGGTGGGTTGTGTCCTTGATTATCCTGGCAGCACTGCTCTGACAGCGTGCGGTGTAAAGTGAGTCCACGGACAGAAGATTGGTTTGTGTGATGTGCTGCGCCGTGTTCACGATCTTCTGCAGCTTCTTCCGGTCTTGGACAGGACAACTTCCATACCAGGTTGTGATGCACCCTAGAAGAATGCTTTCTACAGTACATCTATAAAAATTAGTGAGGGTTTTAGGGGACAGGCCAAATTTCTTTAGTTTTCTCAGGAAGTAAAGGCGCTGGTGGGCCTTCTTGGCAGTGGACTCTGCTTGGTCGGACCAAGTCAGGTCATTTGTGATATTGACCCCGAGGAACTTGAAGCTTTTGACCTTTTCCACTTGCACACCACCAATGTAAGTTGGGTCGTGCAGTCCGCTACTCCTTCTGAAGTCAACAACCAATTCCTTCGTCTTGCTGTATCCGTATCCACCACTTTCTGTATGATTTTCCATTCCTGAGCACCGATTCGTGATGAAACCAGTCAGGATACTCTCCACTGTGCATCTGTAGAAGGTTGTGGTAGGAACCCTGGTGACCCGCTGAGGATTTTCGAGTGTTATTTCCGATATTTTTGTGTAGGTCGTCGTTTGCTTTGGTGGCTCCATTTGTACGTTTAGTCTCACCCAGGATGGAATGGGGAAACCATTCTGAAATGGGGCCATCAATGGAGAAATAGAATTCAGGAGTCTCCAGCTGCCAGGCCTTGGTCTTCCAAATACTGGGCACCTGATCTCAGTCCGACGCAGTAGATGGTCTGGCACTTGGAACCTCACTGGGGCCGGCATCAAGGCTCCAGGGATGAGGCATGGAGAGAAGTGTTGGGCTTTGTTAGATTTCTAGACTAAGTATAAATCTAAATCTGAGGGACGCAGGACTGTTAGTATAAAGTAGGCTCGGTGCTGGTGTATATAGGTCTATCAATATATACGGTACCTCTAGGCACATATCTGTCACCATGTACCACCTTGTTTCAGTACAAGGTCTGTAACTGTGTACAACAGTGGTACAAAGTTCAAATTTCAAAGTAAATTTATTATCTAAGTGCATATATGTCACCATAGACTACCCTGGAATGTACTTTCTTGAAGGCATTTACAGAAAAAAAATGGCAGAAATGATGAAAAACTAGACATAAAGAGACAAAGACAGATTTCTGTAGAAGTGTGTTTTAGGTGACATAGCAAATCTGAAACTCGCAATGAAATACAGCCACTATCTTGCCTTCTTTATAGCTGCATTGATATATTGGCACCAGGTTACGTCCTCAGAGATATTGATGGCCAGGAACTTGAAGCTGCTCACTCTCTCCACTGCTGACCCCTCTATGAGGATTGGTCTGTGTTGCCTCCTCTTAACCCTTTCTGAAGTCCACAATCATTTCTTTGGTCTCACTGACGTTGAGTGCCAGGCTGTTGCTGCATCACCACTCATCACACTGGGGACAGATCTCCCAGTGCATCAGATATAAAGACAACAGTAAGTTTTGTTGGCATAGCCAGAACTGAACAAAAGTTTCTTTTTTTGTAAATTTAAGAAATAGATGTTACTTCATGATAGAAAAAGATATACAACTAGAGAGCAGGCTATTCTAGACTGGGTATTGGGCAATGAGGAAGGGTTAATTAGCAATCTTGTCGTGAGAGGCCCCTTGGGTAAGAGTGACCATAATATGGTGGAATTCTTTATTAAGATGGAGAGTGACATAATTAATTCAGAAACAAAGGTTCTGAACTTAAAGAAGGGTAACTTTGAAGGTATGAGACGTGAATTAGCTAAGATAGACTGGCAAATGACACTTAAAGGATTGACGGTGGATATGCAATGGCAAGCATTTAAAGATCGCATGGATGAACTACAACAATTGTTCATCCCAGTTTGGCAAAAGGATAAATCAAGGAAGGTAGTGCACCCGTGGCTGACAAGGGAAATTAGGGATAGTATCAATTCCAAAGAAGAAGCATACAAATTAGCCAGAAAAAATGGCTCACCTGAGGACTGGGAGAAATTCAGAGTTCAGCAGAGGAGGACAAAGGGCTTAATTAGGAAGGGGAAAAAAGATTATGAGAGAAAACTGGCAGGGAACATAAAAACTGACTGTAAAAGCTTTTATAGATATGTGAAAAGAAAAAGATAGGTTAAGACAAATGTAGGTCCCCTACAGACAGAAACATGTGAATTGATTATGGGAAGCAAGGACATGGCAGACCAATTGAATAATTACTTTGGTTCTGTCTTCACTAAGGGGGACGTAAATAATCTTCCGGAAATAGTAGGGGACAGAGGGTCCAGTGAGATGGAGGAACTGAGGGAAATACATGTTAGTAGGGAAGTGGTGTTAGGTAAATTGAAGGGATTAAAGGCAGATAAATCCCCAGGGCCAGATGGTCTGCATCCCAGAGTGCCTAAGGAAGTAGCCTAAGAAATAGTGGATGCATTAGTGATAATTTTTCAAAACTCTTTAGATTCTGGACTAGTTCTTGAGGATTGGAGGGTGGCTAATGTAACCCCACTTTTTAAAAAAGGAGGGAGAGAGAAACCAGGGAATTATAGACCGGTTAGTCTAACATCGGTGGTGGGGAAACTGCTAGAGTCAGTTATCAAAGATGTGATAACAGCACATTTGGAAAGCGGTGAAATCATCGGACAAAGTCAGCATGGATTTGTGAAAGGAAAATCATGTCTGATGAATCTCATAGAATATTTTGAGGATGTAACTAGTAGAGTGGATAGGGAAGAACCAGTTGATGTGGTATATTTGGATTTTCAAAAGGCATTTGACAAGGTCCCACACAGGAGATTAGTGTGCAAACTTAAAGCACATGGTATTGGGGGTAAGGTATTGATGTGGATAGAGAGTTGGTTGGCAGACAGGAAGCAAAGAATGGGAATAAACGGGACCTTTTCAGAATGGCAGGCGGTGACTAGTGGGGTACCGCAAGGCTCAGTGCTGGGACCCCAGTTGTTTAAAATATATATTAATGACTTGGATGAGGGAATTAAAAGCAGCATCTCCAAGTTTGCGGATGACACGAAGCTGGGCGGCAGTGTTAGCTGTGAGGAGGATACTAAGAGGATGCAGGGTGACTTGGATAGGTTAGGTGAGTGGGCAAATTCATGGCAGATGCAATTTAATGTGGATAAATGTGAAGTTATCCACTTTGGTGGCAAAAACAGGAAAACAGATTATTATCTGAATGGTGGCCGATTAGGAAAAGGGGAGGTGCAACGAGACCTGAGTGTCATTATACACCAGTCATTGAAAGTGGGCATGCAGGTACAGCAGGCGGTGAAAAAGGCGAATGGTATGCTGGCATTTATAGCAAGAGGATTCGAGTACAGGAGCAGGGAGGTACTACTGCAGTTGTACAAGGCCTTGGTGAGACCACACCTGGAGTATTGTGTGCAGTTTTGGTCCCCTAATCTGAGGAAAGACATCCTTGCCATAGAGGGAGTACAAAGAAGGTTCACCAGATTGATTCCTGGGATGGCAGGACTTTCATATGATGAAAGACTGGATGAACTAGGCTTATACTTGTTGGAATTTAGAAGATTGAGGGGGGATCTGATTGAAACGTATAAAATCCTAAAGGGATTGGACAGGCTAGATGCAGGAAGATTGTTCCGGATGTTGGGGAAGTCCAGAACGAGGGGTCACAGTTTGAGGATAAAGGGGAAACCTTTTAGGACCGAGATGAGGAAAAACTTCTTCACACAGAGAGTGGTGAATCTGTGGAATTCTCTGCCACAGGAAACAGTTGAGGCCAGTTCATTGGCTATATTTAAGAGGGAGTTAGATATGGCTCTTGTGACTAAAGGAATCAGGGGGTATGGAGGGAAGGCTGGTACAGGGTTCTGAGTTGGATGATCAGCCATGATCATACTGAATGCCGGTGCAGGCTCGAAGGGCCGAATGGCCTACTCCTGCACCTATTTTCTATGTTTCTATGTTAACAGAAAGAAATAGTGCAAAAAAAAAACCTTTACATTCATGGACACCACAATATGTAGCGTAAGCTTTAGAGCAGAGGTTCCCAACCTTTTATATCCCATGGACCCATACCGTTAACCGAGGGGTCCGTGGACCACAGGTTGGGAAGCCCTGCTTTAGACTTTTAGATTTAAAGAGAAACAAAACATAAAGGAACATAATATAGACACTAGAAAATCTGCAGATGCTGGAAATCCAAAGCAAGACACACAAGATGCTGGAGGGGCTCAGCAGGTCAGTCAGCGTCTATGTAGGGGAACAGATTGGGCCAACACCCTTCTTCAGGACTCTGAAGATGGCGTCCTGCCAAGACGTGGCCCCTGAGATGATACCCCTTTCATTGATCGAAAGGCTTCCCCACCCAACTTTGCCCCGCCGTGTGTGCCGGTGGAAGGAGCCGAGAGGAACCTATGGCGCACGTGATCAAATCGAGATGGCGTATGCAAATAGTTTTGTAGGCTTGTGGCGCATATGCTTCCCCTCGATCCTTTAAACCCCATCCATAGTAAAAAGGTGCAAAATGGTCATTATCATTACTGCCAAATGAAGCAGCGAGTGATTTTTTTACAAACCCTTACGCCATCTAGCAAGACAGTTGCATAATATGTTTAGGAATCCTTGAAGATTTGATGTTTGCATCAATATTGTACACATCAATATTTTAACTGTTTACTAGTTGGAAATGATGTTATTTTTCAATTGTATTTTTAAAAGATTAATATTGATATTTGTTGTACAGGTTTTCTAAAACGCTTCTCTGATTTCAATCCGACTTTGTTACATTTCAATTAATGTTAAGGCATCCGTTAGTCTTGCGAGACCATGGATCTGCGCCTGGAAAGTCTTCACTCTCCAGGGCGCAGGCCTGGGAAAGGTTGTATGGAAGACCGGCAGTTGCCCATGCTGCAAGTCTCCCCTCTCCACACCACCGATGTTGTCCGAGGGAAGGGCATTAGGACCTATACAGCTTGGCAACGGTATCGTCGCAAAGCAATGTGTGGTTAAGTGCCTTGCTCAAGGACACAACACGTTGCCCTGGCTGGGGCTCAAACTCACAACCTTCAGGTCGCTAGTCGAATGCCTTAACCTCTTGGCCACATGTCTACACTATTAATTTCAATTAATAGTTAAACAATAAATACACATAACTAAGCAACAGGAGTTGTCCTTTTACCCTTAAAAAGTCCATAATCAAACAATGATCATCTTCGCTCAAAACTACCATGGCACTCAAGACAATCTTTTACAAGGCTATCGCCCATCTGGGCACACGCTCTCAAAGGGGTTAGCCACCCCTGGCCTAGACTGTGATCCTTCCCACAGAGCCTTAGCACCAGGTCTCAATGGGTCCCTCAGCATGTTCTCCCCCAGTTGGGACTCTGAGAGGTGGAAGCATCTCGCTGTGCTGGAAGACCAACGGGCTTCGGGCAGACCACAGATCACCGAGGTGACCCTCCAGCTGCGCGCCATGGCTGTCTTGCCACAACCCCAGGAACAGCCCATGGACCAGAGACTCCTCTGATACATAGCTGCTCAGGGTAAGCCGAGCACGGGCACCCTTGCATCTGTCTTAGCAGACAAGGCCCAACATTACTGCAATCTCTTTCCAAAACAACAGGCCCACTCAGGGAGCTAAAACACATCATGTGTCAGCTTCCTGTAAGTGTAACCTCCCGCTGTGGCCTCCCGCACATCGGTGAGACCTGACGTAGGATGGGAGACCGCTTCGCCAAGCACCTACGCTCCAACTGCCAGAAAAAGCGAGATTTCTCAGTGGCTTCCCATTTCGATCCAACTCCCCATTCCCATTCCAACATGTCAATGGCCTCATCTACTGCTACAAAGAAGCCACTCTCTGGTTGGAGGAGTAACACCTCATATTCCATCTGGATAGCCTCCAAACTGATGGCACTCACACTAATTTCTCAAACTTTCAGTAATTGCCCCTCTCCCATTCACCATTCCACATTCCCATTTTCCTTCTCTCACTTTATCTCCTTACCTGACCATCACCTCCCTTTGGTACTCCTCCCCTTTCCCTTTCTTCCACTGTCTTTCATCCTCTCCTACCAGATTCCCCCTTCTCCAGTCCTTTATCTCTTTTTCCAATCACCCTTCCCCCTCTCCCGGTTTCACCTAACACCTACCACCTTGTACATCTTCCTCTCTTCCCCCCACCTTCTTACTCTGAATTCTCATCTTTTTTTTTCCAGTCCTGATAAGGGGACTCAGCCCGAAACATCAGTTAACTCATCTCCACAGATGCTGCCTGACCTGCTGAGCTCCTCCAGCATTTTGTGTGTGTTGCTCCGGTCTTCCAGCACCTACAGATTTCCTCTTGTGTGTTTCAGCTTCAGTGCGGGTGTGAGAAGGTCAGATAGCAAGCGTTCAGATGAAAAGAGGAAGGGATTTGAAATAAGAAGCAGGATCAGGGTAGCAGCAAGGACAGGAAGAGGAGATTTAATCTCTGACTGGGGTAAGAGATGAGCAAGTGCTTCCTTGTAGACAAGTCATCTGAGGCTCCTTTTCCAATGATAGCCAAGATCATCATCATCATCAGGTGCCATGCCCAGTTTGAGCTTTGACTGCCATGGCCCACACACTGCTGTTTCGGGTCAAGTGGATCAATTCATTGGTATTCATTTCCAGTTCTCTGGCTGCTGTCTCCATCATCATTTGTCTTTGTCTTCCTCTTGCTTTCTTCCCTTCAATCTTTCCCATAATTACCGTGCATTCTAACTCCTCTTTCCTAATCACATGTCCAATGATAGCCAGGATAGGTTACTTATAATCTGGGTGATGCATGTGGTGACCTGCTTACCTGCCTGTGAATCCAACTCTGTTCCACACTGAGCTGTAACATGAGAGTATCAGGCTCTCGTGTTGTTGGAGTTTGATCCCAGCAGTCTGGTGGTTAAGGGAATCACTCACCTGTAGTTCCATTTGGTGTGAGTTGGAGACACGGGGACTGCAGATGCCGTAATCGGGAGTGAAAAAACAAAGCAAGCTGCTGGAGGAGCTCAGCATTTCAGGCTGCATCTCTGAGGGGAAATGGACACATGTTTTGGGTCGAGAATATTCACAATGACCGCATCCATAAGACATGGGAGCATAATTAGGCCACTCAGCCCATCGAGTCTGCTCCACCATTCCATCATGGCTGATCCCAGATCCCACTCAACCCCATACACCTGCCTTCTCACCATATCTTCATCTACTCTCCTTTAACCTATCTATATCCCCCTGTAACCTCCTTATGTCCTCCTCAGAACTTACTTCTTTCCTCTCCTATACTCTCTCCCCGTCCGTTATCCACAAATTCCTCTCACGGGCATGCTGCCTTCACGAACTCTGTCCTCACTTTGAGAGAGCTATATCCTGTAAACCCTAGTGCAGGTTTAATGTAGGGTCTTCAGCATCCTGCAATGACCCGTCGTAAATTGGGGGTCTGCTTCATCGAGCACCTCTGCACCATCCGCCACAAGCGGGACTTCCCGGTGGCCAAGCATTTTAATTCCCATTCCCATTCCCGTTCTGACGTGTTGATTCATGGTCTCCTCTTGTGCCAAAATGAGGCCACCCTCGGTGGAGAGGCAACACCTTATATCCTGTCTGGGTACCCTCCAACCTGACTTTCTTCTTCTGGTAAACAAAATTCCCTCCCCCATCCTCTATTCCCCAATCTTACTTCTTCTCACCTGCCTATAAATTACCCTTGGATCTCCTCCTCCTTCCCTTTCTCCTATGGTCCACTCTCCTCTCCTATCAGATTCCTTCTTCTCCAGCCCTTGACCTTTCTCACCCACCTGGCTTCACCAATCACCTTCCAGCTAGCCTCCTTGCCCTCCACCTACCTTTTAATTCAAGCATCTCCACCCCCACCCCCTTCCTGCTCAGTCCTGATGAAGATTCTTGGTCCAAAACGTTGACTGTTTACTCTTTTCCATAGATGCTGCCTGACCTGTTGAGATCCCCCAGCATTTTGTGTGTGTCACCTGTTATGTCCTGCCCTGGTTTAACTTCCTAAAATGTTTCACTTTGCACTTGTCTGAGTTAAATCCCATCTGCCAATTGTTTGCCACTCTCCCAGGCGATCGCGATCCTGCTGAAACCTTCACTCGCCACCACACCGTCTATTTTGATGTCATGTGTAATCTTGGTAATTGTGCCACAAATATTCTCACCCAAATCATCAATATACACTCAGTGGTCACTTTATTAGGTACAGCTGTACACGGGCTCAATAATGCAGATACCTAATCAGTCATGGTGTTGGTGCGTGGCCAAGTGGTTAAGGCGTTCATCTAGTGATCTGAAGGTCTCTATGAGGCAGCGTGTTGTGTCCTTGAGCAAGGTACTTAACCACACATTGACTCCGGTGCCAAGCTGTATGGGTCCTAATGCCCTTCCCTTGGACAACATCGGTAGCGTGGTGAGGGGAGATTTGCAGCATGGGCAACTGCCAGTCTTCCATACAACCTTGCCCAGGCCTGCGCCCTGGAAACCTTCCAAGGCGCCAATCCATGGTCTCACGAGACTAACGGATGCCTATATAATCAATCATGTGGCAGCAACTCACTGCATAAAAGCATGCAGACATGGTCAAGAGGTTCAGTTGTTGTTCAGACCAAACATCAGAATGGGGGAGAAAATGCAATTTAACTGACTTTGACCATAGAATGATCATTGATGCCAGACAGGGTGGTTTGAGTATCTCAGAAACTGTTGATCTCCTGAGGAAACGCACACAAAATGCCAGAGGAACTCAGCAGGTCAGGCGGCATCTATGGAAATGAATGAACAGTGGGCGTTTTGTGCTGAGGCCTTTCTTCACGACTGGAAAGGAAGGGGAAAGGTGCCAGAATAAAAAGGTGGGGGGGTCGGGAGGGGGACCAGCTAGAAGGTGACGTGAATCTAGGTGGATGGGAAAAGTAGGAGGAGGAGGAATTTGATTGGAGAGGAGAGTGGACCATGGGAGATGGAGCAGCTCAGGGAGGTGATAGGCAGGGGAGGAGAAGAGGTAAGAGACCAGAGAGGGGAATAGAAGAAGAGAGGAGGGTGAAGGGAAAGAGTTACCAGGAGGAGAAATCTTTGTTGATGTCATCAGGTTGGAGGCTACCCAGATGGAATGTGAGGTGTTGGTCCCTGAGAGTGGCCTCATTGAGGCAGAAGAGGAGGCCACGGGCTGATGGGAATGGGAATAGGAATTAAAACGGTTGGCCTCCGGGAAATTCTGCTTTTGGCGGATGGAGCGGAGGTGCTTGACAAAGCAGTCCCCCAATTTACGTTGGGTCTGACCAATATAGATGAAGCTACATCAGGAGCTTCGGACACAATAGATTTGCAGGTGAAGTGTTGCCTCACCTGGAAGGACTTTTAGGCCATGAATGGAGGTGAGGAAGGAGGTAAACGGGCAAGAGTAGCACATCTGTCACTTGTAGGGTTAAGTGCCAGGAAGGAGATTAGTTGGGAGAGGTGAATGGTCAAGGAAATCACAGAATCATGGAGGCAGTAGTCCCTGTGGAAAGTGGGCAGTGAGGGGGGAGGGGGAGGTAGAGGTGTGGTTCTTGGCGGAGGTTGCGGACAATGATGTGTTAGATGTGGAGGCTCATTGGGTAGTAGGTGAGGACAAGAGGAACTCTATCCCTGTTAATTCGGCAGGCAGATAGGGTGAGCGCAGATATCCAGGAAATGGAAGAGGTGCGGGTGAGGGCAGCGTGAATAACGGAGGAAGGAAAACCCCATTTTTTGAAGGAGGACATCTCTGACGTCCTGGGAAGGAAAACCTCATCCTGGGAACAGATACGATGGAGGTGAAGGAACTGAGAAAAGGGAATAGCTTCTTTACAGGAGACAGGCTGGGAAGAGCTGTAGTCAAGACAACTGTGGAAATCAGCAGGTTTATAAAAGATGTTAGTTGACAGTTTGTCTCCAGAGATGGAGACAGAGCGATCGAGAAAGGGGAGGGAGGTGTCACAGAAATGGACCAATTGAATTTAAGAGTAGGGCGGAAGCTGGAAGCAAAGTTGATTAAGTTGACGGGCCCATTTTGGGTGCATTAAACAGCACCAATGTAGTCGTTAATGTAGTGCAGGAAGAGTTGGAGGGCATTACCAGTAAAGACTTGGAACATGGATTGTTCTACGTAGCCAACAAAAAGGCAGGCATACCTGGGGCCCATGGTTACACCTTCATCTGGAGAAAGTGGGAGGGGCTGAAGGAGAAATTGTTGAGTGTGAGGGTGAAATTGTTGATCTCCTGTGGTTTTCACACTCAACAGTCTCTAGAGTTTACAGAGAATGGTGCGAAAAACAAAAGAAGCACCCAGCGAGTAGCAGTTCTGTGGGCAAAAATGCCTTGTTAATGGGAGAGGTCAGAGAAGAATGGCCGGACTGGTTCAAACTGACAGGAAGGTGACAGGAAGTCAAATAACCACGCGTTACAACAGTGGTGTGCAGAAGAGCATCTCTGAATGCTCAATGTGTCGAAAGTTGAAGTAGATGGGCTACAGCAGCAGAAGACCATGAACATACATTCAGTGGCAACTTTATTAGATACCTATTAAAGTGGCCACTGAGTTTTTGTGACAAGCAAGAGAGGATCTGGGACTGATATCTTCAACACACCACTGGTCTCAACCACTCCACTACCACACTCTGGCCTCTACCTAGACAACTTCGTATCTAATTAGCCAGCTCACTTGGATCTCATGTGATCTAACCTTCTGAACCAGCCCACTATCTGGGCTGCGGGGATTCGGTGGGAGATAGTTGTACGGTTTCACAGTTCATTTTCTAGATACACAATAGGTCTTTTGTTAGAATGGGATCCTTTCTAAGCCAATTCACTCCTTTTCTGGGGAATGGGCTTCTTTCTGGGTCTGATGCCTTGCTAGACCATAAGACTGTAAGACACAGGAGCAAAATCGGGCATCTGGCCCATTGAGTCTGCTCTGCCATTCCATCATGGCTGATTTATTTTCCCTCTCAACCGCATTCTCCTGCCTTCTCCCCATAATTTGACATCCTTATAATCAAGAACCTATCAACTTCCGCTTTATATATACCCAATGATGCAACCTCCACGGCCGTCTGTGGCAATGAATTCCAGAGATTCACCACCCTCTGGATGAAGCCTCTCTCTGTTACATAGGATCTTCACCCTCTTGCTGTGACGCTGTGTTCCAAGACACTGGAATTAATAAACATACCAGACTGAGTAATCAGACCACACAGGAGAAAACCAAATAATATCTTGCACTGGGATTTCTGAGAGTAAATGTGCTTTGGATAATGTTGGCAGATTCCTATCTGACCTCAAGAGGATGTCGAAGAATTAATGTCAACTCTCAACGGGAAATTAGACATTTCTTCAGGTTTTCCCAGATGGGGTTTGATTCCAGAGTTGATGTAATAGTCTGCAGAGTGGACAGTTTAAAAGTCTGACATGGCTGAACTGCATGGTGTAAAATGGTGGAGGCTGTAAATGCTCCTTGCATGACTCCTCAAGGCAGAGGGGGAGGAGGGCATCTGGAATCTGAGACATTGGGAAGGAGCTCCGTCTAGAGACGGAGACAGAGACAGTGAACAGGAGCCCCATCTGGAGACGAAGACAGTGGACAGGAGACCTGTCTGGAGATGGAGATCGTGGTCAGGACCCTGTCTGTAGACAGGAGACCTGTCTGGAGACAAAGACAGTGGACAGGAGACCTGTCTGGAGACAAAGACAGTAGACAGGAGACCTGTCTGGAGATGGAGACAGTAGACAGGAGACCTGTCTGGAGACAAAGACAGTGGACAGGAGACCTGTCTGGAGACAAAGACAGTGGACAGGAGACCTGTCTGGATTCAAAGACAGTGGACAGGAGACCTGTCTGGAGACGGAGACAGTAGACAGTAGACCTGTCTGGAGACAGAGACAGTAGACAGGGGACCTATCTGGAGACAAAGTCAGTGGACAGGAGACGTGTCTGGAGACGGAGACAGTAGACAGAAGACCCGTCTGGAGACAGAGACAGTAGACAGGGGACCTGTCTGGAGACGAAGACAGTGGACAGGAGACCTGTCTGGAGACGGAGACAGTAGACAGGAGACCTGTCTGGAGACAAAGACAGTAGACAGGAGACCTGTCTGGAGACGAAGGCAGTGGAGAAGAGCTCCATATGGAGATGGAGATGGTGGACAGGAGCCCCGTCTTGAGACTGAGACAGTGAACAGGATTCCTGTCTGTAGATGGAGACTGTGGTCAGGAGACCCATCTGGAGATGGAGTCTGTGGACAGAATCCCCTGCTGGAGACTAAGACGGTAGATAGGAGCTCCATCTGGAGATGGAGATGGTGGTCTGAACCCTGTCTGGAGACCAAGATGGTAGACAGGAGCTCTGTCTGGAGATGGAGATGGTGGACAGGAGCCCTGTCATGAGACAGAGACAGTGGACAGGAGCTTCATCTGGAGATGGAGAGGGTGGACAGGAAACATGTCTGGAGACCAAGACAGTGGACAGGCACTCCCTCTGGAAATGGAGATGGTGATCAGGACCCTGTCTGCAGACCAAGATGGTGGACAGGTGCTCTGCCTGGAGATGGGGATGGTGGACAGGACCATGCCTGGAGACAGAGACAGTGGACAGGCATTCTGTCTGGAGATGGAGATGATGATCAGGCAGGACCCTGTCTGCTAAACAGCAGCTATGCCTGGAGATGGAGACGGTCTGGACCAAAGATGATGAACAAGAGCTTCAGTATCTCCCAGACCTGCCTGAGCACAAGCTGGGATTCGTGATTCAGTGGCATTGTTCTCCTCGGATTCAGACTCAGATTTATTTTTCACATGTACATTGAAACGTACAGTGAAATATGGTCGTTTTGTAGTAAGACCATTAGCCACAGGAGCTGAATTAGGCCATTTGGCCGATCGAACCTGCTCCATCATTTCATCACAGCTGACCCAACTCCCTCTCGACCCCATCCTCCGCCTTCTCCCTGTAACCTTTCACTCCCTGACTAATCAAGAACATATCAACCTCCGCCTTAAATACACCCAATGACCTGGCCTCCACAGCCATCTGCGGCAGTGAATTCTGCTGATTCACCACCCTCTGGCTAAAGCAATTCCTCTTCATCTCTATTCTGAATGGTCATCCCTCTATTCTGAGGCTGTGTCCTCTAGTCACCAAAGGAAACAACCCCTCCACGTCCACTCGATCTAGGCCTTTCAACATTTGTCGGCACATCCTTGCTTAAACAAGGGGCCCAAAACTGCTCGCAATACTCCAAGTGAGGCCTCACTAGTGCCCCATAACACCTCAGCCAGCAACTAATGCAAATTAAGGGTGTGCTGGAGGCAGGATGCAAGTGTCTCCATGTGTTCTGGTGCAAACATAGCATGACCAGAGTGATCAGCAAAACAACAGCACCAATACAAGCCCCTGTCCTCCCTCCCATCCATCCACCCACTCACGCACACAGACAGTCCTCTCATGATTCATTTTCATGCAGGCATTTACCGGAAGACAGTGAAATACAATATATTAAAAAAGCTATACACAAACAAAGATGTATAAAGAACCAATGTGCAAAAGAAGACGAATTGTGGAAATTTAAAAAACGTAACTCTGAGAACGCGAGTCGTCAAGTCCTTGGAAGTGAGTCCGTGGATTGTAGAATCAGTTCAGAGCTGAGGGGAGTCAAGTTATCCCCTTTGTTCAGGGACCTGATGGTCAAAGAGTAATAACTGTTCCTGAACCTGGTGGTGTTCTTTATCTATCTTTCTATTTATTTGTTTGTTTATTTATTTATTGAGTTACAGCACGGAATAGGCCCTTCGAGCCGCGCTGCCCAGCAACCCCTGATTTAACCCTAGCCAAATCCCAGGACGATTTACAATGACCAATTAACCTCCCAACCGGTACGCCTTTGGACTGTGGGAGGAAACCGGAGCACCCGGGGGAAACCCACGCGGTCACGGGCAGAATGTACAGACTCCTTACAGGCAGTGGCCGGAATCGAACCTGGGTCACTGGTACCGTAGAGCGTTGTGCTACCGTGGCGTGGGACCTGAGGCTCCTGTACCACCTTCCAGAAGGCAGCAGCAAGAAGAGAGAATGGCCTGGAGGGTGGGGGGGTTGTTGATGGTGGGCGTTGCTTTCTTGTGGCAGCGCTGCGTGTAGACGGGCTCAGCGTTTACCTGTAACATCCCGAGGAGGCAGGTATATGACTCTCCCCCTTCCCCCCGTCTGTATGGATTCCTCTCCATCCTTTCACAATAGAAGAGCTGTGTGGTCATTTCCATCCTGCCTGTCGTGTCTGCTCTGTAAGAATTACGGTAGACGTTGATGAGAAGCAGCTGTAGCACTGGAGTGAAATTACCAGGAGAGTCTGAGTCAGTATCGCTCCGCCTGACTCACCCAGTGCTCTTATCGCTGACTGTAATCCTTTGAGACTCCAATGGGTGACTTCATGTCCGTTGTTATTGGCGAGGGGGCGTAAGGAAAAAAAATCTCATTACCTTCAAGGAATAAGTTAGGAAATTCTGGGAAAGAGCTTCAGTCTCTGTTGCCCCTTTCACTTGCAATTTTACTAAATGGTTACGTAACATAAGGAGCTGCAAATAATTATCTGGCCAATTACTGGAAGTATTTATTGTGTTTGTATCTTGCATCAAGTTAGAATGACCAGTCTAAATGCAAATATGATACATTCAGCATTGAGACACCACTATTGGTGTTGACTCCATCACATAAGTACCACTACAAAGAAAGCACAGCAACGCCTCGACTTTCTTAGAAGCTTGTGAAGATTTGGCAAGTTTATGAACTTTGACAAACTTCTATAGATGTGTGGTGGAGATATTACTGACTGGGTGCATCCCAGCCTGGTATGCCCTTGAACGGAAAATGCTACAAAAAGTAATGGAGACGGCCCAGTCCATCACAGGTGAAGCCCTCCCCACCATTGCGCACGTCTACAAGGAGCTCTGTTGCAGGAAAGCAGCATCCATCGTAAAGGATTCCCACCGTCCCGGCTGTGCTCACAGCTGCCATTGGGAAAGAGGTACAGGAGCCTCAAATCCCACACCACCAGGTTCAAAAAGAGTTATTACTTCTCAGCTATCAGGCTCCTGAACCAATGTGAATAACTTCACCCACTTCAACTCTGAACTGATTTCACAATCTATGGGATCACTTTCAAGGATCCTGCAACCCATGTTCTTAATATTTATCTATTTCTGCATGAATGTATGTATGTATCTATCTATTTGTCTATTTAGTTTTTGTTTCTTTTTGCACAAGTTGCACAGTAGTGGGCACGTGGCCAAGTGGTTAAGGCATTCGTCTAGTGATCTGAAGGTCACTAGTTCGAGCCTCAGCTGTGGCAGCGTGTTTGTGCCCTTGAGCAAGGCACTTAACCACACATTGCTCTAGTGTCTGTGCAAGGAGTGGCGCCCCACACAGACTTCCAATCTGCACCTTGTAAAACATGAAAATGCCTTATTTTCGACGCAGGCCTCTCATGGTCTGAGTCGACGTTCCCCCCTCCTCCCTGTTTATTTAGTTTTTGTTTCTTGTTGTATTCGCACAATTTGTTGGCTTGCGCACATTGGTTGGCTGTCTTTGTGTGCAGTTTTTCATTGATTCTATTGTGTGTCTTTGAATTTACTGTGAATGCCCACAAGAAAATGAATCTCAGGAAAGCAGCATCCACCATCCAGGCCATGCTCTCTTCTCACTGCATCTGTCAGGAAGGAGGTACCGAACCCTGCTATAGAAGCTATTACTCCCTCAAACATCAGGCCCCAATCACCACTACTCTGAACTCATTCTACGATGTACAGTCACTTTCAAAGACTCTTTACAAATAATGTTCTCAGTATTATTTTCTATTTGCAGAGTTTGTCTTCCTTTGCTTGTTTTTTTTTTGTAAAATCTATCATATTACAAAGGAGTCAGATGGAAGGAAAAAACCTCGGGAATGACTATGACCTCTGGTTATTCGCTCCATAGCCACTTTATTAGGTAGACTTGTACATCTCCTCTTTAATGCAAATATCTATCATTAGAGCACGCAGCAGCCACTCAATGCATAAAAGCACGCAGACACAGTCAAAAGGTTCAGTTGTTGTTCAGACCAAACATCAGAATGGGGAAGAAATGTGATCTAAGTGACTTTGACTGTGCTGGCGCCAGATGGGGTGGTTTGAGTATCTCAGAGATTGTCAGGAAATGTAGAGGGGCTTGACTCAAAAGCAGAGCAGCGGAGAAGATTCAGCGATGAACGGCAACTTTGACAGTAGACCACAAAATGATGAGCCGCAAGGGGCCATGAAACAAGAGAGAAGAGAAACTGAGCACAGCAGCAGGCAACGAGGTAAACTTTAGACAGGGAGAGCAAAGGCTAAGAGCGACTGGGTGGGGCTGGCTGGTTCGATGGGTGGACAAGAGCTGCGTTTAAACAGGCTGCCAGTGATGTGTTAGGAATGAGCGGCAGGTGACTGTTATTAGTTGGGTGGGGATGGGAGGCGCCCTGAATGTGCAGGACAGGCAGAAGCTGGTGATCTTCTGGGATTTTTACTCATAACAGTCTCTAGAGTTTACAGACAATAGTGTGGGAAAACAAAAAAAAAATGTCCAGTGAGTGGCAGTTCTGTGGGTGAAAACATCTTGGATTATGAGAACACTCAGTCCTCTTTTATTGTCATTTAGAAATGCATACATGCATTAAGAAATGATGCAACGTTTTGAAGGTTTTGTTAATGAGAGAGGTCAGGGGAGAATGGCCAGATTGGTTCAAGCTGATAGGAAGGTAAAAGTAACTCAAATAACCACACGTTACAACAGTGGTGTGCGGAAGAGTATCTCTGAACGCACAACTTGTTGAACCTTGAAGGGGACAGTCCAGAGCAGCAGAAGACCACGAGCATGTACACAGTGGCCACTTTACTATGTACACAAGGTACCTAATAAAGTGGCCACTGTGTATATTCTGCACCTCTGACATAAACCGAGAGTAACTGCATTTATTCCCTTTTAAGGTAAGACTGATCCAAGTTGCTGGTGTGTGAGGAACTGAGTGCATACTGTACAATGCCAATGAAACATTCTTATCTCTATAAAGCGCGTGCTGTTGACCAGTGACTCCAGTTACTTGCTGTGAGACAGCAACCAATGCGGACGAGCTTGGCTACAGAGAATATTACAAAGAGGAGGCAATATGATGGCAGGATTAGCTTAACATATTACATTGTAAATGCACGCTTGTTTTTATGTATTTTTGCACATTTTATTCCATATCCATACTTTAGCCTCTAACTTTAAATAGCCTCTGACAACCAAGTCCAGCTCCTGGCCTTCACGTGTGGCTTAGCTACTAAGCTTGGCAGAACCGTTTCCACTGACAGGAGAAGAGACAGAAGTGGGTTTCTGGCACCTTAAAACAAGTCGCTTTGGGCAGACGGGGCTCGTCAGCTACGGTTGGCAACTCACTTCGGAGGAGGAAAACTCTGATCTCAAACCTCTACTCCCTTGTGGCTATACCCACTCATAGTGAAGGCTTCAGGGGTAAACCCCAAGGGTAAGATCCGGAGCTGGGGTCCCTAAGGCAGTCCTACGTTGAGTTCAACGCTGACTGGCAACTCCTGCGTTGTTACTGGTGCCAAACTGTACCGGTCTCTGCCGTTCCTTTGGGTTCATCAGATGTGTGGAGAGGGGGAGCCTGCTACTTGGGCAACAGCTCACTCTCCATATCGTACTGCCCAGGCTTGTGAATCTAGACAGCTAGGACACAACATCCATGTTCGACGCTGACCGACAGAGGCCTAGATATTGTCGGGCATGAATACTGAAATAAAGGGATGACAATGAATATGTATTACTGAGAATATTGTGTACAGGACTGTGTCCACAGATGCTTAAAAGTTGCTGGTGAACGCAGCAGGCCAGGCAACATCTCTAGGAAGAGGTACGGTCAACGTTTCGGGCCAAGACCCTTCTTCAGGACTTCGTTAGTCCTGACAAAGGGTCTCGGCCCGAAACGTCGACTGTACCTCTTCCTAGAGATGCTGCCTGGCCTGCTGCGTTCACCAGCAACTTTTAGGTGTGTTGCCTGAAATTCCAGCATCTGCAGATTTCCTCTTGTCCACAGATGCTGCCTGGTCTGCTGCCTCCTCCAGCATTTTGCATGTGTTGCTCTGGATTTCCAGTATCTGCAGAATCCCTTGTGTTCATGATTAACCTTATCCATCAATGTCCCCTGTTGAGAAAGATCACTGGATGGTGATAACCACCAGAGACTAAAGCTCTTCAAGACCGAGTGAGGGGAGGGCCTCTTGGTGGGCTGCTTGGTAGGGTACAGGAGAGGGACGAACGTCTGGATGAGTGTGGAGAATATCTTAGATCAGTATGGATATTGGTGGCAATGGGAAAGAAAACCTTCCAAACAGCAACGACTTGGTAAAACAAACAACAGGTAAAATAATTTTTAAAAACTATAAACCATTAATTATAAACTTCTGGTTTGAAGTGTTACAGTTTTGAACTTTACTTGTGTGTGGGATTTAAAAAAAAATCTTCACAGCAAAGAAGCATTGGACCATACGAGAAGCTAAACACAGACGCACAACCATGTGGCACCTTTGTAATAATAACCTGTCTGAGTGGCTGCATGCACAAATAGCGAGGGCACAGAAGGAGAATCCAGAGTCAGTTAGCCTTGTTTCTTAGAGCACTGTTTAAAAGCGTCTTTACTCTAGTTCAGCTGATCCATTAGAGGCCCTTTGTGAAGTACAAGGGGGCCTGTATAAATGTTGCTCGGAGCTGAAAGAGACAAGAGGGGAGCGACAGCCAGCAGCTGCTTGCCAGAGCAAGAGGTCTTGCGGGCTGCCAGTGCGATGAAAAGCTCTGCACCTGCTGGTCCCTAAGGGAACCGCAGCACAATTCCCGGCAGCAAGCTGCAGACTCACATTCAGAAGCAAATTGCAGGAACCCTGAAGAATGGAGCAAAGAAAAACAGGCCAAAGGCTGACATGGTTGCCTAGCAACGGAAAAAGACAAGTTTGGATCTTGGCAGGGGGCACATTAATACTGCTTCACGATCATTTAAAATGTATAATAAAAGCTGAATGCAATTAACTTAAAACCCCATAATTTTATTTTATGTGTTTGTGTACAGATCCAATAAACCTTTAACTTTAGGTATGATCTGGGTATAAATGGCAGGCCTGGTGCTTAATACTCATTCCTAATTCTATCAGAAGATGACAGACAGGAGTCCAGGTAAAGATCTGATGAAATATAGTTGGGTAGGAAGTTCCTGGATTTGGAACCAGTGCAAACGAGGGAATGGTTATGGACCCCCAACTAAGGAAGGTGTGTGTTTGGAAGGGGATTCTGCGGCCACGGACCACCTGGCCTTGTCCGCCTTGGGGGCAGGTGCCACACAGGGCCGACTGGATTGTCACGATCGTGACGTGCTTTGTGTGTGGTGGAAAAGCTTTGGGGAGTCAGAGGTCAGTCATTGACCACAGGATATCCGGGCTGTGGTCTTCCCCTGCAGCCACCGTGTTTAGGTGATCAGTCCTGTTGTTTTCTGGTCAGCCGTGACCTCCTGCCACTCAGTATATTTATAGTGGGAGCCCAGCACTGGTAATATGTTGACTATCACGGATGAAGGATGTACTTTTCTTGCCTTATATATTTGTATCGACGAAGAAATTTCTGTGGAGTGTTGGCACAACATACAATTAAAAAATGACAATATTCAATTATACAGAAATATATAAAAATAGGATAGAAGCATGGATATGGAATAAAATGTGCATAAATATCAGCATGAATTTACAGATTAGGAGAATGGGCAAAGAAGTGGCAAATGGATTACAGTGTTGGGAAGTCTATGGTCACGCACTTTGGCTGAAGAAATAAAAGCACAGACTATTTTTTAAACGGGGAGAAAATTCAAAAATTCGAGGTGCAAATGGACTCGGGAGTCCTCATGCAGGATACCCTAAAGGTTAACCAGCAGATTGAGTCGGAGGTGAGGAAAGCCAATACAATGTTGGCATTCATTTTGAGAGGACTAGAATATAAAAGCAAGGATGTAATGTTGGGGCTTTATAAAGAACTGGTGAGGCCTCGCTTGAAATAGTGTGAGCAGTTTTAGGCCCCTAATCTAAGAAAGAATGTGCTGACATTGAAGAGGTTCAGAGGAAGTTCACAAAATGATTCCAGGAATGAAAGGGTTAACATATTTGGAGCGTTTAATGGCTCTAGGCCTGTACTTGCTGGAAATTAGAAGAACGAGGGATGACCTCTTTAAAACAGATAGATCTTTGAAAGGCCTAAATAGAGTGGATGTGTAGAGGATGTTTCCTGTGGTGGGGGAGTCGAGGACCAGAGGGAACAACCTCAGAATAGAGGGATGTCCATTTAGAACTCAGATGTGGAGGAATTTTTTTCAGCCAGATGGTGGTGAATTTGTGGAATTCATTGTCACAGGCAGCTGTGGAGGCCAGGTCATTGGGTGTATTTAAGGCGGCGGTTGATAGATTCTTGATTAGTCAGGCCGTGAAACGTCCCAGGGAGACGGCAGGAGATTGGGGTTGAGAAGGAAATGGATCAGCCATGGTGAAGTAGCAGTACAGACTCGATGGGCCAAATGGCCTAATTCTGCTCCTATGTCTTACGATCTTATATAAAGCGAATTATAAAAAAGTTATTTAAAGTCTTAACAGTGCAGGGCAGCGACTGAGGTACTAAATAGAGGGCAACAGATGGACCGAGAGTCAATGGTGAAACTCTCTCTGGTTCGAGAATGACACTGCTTGGTTCTACTGGGACACAGGGGTCTCCATCACCTCGGCAACTCGTGCCTAAATATTGTTGAGGTCTTGCTGTAAGCAGGCATGGATAATGGATCATTGCCCGAGGAGTTGTAAGCAGAATTGAATGGGAAATGTTTCAATGCCCAATAAATAAATGGGAAAGCATTTAATAGAGTGGAGGAGCAAAGCAAGCTTGGAGAGTATGTCCTTAGATCCTTAAAGGTGGGTAGGAAGCTACACTGTTATTAGATGAAGCCTAGTTTATAAAATCAGGAAGATTGTGCTCACATTGTATGCTAGTCAGGGCACAACTTGTGATTTATGTTCAGTTCCAGCCAGCACATTATAGGAAAGACACCATTGCACTGGAGAGGGTGCAGAGGAGGTTTACAGGATGTTGGCAGAATTGGAAAAGTGTAACTGTCAGGGAAGGTTAGATAAACTAGACTTGCTTGATCTAGGATGGAGACTGGCAGGCATATAAAGGGGAATTGTGGCAGGGCACCAAAACACTCATATGAGGATTGTAAAGCTACAGTCAAAGCCTCAGCCTGGGCCATTTTACATTCAAGCCTAGCAATTTATCCATTTTAAAAGATGGGTTCCCCCCCCAACCCCTGTATTTTTAATCCCTCCCGATGTTTAGACGATTTAAATGCTGGGCTAGAGTGAAAAGGCAGGGTGTGGGATCTCAGGCGAGGGTCGGGACGGTTCTGCTCACTGCTGTGTGACGTTTACTCGGCTCTGCACTGAACTGTGGCTGTGGTCTGCTCTGGGCTTCATGTCTGTGGACTCACTTTCATTCTGAATGCTGCTTGTTTACTTTTATTGTTTGCACCATTTGTCATTTTATCTCTCTGCACATTGGGTGTTTGACCGTCTCCTTATTGTTGATGGGATCTTTTGGTTTCTTTGTTTTGTGACTGCCTGCAAGCACACAAATCTCAAGTTAGTATAATGTATGCATACTTCTATAATAAATGAACTTCAAATTTTCCTAATACTTCACGTTCCTGTTACCGTAATCTCCAATTTAATTGTAAAGATAGTTGGCAATTATTCACCAAGAGCCTTAAAGCTACAAAATTTTAAGACATAGGAGCAGAATTAGGCCATTCAGCCCATTGAGTCTGCTCTGCCATTTGATCATGGTGATTTAATTTCCCTCAACCCCGTTCTTCTGCCTTTTTTCCATAACCTTTGACACTCTTATGATGAACTTAGCAACCTCTGTTTTCAACGTACCTAATGACTTGGCCCACAGCCACCTGTGGCAATGAATTCCACAGATTCACCACCTTCTGGCTAAAGAAATTCTTTCTCATCTCTGTTCTAAATAGACTCTATTCTAAGGCTGTGCCCTCTGGTCCTAGACTCCCCCACTACTGGAAACATTCTCTCCATTTCCATTCTACCTAGACCTTCTAATAGTTGGTAGGCCCAAGTAATATGGAGATTGGGAGGCATAACCCACCATAAGACCATAAGACGATAAGACAAAGGAGCAGAAGTAGGCCATTCGGCCCATCGAGTCTGCTCCGCCATTTTATCATGAGCTGATCCATTTTCTCCTATTTAGTCCCACTCCCCTGCCTTCTCACCATAACCTTTGATGCCCTGGCTACTCAGATACCTATCAATCTCTGCCTTAAATACACCCAATGACTTGGCCTCCACTGCTGCCCGTGGCAACAAATTCCATAGATTCACCACCCTCTGATTAAAAAAATTTCTTTGCATTTCTGTTCTGAAAGGGCGCCCTTCAATCCTTAAGTCATGCCCTCTTGTACTAGACTCCCCCATCAATCATGGGAAACAACTTTGCCACATCCACTCTGTCCATGCCTTTTAACATTCGAAATGTTTCTATGAGGTCTCCCCTCATTCTTCTAAACTCCAAGGAATACAGTCCAAGAGCGGACAAACGTTCCTCATATGTTAACCCTCTCATTCCCAGAATCATTCTAGTGAATCTTCTCTGTACCCTCTCCAACGTCAGCACATCCTTTCTTAAATAAGGAGAGCAAAACTGCCCACAGTACTCCAAGTGAGGTCTCACCAGCGACTTATAGAGCCTCAACATCACATCCCTGCTCCTATACTCTATTCCTCTAGAAATGAATGCCAACATTGCATTCGCCTTCTTCACTACTGACTCAACCTGGAGGTTAACTTTAAGGGTATCCTGTACGAGGACTCCCAAGTCCCGTTGCATCTCAGAACTTTGAATTCTTTCCCCATTTAAATGATAGTCTGCCGGTTTATTTTTTCTGCCAAAGTGCATAACCATACACTTTCCAACATTGTACTTCATTTGCCACTTCTCTGCCCATTCTTCCAATCTATCCAAGTCTCTCTGCAGACTCTCTATTTCCTCAGCACTACCGGCCCTTCCACCTATCTTCGTATCGTCAGCAAACTTAGCCACAAAGCCATCTGTTCCATAATCTAAATCGTTGATGTACAATGTAAAAAGAAGCGGCCCCAACACTGATCCCTGCGGAACACCACTGGCAACCGGCAGCCAACCAGAATAGGATCCCTTTATTCCCACTCTCTGTTTCCTGCCAATCAGCCAACGCTCTATCCACGTATGTAACTTTCCCATAATTCCATGGGCTCTTATCTTGTTAAGTAGCCTCATGTGTGGCACCTTGTCAAAGGCCTTCTGAAAATCCAAATATACAACATCCACTGCATCTCCCTTGTCTAGCCTACTGGTAATTTCCTCAAAAAATTGTAATAGGTTTGTCAGGCAGGATTTTCCTTTAAGGAATCCATGCTGAGTTCTGCCTATCTTGTCATATGCCTCCAGGTACTCTGTAACCTCATCCTTGACAATCGACTCCAACAACTTCCCAACCACTGATGTCAAGCTAACAGGTCTATAATTTCCTTTTTGCTTCCTTGCCCCCTTCTTAAATAGCGGAGTGACATTTGCAATCTTCCAGACCTCCGGAACCATGCCAGAATCTATCGACTTTTGAAAGATCATCGCTAATGCCTCCGCAATCTCCACAGCTACTTCCTTCAGAACATAAGGGTGCATTCCATCTGGTCCAGGAGATTTATCTACCTTTAGCCTATTCAGCTTCTTGAATACTTTCTCTGTCGTAATTGTGACTGTGCACACTTCTCTTCCCTGCCACCCTTGAGTGTCCGGTATACTGCTGTCTTCCTCAGTGAAGACTGATGCAAAATACCCGTTCAGTTCCTCTGCCATCTCCTCATCTCCCATTACAATTTCTCCAGCATCATTTTCTATCAGTCCTATATCTACTCTCACCTGTCTTTTACCCTTTATATACTTGAAAAAGCTTTTAGTATCCTCTTTGATATTATTTGCTAGCTTCCTTTCATAGTTAATCTTTTCTCTCTTAATGACCTTCTTGGTTTCCTTTTGTAAGGTTTTAAAAACTTCCCAATCCTCTCTCTTCCCACTAATTTTTGCTTCCTTGTATGCCCTCTCCTTTGCTTTAACTTTGGCTTTGACTTCTCTTGTCAGCCACGATTGCATCCTTTTTCCACTCGAAAATTTCTTCTTTTTTGGAATATATCTGTCTTGCACATTCCTCATTTCTTGCATAAACTCCAGCCACTGCTGCTCTGCCGTCCTTCCCACCAGTGTCCCTTTCCAGTCAACTTTGGCCAGTTCCTCTCTCATGCCACTGTAATTTCCTTTACTCCACTGAAATACCGACACATCAGATTTCGGCTTCTCTTTTTCTAATTTCACAGTGAACTCAATCATGTTATGATCACTGTCTCCTAAGAGTTCCTTCACCTCAATCTCTCCAATCACCTCCGGCTCATTACACAATACCCAATCCAGTACAGCTGATCCCCTAGTGGGCTCAACAACAAGCTGTTCTAAAAAGCCATCTCGCAGACATTCTACAAATTCTCTCTCTTGAGATCCAGTGCTGACCTGATTTTCCCAATCTACTCGTATGTTAAAATCCCCCACAATTATCGTACACGGTCCTTCTGACAAGCCTTTTCTATTTCCAGTTGTAATTTGTAGTCCACATCCCTGCAGCTGTTTGGAGGCCTATAAATAACTGCCATCAGGGTCCTTTTACCCCTGCTATTCCTTAGCTCAACCCATAAAGATTCTGCACCTTCCGATCCTATATCACCTCTTTCTAATGATTTAATATCATTTCTTACCAATAAAGCCACGCCTCCCCCTCTGCCTACCTTCCTATCCTTCCAATACACTGTGTATCCTTGGACGTTCAGCTCCCAGAGACATGCATCCTTTAGCCAGGTCTCAGTGATGGCGACAATATCATACCTGCCAACCTGTAGCTGTACGACAAGATCATCCACCTTATTCCTTATACTGCGTGCATTTAAGTACAACACCTTAAGACCAGTATTTGATACTTTTTGCTTTGATTTCACTGCAACTTTATTGCACTGCAACTCATCCCAATGGCTACAAATTTGCCCCATCACCTGCCTGTCTTTCCTGACATCCTTACTGCTCATTATCTTAGATTTATTTCTGTTTTCCCCTTCCTCCGCTCTATCATTCCGGTTCCCATCCCCCTGCCAAATTAGTTTAAACCCTCCCTAACAGCTCTATTAAACTTACCCGCCAGGATATTGGTCCCCTTCACCATGTGTGAACAGGCCCATGGACAATAAGAATATCAGGACCCTCAGGCTGAGGGACAATCTAGACTTGCAAAGGCAGAGTTTGGTGTGTGGTGTGGGGATTGGGAGCTCGACGAGTCAATGGGCTGGTTTGCTGCTGAACAAGGCAGACCAGACCCAAACCATGCCCACGATCCCACGAGGCAGATCTGTACGTGTGTACCCTCGATTGTGGTCATTGCTCGCAGGCCCCACCGTTAATTACCTTTGTGAAAGAGGTGGTGATCTTCTTCCCCAAACTCCTACTTCAGAGGAGGAGGAACGTGTGGTAGGATTTAACCATATTTAAAGAGGGTGGAAGGTCTCATGCTATCCGTTCGAAGTAGGCTGCTGTGGGTTTATTGTGTTCACTTTCCAGAAGTGGCTGCATGACCTTGGCTTCACTAGAAGAGAGATCAAGTCAACCAGCAGGGCTGTAGCTGAGGCAGCAGAGACAGGATCAGCATGGGTGTGGACCAAGTACGTCCAGAGGGGCAGATAGTCAGACAGTGTACACATATCTTGCAAACCCTTCAGTAGTTGCATAGACACCTGAAGAGCAGACTACCTGTTGGATGGAAGTGACCAACAACTCTGATAGAGGCAGATGCCAAGTTTTTAAGCTCACCAGTGGGAGGTGGTGCTTTAGCACTGCTGGCCCACCACCTCAAGGGAGTCTTGATCATAAGTGGGCCGAAACTTCTGAAGACAGGTGGCAGATCAACTGATGATCCCACTGGTGATAGCACAGGACAGTTAACATCTTAGTCCATGTGTATTTTCAATCCTATTTATTTGTTCAGATACAGTGTGGAATAGGCCCTTCAGACCCTTCAAGCCTCACCACCCTGCAACCTCTAACTTAATCCTGACAATTCAATTAATGTTAAGGCATCCGTTAATCTTGCAAGACCATGGATCTGCGCCTGGAAAGTCTCACTCTCCAGGGCGCAGGCCTGGGCAAGGTTGTTTGGAAGACTGGCAGTTGCCCATGCTGCAAGTCTCCCCTCTCCATGCCACCGATGTTGTCTGAGGGAAGAGCACTAGGACCCATACAGCTTGGCACCGGTGTCGTTGCAGAGCAATGTGTGGTTAAGTGCCTTGCTCAAGGACACAACACGCTGCCTCAGCTGAGGCTCGAACTAGTGACCTTCAGATCACTAGACCGACATCTTAACCACTTGGCCACACACCAACATAGTAGCATAGGTAGCATAGCGGCTAGCTTAACTCAGTTACAGCACTTGTGACCCACGTTCAATTCCTGCTGCTGTCTGTAAGGAGTTTGTACGTTCTCCCCATGACCGCGTGGGTTTCCTCCGGGTGCTCCGGTTTCCTCCCACATCCCAAAGATGTACAGATTAGTAGGTTCATTGGTCTCATGGGTGTTCTGGGGTGGTGTGGCCTCATTGGGCCTGTTACAGTGTGGTACCCAAATAAAACTGCACCATGTAAGCAGTTCTTGTGCAGTCTATGCTTTAATAAATTAGAGACCATCTGCTTTCTTGTAGATCCACTGCAGACGCTTCATATTTACGGGCGCAGTTAATACGGTTAACTTGACGCTGCTTCAGTGACCGGTTACTAGCTCTCGTTTCTTTCCCCTCAGGGCGGAATGAGTTAATTGCCAGATACATCAAGCTGCGCACGGGGAAAACACGGACTCGGAAGCAGGTTTGTCCAGAACTTTCTGAAAGTGTTGTGTGTGTGTGTTTATATGTACAAGGCGCATCAGCCAGCCACTCTTTCCCAGAGCAACAATGGCTAATAGGAGACAACATAATTTTAAGGCGATTGGAGGGAAGTATAGGGGGGGATGTTAGAGGTAAGGTATTTACCCGGAGAGTGGAGGGTGCGTGGAACGCGGTGGTAGAGGTGGATATACTTAAAAGACTATTAGATAGGGACATGGATGACAGGAAAGTGGTGTGCTATGTGGGAGGGAAGAGTTAGATTGACTTTGGAGTAAGTTGAAAGGTCGACAATCATGGGCTAAAGAGCCTGTACTGTTCTATATACACACACAAGTATATGCAAGCTGTGTGTCTGATGCCTATACATACAGACTATATTCTCGGTGACTGTGGCGTTTGGCTGTGGGTGAGTGGTCCCTAGACAGGCAGCTTCGGGCTGGCGATCTCTCCCGGTCACGGTGGACGGACAGTGAAAACCCTGCCTCTCACTCCAGAGTTGCCATCTCCCTTCTCCGACAGGTATCGAGTCACATTCAGGTACTCGCTCGACGGAAGTCCCGTGAGATACACAGCAAACTGAAGGTAAGGGCTCACCTGCTCTCACAGCTTGTGACTTCTAACCCTCCTCGCGGGCAACTTGATGAACAGAATACATTGAATCCTTTTTTATTATGTTTTGTAACTTCAAAACATTAAACTAATTCAAATGCAAGTCCCAAAATGCTGGGGAAACTTCTAGTTTACTTTAAGCGAGGCGCGCACGTATCACGAGCGTGATGACGTATACAATCAACGTATGCATCCATATAACCGGTAATGAATTGTTTAAAGCAACAGGAAAGCTTAATTGAACAATATATACACAAGCAACACACATCAAAGTTGCTGGTGAACGCAGCAGGCCAGGCAGCATCTCTAGGAAGAGGTACAGTCGACATTTCAGGCTGAGACCCTTCGTCAGGACTAACTGTATACACAAGATTAATATATACACAAGATTAGTCAAATGTTATTGACATATCAAACACACAACAGTTTTGAAAGAATTTAAGTGTCCATACCATTTCTTATCACTAAATAACAGGCACATAACTTCACCGTAGCTGCCCCTGGCGGGAGGCAGCTGGACTGTACAACCTCAGTGTCGCCGCCTCTTTTTTCTTGGTTGTCGCTCAGTCTCACTGCCTTGCCCTGGTGAACACAAAACTTCACTCTCCCTTTGCGGGGGGGAGCGGGGGTATTCAAAGACTCACAGTAAATGCTGTTCCTTAGGGGCCAGCAGAGATTCGGCACGACATCACAAACTTTGGCAAACTTCTATAGATGTGCAGAGGGAAGTGCGCCGACTGGCTGCATTATGGGAACACCAATGCCTTTTGAGTGGAAAATCCTACAAAAGGCAGTGGACTCAATCCGTACATCACGGATAACGCCCTCCCAACCAGTGAGCACATCTACATGAAACACTGCAGTAGAAAATCAAATCAAATCAAGTTTAATTATCATTCAAACCATATATGAATACCCATGAACAAGTCAGTGTTCCTTTGGGGACAGGGTGCAAAGCATCCAAAATAGTAAGCAGCATCCATAATCCGAGATCCCCACCACCCAGGCCATGCTCTTTCCTCGCTGCTGCCATCTGGTAGAAGGTACAAGAGCCTCAGGACTCGCACCACCAGGTTCAGAAAACAGTTACTATCCCTCAACCGTCAGGCTCTTAAACAAAAGGTGGTAACTACACTCATTTGCCCCATCCATTGAGATGTCCCCACAACCAACGATCTCACTTTAAGGACTCTTTATCTTGTGATCTGATGTCCCCATTATTTATTGCTGTTCACTTATATTCGCACTTGCACAGTTTACATAGAATATAGAACAGTACAGCACAGTACAGGCCCTTCGGCCCACAATGTTGTGCTGACCCTCAAACCCTGCCTCCTATATAACCCCCCACCTTAAATTCCTCCATACGCTTGTCTAGTAGTCTCTTAAACTTCACTAGTGTATCTGCCTCCACCACTGACTCAGGCAGTGCATTCCACGCACCAACCACTCTCTGAGTAAAAAACCTTCCTCTAATATCCCCCTTGAAATTTCCACTCCTTACCTTAAAGCCATGTCCTCTTGTATTCAGCAGTGGTGCCCTGGGGAAGAGGCGCTGGCTATCCACTCTATCTATTCCTCTTATTATCTTGTACACCTCTATCATGTCTCCTCTCATCCTCCTCCTCTCCAAAGAGTAAAACCCTAGCTCCCTTCATCTCTGATCATAATGCATACTCTCTAAACCAGGCAGCATCCTGGTAAATCTCCTCTGAACCCTTTCCAATGCTTCCACATCCTTCCTTTGTTGTCTTCTGTGTTCTACTTGCTCTTTCATTGACCCTGTTATAGTTACTATTCCATGGATTCGCTGACTCTGCCCACAGGAAAAAGAACCTTGGGGTTGTAGGTGGTGGCATGATAATAAAATTCACGTTAAGCTTGAACCCAAGGATGCATTGTAACTGCCCCAAGGTGTACACGACCATGTCACAACTGGCTCCAGTGCAGAGACCAGTCTGTTGTAATTGTCCCTGGCATAGTACTATTGACCAAGGCCAGCATTAGGATCCTGTTGTTTAGCTCAACGGCTACACCAAGACGTTGTTCTTACTTGAGCTCCACTCTCAGAAGGCTGAACTCCCAACCAGAGGAGTCGTTGGCTCGGAAGGGCAAAGTCTTTGGAGCAGCCACCAACAACTGCTTCAGTGGTAATCTTCCTCTTGTCGTTTCAGCAGTGGAAATGTCCGCTGACAATTGGAACCGTGCGCACACTGTTCCCAACATCAGAACCGTGAGCTGGTGAGTGGCAGGTTACTCTCTTCCCCCACCCTCACACAAAAGTCAGGTAGTTATTATCCCTAACCACCTAAAAAGTTCAAAAGCAAAGTAAAATTGTTATCAAAGAACATATATGTCACCATATATTACCCTGAGATACGTTTCCTTGCAGAAATTTCAACAGAATCAGTGAAAAACTTAACACAAACTAAGACTGACAAACAACCAGTGTGCAAAAGAAGATAATCTGTCCAAGTAAATATATAGATAGATAAATAATACTGAGAACGTGAGTTGTGGAGTCCTTGAAAGTGAGCCCATAGGTGGTGGAGTCAGTTCACCGTTGAGGTGAGTGAAGTTATCCACTCTGGTTCAGGAGCTTGATGGTTGAAGGGTAATAACTGTTCTTGAACTTGGTGGTGTGGGACTTAAGGCTCCTGTACCTCTGCCCCGATGGCACCAGTGAGAAGTGAGCGTGACCTGCTCGTCTAAGGTCTTTGACGCTGCTTTCCTAAGTCGGTGCTCCTCGTAAATCTGCTTAATGGTGGAGCGGGCTTGGCACTGGGCTGTATCCACCACTTTTTGCAAGCTTTTCTGGTTTTGGGCATTGGTCTTTCCGTACCAGGACGTGATGCAACTTGTCGGAATGCAGTCACTGTGCCTCGATAGAAGTTGGTCAAAGTCTAGGATGCCATGCTGAATCTGCACGTTTCTAATAGAGGTGCTGTTGTGCCTCCTTTGTAACGTTCTGTTTCTGTTCCCCACTATCCACAAGCTGAGGGGTCAGCTTCGTCAGAAACACGAACCATAGGGTTACAAGAGCTGTTTGTACTTTCCGTGACAAATGAGCCATCTCTTTATCCTACCAACAAGGCATACATTAGGACAGTATTGGATATTTTTCATTGCTTGGGTGAATTTAACTCTGAGTTTAAACACCATCCATGACTTGATTCTCTCCCCTATCCATTATACTAATTTCCACGCCACACCAGCGCCACCTAGCTGCAGTATGTAAAATTGTCACATGCATCGCCCTTGCATCTGGACCTGTGATCTCTACCACCAGGAAGAACATGGACACCAGAATTATAGGTCCATCACCCTCTGAGTCTACCGTCCTAGTTGGAAATGCACTCAGTGACCACTTTATTAGGCCCATTCGTACACATGCTCATCAAGGTAACTATCAAATCAGCCAATCGTGCGATGGCAACTCAATGCAAAAAAGCATGCTGACATGGTCACGGGGTTCAGTTGTTGTTCAGACCAAACATCAGAAAGGAGAAGAAATACTATCTAAGTGACTTTGACCGTGGAATGATTGTTAGTGCCAACTCAATGGTTTGTGTATCTCAGAAACTGCCAATCTCCTAGGATTTTAGAAAATAGAACGTAGAAATCTACAGCAGATTACAGGCCTTTCGGCCCACAATGTTGTGCTGACCATGTAACCTACTCTGGAAACTGCCTAGAATTTCCCTAGCACATAGTCCTCTATTTTTCTAAGCTTCATGTACCTAAGAGGCTCTTAAAAGACCATATTGTATCCGCTTCCATTGCCACCGCCAGCAGTGCATTCCATGCACCCAAAACTCTCTGTGTGAAAAACTTACCCCTGACATCCCCCCAGTACCTATTGCCAAGCACCTTAGAACTATGCCCCCTCGTGTTAGCCATGGTAGAAAGCCTCCGGCTATCCACAAAATCAATGCTTCTCATCATCTTATACACCTCCATCAAGTCACCTCTCACCCTCCGTCGCTCCAAGGAGAAAAGGCCAAGCTCACTCAACCTATTCTCGTAAGTTATGCTCTCCAATCCAGGCAACATCCTTGTAAATCTCCTCTGCACTCCCTCTGTAGCATCCACATCCTTCCTGTAGTGAGGTGACCAGACGTGAACACAGCCTCCAAGCGGGGTCTGACCAAGGTCTTATATAGCTGCAACATTACCACGCACAATGGTCTCTAGAGTTTACAGAGAATGGTGCGTGAAACAGAAGAATGTCCAGCGAGCGGCAGTCCTGTGGGCAAAAGCACCTTGATAATGAGAGAGGTCCGAGGAGAATGGCCAGACTTGTTGAAGGTGACAGGAACTCAAATAACCGCGTGATACAACAGTGGTGTGCAGAAGGGCATCTCTGAACGCACAACATGTTGAACCCTGAAGTGGATGGGCTACAGCAGCAGAAGATCATGAAGATACACTCAGTGGCCAGTTTACTGCGTAGAGGAGGGATCTAATAAAGTGGCTACTCAGAGTGCGTCGCTGTTCCTCTTGTCACTATTTGTTGGAACTCCCCGTCCAGCAGAATGGTGTGAATAGCATCACACAAAGGACTCTGCAGCAGTGAAAGTCTCCCACCATCGCCTACTCAAGGCAGCCTGGCATTTACAATGAACGCTGGACAATTGCCTGCAATGCCCACGTCCTGCTGCCCACTTTAATTAATGTTCAAATTCTGACGTTCTGCTCCGAACCACACTGAGTGCTCTGTTAAGAATACAGTAGGTCCGAGGGGAAATATTCCTTCTGCAGTTAGAATCCCTGGCTGTACAGTTTGGTCCTTCTCGAACAGGGGTGAGATCAGTTTACTTCAGATACCAGCCCTGCAAATGAGCAGCAGCTACAATGGGGAACAAGTTCTTCCCACTGTTAATGCAAGAGGTTCTGCAGATGCTGGAAATGCAGAGCAACACATACAAAATGGTGGAGGAACTCAGAACCAACTTTAATATCACTGGCACATGTCATGAAATTTGTGGTTATGTGGTCACAGTACATTTAATAATTAAACTCTGTGAATGACAGTATTAACTATATATTATAATGCACCCACTGTGGAAGGGCAGTATATATATACATTTTAAAAAGTTAAATTCAAGAAGTTCTTTAAAAAGAGGAAAAAAGTACTGAGGTAGTGTTTATGGATTCCAAAGTCCAATCAGAAATCTGAAGGTGGGGGGTGGGTGAGGGGGGGAGGCAATTCCTGAATTGTGGAGCGTGTGCCTTCAGCTTCACCAATCCTGGCTGATGGGTGTCCTTAATGATGGACGCCTGTAGGAGGGGCAGCAGTGAGGGAGCACCCTCTGTAGGAGGGGCAGTAGTGAGGGAGCACTCACTGTAGGAGGGGTAGTACTGAGGGAGCACCCTCTGTAGGAGGGGCAGTACTGAGGGAGCACTCACTGTAGGAGGGGCAGTACTGAGGGAGCACCCTCTGTAGGAGGGGCAGTAGTGAGGGAGCACCCACTGTAGGAGGGGCAGTACTGAGGGAGCGCCCACTATAGGAGGGGCAGTACTGAGGGAGCACTCACTGTAGGAGGGGCAGTACTGAGGGAGCGCCCACTATAGGAGGGGCAGTAGTGAGGGAGCGCCCACTGTAGGAGGGGCAGTAGTGAGGGAGCGCCCTCTGTAGGAGGGGCAGTAGTGAGGGAGCGCCCACTGTAGGAGGGGCAGTACTGAGGAAGCGCCCACTATAGGAGGGGCAGTACTGAGGGAGCACTCACTGTAGGAGGGGCAGTACTGAGGGAGCGCCCACTATAGGAGGGGCAGTACTGAGGGAGCACCCTCTGTAGGAGGGGCAGTACTGAGGGAGCACCCTCTGTAGGAGGGGCAGTACTGAGGGAGCACCCTCTGTAGGAGGGGCAGTAGTGAGGGAGCGCCCACTGTAGGAGGGGCAGTAGTGAGGGAGCGCCTACTGTAGGAGGGGCAGTACTGAGGGAGCACCCACTGTAGGAGGGGCAGTACTGAGGGAGCGCCCACTATAGGAGGGGCAGCACTGAGGGAGCACCCTCTGTAGGAGAGGCAGTACTGAGGGAGCACTCACTGTAGGAGGGGCAGCAGTGAGGGAGCGCCCACTGCAGGAAGGTGGTACTGAGGGAGCGCCCACTGTAGGAGGGGCAGTACTGAGGGAGTGCCCACTGTAGGGGGTGCAGTACTGAGGGAGCACCCACTGTAGGAGGGGCAGTACTGAGGGAGCACCCACTGTAGGAGGGGCAGCACTGAGGGAGCACTCACTGTAGGAGGGGCAGCAGTGAGGGAGCACCCACTGTAGGAGGGGCAGTACTGAGGGAGCACCCACTGTAGGAGGGGCAGCACTGAGGGAGCACTCACTGTAGGAGGGTGCTACTGAGGGAGTGCCCACTGTAGGAGGAGTGATACTGAGAGAGCACCCACTGCAGGAAGGTGGTACTGAGGGAGCGCCCACTGTAGGAGGGGCAGTACTGAGGGAGTGCCCACTGTAGGGGGTGCAGTACTGAGGGAGCACCCACTGTAGGAGGGGCAGTACTGAGGGAGCACCCACTGTAGGAGGGTGGTACTGAGGGAGCGCCCACTGTAGGAGGGGCGGTACTGAGGGAGCACCCACTGTAGGAGGGTGGTACTGAGGGAGCACCCACTGTAGGAGGGGCGGTACTGAGGGAGCACCCACTGTAGGAGGGTGGTACTGAGGGAGCACCACTGTAGGAGGAGCGATACTGAGGATGCACCCACTGTAGGAGAGTGCTGCTGAGGAAGCACCTGTTGTTTGAAGGCTCCGTGATGTTTAGCAGAAGACGTTAAACCAAGGCTTTCCTTACTGTCCGATATTAGATGCTAGCAATCTCCTGACCACCATTGTCTCAGCATCCAAGGATTAACATTAATCCCCCAGTCAGCGTGACTGCACCTGCCTCCCTCATCACTGATAGCCCACATTGCTCATTGTAGGCACACTGTACACGATTTGTCCATTGTCTCCCTGAGGCCTCCATTGCAACGGTGACTGCTCCTCAGACTACACTGAGCTTTGTGTTGTCCTGAAGTTGGGAAGGGCGGCGAAGAGATTCGAGTCGTCCAGTTAGCGACGGGGTGATCATTGAGTCCTGCCGCAAGACTGCTTCGTAGCAGCACGGTGTTCTGTCTCACAGCCTCTTCTCTCATCCACTAGGACCAGTCAGCCAAAGACAAAGCTCTGGCCCTGTCGTCTGCACAGATTGTATCGTCAGCTGTGATCCAGCACAAGCTGGGCATGTCCGGCGTGCCTCGCTCTTTCCCGGTGTCGTCAGGGGTAGGTAATGATTTTACTTTCGGGGTCTGGATGAAACAGTCACACACTGAGCCGTTGGGGAGTTGCTGTCCATCAGTAAACTTACGCATTAGTGGAAACAGGTGGGTCCAATGCATGGGCAACAAAGAGTGTTACAAGACATCACCTGCAGTTGCTGCATTTAGCAACATGCATCCATCCCCAGCCCTTCACTTCAAGATTACTTAATGTCATTTTCAAAGTTCAAAGCTCTAAGTAAATGTTATTATCAGCATACATATACAACCCTGAGGTTCTTTATTTTTCCCTCGCGGACATAATCAGCAAACCTATAGAATGGGAGCTATGACAGGATCAGTGAAAGATCAACAAGAAGAGAAACTGTGCAAATGCAGATATAAATAAACAGCAATAAATAATGAGAACGTGAAATAACAAGATAAAATGAGGTCAATGGTGTGGGAACATCTCCCACCCGGCACTTATCCCTGTGAGCGTAAGTGCTACACTGTCCCTACACCTCCTCTCTTGCCACCATTCAGGGGCCCAAACAGTCCTTCCAGGTGAGGCAACACTTCACTTGTGAGTCTGTTGGGGTCATCTATTGCATCCGGTGATCCTGGTGCAGCCTCCTCTACATCGGTGAAACCCGACGCAGATTGGGGGACCGTTTCGTCGAGCACCTCCGCTCCGTCCGCCACAACAGACAGGATCTCCCGGTAGCCACCCACTTCAACTCTGCTTCACATTCCCATTCAGTTATGTCCATACGTGGCCTCCTCTACTGCCATGATGAGGCTAAAGTCAGGTTGGAGGAGCAACACCCATATACCGTCTAGGTAGTCTCCAGCCCCTTGGTACAAACATTGAATTCTCCAACCTCTGGTAATTCCCTCTCCCTCCCTTCCCCTATCTCTATTTCACTCTGGCCCCTCCCCCAGCTGCCTATCACCTCCCTCATGGTTCCGCCTCCTTCTACTACCCATTGTGTTTTCCCCTATTCCTTCTTCACCTTTCCTGCCTATCCCCTCCCTGCTTCCCCTCCCCCACCCCCTTTATCTTTCCCCTTACTGGTTTTTCACCTAGAATCTACCAGCCTTCTCCTTCCCACCCTCCCCCTACCTTCTTTATAGGGCCTCTGCCCTTTCCCCCTACAGTCCTGACGCAGGGTTCCGGCCCGAAACGTCGACTGATCATTTCCACGGATGCTGCCCGACCTGCTGTGTTCCTCCAACGTGTTGTGAGTGGCACATATAGCAACCCCATAAAACATATCAGTAAAATACAGTCACCCACAAAAATAAAGTCCAAGTCCCCGAGTCCATCAATGTTGCAGCAGTCTGCAGTTGAACATGATGCAGCTTGTCTTCTGCCGAGCGAACACTGGGGGGCAGCACCGAGACCAGCATGGATGCCTCAGATTCAGATTCAGTAGTCAGAGATGAAATTACGGATGGACCAAATACAAGTGTGCATGGTTCCCTAAAGATGGGGTCACAGGTATGTGGTGAAGTGAAGTGGCATTTGGCACACCGCCCTTCTTGAGTATAAAACTTGTGAGTCATGATGTAGTTATAAAGGACGCTGGTGAGGTCACACATGATCATCTGCATCATACGACACGGCACGTAACGATGATGTTGTTATTGCCGCGTGTACCGAGAAACAGCAAAGAGGTCTTATTTGCATGCCTCCCAGACAGATCATTCCAAGTTAAATTAATTCCTCCCGAAGGGTCTCAGCCCGAAATGTCGACTGTACTCTTTTCTCTACTTGCTGCCTGGCCTGCCGAGTTCCTCCAGCATTTTGTGTGTGTTGCTCGGATTTCCAGCATCTGCAGATTTTCTCTTGTTTGTAACTAATCCCATATATCTTTCATATTAAGAGTGGCAGATCAGATAAACGCACCTATTGAGATTATACCTGTGGTTTGTTACATTTTAATCACATGCTTAAACTATTACTGATTTTGGCTGGACCAGACCCCGCTGATTTATTCAAAGTTTCAAAGTACACTCGTGATCAGAGTGCAGGGTAATGTAGAAACTTAATTCACAACCACCGACCTTGAGCCACAGTTCACCTTAAGAGACTGGTCTGACGTGACGACGTGACCTTTTTTTTAAACCAGATTTTATGTTCTGCGTTTGGTTGACAATGAATTGAGTTGTTACGGTTAAACTTAAAACGCCTCTGCCATTTTATTTACGAAAGCCTCCAAAAGTATGTACAGTAATGTGCCAAGGTCTTAGGCAAATATTTATATATATAGCTAAGGTGTCTAAGACTTTTGCACAGTAC
This sequence comes from Mobula birostris, assembly GCF_030028105.1. Classification (NCBI taxonomy): domain Eukaryota; kingdom Metazoa; phylum Chordata; class Chondrichthyes; order Myliobatiformes; family Myliobatidae; genus Mobula; species Mobula birostris. The sequence goes on along the minus strand of NC_092380.1, from coordinate 13,241,523 downwards.
TGCATTTCTCAATGTGGAATGAAGAGCCCGTTTGTAAATCTGGTGAGGGCAAAGTTTGTTGCGAATGGTGAGGCTGGAGTGCCGCGGGAGGGGTGTGGAACAGGTGGCAGAGAAGCAGTGCCAGGGGCAGGGGGTGGCACGGGTGCAGGCACACCCAGCCCTGAGACACCAGGCAAGGTCATTTGATTCCAAACAATTGCTTTATTGATCATTGCAGAATGTCGCTGCTGCTTCCCACCCCTGATTTCCCAACCATGGTTCCCCTCTCCCTGCCCCCTTCCCACTCTCAGCCCGCAATAGGGACCCATATCAGAATCAGGTTTATCATCACTCACATATGTCATGAAATATACTTTATTTTGCGGTGCAGTGCAATACACATGTAGCCCCCCTGGCCAGCCTCAGGGTCTCTCGGCCCCGCCAAACTGGGTAATTCGTTTGTGTGGATGCTGTGTGATGTACCCCACCCCACCCAAATAACAGACAATACACCAGATGCGATTAAATGATTTACAGTTTATAGATATTACTGGAACTATATAATTAATAGAGATAAAATATAAAAGGAAAATAAAAGGCGTCACACTTATCAAAGTTCAATCCCTTCGTGCACAAAACAGTTGGAGCTCAAGACCCTTCTTCTTCACCCTACGACCCTTCGGACCACCTCGACCGGTCGCCTGGGACCAACAACGGTGGTCGACCAGACGCTTCACACGAGTCCGTCTCCGTCTCCTCTCCTCACCGAATGCCCTCCTCGGGGTCCGACCCCGTTAGCGGACTCACAGCACCTGGTCCATCCTCTGTCTTGCTCTCCCACCTTCTCCTCAAAACCCCGCGCATACAGTATCTTCAAATACACCAAAAACATAACAAATATCCCAATTGGTTCATTCGTCCTCATATCAATAGATAATACAAAACAAACTGCTAGTGGGAAGGACTTTCTCAGTGTTTAGCATAACAAAGAAGCATTCCTAAGTATAACATAACAAAGAAGCCATTTTAATTAGCCTACACAGTAACATAAAAGACAAAACCCCCTCACACATAGAATTACTACAGTATTGTGCTGAAATGCGAGGTGCCCTGGCTATGTAAAGCAGCACACACAAAATGCCGGAGGAACTCAGCAGGTCAGTAAGCGTCTATGGAAATGAATAAACAGTCTACATTTCAGACCGAGACCCTTCTTCTGGACTGGAAAAGAAGGGGGAAGATGCCAGAATAAAAAAGTGGAAGGTGATGGATGAAGTCAGGTGGGTGGGAAAGGTAAAGGGCCGGAGAGGAATTACTCAGTAAGGTGAGGAGAGTGGACCATGGGAAAAAGGGAAGGAAGAGGGGACCCAGGAGGAGGCGAGAAGAGGTAAAAGGCCAGAGTGGGGAATAGAAGAACAGGGGAAGGGAGAAGGATTTTTTTTTAATAGGGAGAGGTTGATATTCATGCCGTCAGGTTGGAGGCTACCCAGACGGAATATAAGGTGTTGCTCCTCCACCCTGAGGGTGGCCTCATCTTGTCGGAAAGGAGGACATGGAGCGACGTGCCTACGATTTTTGCACAGAACTGTATGAATACAGTACAGAACCCTGCAATTTATCCTCCTGTAGGCAGCCACCAAACAAAGCAACACCGTGGAACCCATTTAAACAAAAACATCAAAGACTTAATGCACAAAAATGAGAACAAATTCCGTAAAAACGGAGCAAATAACGCACAGAATATTAAACATCAAACGGCAGGGCCCCCGAAACGGATTCTTCAACTCCTTTGGTTGCACTGGTACACGTTATATCTGGTGACTAAAGCTGAGCGGGGGGGTTCAGGCGGAAAGTTTCTCTCCCGAGTCAATGTCGAGAACTCTTACCATTTCTTAAAGAGGCGGCAAACAGATATTTTAATGTGGCCAATCTTTCTGTTGAGGAGAAAGAGAGAGAATCAATTTGGTAAGAGAGTTGCTGGGAGATCTGGAAGGTGTAAAGATCTAGAGGAGGTTCAGGAGAATGATCCCATGAATGAAAGGGTTAACATATGAGGAGCATTTGATGGCTCTGGGCCTGTACTTGCTGGAGTTTAGAAGAATGAGGGGGATCTCTTTGAAACCCATGGATTATTGAAAGGCCTTGATGGAGTGGATGTGGAGAGGATGTTCCCTACAGTGGAGGAGTTTAGGACCAGAGGGCACAGCCTCCGAATAAAGGGATGTCAACTTAGATTAGAGGTGAGGAAGAATCTCTTTAGCGTGAGGGTGGTGAATCTGTGGAATTCATGGCCACAGAAGTTATGGAATTTAAGTCGTTGAGTATATTTAAAGTGGAGATTGATATGTTCTTGATTATTCGGGGCATGATAGGTTATGAAGAGAAGGCAGGAGAATGGGGTTGAGAGGGATAATAAATCAGCTGTGATGGAATGGCAGACCCATCTGATGGGCTGAATGGCATAATTCTGCTGCTATGTCTTATGGTTTATGGTATGTTACGTACCCCGTAACTGGGTTGCCAAACCAGCAGAAATGGACCACTCAGTTGGAGTCTGGATTACTAGAACTAAGAAAGTTTTATTAAAGAAACAAGCAACACAGTACTCTAATCAAAAGGATAATGAATGCAACAGTTCAGCAATGATAAACACACATGTACACAGAATTAGGATAACAGGATCAATCAAGCTCTATCGTTGTCTAAGGGTAAATGACCAGTTTCAAAGTAACACAAAGTTCAGTTCAGTTCGCAGTAATCGTTGCCATGGCGATGGACAGTGGGGGGGAGGAGGAGAGAGAGAGCAAAACGAATGAATATTCAAGGCTTCCACACACAGACCTTCGCAGTCAGCTTTCGGGCAAGTCCTTTGTGATGTCATCTGAGGTCACCGACTGTGACCCCTCCGTTTCCAGACACGATCGTTTCCCTGCGGTGAACCTGGCACCCAGGCAAGGGTGGACACACACCAGGTTCCCGCCGATCGTGCCTTTCCACTCTGTGTGTTTATGGCCCGGTACTTCCCACCGACTTGTGAGAGACGCACCGCTTCCAGGGTCTTGTTACCTCGGGTGTCGTGTGTGTCGCCTTAGTGAACCTGTCCCTTTTTATCCCCCTGCTGGGGTATCGCCTGTCCATCACTTCAAACAGTTCAGGGTTCAAAGGGGGAGCCGCTCTAGACAGCTCTCTCTCCCGTCCCTTCATTACACATCTCCAAATGCTGCTCCATTGTTTTCCTTATCTCTCTCTCTCCTGAAGACAGATGGCAGACCAACTGCTGATTCCACAGGACAGCTAACATCTTAATCTATGTGTATTCCTGTCACACTTCCCCCCTTTAAGGATTTTTACTGGGGGGGTAAAAATTACAAACATGAATACATTATTTGATACACACACAAATATACATCGTTATCAGCTATTTGACTAATACAGCAAATTTGAAGTTGTCAACACCTGACAGACAGTCAGTCATCACATTTTCTGTTCCTTTTATATGTGCTGTTAATAATCCCTTAGACCAGGCTCCAATTTAGCAAACTTCATAGTGGCCAAGAACACTGATGAATTGCGATCAATGTAACCTCTCATTTGGTTTTGTCCCGGACCACAATAACAAGGGTCGTCCTATTCCGACTTGGTTTTCTCTCGCAAGGGCTTAGTAGGAGGGGGAGGGGTAGTTACCACAGAGTTATTGCAAAACTTCCTACAGTACCCCACCATCTCCAAGAGCCTTCTGAGGGCCCTCTTGTCTGTCGGGGTTGGGAGGTCAGCGATAGCCTGCACTTTAGCTTGCATTGCTGCCAGCTGCCCCTGTGTCACCACAAGTCCCAGGTAAGTGACCTTCGTGTGGCCGAACTCATTTTTATCACGGTTCACTATCAAGCTGGCTTCAGACAGCTGTATTAAATTGCCAATACACACCTCTGTGTTCATCAGCCCTTTAGTCACTGAATTACTCATTCTATATGGCTGTTGCTTGCTAGGCTAACCTATTGTACCAGACACCACCCAACGTCCCAGTTCTTTGCATCGCCTCGGGACAATCAAACACACGTGTGCGAGTCGTTTAATTACTTCTCCTAAAGAGTCGCTTTGTTCGGGGATTAAGGGAGAGACCTTATCAGCAGACCTGGCCAAAACAATAGCCTTCTCCCATCTGATCGATACCATACTAATCTTTTCAAAATGGTTTTTTTCTCTTATCAGGGTGCCCCTAGCTTCATTGATTTCCGCACTAACCCCGACTAGATTTGTTAGCATATCAAAAGCCTGTGACCGTCCCAGTTCGCGTCGGCCCTAATCAATAACATCCTTCCCCCTGGGCGGCCGGTAAACCTCTTTAATGATTCCACCAACTGTTTCCTCCAGCACCGCAAAATGTCCACTGGGGGGGGGGGTACCTTGTGGGCCAGGTTAAAAACCTCAACCCCATAACTCTTTTGCACCACCCCCCATTCCTCATCTGCGGGTACTGTACTGGGTTTCCCTTTCTTCCTTAGCACTTCCTCCTCCACACAATAGCCTACTAGTTCCCTTGTCAAGTCTGTGTCAGAGAGAGCTGTCTCTGCCAAAACCATCAGCCCCTCGTCTCGCTCCTGCGTCTGCACAAATTCTTTCCTGGCTACTGCTAAGTTTGTCTCAGCTCCCTCACTACCTCTTGTCTCACTACACTCCTTCTTTTCATTTTCTACCCCCGTCTCGTACAAGGTTGGCAGAAACGTCTCAGCTAAATTTACCACCGCAGCCCCGTGATGAACCTGTGAGTCCATGGGCGGGGCCTCACTGCTGGCAGGCTGACCTGTCAATCTCACGATTGGGAACACGATTCCCCCAGCGACGTCATTACCGAGCAAAACTTCCACGCCTTTCATCAGTAATTCGAACCTCACCCCGATCGTGACTAGTCCAGAGACCAGGTTGCTTTGTAAGTGTATCTGGTGCAAAGGGACTGACTCTGTCCCTTTCCCAACACCCTTGACCTCTACCTCCCCAGTCTGGGTCTCTGAGCTAAACTCTAATACACTCTTCAGTATTAGTGACTGACACGCTCCCATGTCTCTCCAGATCCGCACTGGAACTGGTTTTAACCCCTCCTTCACTGACACCAATCCGGCCGAGATAAACCTCTCGCGCCCTTCCTGAACTTTGGCAGACCTGCCCTTCCCTAGCAGTTCGTTTACCAGCTCGATACAGCCAGTCAAAATCGCCGTTTTTCCTTTTCCCGTCTCCTTCTTTGGGGCAAAGCACCTGGACGCAAAGTGTCCGACTTTCCCGCAATTATAACAGACGACCCCAGGAGACTTCCTACCAGACTGCTCCCAGTCTACCTTATCCTTCTCACTAGTCCCCGGCTTACTTTCTGACTTTTCCGGCGGACTCTCCCCGCCGTCCTGACTACCCTTCTGGTAGCCTTTACTCGGGGCAAACTTCATTTTATGCATCAACGCATACTCATCCGCTAACTTAGCAGTTGCGGCTAACGTGGCTGCCTCTTTCTCATCTAGGTAGGGTCTCATACTCTCAGGGACACAACCTTTAAACTGCTCAATCAGGATCAGCTGTAGCAGTCTGTCATAATCCCCCTCTACCCCCTTCGAGGCGCACCAACACTCACAATATGTCTGCATCTCACGGGCAAACTCTAAATACGTGCGGTCCCACTGCTTCCTCGCATTCCGGAACCTCTGCCGGTATGCTTCCAGGACCAACTCATAAATCCTGAGGATGGCCTCTTTCACCACCTCATACCTCTGGGCACCTTCCGCAGACAAAGCTGAGTAAGCTTGTTGGATTTTCCCTTTTAGTACACTCTGAAGTAAAACAGCCCACTTATCCCTCGGCCAGTCCTGACTTATAGCCACTTTTTCGAAATGGAGAAAGTACCGATCCACGTTGGTATCGTCAAATGGGGGAACCAGCCTAACCTCCTGGGTCGCCCGGAACCCTCCACCTTAGTTCGGCACGAGCCCCTGCTCTGCTCTTATCTTTAACTTCTCCAGCTCGAATTCCCTTTCCCTCTGTTTCTCCTCTGGCTCCAGCTGTCTCTCTCTCTCTCTCTCCTGCCTTTCTAACTCTCTCTCTTTCTCCCGCCTTTCTAACTCTTTCTCTTTCTCCCGCCTTTCTAACTCTCTCTCCTGCCTTTCTAACTGCTTCTCTTCGTGTTCTAACTGCCGTACCCGGAACTCGTGCTGGAGTCTCAGTTTTTCAAGCTGTACCTATACCGCGTTTCCAGCAGGTTTTTCAATAGACACCACCCCCAGCTCCCCTTGGGGAAACACACCTTTAGATACATAGTGCTCTACGATAGCTCTGTGTATCTCCTCCCTCCTCATTGTCGACTTCCCCTTAGCAAGATTCAACCGTTTGGCCACAGCTACCAATTCCGATTTCCTGGCATCCTCTAATGCCTCCAAGGTCGGCGCCTTTATAAATTCCTCAGCCTCCATTTCTGCTGTTTGTCTTTTCTTTCTTTCAGGAATTTTGACCCAATCAATTTACTCCAACCCAAATTTAGCGTTCAAAATCGCGGACGAGAACCCCACTTATGTTACGTACCCCGTAACTGGGTTGCCAAACCAGCAGAAACGGACCACTCTGTTGGAGTCTGGATTACTAGAATTAAGAAAGTTTTATTAAAGAAACAAGCAACACAGTACTCTAATCAAAAGGATAATGAATGCAACAGTTCAGCAATGATAAACACACATGTACACAGAATTAGGATAACAGGATCAATCAAGCTCTATCGTTGTCTAAGGGTAAATGACCAGTTTCAAAGTAACACAAAGTTCAGTTCAGTTCGCAGTAATCGCTGCCGTGGCGATGGACAGTGGGGGGGAGGAGAGAGAGAGCAAAAAACGAATGAATATTCAAGGCTTCCACACACAGACCTTCGCAGTCAGCTTTCGGACGAGTCCTTTGTGATGTCATCTGAGGTCATCGACCGTGACCCCTCCGTTTCCAGACACGATCGTTTCTCTGCGCTGAACCTGGCACCCAGGCAAGGGTGGACACACACCAGATTCCCGCCGATCGCACCTTTCCAGCCTGTGCGTTTATGGCCGGTACTTCCCACCGACTTGTGAGAGACGCACCGCTTCCAGGGTCTCGTTACCTCGGGTGTCGTGTGTGTCGCCTTAGCGAACCTGTCCCTTTTTATCCCCCTGCTGGGGTATCGCCTGTCCATCACTTCAAACAGTTCAGGGTTCAAAGGGGGAGCCGATCTTGACAGCTCTCTCTCCCGTCCCTTCATTACACATCTCCAAATGCTGCTCCATTGTTTTCCTTATCTCTCTCTCTCCTGAAGACAGATGGCAGACCAACTGCTGATTCCACAGGACAGCTAACACCTTAATCTATGTGTATTCCTGTCACAGGTATCTTACCTGTAAGGTATCCAGGCTGTTCAACTGTAGGACTGTCTCTTTCATTCTCCATTCTGGTTCTGGTTATGGGAATATAAATGATATTGGGGAAAAAATGCTTGCTGACTATTTCTCCTTACTTATACAGCCATCTGTTTTCTTTCCGCAGAAGCACGAGTTCTTTCAGTTTTGGCCCGGTGTTGTAACTTCAGAGGAAGCAGGCTCCTCTCAAGAGTAGGTACAGTTCCGAGGGGCAGCTGGGAGGTTGTATGTGGCATTGGACACAACGCTGCCTTATAGAACTCCAGGAGTTCAGCGGGTCAGGCAGTGTCGCTGGATGGGAACAAACAGTCGACGAGACCCTTCATCACCCGAAACGTCGACTGCTTATTCCCATCCATGATCTGCTGAGCTCCTCCAGCACATTGTGTGTGTGTGTTTCTCCAGATTTCCAGCAGAACCTCCTGTGTCTATAAACTCCAACACTGTACACACACCATTTAAGTTTGTCCACCAAAACTCTGACTAGGGTGTATTTTGCAACGGGTCCCTTTTGGTCCAGGGCAATCCAGGTGTCATTGCTGGATGTGGTTTTTATTGATAGAGAGTCATAGACAGAGATGGCATGGAGACCGGCCCTTCAGTCCATCAAACCAGTGCTGACCATCAACCACCCATTTACTTGAATCTTGCATTAAACTCATTTTTCATTCTCCCCTGATTCCCATCCAACTCTCCCAGATTCTACCACACAGCCATACACCAGGAGCAATTTGCAGTGGCTTTGGGATGTGGGAAGACATCGGGGCACCTGGAGAAATCAACTTGGTAACAAGGAGAACGTGCACTCAGACAGAACCCCTGGGTCTGTGTGGCTCTGTCCACCTGTGTTGTCTTGCCCTTGAGAAAGCTGTAGTAACACAACATTATTTGAGTTAGTCATCTTTCTGTCAGCTTGAACCAGTCTGGCTTTTCTCCTCTGACCTCTCATTAACAAGGTGCTTTCACTCACAGAACTTTTCTTTTGCTTCTTGCTCCATTCCCTGTAAACTCTAGATACTGATGTGCATCAAAATCCCAGGAGATCAGCAGTTTCTGAGATACTCAAACCACCCCGTCTGGCACCAACAATCATTCGACAGTCAAAATCACTTAAGATCACATTTCTTCCCCCATTCTGATATTTGGTCTGAACATCATCTGAACCTCTTGACCTGTCTGCATGCTTTTATGCGTTGAGTTGCTGCCACGTGATTGGCTGATTAGATATTTGCATTAATGAGCAGGTGTACAGGTGTACCTAATTAAGAGAGTGTATCTTACTTGTTTGCATTCTGACTAACATGCAGTTTTGATGGTGCTATCATGTCGCCTTCAAAGTTAAACGTTCAAGGTAAATTTGTTCTTAAAATGAGTATATGTCACCCATACATTACTCTGAGATTCATTTTCTTGTGGGCATTCACAGAAGAACAAAGAAATGCAATAGAATCAATGAAAAGCTGCACACAAACAAAGACTGACAAACTTGTTTTGTGGCTGTCTGTATGGAGACGAATCTCAAGGTTGTATAACATATATGTACTTTGATAATAAATGTACTTTGAACTTTGAACCTTGAACTTTAGAAATAAGCAATAAGATGATTCAGAACTGTTTTGCTCACTGTGTTTTCAAGCATTCAGGCAGTGAGCAAAACAGTTTAGAAACTGCCAGGAGTGAAAATGAAAGGATCTCACAACTTCAACAAGTTAAGAACTATGTAAAATTTGAAGGTATCAGCCATCATCTTGAATGTTACAATGAAAATGAAGATTTGGAGAATGCAATTAGCAAAAACATTGTATGAAGGCAGTTCATCCTCTGCACAAGGTGTCTGCATTAATTTTGTTCATTTACAGTCGATAAAAGAACACGGCCACATACACTGGATGAATTCCCCCATAGGTAACTATGAGGAACCAACACACAGTATTATAATACTGCAGTGGTATTGGTAACTTGTTCCGTGTTTCATTAAAATGCAAAATTTGTTACTCGGTTAAAGAGTAGTTTGTCTTCTTTATATCATTTTAACTATTTCCATGAAACTTTATCTCATTGGGCCAGCTGCTTAATTGGGCCAAGATTTACTGGTGCCAATGTATCCCAGTTATCCAGAATCCACTGTATATATAATTAAACAAGTGGCGCACAAAGAGAGCAAAAATAGCGTTCATGGGTTCACGGTCCGTTCAGAAATCTGGAAGGAATCAGGGAAGAAGCTGTTCGTAAAATGCTGAGTGTGGATTTTCAGGCCCTTGTCCCCTCCCTGATGGTAGTGATGAGAAGAGGGCATGTCCTGGGTGGTGGGGCTCCTTCATACTGGCTGCTGCCTTTTTGAGGCATTGTCTTTTGATGAAACATAGAAACATAGAAACATAGAAAATAGGTGCAGGAGTAGGCCATTCGGCCCTTCAAGCCGAATGTCCGCGACGCTGGGGAGGCTGGTGCCCATGATAGATCTGGCTGAGTTTGCAACCCTCCGCGGCTTTTTCCAGTCCTCTGCATTGGCCCTTCTGTACCAGATGGAGATGCAACCATTTAGAATGCTCTCCACAGTACATCTGTAGAAACGTACTAGAGCCTTTGGTGACGTACCAAATTTCCTCAAACTCCTGAAGAAATAAAATTGCTGATGTGCCTTCTTCATAGCTGCATCGATATGTTGGGCCCAGAATAGATCCTTTGAGATGCTGACTGCCAGGAACCCGAAACTGTCCACCCTTTTCACTGCTGACCCCCTTCGACGTAAACTGGTGTTTGTTCCCTCAACTTTCTGTCCCTGACAAAACCTGGCAAAATCTATTGCAGACATTGAGTGCAAGGTCCCACCTAAATTATCGATGATTACCTGTTGTGCCATGAAATGAGCAGCTTGTGTGATGGGAATGATTCTTTGTCAAACCTCACAAGAGCCAGTGGTAGATGAAGAGCATTAATGGTTTTTTTAAAAATAAATGTATTTTCCTTGCAGCATGAAACCTTTCATCCAACAATCGTTTGCTGTTCAGTCAAATGTAAGCCATTCTCCTCTCTCAGGTGAGAAGGATACTTTATATTTGGGAATTAATTTAGCTCTGAAATTATATGGTGATCCTTTGTATAGTGCAATGTTCCTCGTGCAGTTTGATACTGTGGGCTGAATGCCTGTTTCTGTGCTATACTCTTCTGTGTATTGTGCCGACCATCAATGGATCAATGTTTGACCACCTTGGCAGAACAAGCTTGGCACCGGCTTCACCTGATGGCTCTGCCCTGCAGTTAGGTTGGCACTGGCATCTTGTAGTGGTGCTGGCTGCCGGGAGTAGCTTGGCACTGGAATGGGCTGGTATTCCTGTGTGGAGTCTTCAATAGCACTGACACTGTATGTGGGGTGGAGACGCATCTCTACCAAAGGAGGTGTAAGAAGCTCCTTCCCTCCGCTAGCCTGCAGGTCACCCTTGGGCAAGGTGTAGCACCTGCTTAGCCCCCTATCAGGGTCATGTGAAGCCATGGGAGCTGGTGGTGAATGGTTGTATGAGCATCTGGTGCATATCAAGTCCTGGTTATGTGACCATTGACACCAGGGATATAATCTCTGAAGAGTATTGATAATAGCTGGGGCCACCCGTTTTGTAAAGACACTGCCCAGAAGAAGGCAATGGCAAACCACTTCTGTTGAAATATTTGCCAAAAACAATCATGGTCAAAGATCATGAGTGCCCATGTCAGACAACACGGCACATAATGAGTGACCAAACTGTGTGTGATTCTATTGAGCAGTTTGGTTGGTGCTGGCATTGTGACGATAAGACCATAAGACAAAGGAGGAGAATTAGCCCATTGAGTCTGCTCCGCCATTCAATCATAGCTGATCCTTTTCCCCTCTCCTCAGACCAATCCCCAGCCTTTTTCCCATAACCTTTGATGCCATGGCCAGTCAACAACTAATCAAGCTCTGTCTTATATATACCCAACAGGCCTGCACTGCTGCCTGTTGTAACACATTGCACAAATTCACCACCCTCTGGCTAAAGAAATTTCTCTGCATCTCTGTTTTAAATGGACGCCCCTCTATCCTGAGGCTGTGCCCTCTTGTCCTAGACTCCCTCACCATGGGAAACATCCTTTCCACATCTGCTCTGTCTAGGCCTTTCAATATTCAAAAGGCTTCAATGAGATCCCCCCTCATTCTTCTAAATTCCAGTGAGTACAGACCCAGAGCCATCAAACGTTCCTCATATGATAACCCTTTCATTCCTGGAATCATCCTTGTGAACCTCCTTTGAACGCTCTCCAATGCCAGCACATCTTTTCTTAGATGAGGAGACAAAAACTGTTCACAATACTCAAGGTGAGGCCTCACCAGTGCCTTATAAAGCCTCTGCATCACATACCTGCTCTTGTATACTAGACCTCTTGAAATCAATGCTAACATTGCATTTGCCTTCCTCACCACCGACTCAACCTGCAAGTTAACCTTTAGGGTGTTCTGCATAAGGACTCCCGTCCCTTTGCATCTCAGGTTTTTGGATTTTCTCCCTGTTTAGAAAATAGTCTGCACATTTATTTCTTCCACCAAAGTGCATGACCATGCATTTTCCAACTTTGTATTTCATTTGCCATTTTCTTGCCCATTCTCCTAGTCTAAGTCCTTCTGCAGTCTTCCTGTTTCCTTAAAACTACCTGCCCTCCACCAATCTTCGTATCATCTTCAAACTTGGCAACAAAGCCATCTATTCCATCAACTAAGTCATTGACACACAGCATAAAAAGAAGCGGTCCCAACACCAACCCCTGCAGATCACCACTAATCACTGGCAGCCAGACAGAAAAGGATCAACCTTGATGTGTCTTGCTTGAATTTCCAGCATCTGCAGAGTTCCTCGTGTTTGCCTTTTATTCCCACTTGCTGCCTCCTACCAGTCAGCCAATGTTCTAACCATGCCAGTAACTTTCTTGTAATATGATGGGCTCTTGGTGATCTGACATATGGAGTTGAGTTGGTACTGGCGTTGAAGGCATTAAATTTTCTAGCTATTCGGCTGATTAGAGCAGCACATTTCGATTGGTTGAGCACCTCACTGTGTGAAGTGGGATGAAACTCCCACCTAGCCGGGAGTGGGAAGCCACTGGAAAGTGCTCCAGTTTTACCGAACACCGTTGAAAGAGGGTGCCGAGGGTAATCATTACTGACGTGCTTGAACACTGTGATTCCGCCATACAGGTTATGAAGGGGCTTCCCTCGGCCTTTCACCCGCCCGTTCACATTCAGCCTGGCAAGCTCGCTGCATTGGGACTCCGAAGATCCAACTTGTGGAATTCTCGGCATTCACGGAACAGCAGCGGGATCCAGAAACTGTGAGTGCCTCGTGGGTAAATCCAGCCTGACAGACCAATCCAAACCGGAGGGTTTCGGGAGTGTACTTATGACCCAATGACACTACGTTTGCATGACTTGCTCTTCTCGTTACTGATCCTTTCTCTCTACTTCAGCATTGTGCCATTGATGGCTTGGCCCCATTTTGTTACGTTGGACTAGTTGGTGCTCACGGGTTGGGTGCAGCAGAGACGGGGAAGGGGGGAGCTACTACTGGCACTGTTACCCCAGCAACCCCACTCTCACTGGTGTAGTATACGTGACATGTCATACCTAGGCATGCATGTGATCCTCGACTGAAAGTGGGGCAGGTACATGTAGGGCATTTTCAAATTCAGATTTTATTTCTTTATTTGTCTGTTTATTTATTTACTTGTTTATCTATCTATTTAGATATACAATGCAGAATAGGCCCTTCCGGCCCTTTTCAGCAACCCTTCCCCACCCCTGATTTAACCCTCGCCTAATCACAGGGCAATTTACAATGACTAATTAACCTACCAACCGATATGTCTTTGGCCAGAGCAACACAACACAAAATGCTGGAGGAACTCAGCAGGTCAGGCAGCTTCTGTGGGAAAAAATAAACAGCCAACATTTCGGGCCGAGACCCTTCATCAGGACAGGAAAAAAAAGATGAGGGGGGGGTCAGAGTAAGAAGGTGGGGGGAGGGGAGGAAGAACCGCCAAGGCGATAGGTGAAACTGGGGGGAGGGGAGTTGTGAAGTAAAGAGCTGGGAAATTGATTGGTGAAAGAGATACAGGGCTGGAGAAGGGGGAATCTGATAGGAGAGGATGGAAGGCCACGGAAGAAAGAAAAGGGGGAGGAGCACCAGAGGGAGGCGATGGGCAGGTAGGGAGATGAGGTGAGAGAGGGGAATGGTGAAGGGGGAGGCATTACCAGAAGTTCGAGAAATCGGTGTTCATGCCATCAGGTTGGAGGCTACCCAGATGGAATAAAGGGTGTTGCTCGTCCTACCTGAGTGTTGGCCTCATTGCGACAGTAGAGGAGGCCATGGATGGACATAGTGGAATGGGAGTGGGAAGTGGAATTAAAATGGGCGGCTACTTTGGACTGTGGGAGGAAACCAGAGCACCCAGAGGAAACCGACAGGGAGGATGTACAGACTCCTTACCGATGGCATTGAAATTGAACTCCGAGCTCTGACTCTAACAGCGTCATGCTAACTGCTACTCGAGCATTATCACACGTACATCGAAACGTACAGTGAAACTCATGGACTGCGTTAACAACCAACACGCCCAAAGGCGGGCTGGGGGCAGCCGGCAAGTGTCGCCACTCATTCCGCCGCCAGCGTAGCACGCACACGGAGAACAACGCAGAACCCAACAAAGCAGGACACAGCAAGTGACTAAACAACGACAGCTGAACAAGCCCCGTTCATTCATTCATTCATTCATACACTCATTCATTCATTCATACACACATTCATTCATTCATAAACACACACACACACACACACACACACACGCACACGCACACGCACACGCACACACACACACACACACACACACACACACACACACACACACACACACACAGAGTCTTCCAACCCCAGGGCAGGTTTTCTTTGGCCTCCCACCTCTGGGTTAGGGCGGGAGATCAGATTCGGATTTCCTTTATCACATACAGTGACCTGGCGTCATTTGTGTTAGCAACCAGCACAGCCGAGGGTGTGCTGGGGGCAGCCGGCAAGTGGGGCAATGGCAACCTCTCTAGTCGGGTGAGCCTGCAATGCCATTCAACTGGAGTTCCTTTATCTCACCTTGCACCCTTCACTTTGCCCTTCCCAGCTGAGCAACAAAACCCTCCCAGTTTCAGAACCTACCAGCGATGCTCTTGAACTTAGACCATAAGATACAGGAGCAGAATCAGGCCATTTGGCCCATTGAGTCTGCTCTACCATTTCATCATGCCTGATCCATTTCCCCTCTCAGCTCCAATCCCCTGCCTTCTCCCCGTATCCCATCATGCTCTGAGTAATCAAGAACCTATCAACCTCTGCCTTAAATATACCCAAAGACCTGGCCTCCACGGCTGCCTATGGCAACGAATTCCACACATTCACCACTCTCTGGCTAAAGAAATTCTTCCTCATCTCCATTCTAAAAGCACGCCCCTCTATTCTAAGGCTGTGTCCTTTGGTCTCCCCACCATAGGAAGTTCTCCCCACCATAGGAAACATCCTTTGCATTTCCATTTGCATTGCCTTTTGGCTTTCGATAGGTTTCAATGAGATTCCCCCGCATTCTTCTGAATTCCAGCATTTGCAGGCCCACAGCCATCAAACAATCCTCATTTGATAAGCCTTTCAATCCCAGAATCATTTTCGAGGGACTCCAATTTCTCCCTCACTCTCTTAACTCCTAACGTTGTCTCAATTCATTAGCTTGTATTTTGTGCCAAGATTCCAGCGTCTACAGGCTCTTGCGTCTCGTTGCTTTCCCCGATGTGGTTTGTGTCCTAGTTTCTACTTCTTGCATTGTTCCAATGCTGATGTTGCTCTATTCTTCCTTGACAGTTCAATAAGCACCTCTTTGTCCACATTGGCCAGTCGAGTCGATCTTACAGTGAGGGTCTGCTTGAATCCATTGACATCCGCCAAATCTACGATAAGTTTCCGGAGAAGAAGGGGGGCTTGAAGGAGCTGTTTGAGAAAGGAACGCCAAACACGTTTTTCCTTGTCAAATTCTGGGTCAGTACGAACGGTCCGGACATTCTGTGTTTCCCGTTTGTAACATCGTGGCTCTCTCCAAACAAACCAGAGTGATATGGCTGAAATGGCCGCACCTCAGGAGAGTTCAATTCTGCAGAGATACTTGAATTTGCATTTCCCTCATTCATTCATTCTGTAAGTTTGAAAAATCACCATGGCAACCTTCGTTGGGTGATCAGAAAATTCTCTGGGGGGCTATAGTACCAGAGCAGGACAATGGGAGTAGGCAAATTAAATGGTTTGACTTTGACTAGATGGGCCAAAGGGCCTGTTTTTGTGCTGTACTTCTCTATGACTCTATAAGATGGATGTGACTAATTTTCATGATGAAATGAGTCAGAGAAAAAGGAATCCATTTATTTTCTGTTAGCAGCACAGACAATGTTGGAAATCTGAAATAAAAAGATAAACTGCTGGAAAATCTGCAAATTTCACAAATTCTGTGGTAGAATGTGGAGAGAGTTGATGGGGATCTGGGGAGAATAAACTGGGTTAGGGCGGGATTAGTGAGCTGTTGATGGTTGCCATAGACTCGAAGCCAAGTGGCCTGCTTCTGAGCTGTGTCCTTCCCTCTGCGGTTCTCTGACTCAGAGTTCAAAGGTTCAAAGTAAATTTGTTATTGTTGTTGTTGGCATCCGTCTGTTTGGAAGGTCAATGGGTGATGTGATCATCATCACAAGCCTGGGCAGAAGGTATGGAGATCCTGAGATGCCCAGTCATCAATATCCCCTCTCGGCCTCACCAGTGTAGTCCAAAGGAAAGCTTATGGAGCAATACGTTTGGCACCAGCTTGGCAGCAGGAGCTGCTGGAAGGATGTTCAACGACATCCAGCTGCCTGAGGGGCTCCACTCCAGATTTGCTGTCTGGGTTTACTTGTCTCTCCCGAGGCTGCCCACAAGGCAGTGGGGCTATTTACCCCTAGCTGGGGATCTGGTTCGTGAGCACCAGGGCGTGTCCACACACCAGTGAGCCTGCGTGCTACGTGTGCAGGGTCCAGACCTCCTCCCCGTCCTCTGTAGTTCAGTTTCCATGCGTCGCCAGCAAGGAAGCACTGCATGAGGCTTGTTATTGGAGAGGCTGTGTACTGGCAGGGAGAGACTCACACATTCAGCTCTCCATTTTAACAAGACTGCCAGCCAGCAGTGGAAGCTGAAAGTGAGACGACAAGCACTACCCACTACACTACCACCCTAGCTCAGGGGTCCCCAACCTTTTTGCACCACGGACCGGTTTAATATTGACAATATTCTTGCGGACTGGCCGACCGGGGGGTGTTCAAGTAGGGTTAAACTCACCTCAACATGTCTTTTACAGTTAGGGTTGCCAACTTTCTCACTCCCAAATAAAGGACAAAAGTAGCAGTCAAATCCCGGGACACTTTACCCCAGGAAAGACTACCATGACCATGAAGCCTTGCGCGGGCACCTAAGTGTGCATGCGGGTACATGCTGATTTCCCCTCCCCACACAAATCAGTTTTGCCTTCATCTTCCCGACTACACTGTACATTTATTATTTCTATTTCATATAGGCTGTGTATTTATCATATCATTCCTGCTTTCACTATATGTTAGTGTTATTTTCATTTTTATGTGTTATTTGGTTCTACCTTAGCGGGGGAAATACAGGATAAGAGCGGTCCCATATGGAACAAACCAATTTAGCCCAATATACGGGATTTCCTGGCAAATACGGGACAGTTGGCAACCCTATGTTCAAGTTCAACAGTGCGTGACAGGGAATGAGGAAAGGGGCAGCTGACTCATATCGTTTCCTCGCGGCCCGGTACCGGTCCGTGGCCTGGTGGTTGGGGACCGCTTCCCTAGATGCATTACAACAACCAATTTGACACCAAATTTGTTACAGAAGTATGTACGCACTCAAAGTGTATACATACTTCTTAGGCGCTTCCTGTACCTAGTAAAGTGGCCACTGAGTGTAGGTTCATGGTCTTCTGTTGCTGTAGCCCATCCATTTCAAGGTTTGACATGTTGTGTATTCAGAGATGCTCTTCTGCACACCACAGTTGTAACACATGGTGATTAGAGTTACTGCTGACTGTCAGCTTGAACCAGTCTGCCCATTCTCCTCTGACCTCTCTCATTAACAAGGCGCTTTCTCCCACAGAGCTGCCGCTCACTGGATTTTTAAATTTGTTTTTTTGCACCATTCTCTGTAAACTCTAGAGACTGTTGTGCATGAAACTCCCAGGAGGTCAGCAGGTTCTGAAATACTCAAACCACCCCATCTGGCACCAACAATCATTCCACAGTCAAAGTCACTTAGATCACTTTTCTTTCACAATCTGACGTTGGGTCTGAGCAATAACTGAACCTCGTGACCATGTCTACATGCTTTTATGCAGCATTGAGTTGCTGCCATACGATTGGCTGATTAGATATTTGCATTAATGAGCAGGTGTACAGGTGTAATAAAGTGACTTGCATGTGTATGCCACCATGTACTACCCTGAGACTCATTTTCTTGCAGGCACTCACAGTAGAACAAAGAAACACTATAGAATCAAAGAAAAACTGCACACGACAGACAAATAACTAATGTGTAAAAGAAGATAAACTGTAAAAACAAATAACAATAATAATAATAGATATAGCCATTCCAAACACACATAACTTACAGGATTCAATAAGTGAAAAACAGCAGAAATGTGCTGAATTAAAAGAGGAAATTGAAAGACTATGGAACATGAACAGGTTATACATTGTCCCAATAGTAATATCTACATCTGTTATCATTCCAAAGTCACTACACAACAGCATTAAACAATTAGGTCTACACAGCAATATCTTTGTAAATCTCCTGATAGCCACAATTCTAAACACCACCAGAACAGCCCAAAAGTTCCTAGCAATTGACAGATGAGAGAGATTGGCTATTTCCATACCTCAAGTTTTACCAACTTGAGCTGGAAAATGTGTAGGTAGGTAAGTATATATAGATAAAGAAAATGATAGATAGATAGATAGATAACACTAAGAACATAGAGTCCTTGAAAGAGGGTTCATACGTTTGTAGGTTGTGGCTCTACTGGGCAGATAACATCTATAGAAAGAAAAACAGAGATAATACTTCACATCCTTTGTCAGAATTGGAAAAGAGAGAAGACAAATTAGTTTTAAATTGGGTCGAAGAAAAAAAATCATGAGCTGCTAGGAAAACTCAGTCGGTCAGGCAGCATCTGTGGAGGCAAAGGAATGGTCGACGTTTTGGGTTGTGACCCTGCATCAGGACTGAGAAAGAGGAGGGGAGACGAGATGAAGGGGGTGGGGGGAGGGGAGTGAGGTTTGGGCTGGCGGGTGATAGGTGGATCCAGGTGTTGATTGACAGACGGAGGGGAAGGGTGGAGAAAGCGACGGGGGATGAGATAACGGGTGGAGGCTGCAGATAGCGAGCCCTGTTTAGAAAGGAAGGTGGTAAGGGAGAGCTGGTGGCCTGATAGGAACAGGAGAGGGAAGGGATAGGGGACCCAGTAGATTGAGTGGGTGGTGGGTGGATGGAATCATGTGAGGGAGGGGAAAGAAACTGGGGTTTAGATGGGGGAGGATGTGTGAGAGGAGTCGGGTAGATCAGAAAGAGAGTGGGTTACCTGAAATTGGAGAATTCAGTGCTCACTGTGTTGAGTTGCTGACCACACCGGTGGAAATTAAGATGCTGCGCAGACACTGTGAGGTGAGGGGGGAGGAGGAGAGGGGGGAGGGAGTGATCAGACAAAGGTAATCGCTCTGATAGGAAGAGAAGAGGATTGCAGAATCATGATCAGGTTCATTACCACTGACACCTGTAGTGAAATGTATTGCTTCGTGGCTGCAAGACATAAAGTTTGCGATAAATTACAAAATAAATAAAAAGCACAAGAGACAGATAACGAGGTGATGTTCGTGGGTTCGTGGACTATTCAGAAATCTGGTGACCGAGGGGAACGAGCAGTTCCTAAAATGATGAGTGTGGGTCTTCAGGCTCCTGTACCTCCTCCCTGATGGTAGCAGTGAGACCAGGACAGGTCCTGGGTGGTGAGGGTTCTAATGATGGATGCTGCCTTCTTGAGGCGCGTCCTTTTGAAGATGTCCGCGGTAGTGGGGATCGCTGTGGCTGTGACGGGGATGGCCGAGTCCGCAGCCTCCTTTGATCCTGTGCGCTGGAGCCTTCTTACCAGCTGGTGCTGTAACAAGTCAGAATGCTTGCTCTCCAACGTTCTGTATATCTATAGAGCTTTGCTAGAGTCTTTGGTTGCAGACAAGATCTTCTCAAACCCCTAATGAAATAAAGCTGTTGACATGCCTCCTTCATGGCTGCATCAATGTGCTGCGACCAGGATAGATCCTGTCAGACACCCAGAAACTTGAAACTGCTCACCCTTTCCATCTCCAGCCCCTCAGTGAGGACTGGTGTGTGCTCTCTTAACTTCCCCCTTCCCGAAATCCAAGCCAGTTCCCTGGTCTAGCTGATGTTGAGTGCGAGGCTGTCGTCGTGCCGCTGCTCGAACCAGCCGACCTATTTCACTCTGAGATTCTGCCAACAATGGCGGTGTCATCGGCGAATATATAGATGGCATTTGGTCTGTTCCTAGCCACGCGGACACAAGTGTAGAGAGAGTCGAGCAGTGGGCTAGGCGTTCACCCTTAAGGCAGGCCTGTGCTGATTTTAGCTAACTGATTGAATCACTTCTCCACCCTGACGGCAGTCTCCCAAGAGGAAGTCAGGATCCTAGAGCAAAGGGAATGATGGTATTGGGTGGGACGATGTGAGTCTTTGATTAAACCTAATACTTATTCTCTCCTCTTTCAGGCCGACCTTAGTATCAATATCCAGGACGAAACAGGCCTGTTTTACGGGGTTACCAGTCAGTACGAAAGCATTGAAAATATGACCATCACTTGCTCCTCCAAGATCTGCTCCTTCGGCAAACAAGTTGTAGAAAAGGTTGAAGTAAGTTCCCGTTTCCTTCGTTTGGGCCTACTTCACCACGATGTACAGCAGAACTGTAGGAACCCGGTATCCCATTGTAAAGATCCCGATGGAGGCGCACGATGTCGGAATCTCGAGCAGCAAACAATCTGCCGGAGAAACTCAGAGGGTGTGGGGAGCAAAGGAATAGTCTCATGCAGGCTTTCGGCCTGAAACGGCAACAGTTCCTCTCCCCTCACAGATCCTGCCCCCAAGAGGTCCAGCACCTTGTCATAGGGTCTGGAGGCTTGCCTACCTCAATGACCCAGAGGGCTATGTTGGCTGGGGTCAGGGCCTTGTACTTGATTCTTGGTAGAGTCACCCATGCCAAACAGGTCAAAGGGTAGAGGCCAAACTAAGAGTGGTCCACCAGTCCTCTAGATTCCAGGGTTCAGCTCAGGGCTAACAACCCTGACTGGTTATTAAAAAAAAGTTGTTGCGGCAACAGCGATGAAAAAAGGCTTCATGGATGCCCTAGTGTCAGTGGTGTAACAGGCATTTGCCGTTGTACAGATGCTGCTCAGCCCCTGAGCAGTGGTGTAACAGGCATTTGCCGTTGTACAGATGCTGCTCAGCCCCTGAGTTCCTCCAGCAGATAGTTACTTGCCATACAAAATCCAAAAGGTTCTGAATAGTTTCACTGTTTCCCAGCCTCCCTTAAACACAACATTCCGGAGAATTCCGGAGAATTTATTGTACTACTGTGGTTCATGCTTATGAATGAAACCATGTTGGGGCAACATCCAAAAATACACAAAATCTGTTCCTTCCAGCACTGTCAGTGTGCTCAGAGTGCCGGATTATCGGAGCTAGAATGGAACAAGATGGGCCAGTTTTGCAGACTGTTGGATTTGTTCGACTGATTTTTGGGTTTAGGGCATGCACATCTAGCAATCGACTTTGGCTACCAGTCTTCAGATCTGAATATGGATTGTGGATTTAATTTGGAGTGCAGCTCTGAACTATGGGTTCCTCAGAACTGTGAATCCCAGTCCAGACAATGCTGATTCAAACTCGTTTGGATGTACAGTATGTGGTGTGGATGTGAATCAGGAGGTGTGAAGGTCGTATGCAGTTTCAAAGAAAGCATTGTCCATACATTGTGAATATGGAGTTGTCCTTTGATGTTTGGCACATAAAATATCAAGCCTTATGTTGGGCCAGCAGATCTTTCGACCAAAAGTGTCTTCATATGATGCCTGCTGTACCTTGTTTTGTTGAATGAAGAAGCTGCTTTGTGTCTACCAGTAATGTTCTCTGGTGACTTTATTCACGCAACAGCAGATATTATTCCAGTATCCAAACAACCCAAAACACAATTTTGTTTCACCTGTTATACTGAGGAAGAATTCCAGATCAGTTTAAAGGGAAGCTGGGCACCTCTGGCCACCAGCTCCTGCTGCAAACCCACTGTCGTTCTTGATCCCTGGGCTTCCAGACCCCAACCCAGCTCAGGGCTCGGACTCCAGACTCACCACATCTCAGACCTCCAGGTCTGCTCATGCACACCATCTCCTCCCCTACCTCCCCTCCCCCCAAAACTCTGGACACTCAGCTCACTTTCCAGATGAATGAGAGAACGGGATGCCAAATTTTCAGAACAATCAGTTGCAAGGTTATAGGAGCATTTTTCAATGATTGACTTGTGGAGGAAGAAACTGTGTGGACAATTTAATTGTTTTTACACCTTTGGAACTGAAGGTCCCAATCTTGTTATTTTTTCTATTTTCTCCCCTGGTGGAAAATCTTACCGTCCGGGCAGCTTGCTATTCTTTCTTTTTAAATCTTTTTATTAATTTTCAAAATTATAAGCTCAATAACAAAATTGGTACAAAGAGATTGGAATAATCTTAATCAGCATATACAAAAAGGATTTTAAGTAACATAGGTATAATAAACTTCCAAACTCATAATGAAATTAGTCATATAAAAAGAAATAAAAAGAAAAATATATATATATAAACAAAGAAAAATCCCCAAAAGAAAAAGAAAAAAAAAACCCAAAAGGAAACAGGGCTAGACCAATATCCTGAATCAGACATGTTCAGTAATGTCACCCCGGACAGCTTGTTGTTACCTTTTCCATCTCAGTGCCCTGGGTTCTCACTGAAGGACGCCCCTGTTTATCTCCTCCAGACAGAATATGCCCGGTTTGAAAACGGCCGCTTTCTGTACCGGATCCATCGTTCTCCAATGTGCGAGTACCTCGTCAACTTCATCCACAAGCTGAAGCAACTGCCTGAGAAATACATGATGAACAGCGTCCTGGAGAACTTTACCATCCTGCAGGTACGATTGTTGGCAAATAAATAAACTGAAGTTAGACCGACTGTCAGCAACATGCCTCTGCACGATGGTTGCTGTGATTAGCATCACTTGTGGGATCTTTTAATGATTTTATTACTAGTCTTAAACAGACACTTGTTAAAAATTCATCGACTATTCGAAGTAACTGGCTGGTAATTGAATTTTCTTGCATTTGTAAGCTGCAGTCTGATGAAAAATATTACTTTATTGAATGCAGGCAATTTAATGCACGATCTGAAACGTACAACCAGAATGCTCCGTGCATTAGGTTTACAAATGTGTACCTTTATACTCACAGGCATGCTGCAGGTCACCCTTACAGGAAAACTGAATACCAGAAGCTGTCCCGGCTGAAGAGAGTTTCCCCTCACCTCCACCACTCCCGAGTTTCTCTCCCCCGGGGCCCTAATCCCAGGCCTGAAGCCTGATGGATTTTATTTGAAAATTCCACCTTGGGCCTCGTGCTGTTAAATTTCCTGTGTCTGGGACCTCATAATGTGTTTGTTGTTCAACATTGTTGTTTGTTGTACAGCACCGTACAGGCCTGTCGGCCCATGACATTGTGCCAACCTTTTAACCTACTCTAAGATGAATTTAGTCCTTCACTCCCACTTAGCCCTCCGTTTTTCTATCATCCACGTGCCTCTCTAAAAATCCCTAATGTATCTGCCTCTACCATCACCCCGGCAATGCATTCAATGGTTCAATTTAAAATCAAAGAATGTATACAATATGCAACCTGCAATTCTTACTCTTTGCAGACATCCACGAAACAGAAAAATAAATTACAAAGAATGAATGAGAGAAAGCATTAGAACCCTAAGCCCCCCCCCCAACTTCCAGACATCCCACCTGTCCCGGAAGTTCCGGGAGTCTCCTGCATATTAATAATGGCTCCCCGATGCCTGCAAATTATATACAATATCCTGGAAATCAATTTTTTTGAGAGCGAGAGAGATGGAGAGCGTGAGAGAGAGCGAGCATGCGAGCGACCACAAGAGAGGGAGAGAGAGAGAAAGAGAGAGGGAGAGCGCGCACGTGCTAGAGAGAGAGAGAGAGAGAGAGAGCACACACGCACTATGGGAGAGTGTTCCAGAAAAAGAAAATATAAAACGTACCTCACCCCAGACTACCCTAAAATGTACCCCTGCCTAATAGGGGTCAAAAATAATGACCGTGTTGCTCACTGCACTGTTTGCAACAGTGACTTTTCTATTGCCCAAATGACTGTAAAAGACATGTTGAGGTGAGTTTAACAGGTGTCATTCGTTCATTAGCATAGCTAACGTTATTTAAACTAGCTGGCTAGCTGCTAAGGAGCTACTCTATTGCAGACATCCCACCTCTCCCGGAGGTCTCCCGCAAATTGATGGTGCTACCTCCCTGAAATGAGTTTTTGCAGGTTGGGATGTCTGCACTTCCCCCTTTGACGCACAAGCAGTGGCAAAAGCATCAACCACCCCCTTCCCCCCACTTGCTCCAGCAACGGCATCAGCCCTCTCCCCACTACCCACCATGCATGAAATAGCAACGCCCCCTAGAGACGCTGATCTAGAGTCTGTCAAAATCTACTGTCCATCCCAACACTTTGGCGTCTCAAACAGGCCCTCTCCCTCACACACCTGCCACTCTGTGTAAAAACTTATCTCTGATATCGGCCCTACCTCCCTCCAAACACGTTGATTCCATGTCTTGCCTTGCACCCTTAGCTCCTGGTGGAGTTGTCTGGGCGCCATCATGACAAGATTTTCACCAGTCTGTTCCATCTGTCGCGGTTGTGTGCCAGAGCCTGGGTCACCGCAAATGTTTTCCCCTGTCCATTCTTTAATGTTGTCCGTCCATCTTTTCCTCTGTCTACCTCTCCATCTTTTCCCCTCCACAGTTCCCTGTAGAATGGTCTTTGCAAGGCCACATTTGCAAAACACGTCAACGTTATGCCATAAATAGAGGTCATAAGTTTAAGGTGGGCAGTAAGAGATTTACAGTAGCTTCTGCATATCGACCACTTAACACAATTTGGCAGTATTCGCCAAATTCTACCCCAATAATGTGAGTCCTTAGTTCTTCCATTCCTTTTCTTGCTCCGATATTCTCATCATTTTATTTCATTTAATATTTGGGATCCACAATTTAAACTGTACATAGTACTCTCATCAATACATATTCACAGTCACCCCATTATTTCGGTATTTATGTCCAACAATATCAAGGCTGCCGTTGGTCAAAGTTGACCATGGTTGTGCGTCCTAGCTGTCTAGATACACGACCCTGGACAGTACGACCATGGAGGGCAAGCTGCTGCCCAAGTAGCGAGCTCCCCCTCTGCACGCATCCGACGAGCCTAGAGGAACGGCAGAGACCGATATAGTTTGGCACCAGCAGCGCCGCAGGAGTCAACGGTCAGTGTTGGACTCAATGTAGGGGCTCCAGCACTGGATTTTTTCCCTCGGGGTTTACTCCAAAGTGGGTGTAGCTGCAAGGCGGTGGAGGTTTGAAATCAGAGTTTCCCTTCTCTTGGATGAGCTGCCAACCACAGCTGACGAGCGGCTGGTGTTAAGGCGCCTGTAAAACGCCTTTGCCCCTTCTGGTGAAAACGGTTCCGCCAGGATTAGGAGCTAAGCCACACGTGAAGGTCAGGAATTGGACTTTGTTATCAGAAGCCATTTGAGATGCACACCATTGGGAGCATTCAATAGGTAGTGGGAACTTATCCCCATTACCACCCCCCGGGTATAACAACTTTAAGGAACCCTACAATACAGAGCCATACTCGTTGCTTCCTCCGCCCGTGTCTAGTTGCATGGACCTGCGTGGTCACCCCATCCCAAATCTCCTCAGTTGCTCACTGCCTGGACCCCATTCAAGATTCAAGTTTATTTATCGTGTGTAGGTCAACCACGCAGTGAAGTTTGTTGTTGTGGCGTTCGCCGAGCTTGGCAATCAGTCTGCAGGTTTTCTCCCGGGAGTGCTCGCGATCTGAGCGCGTCGCCTCGGCTGGCAGTGAAACGTCCGCCAGCTGGTCGCCAAGCTCGGCGAACACCGCGACATCAAATGCCTCAACCCGAGCTACCAACATTCACCGCCGTCCTAAATACAACGAGACAACCAACACACTGGAGGTGTGCTGGGGGGGGGGGGGGCAGGGCCAGCCCACACGTGTGGCTACACATCCCAGCACCAACACCGTACACCCATCACATTCCACAGCTCAGTACCCTCTAACTGTGTCCTTTCTTCATTTGAATAACTATCCCGACTTTCTCTAATCTCTTCCAGGTAGTAACCAACAGAGATACACAGGAACTACTCTTGTGTGTTGCTTACGTCTTTGAGGTCTCAACTAGTGAACACGGAGCCCAGCATCACGTCTACAGACTCGTGAAAGACTAAACAAAACCTCTGCTCTAACATACTCAAGTCAACCTCCGGGTTGGGAGGTTTATTAATTGCAGCCTTTGCATCCTGATGCATCTCCAATGAAAACACAGTCAGGGCTCCCTAATGGAGCCGGATTTCTCTACAACACTAAAAGTTCTTGTGGCTGGATTTGCGAGGACAGCAATTGTTCTCGAAGACTTTCCAGTGTCTTTGTGAAAGCGGCAGCATGTTGGACTTGGACAGATCACAACCATAACAATGGCTTGCCATGGAAGCCCAGGAGTTGTGTGTTTGTAATGAGGTCAATCTGATCATTTGATGTTGATAAATCTTGTTCTTTACCTGCATTGCTGATTGGAAATGATGGAAGTGATGCCAAGTACTTGAACATAAAATCCAGAAAAAAAGGAATTGGCTGATCCCATAAGGACGAAGGACTAAGCCGACGTTCACCCCTCTGGAAAGGGTGAAGTGTGTGTGTTTGTGTGTGTGTGTCTGTGTGTGTGTGTGTTTGTGTGTGTGTTTGACTCTTCCTGAAGTCAGAAGCTGGTATGGGGAAAGTAAATGAATGCCTGACTGTGACACTCCCTCCCCACAAAACAACATCAGCTTGATTTGACTTGTACCATTTATACCTTCCCTCCTCACTCTGTATGATAGGCTGTGATTTGGTACATGTTTCTAAACCTCTGGTCAAAGGATGATAATGTGATGTTTACAGTAGGCTCTTCAACCTTTGGGTACAATGAGCAGCGTACAAAACTGTGTCATGGGTTTTCCTCTGAAGCTTTGTGTGTGTGCAGGAGAGACCATGTGTGTACCTATGTAATTGCTTTGTAATTTACTATGTAATTACTATGTAATTGTAATTGTGTGCGTGCCTCTGTATGTTTGTGTTATATGTATGCATCTTTTTGTCTGTATGTGTGTGTGTATCACTGTATTCATCTGTTTGTGTTACATGTATCTGTGTGTGTGTCTGTATAGTATGTGTGTATGTCTGTGTGCATCAATGTAATAAGTGTGTGTGTGTTTGTGTCTGTGTGTGTGTATAGTATGTGTGTGCATTTGTGTGTGTATGTGTATGTACAGTATGTATCTATGTATGTGTGTGCCTGTCCATTTGTCTATGTGTCTCTGTTATAGTGTGGGCACGTGGCCAAGGCATTGGACTAGCGACCTGAAGGTCGTGAGTTCGAGCCCCAGCCGAGGGAATGTGTTGTGTCCTTGAGCAAGGCACTTAATCACCTCTGTGACGACACCGGTGCCAAGCTGTATGGGTCCTAATGCCCTTCGACAACATTGGTGTCGTGGAGAGGGGGAACTTGCAGCATGGGCAACTGCTGGTCTTCCATACAACCTTGCCCAGGCCTGTGCCCTGGTGAGTGAATATATATATATATATATATATATATATATATATATATATATATGTATATATATATATATACACATATATATGCGTGTGTGTGTGTGTGTGTGTGTGTGTGTGCGTGTGTGTGTGTGTGTGCGTATGTGTGAAAGCACATTTCTACATTTCTCACCAGTGATATACATTTCCCTGCAGTTTGACAGATGGTTTCAGACACTGCACTGATGATTTACGTTGTGAGAGCTGATCTAATGCCTGTCCACTCACACACAAACCTATCCTTTACACCTTCAAGGTAGGGATCAGAAGATGCTTGGTTCAAACATATTTACATAGCTCAAAGCACCAGCTAAAGAGGAGAAACAGGAACAATTCATCTGGGCTAAGGAAGCTGTGAACTGTCCTTGGTGAGTAGGATTGGGTAGAATGTGAAGGCATTTTCTTTATGTGTACATAAGGAGCAAGATGTTACCTAGGGAAGTGTTGGTCCATGCAATAACAGAAAAATACCTCTCCACCACCACTACCACCCTCTGTCATCTCTCACCAAGTAGATTCTGGATCCAATTTAGCAACTCACCATGGATTCTACATGACTCCATCTTCCAGACCAGGAGATCCCAACCTTTATTATGCCTTTAAGCAAGGGGTCCATGCATTCCAGGTTGGGCATCCCAGATTGGGAACCCCTGTTCTAGACCAACCTACAAAGAGGGACATTTTAAAATACTTTACCCAAACCCAAGTAGACACATCCTCTGCCTTGCCCTCATCCATCAATGCTTCCCTCAGAATCCTGGGATAGATCCCACCAGGCCTTCAGGGCTTATCCACCTGAATGGTTATTAAGACACCCAACCCTTCCTCCTTAATATCAACATTCCTTTGATCATCAACACCTCCCTAATCACACCACCATCCATGCCCAGCTCCTTGGTGAGTGCTCATGGGCAAAGAAGTAACTAAAAATGTTGCCAGCTCCACCTACCATTTCTCTCCTTCATTCTTGGGTGGAAGCCACCATTTCCTCGGATACCTTGTGCTCCTCAAATACATGTAAAATGCCTTGGGATTCTCCTTAAATCTAACTTGCTAAGGACATCTCTTGGCCGCTTTTAACCTTCATGATTCCTTGTTTTCCTTTTCTACTTCCTCAGATTTCAGCTTCCTAAAACTTAGAAAGTGGGCAATTTGTTAGGTACACCTGTACACCTGCTCGTCAATGCAAATATTTAATCAGCCAATCATGTCGCAGCAACTCAATGCATAAAAGCATGCAGACATGGTGAAGAGGTTCAGTTGTTCAGACCAACATCAGAATGAGGGAAGAAATGTGAACTAAGTGACTTTGACCATGGAATGATTGCTGGTGCCAGATGGGGTGGTTTGAGTATCTCGGAAACTGCTGATGAGCTGGGATTTTCACACACAACAGTCTCTAGAGTTTGCAGAAAATGGTGCAAGAAAACCAAATAAAAACAGCCAGTGAGCAGCACTTCTGAGGGCAAAAACACATTGTTAATGAGAGAGGTTGGAGGAGAATGGCCAGGCTGATTCAAGCTGACAGGAAGGCCACAGTAACCCCGACAGTGGTGTGTAGAAGAGCATCTCTGAACACTCAACACATCAAATGTTGAAGTGGATGGGCTACACCAACAGGAAATCATGAGCATACATTCGATGGTCACTGAGTGTACACTTTCTTTTCCTTTTTGACCAAACTTACAACACCCGGTGCCAGCCAAACCTTGCCATCCCTGTCTTTTCTCCTCACTGGAAGATGCTGGACCTGAACTTTAATCAACGTACTGTCAAAAGTCTCCAATATGTCAGATGTGGATTTACCCTTGAACAGCTGCTCCATTTCCTGCCTAATACCGACATAACCAGCCTCCCACCAGTTTAGCACTCAAATCCAAAGACCACTCTTAATTTTATCCAGAATTCCTAAAACTTATGGAATTGTGGTCATTAATTCCAAGATACTCCATTATGGAAACTTTGTTCATCTGACCAGGCTCATTCCCCAGTATAAAATCAGGGACAGTCCCATACCTAGTTGGACTATCTACACCATTTCAAGAAACCCTCTAAAGTTCAAAGTAGATTTATTACTAAAGCAAATATCTGTCACCATATTCAATCCTGAGATTCATTTTCTTGCCGGCATACTCATTAAATCCAATTACTATAGTAGGATCGATGAAAGGCCGCACCAACTGGATGTGCAAAAGGCAACAAACTGTGCAAATACAAAAAGAAATAAATAATAGTAAATAAGCAAAAAATGTTGAGAACGTGAGGTGAAGAGTCCTTGAAAATGAGTCCGTAGGTTGTGGGAACGTTTCAGTGATGGGCAAGTGATGTTGAGCGTAGTATTCTCCTTTGGTTCAAGAGCCTGATGGTTGAGGGGTAGTAACTGGTCCTGAACCTGGTGGTGTGAGTCCTGAGGTTATTGTACCTTCTTCCTGATGGCAGCAGCGAGAAGAGAGCACATCCCGGGTTGTGGGGCTCCCTGCTGATGGATGCAGCTTCCCTGCAATGTTTCTCCAGGTAGATAAGTTCAATGGTGAGGACAGTCTTACCCATGTTGAACTGGGTCATATCCTCTACATTTTGTTGGATTTTCTGTTCGAGGGCATTGGTGTTTCCATACCAGGCTGCGATGCAGCCAGTCAATATACACTAACAATTTGTTAACAAAGAGTTTACAAATTTCATGACACACGCCGGTGATAATAATCCTGATTCTGATTCGCTACATATCTATGGAAGTTTGTCAAAGTTTCAGCTGTCATGCCAAATTTTCAGAATTTGGCTCTGCTGTGTTTTCTTCGTAATTGCACATGCTCTGAAATGAGGAATTTAAAGTTACTGACCCTCTCTGCCTCTGGCCCCCTGATGTGGTCTATCTCTGGATTCCTCCTCCTGAAGTCAATAATCAGCTCCCTGGGTTTTGCTGACGTTGAGTGAGAGGTTCTTGTGGCACCAGTCAGCCGGGTTTACAATCTCCCTCCTGCATGCTGGTTCATCACCACATTTGATTTGACCAGCGACAGTGGTGTCGTCAGCGAACTTGAACATGACATTGGAGCTGTGCTTAGTCACAGAATCATAAGCGTCAGGTGAGTAGAGCGGGGGCAAAGTCCACAGCCTCCTGGTGCATCTGTTCTGATGGAGGTTGTGGAGGAGATGTAGTTGCCAATCGGAATTGACTAGGGTCTGCGTATTGGGAAATTGAGGATCCAGTGGCACAAGGAAGGATTGAGGCCAAAGTCTTGAAGCTTATTGATTAGTTTTGAGGAGACGATGGTATTGAAGGTAGAGCTGTAGTTGTAAAGAGCATCCTGATGATGCTCTCCAAATGCTCCAGAGTTGAGTGTAGATCCAATGAAACAGGATGCATCTAAAGTAATGCTGCCCCATTGAAGTCCCTGGCACTAAGGGAGTCCCAGTCAATATTGGGGAAGTTAAAACCACCCTCTAGAACAACCTTACTGTTTTTACATATTTCCAATTTTCCCCACCAGTTCCCACTGGCTATTGGGAGGCCTGCAGTATATAGCTAATCGTAGTGACGCCATCTTTCCACCCACATTGCCTCGCAGAATGTTCCCTCCGGGATGTCCTGTCTAAGTGCATCCATGACATTCTTCCTATCAGTAATACCACTTCCCCCCCCCCACCTCATTTACATCCCCATATTCTGTTTGGGTGGCCTCAGACCTGACAGGATAAATGTTGATTTCCCTAGCTCCCAGTAATTTCTCCCCTCTTCTTCTTCTCTTCTTTTCCATTCGCCTTTCTGGCTCCCCTCTTACCCCTTCTCTTCTCCTCGCCCGCCTATCACCTTCCCCTAGTAGACCTGCTCCTTCCCTTTCTCCCAAAATCCTCTCCTAACAGATTCGGCCTTCTTCAGCCCTTTACCGTTTCCACCCATCAGCTCCCAGATTTTCCCTTCATCCTCCCCTCCCCGACCCACTTACCTTCCCCCTCACCTGGTTCCACCTGTCGCCTGCTAGCTTGTACGCCTTCCCCCTCCCCTCCCCTTCTAATTGTGGCTTCTTCCCCCTTCCTTTCAGGTCCTGATGAAGGATCTCAGTCTGAAGCATCAACTCTTTATTCCTCTCCATAGATGCTGCCTGACCTGCTGAGTTCTTCCTGCATTGTGTGTGTGTGTGTGTGTGTGTGTGTGTGTTGCTCTAGATTTCCAGCATCCACAGAATCTCTTGTGTTTACCTGTCACATCTAAAGCATTGGTACCTAGCTCACTGAGCTGCTAGTCCTACTCCTTTCTCGACCAAGTTTCTGTAATGACCACATGTATTCTGCACTATGTAAGTCTGTCTGCCTGAGCTGTGACACTCCTTACATTGAAATATATACACTTCAGGCTGTCTGTCCCACCATGATCTTTAACCTGGCCTTGCCTGTTGTTCCTTAGACCTCCTTGCCTTAACTCCTGTCTTCTTGGAGTGCTGGTATTGTGAGCAATTTTGGGCCCTCTATCTGAGAAGGGATGTGCTCGCGTGGGAGAGGTTCCAGAGAATGACCCTGGGAATGAATGGGTTAATATATGAGGAGCGTTTAATAGCTCAGGACATGTACTCACTGGAGCTTAGAAGAATGGGGGGGGGTGGGGGGGGGCAGAATCTCATTGAAAGCTATGGAATATTGAAAGGCCCAGGCAGAGAGTGGTAAATACAAAATACTCTGCAGATGCTGGGGTCAAAGCAACACGCACAACACACTGGAGGAACTCAGCAGGTCGGCCAGCATCCGTGGAAACGGACAGTCAACGTTTCGGGCCGGGACCCTTCGTCAGGACTGAAGAGGGAGGGGCCAGCCTTCTCCTACCAGCCTTGGAGAAGATGTTTCCTACTGTGGGTTTCTTGGACACAGCCTCAGAATAGAATGACTTCGCTTTAGAACAGAAATAAGGAGGAATTTCTTTAGCCAGAGTGCAGTGAATGTCTGGAACTCATTGTCACAGATGGTATGAAGATCGTCAATGGGTATATTTAAAGTGGAGGTTGATAGGTTCTTGATTAGTATCAGAAGGCATCATTAACTTCCCATGGACCAGCTGGTGACAAACACTGGGTAAAGAGTATGGATCACAAGACCGTATAACCTTGTCCCGCCCTCACAAACTGCTCTAAGATATAGAACGTGGAAAGGTTGGAATCATTGAATAGCTGATAAGAAGAGGAGTGGGGATAGGAACAAGGATGGGGCAGGAACAGGAACAGGATTGGGAGCAGGAATAGAGTTGGGGACAGGGAAAGGGATGGTGGACGTGCACGGGGATGGACAAGAGGGGAGAAATTTGAGAGGAACTTGAGTGCGGGGTCGGTATATGGAATGAGCTGCCTGAGGAAGTGGCTGAGGGAGGTACATTAAACATATTTAAACCGGCACGTGGACAGGTACATCAATAAGAAGTGTTCGGGGGACGTGAGCCAAATGCAGGGACGTGGCTTGAGTAAACAAGTTGGTTAGCATGGATGAGTCGGGCCGAAGGGCCTACTGCCATGTTCAATAGCTCTGTGACCCCATGACTGGAGTGGAGGTGAAGTTCAAGAGCAGGGGTGGGGAGAGGAACTGGGACTGGGACAGGAATAGGGATGGAGCCAGGAACAGGAAGGTGAACTAGAGTAGGAACCACCTCCGGGGATTTTGACTGTTTCCAGCATCACCGAATCAAACCAACACCAGAACTGGCTGGTTGGATGAGCTGACCACCACCCAGCGTGTGGGCTGGGAGTTCTTTGTACTGGCTGGTCCAGCCCACAGGGTAGGGCACAAACACAACACAGAAAATGCCGGAAGAACTCGGCAGGACAGGCAGCACAAGCGTCCCCCAAATATTAGCTGTTCATCGTTAAAAAAGCTGCCACTCCCAAAACGCTTCCAACATTTCCTGCCTGTGTCTCAGACCTGCAGCATCTGCAGGTTTTTAGTTTCCTCGGGACACGAATATCGCCAGCAGATGATAAGATGTGAAGGCCCGGGCTTTCGACC
Source organism: Mobula birostris (assembly GCF_030028105.1). Classification (NCBI taxonomy): domain Eukaryota; kingdom Metazoa; phylum Chordata; class Chondrichthyes; order Myliobatiformes; family Myliobatidae; genus Mobula; species Mobula birostris. Next base: position 13,207,993 of record NC_092380.1, on the reverse strand, counting down.
ATGACCCAGTCCCTCATCAGAGCAATAATCATCTCCACAGACAACCCAGCACACACGGCTCACTGAAACCCACCAAGTGACTTTATTGAGCGATTTGCTTTGCAAATGATTTCACGCTGTGAGTCGGGGAGCAGCAGGCCGCCGCCGGGGATCAGCGGAGAGGCAGCGGAATTCCGAGGAAGCGCCACAGGATGTACGGCCACTTCTTGTTGGAGTTAAGTTGCCGCTTCAGGATGTACGGTGACCTTTGGCGGCTGGATTTCTTCAACATTCGCCTCCCGTTTTCCTTCCATGTTTCACACAGCAGGGCCTGCGGACAGAAACAGGCAGAGTTAGGGACCAGAGTCCGGTGGAATCCCTGCCCGCTGGGGTTAAAGGACTGTGTATGTGCGTGGCTGGGAGGGATGATGGTTTTGTTCTATGTTGCTTCTCTCACCTTATTTCCTTACCTGCCCATCACCTCCCTCTGGTGCTCCTTCCCCTTCCCTTTCTTCCGCGGTCTTCTGTCTTCTCCTCTTCTCCAGCCCTGCATCTCTTTCACCAAGCAACTTCCCAGCTCTTTAATTCACCCCTCCTCCCTCCGGGTTTCACCTTTCACCTTGTGTTTCTTCCTCCCCTCCCCCCACCTTCTAACTCTGACTCCTCATCGTCTTCCTCCAGTCCTGACGAAGACTCTGTACTCTTCTCCATAGATGCCGAGTTCCTCCAGCATTTTGTGTGCGTTGCGTGGGTTTGTTGTGTTGGTTTATTTATTTATTTATTGGGATACAGTGCAGAACAGGCTCTTCCAGCCCTGCAACCCCCGATTTAATCCTAGCCTGACCTCGGGTCAGGTCACTCGTCTGAGTGCTGCTGGTACCATGTAACCCAGTACTACCTGTCGCATAGTCGGGTGGTCGACGACTAAACCAGCTCCCCCACCAGGCTTGCCCGGTGAGGAGGGTGGCTAGACACCCTGCAGGACGAAAAACAAGACCTGTCAAAGGGCGGATGAACCCTCTCGTAGGGTCAACGGCCATCTAGCAAACACGTGCCGTGAAGCGCGGAAAGGGCACCCCTCGCATCGAAGCTTGGTCTGGCCATTCACTGCAACAGAACTTCCCCCGGCTGTCTTGGACCCCACCATGCCGCTGGATCCGGGAGGGGATGTCCAGAGGGTGGGTCTGGACCTGTGCAACCCCCTACTCACCTAAAATCCACTCACGCACACGCTGTTCCTTTCTGAGGAGTGGGGTACCACCCCACTAACTGACTGAAAGGAACCATCATCATGCTATGGGATGGATAGCCAGAGAGAGAGAGAGAGGATCCTAGCCTAATCACAGAACAGTATACAATGACCAATTAACCCACCAACTAGTAGGTCTTTGGGCTATGGGAAGGAACCGGAGCACCCGGGGAAAACATACAATCTCCTTACAGGCAGCAACAGGAATCGAACCCGGGTCACCTGTACCGCTAACCACTGCACTACTGTGCCGACCTACGTTGGTGCCGGAATGTTTGGCAACACTTCAGCACACCCACAGGCGTGTTGGTTTTTAATGCAAACAACACACTTTGCAGTACATGTGGCAAATATAGTTAAATCTTGAATCTTGACCAATCAGCATTCAGGAAATCTCCTGCAGACATGACGTACCAAATCGGAGAGTTAATCTACCTGGGACATTTGGCATTTTGAAGAGGGCCCTGGTCTTCAGGTGTGGTTCGAACTGAAAGGGACAAGGTGTAGGGAGTTTGAGCTCAGTGATAGATTGTGGACAAGGTGCTGGTGAACCAATGTCAGGGAGAAGAGCTGACGAAGAGGTGTGGATGGAACACACAGACAGCTATCAGGATCTCCCTACGCATGATGATACAGGATCAGAATGTACAACATCCAGTGAGTGGCAGTTCTGTGTGTGAAAATGCCTTGTTAGTGAGAGAGGTCAGAGGAGAATGGACAGATTGGTTCAAGCTGACAGGAAGTTGACTGTAACTCAAGTAACCTTGCATTACAACAGTCCTGAAGAAGAGTCTTGGCCTGAAATGTGTATCCACTTCCATACACGCCGCCTGGCCTGCTGAGCTCCTCCAGCATTTTGTGTGTGTTGCGTTACAACAGTGGTGTGCAGAAGAGCAGTTCTGAATGCATAACACGTCAAACCTTGAAGGGGATGGGCTACAAGAGCAAAAGGCCATGAGCATGCACTCAGCGGCCAAGTTATTAGGTACAGGAGGTAATAAAGTGGCCAGCGATTGTACATTTGCCTTCTAATTACATTCTCCCGCAGAGAGTGAAATCGATAAACGTATACTCACGTGCGAGTTTTGCAGACCCTCACTGTAATCTTGTGTCATCACTGAAGGCAGCTGGAGTTCTGGATAAAAACAAACAAGACGTACGTCAAGGTGAGGGAGCGTTTGAATCGCACAGGCAGAGACAAGGCCTTCGACGATCTGCCGCCAGCTTTCAATGCGTTACTTCAGACGTCTTGGCGTTAGGTTCCACCAGCTCCAATCACCAGTCTGCCTGTTCTGATTCAGATTTACTTATCACGAGTACTGTACATCGAAACATACGGTGAAATGTGTTCTTTGCATTAACAACCAACACATCCCGGGGATATGTTGGGGCAGCCTACAAGTGTCACCACACATTCTTTTGCCAACACAGCATGCCCAATGTGCTTGGCAAAACAACACAGACAAGATTGTTTAATGCCACTCCCAGTACACAAGTGTAAAGGAGAACAAAATAATTATTACTCCGGGTCTGATGTAGCTCCAAAAAAACACTTTCCGATAAAGAACACAATAATAATAAAAGCTCAGGATAGCTTATATTCATAGGTAGATTGTATGTCCATAAATGACACTAGGCACAGGAGTGTCTGGGCATAAAGTGTCCGACAGGAAATGATAAATAATGGTGGTGGGGTGTGTGGAGGGGTGGGTTAATGGGTGGAGATGTAGATCAGCCACACTGCTTGAGGAAAGCAATTGTTTTTGTGTCTGGTGTGAATACTATGCAGCCTCCTCCCTGATGGGACTGGGACAAACAGCCCATCAGCAGTGTGGGTGGGTGTACTATTCTACGTTCTATGAAACTAAAGAATCTTTGACTTATTTGAACTAATAGTTATTAATAAAGAATGATATTTGTCAGGCAAAATCACTTGCCCTTTCATTGAACTGTTCCCACCACCAATGGACTTGGTTTCAATGACTCGTCATCTCATGTCCTCAATATTTATTGCTTATTTCCCTATATTATTGTTTCTTATTTTGTATTTGCAGTTTGTTGTCTTCTGCACTCCGGCTGATCACCCTAGTTTGGTGGCCTTTCATTGACTCTTTTATAGTTACTATTCTATAGATGTGTTGAGTATGCCCACAAGAAAATGAATCCCAGGGTTGTATATATGTATTTTGATAGTAAAATTTACTTTGAGCTTTGAACTTTAACCAATACATCTTTGGACTGTGGGAGGAAACTGGAGCACCCGGAGGAAACCCATGTGGTCACAGGGAAAGCATGCAAATTCCTTACAGACAGTGGCAAGAATTGAACCCCAGTCACTGGTGCGGTAAAACGATGTGCTAACCACGGGAGATTACCGTATGTCCTGGGTCTGTGCTGAACCAAACCAAAACAAAGACACAAGAGACCGTAGATGCGGCCTCTCTTTTCTGCCCTTCAAGCTATGCCCACCCTGAAGAAGGCTTCCTGCCCTCTCCAACAGGAGCTCTGTGAGACCCTCTCTCACTGCTCCTCCTCTGTGGTTTCTGCTGCCGTCCCGCTCTTCGACCACACTCTCACCCAGACTCACCAATCCCGGCCCCGGTACTTGTCCAGATCCTCAACACAGGAATAGGAACAGGCCCTCGATGTCTGTGCCAAGCATGATGCCAAATTAATCTAAATCCCTTGTGCCCGCAGATGATCTCTATCCCTCCATTCCCTGCGTATTCCCATGTCTATATAAAAGCCATTATTGTTGTGTCTATTCACAACTACATATCAATTAAGTAAAAGCACGTACGTGGGAGATGGCTTTAACCGGTGTATTCGCATAGCAGCATGAGAGAGAACAATACACATGTGCAGACAACAGCGCATGCGCAGACGGTAGATCAATATGTAGTGCCAGGGGATGGGAGTGATCATTGCTCTAAAAGAAATAGACCCATACATTACACTTCCTCCCCCTTTGGATTAATGTAACGTAAACCCGATTATGTACCAAAACAATCAATTTCCCTTTCATAAGCCAATATTCCAAATAAACGTGCTTTCACAGTAACAGTCCATAACTAACTTCACAGTTCTAAAGGTTCAGTCTTTTGGGGGGCGCTTTGTTTCTTTAAGGACATCGCCTCTGGACCAGTGGCGTGGCATCAGGTTTGGTAGGTGTCTTGTCTAAGACAACATTCTCGTTTTCCCTTGCCACGTTGCTGTCGGTGACATGATCATCACTGAGAGGTAAGTCAGTGGCTGTAATGTGTTCTTCTTGTTGGATGCAGTCGACTCAGGTGTGTTCTTCGATTGAGCGTCCAGCATCTGGTCCACATGACGTCTTCATGTCTGATCTCCAACATTAGATTAGATTAGATTACGAGGACACGCAGTCCTCATTTATTGTCATTTAGTAATACATGCATTAAGAAATGATGCAATGTTCCTCCGGTGTGATATCACAGAAACACAAGACAAACCAAGACTGAAACTGACAAAACCACATAATTGTAACATATAGTTACAGCAGTGCAGAGCAATACCGTAATTTGATAAAGAGCAGACCATGGGCACGGTAAAAAAAAGTCTCAAAGTCCCGATAACCCCATCATCTCACGCAGATGGTAGAAGGAAGAGAAACTGTCTCCCTGCCATGAACCTCCAGCGCAGCAAACTTGCCAATGCAGCACCCTGGAAGCACCCGACCACAGCCGACTCTTGAGTCCGTCCGAAAACTTCGAGCCTCTCCGACCAGCCCTCCGATACCGAGCACCGAGCACCATCTCTGCCGAGCGTTTTGACCCCGGCCCCAGCCGCCAAGCAACAGGCAAAGCCGAGGACTTGGGACCTTCCCCTCCGGAGATTCTGGATCACACAGTAGCAGCGGCAGCAAAACAGGCATTTCAGAAGTTTCACCAGATGTTCTTCCGTGCTTCTCACGTCTGTCTCCATCAAATCAGGATTGTGTATGGCATCCTACTTAACAAATTACAGATATTCATTCCGGAGTGGCCACTGCGAGCTGCGACGCGCCGCCATCTTCTCTTCACTGTGTACTTCAGTGGTCCAGTTCTTATAGCTATCCTGCCAGGTGTGCACTTGTCTTCTCGGTAATCATGTGCTGGGACTTCCTGTCCAATCACGAATCTCCTTGCTGGCTGAGCTGTTTATTCTGCACTTCCCTCCTTAGGTCTGTTTCAGGAGGTCTATGCGAGATCTCAGATGTCTGTACGTGAACAACATTACTGGTGTTTGATTTATCATCACATGGACAGAATTCCAATACACAAAAGAAAGTTGTCCACCTTGTGCAGTAGAGGAATATCCTCCTTGTCCATTGCTTTAATGGATTTCTTGAAGGTTTAGATAAACCTTTCAGCGAACCCATTTGTTGTTGGGTGGTGAAGAGCTGATTAGAAATGTCTGAGGCCATTTTTCTTCATGAACATTCGGAGTTCTTCTGATGTTTTTGTGGTCTATTGTCACTCACTATTTGTACTGGTAAGCCATTTCTGGCGAAGATCATCCTCAGAGCGGAAACAGTCTTTGCTGAGGTGGTTGACTTCATTGGTATAACCTCCAGTCACTTTGAATGAGCATCCACAATATTTCAAGGTAACATTGTGTTCCTGGGGTATCTTGGAGCACTTGGTGCATTGCTCTTTGCCAAATTGCTGGAGCTGATGAGATGCCAAAGACAAGGTGATTATACTGGAACAGTCCCTTGTGAGTGTTGATTGTCAGGAACTTCCTGCTTGTCTCCTCAATCTCCATTTGCAGATAGGCTTGTGACAAGTAAATCTTTGAAAACCTCTCCCCACCTGCCAACGATGCAAAGATGTCTTCTATTCGTGACAAGGAATACTGGACAGTACACAGCACTGGGTTGATGCTCACCTTGAAATCCCCACATATGTGAACGGCTCCAGCCTTCCCTGTCTTGATCACCGGGACAATGGGCATGGCCCAATCTCTCCACTCAACCTTGGAGAGAATTCCAGATGCCTCTGAGCTCTGCAGTTCAGCGTCCACTTTAGGATGTAATGTGTAAGGCACTGGACATGCTTTATGCCATGGAATCTTGGTGGTGCTGTTTCATCCAGTTCAATTCTGGTCTTCATGCCTTTGAGTTTACCAATCCCCTTGTCATTAGCATTAAGCAGTTGTTCCAGTCTCTGTTTAGTGCTACCATTTGGGCTGCCATTGCCTGTTGATGTTACACTGAGAGCTTTGATTGAGTGCCGGTGTAGGTGGATTTTTCTCAACCATTCACATCCAAAAAGAGCTGGCCTTCCACCTTTCAATACATGAAGCTCTAACTGCTGTGTTTGGCCTCCATACGTCACATTTACTTTCAGGTTGTCTTTGGGAGGCACTTTTTCACTTGTGTAAGTCTTTAGCGTCACTGAGGTCTTCTCTCATGGTATCTCAGAAAACAGTCTATTGTAGTCAGCCTCTGGAATTATGGACAAAGCGGACCCTATATCCAGCTCCATTTTCAGTTTTACACCAGACACATCTATTGTGATCCGTATTATATTGTGATCTGCTTCAGTTATACTATGTAGCTTTAGGCATGACAGCTCACCCTATGTTGTCTGATTCTGTTTTACATTCAGTAACTTTATGCATTTGCTTAGTTTTGTGTTTGAGACTTTTCACTCAGTTGTGCTTTTTGTCTGCCTTGCACACTCGCTCTATGTGACCTTGTTTGTGACACTTTCTGCCTATTTTTTTTCTTTGAGCCATCAGTCTTTTGCATCATGGGAGGATTTGCCACATCAATAACGTTTTTGGCTTTTTGCACCATGCAGGGACATTTTGTACAATTCACATTCTAACTTCCTTTTCTGTAGTTCTGCTGCAGCCTTTGCTTCAGTTTCTAATGATATTGTGACGGTCAATGCCTGTTCTAAGTTTAGGTCTCTTTTGGATAATAGCCTCTTTTGAGAGCTTTGACTATGCATGCCACATGTAAGCCTGTCCCTTAATGCACCAGAAGGTCCATCTCTAAAGTCACAGTACTGTACTGGGAAAGTTTGTGCAGTTCTGCAATGTATTCAGAAGGCTTTCATCTTTTGACTGGTTCCTTTGGTAAAATCTAAATCTCTCAGTTATTACCAGCAGTTTAAGGCTCAAGTGATTTTGTAAAACTGTGACAATTCCATCGAGCGTCTTGCTTGCTGGCTTTCCAGGGGTTACTAGGCTGCATAAGAGACTGTACACTCTTGGGACCATTAAGCTGAGAAGCGTAGGGGCTTTCTTTTGCTCCTCCACTTTGTTCATGTTACAATACAGTTCAACCCTCTCCCAGCCTTCATTAGCGCTATCAGATTCATCAACTTTCCCGACTGAGTCCATCGCCACGTTATTTTCACTTCAAATTCAATGCGTCTTTTGCGGTTACTTACGTGTTCCTTTGAGAGTGTCCGTGACAGCTTTCTCGTGCTGTTTAACTCGCTCTGTTTTGTCCCATAACTGTCGGTGCAGTTTGTAATATTTCCTGACATTCAGGTTTGTACATGTCACCAATCTGTTGTGTCTGTGCACAACTACATACGTATTAAATAAACGTATGCACGCGGGAGATGGTTTTAACTGGTTGCAGCGAGAGAGAGAGATAGAGAGAGAGAACAATTTGCATGTGTAGACAACAGCACATGCACAGACAATAGATCAATACATGGTGCTAAGGTGGGGGGGGGTCATTTCTCTAAAAGAAGTAGATCCATTCATTACAATTATCCATCACCAGCCCAGGCAATGGGTTCCAGGCACCTAACATACTCTGTGCAGAAAACCGACCCCTCATATCTCCATTAGATGCAGGAGCAGAATTAGACCATTCAGCCCATCGAGTCTGCTCTGCCATTACATCATGGCTGATCCATTTCCCTCTCATCACCTTTAAACTATTCCCTTCTCACCCTCAACCTGTGACCTTTGGTGTTTGACATTGTGCTCTGGAGATAAGACTCTCACTATCTACATTATCTGTGTCTCTCATAATTTTATAAACCTCTCCGTCAGATTCACCCCTCAGCCTCTGATGTTAGAGAAAACAACCGAAGTTTGTCCACCTCTTCCTATGGTTAATACTCTCCATTATAGGCCACGTCCTTGTGACCCTCTTTTCTGCCCCCTCTCCAAAGCTTCCTCAACCTTCTGGTGGTAGGGTCCAGAACTGCACACTATGACGTTAAGGTGCTGGAGGGATTGAATAAAATGGTTCTAGGGATGGGAAGCTCAGTCAATGAGGTTAGACTGGATTTGTTCTCACTGTGACAGACAAGGAGATCAGATAGCGTTACTTAAATGGCGGGAGGAGAAGATGGCAGCGCGCCGCGTGTGCGCAGCCCTCCAGTGAAAAATGATGTCGTATCTGTTAAATAGGGGCTGTGGACAATTCTGATTTGATGGAGAATGGACGTGAAATCACAGAGGAACATTTGGAGAAATTTCTGAAATGCCCGTCCGCTGCTGTCGTTACTGTGTGGTCGGGAATCTTTTGGAGGGTAGGCCTCAAAATCCCCGGCCTTGCCTGCTTTTGGTGACCGAGAAAGAGGCCGAATCGCTCGGACAGAGATGGCGCTCAGTACTTAGTGTCGGAGAGCTGATCAGAGCTCGAAGTTTTCGGATGACTCAGAGTCGGACTGTGGTCGGGCATGGCAAGGAGAGTTTTTCTTCCTTCTCCCGTCTGCGTGAGATGTGGGACATTTGAGAAACTTTGAACTTTACTGTGCTCACGGACTTCTTCATCAAGTTATGGTATTGTGCACTGTTGCTCTGATCTAAAATCATTAAGGATCTAGACCAGGGGTTCCCAGCCTTTTTGATACCATGGACCAATAGGTCCATGGACCCCAGGTTGTGGACCCCTGGTCTACAGAGAGGAGGGAGAAGGAAACTGCTTCCATTGGGGGAGGGGGCCAGGACGGGGGCGGAGCATAGAATGATTGTGATTGGCAAGTGACCCCTAAGTCATATGAGGAAACGTTTTGATATCCTGCGGAGTGTTTCAAGTCTGGTTACACCACCATGGCAGGTAGGAGAGGTAGATTCAATAGCAGTGTTTAAAAGGGAGCTGGAGAAACATCTGGAAGGAAGGAGTGTGCAAGGCAGGGGAGTGGGACAATTTCTTGGAGAGAGTCAGCACTGACTTGATTCATGAAGCAACCTCTTCCATGGTACCACGCTTTTTTTAAATGTCAACTTTCTCCGCTCTAAAGGTGAACAATCTCAGATAGTCTCAGCTATCTCGGTATGGCTCATCCCCAGATCTAATCTCTTTGCATCCTCCAGAGCACATACGTCTTCCCTGCCGTGAGATGTTCAGATGTGGACCCAATGGTCCGGCCGGAGCCCAATTACCCAATGTGTGTGAGGCAGGGAGGCGATGTGGAAAGTGTGAACAGCCACATCACTGACTGCCAGTTAGATCTCGTGATCCTGTTCTTCACCCTTCCCACACTGCCTCTGCACTGGATCACTGGATCACCAGGGCATTGGATTACTGTCTCTAACTGGCTCGCCGTCCCTACACTGGGTCACTGCTCCTAAACTGTTTCAATCCTGCTTCACTGCCTCTACACTGGATAACTACCACTACGCTGGCTCACTCCTCCAAGAGGATCACTACCTTGTCGTAGGGTTTTGAGGCTTGGATGCCTCGGTGACCCGGAGAGCTACGCTGGCTGGAGTCAGGGCTTTATGGTTTGGCTTTTGGTAGGGTCACCATGCCAAACGGGTCAAAGGGGAGAGACCAGACCATGAGTGGTCCACCAGTCCTCCAGGTTTGGGGGTTGAGCTCAGAGCTAACAGCCCTAGCTGGTAAAAAACAAAATTGTTATGGAAACAGTCCGAAGAATCCTTATACATCTGAGTGCGACTGTATGGACAGAGAGAGATGGAGGACCTTCATTGCTGCCATAAATGCCAGCAGTGTAATGGCAGTAAGCAGACACTGGATTGGATTACTGATTCTATCCCATGCCCCTGCTTTTATACTGGCTCACTGCCCCACTCTGGATCACAGCCCCTACACCGAATCACTGCCTTTCACTGGCCCAGTGCTCAGCATTTCCTCAGGAATTACACTGGTTCACTGCCCCAGTGACAGAGTCCCTGTCCAGATGACGTCAGTAGGGAATGAAATTCAGTAGGCCGCAGCTGGGGTTTGACGTGTTACCACCTCAAAGATGAGGCTGTGGAGGGATTTACTAAAATGGTTCTAGGGATGGAACCCTAGAACCCTCCAATCACCTCCGCAACCTGCGGCTCAGAGATGTTCACGGCCAGGCAGCTGGGAGGTAAGACCGGTGAAATGTACCCAGGTTGGTGTATTCAGAGGTTCTTGTTCCTCAGTTAAAGACCTTCCCACTTAGCCTCCCCTGCCCTGTCCCCTACAGCCCACAGCAAGGCTCTCACCTGTGGAAACTCTGAGCATTCCTACCAAGATTCCGATCACCCACAGCGGGTAGAAATTCATGGCGGTTACACCTAGAAATACAAACACAAAGTGACCAGTCAGCCAGGAAGTTGCCAACATTCGACATTGGTATGACATTGTGGGGACAAGCGTGGCAATATCGAGGGTGTAATTCCCTGCCTGTTAAACAGCGGGACACAGGGTCTAAACTAGGTTTGTCAGAAACTTTCTGGAGCTCATCAGATTTTACTGATGAGGGACACTGGAGTTGGTAAGGACAACTTGTCCAGTCCCAACCATCACCCTCCTGGTACAGTCTGGCAGGCTCGAGACTTCACTGTGCTGAACCAGTAGACGTTCTGGACTCTCCATTGTCATTATGTGCTGTGTCAATTATTATCTATTCCAGACTATTGCATGTTATTTCTACTGATACCTCAACACTCTTAATTCCACTTTTTCTTAACATACTGAATCCCTAAAAATTTATTTTCTAGTGAACCAGGTAAGGTGAAAGGGTAAGTTTCGCAACTTCCACCGTTTCCAACGGGATCACAACGCCAAGCACATCTTTCCTTCCTCCTCCCCACTTTCTGCTTTCCGCAGGGATCGCTCCCTACGCGACTCCCTTGTCCATGCGTCCCTCCCCACTGATCTCCCTCCTGGCATTTATCCTAACAGCGGAACATGTGCCACACCTGCCCCTCCACCTTCTCCCTCACTACCATTCAGGGCCCCAAACAGTCCTTCCCAGGTGAGGTGGCACTTCGCCTGTGAGTCTGTTGGGGTAATTTACTGTGTCCGGTGCTCCCGGTGTGACCCGACGTAGATTGGGACACCGTTTCGCCAAGCGCCAGAAGAAGTGAGATCTCCCAGTGGCCACTCATTTTAATTCTATTTCCCATCCCCATTCCGATATGTCCATCCATGTCCTCCTCCACCATCGTGATGAGGCCACACTTAGGCTGGAGGAACAACACCTTATATTCTGTCTGGGTAGCCTCCAACCTGATGGCATGAAGATCAACTTCTCAAACTTCTGGTAATGCCTGCCCAACCAACCCCCCCACCCACCCACCACCATTCCCCATCCCCATTCCCCTCTCTCACCTTATCTCCTTGCCCGCCCATCATCTTCCTCTGGTGCTCTTCCCCATTTTCTTTCTTCCATGGCCTTCTGTCCTCTTCTATCAGACTCCCCCTTCTCCAGCCCTGTATCTCTTTCACCAATCAACTTCCCAGCTCTTTACTTCATCCCTCCCCCTTCAGGTTTCACCTGTCACCTTATGCTTCTCTCTCCCATCCCTCCCCACCTTCTAACTCTGACTCCTCAGCTTTTTTTCTCCAGTTCTGCAGAAGGGTCTCGGCCTAAAATGTCAACTGTATGCTTTTCCGAAGATGCTGCCTGATCTACTGAGTTCCTCCAGCATTTTGTGCGCGTTGCTTAAGTTGAAAGGAGCTTTGTTGTTAAATCGCAAAACCATAAGACCTAGGAGCTGAATTAGGCCATTCGGCCCATCGAATCTGCTTCGCCATTGCATCATGGTTGATATATTTTCCCTCTCAACTCCATTCCCCTGCCTTCTCCCCATAACCTCTGATGCCTTTACTAATCATCATGGAAGTGTAGTGGTTAGCACAGAGCTTTACAGTACCAGCGACCCAGGTTCAATTCTGGCCACTGCCTGTAAGGAGTTTGTACGTTCTCCCCGTGACCGTGTGGGTTTCCTCCGGGTGCTCCGGTTTCCTCCCACAGTCCAAAGACATACCGGTTGGTAGGTTAATTGGTCATTGTAAATTGTCCTGTGATTAGGCTAGGATTAAATTGCTAGGCAGCACAGCTCAAAGGGCCAGAAGGGCCTACTCCACACTGTATCTCTATAGATAATAATAAATAAATAACCAAAAATCTATCAACCTACATTTAAATGCATCCAATGACTTGGCCTCCACAGCCGTCCGTGGCAATGAATTCACCACCCTCTGGTTAAAGAAATTCCTCCTCATCTCTCTTCTAATAGGACGTCCTCTATTCTGTGTTTGTGCCTTCTGGTCCTAGACTCTCCCAGTACTGGAAATATCCCCTGCACATCCAACCAATCTAAGCGTTTCAATATTCGTCAGCTTTCCATAGTGAGTTGACAGGGAGAGTCGTAAACAGTACTTGGTGAGCCATCCGAAGAGTTGGACAGCAAATTTTTGCAAACAGAAGAGATTCTGCAGATGCTGGAAGCCCAGAGTAACACAAACACAAAATGCCAGAGGAACTCAGCAGGTCAGGCAGCGTCCATGGAGAGGAATAAGGAGCCAACATTTTGGACCGAGACCGTTCAACAAATTACCACAATTTTTACTGTACTCCAATTTGCTGTTCCCTCTAAGTTGAGTGGGTAATGGCCACGCAGTAACAGAAATGTTCCCACGCACATAGTCTTTGTTGCCATGCAGATGGAATTTTATTTTATATAATGTCAATATAATTTTGAAATTATTGTTAATATAATTAAGAAGTACCCTATAATTAATTACGTTAATTGAATTTTATTGTCATTGCTCAAGACAATGATATGGAAGTGTAACTGCAGTCCATGCAAAACATGTATTTACAATGCATGCAGTATGGTTTAATTTTTTTAAATCCTCATATTTACATGCAACAAGTTACTTTGATAGTCCAAAACACTCAAAGGCCATTGGCAAGCTGGGGTGTAGCTACACAACAGTCCTCGAGAAGAAGATGTTTTTCAGTCTTACTGTCTTGGTGTTTCTGTATCTTGTACCCGATGGCAGGAAATTGAACAGACAGTGTCCGAGATGGGATATGTCTTTAATAATGTTACGAGCATGCCGTAGGCATCAAGAGTTGTAATGAATATGTAATACATAAATTTTCTAAATATTTCACGTACTGCAACCTTTATTTTGAAACATGTTAGACCTTCAACATACTTACATCGTCAGTATTTCAAGTTACAACCCTGTTACAAATTGTAATAATAAACACAGAATGGAAGTCGACATCTCATTGTTAATAAATCGCTGGCCCACTGAACGGCAACACATCTTACAAAAAGAAGGACACATTTAGAGTGTGGTACAGTTTTCAGGCCATGTAAATATTTCCTGCTCAGAGCAATGGTTGGTCTGCACAGCTGTAAAAAGAATTAGAAGGAACATTCCTCTAATTCCAGCCCCCTGACTCTCCCAGTTGTTACAGCCCATTTCCCAGGATTTCCCAATTTAGCTTCATATCATTTGAACGGGAGAGGGAACACATATTAATTGTCGGGTGTTCAAAGCAACTATACAGCCATTGTGTGTAGATTGAAAGCTCATTCCCCTTTCATTCCCTCTACCCTGGAGCCACTTGGTATTGTGTAGGGTCTCTCCACTTTAGTAGAATATCTCTCCCTAGTCCAAGGATTTTACATGAGGAAGTTCAGCTAAAGATTATACACAATGACACAGGTAGTAGGGCTGCTGATGCTCAGTTTCAGGGAGACGGGTTCAATCCTGACCACTAGTGCTATCTGTGTGGAGTGTGCAGGTCCTCATTGTGGCCATGTGGGTTTCCCTTGGCTTCCCGCGTCCAAAAGACAAGCTGGTTGATGGGTTAGCCAGTCACTGCAAATTATCCTGCCCATTGTAGATGGCTGATAGGAGAATAAGGGGGTCAATAGATATGTGAGGAAATATATGCATCAGGGACACGTGAGAGATTGGGACTGCTAGTATAGACTCGATGGGCCAAATGGCATCATTCTACGTTGCTCAATATGGTGCCAGCAACCAATGCTACCAACAGCAACATCCTGCAGATAGTTCACAAACCTGCTTCTTCTTTTAAATACCCTTTTACTACTAAACTGTGTGCGATTGGAACCTGCGATTTAAACTTTGTTGATGTTTTTTGGCCGACTGAGCAATCTGACACTTTTGCTGTCCACGGGTCAGTTCGGCGAGGTTGAGAGCAGAGCGTGCAGCCTAGAAGCTGAGCGCGAGCCTGTGATCAGCCCCATTGAGCAAGAGTGAAATCGACAAGGACAGGAGTAGAAGGCGAGCGGGTGCTCAGACCCATCAGCCTGGGCTTGTCTGGCCTCGCTCTCCCTCTCCATCGCTGCTGACAGAGGAAGGTGCAGAAGTCTTGGGTCCCGTGCTGCAAGGTTTGATCGGCGTGGCTCGTGGCTGTGGATTCGTTTTTGGAGGACCCCGTGACTCATATTACATGTGTTTCTGGATTCTGGTTGCTACTTTGTGAGATTTGATCGGGCGCTTTGGTGGAGACTGGTCTGCAGTCACTGAACGACACAGCACGAGACTGAACTGAACTGAACTGAACTAGACTGCTTCAAGGACTCTTCTGTTTGATGTTACATGCTCACTTT
Organism: Mobula birostris; assembly: GCF_030028105.1. Taxonomy (NCBI): domain Eukaryota; kingdom Metazoa; phylum Chordata; class Chondrichthyes; order Myliobatiformes; family Myliobatidae; genus Mobula; species Mobula birostris. The sequence goes on along the minus strand of NC_092380.1, from coordinate 13,192,959 downwards.
TTGCTGTTGGCGAGATTTGTTCTTTTGTTGCACATTGGGTGTTTGATATTTTCTTTGAACGGGTTTCATGGCGTTTCTTTGTTTCGTGGCTGTCTGCGGGAAGATGAATCATATACAGTACTGTGTACATACAGTACTGATGATCATATAATCATATACTGTATATATACAGTACTGCAGGAAGATGAATCATATACTGTATACATACAGTACTGATGATCATATAATCATATACGGTATACATACAGTACTGCAGGAAGATGAGTCATATACTGTATACATACAGTACTGATGATCATATAATCATATACGGTATACATACAGTACTGTGCAAAAGTCTGAGGCAAATATATAGCTAGGTACCTAAGGATTTTACACAGTACTGTATTTGTCGACGTGGAATGGAGTGCGAGCTTGTAAATCCTGTGGGAGCAAAGGATGTTAGGAATGGCGAGGGTGGAGCAGGTGGCAGAAAAGGAGAGCTGAGGGCGGGGGGTGGGGGGGTGGCGTGGATGTGGGACACGTTCATCACTGAGACACCAGGCAAGGTCATTTGATTCCAAATAATTGGTTTATCGATCATAACAGAATGTCCCCCTAGTGCTTTCCGCTCCCTTCCCTCTCCCTTCCCCTTTTCCCAACCATGCTTCCCCTCTCCCTGCCCCCTTCCCACTCTCAGTCCATAACAGAGACCCATATCAGAATCAGGCTTATCATCACTCACATATGTCATGAATCTTTAAAACCAAGAGAAAATTTACAGATGTTGTCGAAGTTTGTTTTGTTTTTGCGGCAACAGTACAGTGCAATACATAAAATTACTACAGTATTGTGCAAAAGTCTTAGGCGCACTCGCGCGCTCACTCTCCCTCTCACACACTCATCCCATCAAACCCCACCTCTCCAAATCCTGACTCTCCCTTAAAACCTCCAACACCATCGTTTAAGCCCCTCTCGTCAACACTCCAACTCCTTAGTAGTAGTCCCTTTCCCTGAAAGCTCAGCTCCCCAAATCACAGTGCTTCCTGCTATCGACGCCAGTCCCCGAGCCCACAGTGACTCTAGTGCCTGTTCGAAATTCACACTTCATCTGGATTATTATTCGTCCTGGCTTGCATTCAGCAACTTTCTGAATTTGTTAAAAAATGCCATATAGAGTGTGATCCGATAATGGGGCCCTTTAATATTTCCTTTCTTTTGACCGTGCTTTTAAACTGTTCTGCTGTGGAATCATCCGCATTGTTCAAAACTCCACCCCTGCCATCTATTCCACCTCCCTTGACTGCTAGTTAGAACCCACTAACCAACACACGGCCAACAATATAATTATACACGTTGTACTCAGTACTTTGAAAAATGTTTTATATTGCTTCGAAGGCAGGATGTGCATTTATGTAGCACCCTTCGTATTCCCTGATGTCTAAAATTACTTCCTGCCTGATGCCATTGAACAGGACATAGACAATCTATTCTCTTCATTCTCACACAGTGGATTTCCCTCATGAGAAACTAATCCATTCTGTGCTGATGACTTTCACTCTTACTTCTCCATGCCCGACGAGCATGAAGTAATGTTTTGTAACCTTCCGGGAACTGGAACTCAGCTCCTGAGCCCTGAGCTGCAGAGTGGGAGTCTTAACGTGGACACAAGAGATTCTGCAGGTGAAGGAAATCCAGCCGCTTGTCGTACATTGATCACCAGATCATCAATAAAGTGATTGCCTATTTACAGAATCAGCTTGGAATAGCCCCGTCTGACCCTTCCAACCAGCAACCCACCTGTTTAACCCTAGCCTAACAGCAGGATGATTTACAATGACCATTTAACTTACTGACAGGTACATCTTGGGGCTGTGGGAGGAAACCAGAGCACCCGGAGGAAACCCTCGCGGTCATGGGGAGAACGTATTAACTCCCTCCAGACGGTGCCAGATTTGAACTCTGAACTCAGCGCCCCAATCTGTGATAGTGTCACGGTAACCGCTGCATTACCCCGGCGCCCCATTAACAGATGGCGGCCCCTAGCCAACATCTTCCCAGCTCTTTACTTCACCCTTCCCCCTCTCCCGGTTTCACCTATCACCTACCACCTTGTACTTCCTCCTCCCCTCCCCACACCCTCTTGCTCTAACCTCTCAAACATGTTCCAGATGTTGGGGGAGTCCAGAACCAGAGGCCACAGTTTAAGAATAAGGGGTAGGCCATTTAGAACGGAGTTGAGGGAAAACTTTTTCACGCGGAGGGTTGTGGTTCTGTGGAATGCTTTGCCTCAGAAGGCAGTGGAGGCTAATTCTCTGGATTCTTTCAAGAAAGAGTTAGATAGAGCTCTTAAAGATAGTGGAATGAAGGGATATGGGGAGAAGGCAGGAATGGGGTACTGATTGTGGATGATCAGCCGTGATCACAGTGAATGGTGGTGCTGGCTCGAAGGGCTGAATGGCCTACTCCTGCTCCTATTGTCTATTGTCTCTCATCTTTTTTCTCCCCCAGTCCCGATGAAGGGTCGTGACTGTTTACTCTTCTCCATAGATGCTGCCTGACCTGCTGTGCCTGTAGTTTACAATGATGGGATTCGAACGCACACGTGCATGGACTAGCAGTCCAATGCCTTAACCCCTCGGCCACCTTGCCAACGATCAACAATATCTCAAACAGTATTTCCATCCAGAGGCCATTCAGTCCTCTAATGCCGAGCTATCCCACTCCCCGCCACCACCCCACCCCCCCAGAGTTGAGCACTCACCTACACCCTAGGAGCAAATTACAGCGGCCAGTTACCCTAGCAGGTTGCATGCCTTTGTGCAGTGAGAGGAGCCCGGAGCAGCAGACGCGGGTGGGAAACCACACAGCCACCGGGAGACGGTGCAAACAGGACCGGAGGTCAGGCTTGAACCCGGGTCTCTGGCGCTGCAAGCTGAGGGAGCTCGACGAGCCGAGCCACTCCCGTCACCCCAAGGCCGGTCAGCCCGACAGCACCCTCCGTCCACGTGCAGTGGGAGCGAGGACGGAAGACCTGTAGCTCAGTGAGCAGCACCCTGTGAGCCGCAGCTTTGGGGAAAACAGAACAACTGTTACCTTTGTGTGTTGAAGAGGATCTGAATGGTCGGCTCCCCCCTCCTGGGATTCAGGCTGTGGCTCGTTTTGGACTGGGGCCGCGCTATTTATTTAGAAAGGCAATGACCAATCAGGGGGTGGGGAAAACTCTGTCAGAGGCGGGACCTCTCAGCAGCTGCCGGGCAATCACGATGCAAATCTGGACGATGCTCCCTGCCTGTTGTCTCAGCTCTGCGTTCCTTCCACAGCACAAATCCCCCAGAACTCCTCTCCGTGCTGGTTCTGCCTTCTTCCCCCTTCCTCTCCACTCCTAATAAAGGGTCTCGACCCGAAATGTCGACACTTGATCCTTTTCCATAGATGGTGCCCGCCTTGCCGAGTTCCTCCAGCATTTTCTGGGTGTCCCCCTGCTATAAACTCTCTGGGACTGGGTGAGTGACACCATCAAGCGGAGGAGCAGAGATCATATCCTCGCTTTAGAAATTCTGAAGGTAGGAACCTTACGCCAGCAACCAGTCACACAGCAGAGTGCTCCCAGGGACATACACTGGGTCAACAATTGACCACTGCCAGAAGATCATTCTCCTGGTGAAAAAACACTGTTCGATCCACTCGAAACTTGTTAATCTTCCAGCCCAGAATCAGAATCAGGTTTATTATCACCGGCCCGTGTCATGAAATCTGTTAACTTAGCAGCAGATGTTCAATGCAATATATCATATGGGAAAAAAAGTAAAAATAAATAAGTAAGTAAATCAATTACAGTCTACCTATATTGAATAGATTAAAAATTGTGCAAAAACAGAAATAGTACATATTAAAAAAGTGAGGTAGTGTCCAAGGGTTCAATGCCCATTTAGGAATCGGATGGCAGAGGGGAAGAAACTGCTCCTGAATCGCTGAGTGTGTGCCTTCAGGCTTCTGTACCTCCTACCTGATGGTAACAGTGAGAAAAGGGCATGTCTTGGGTGCTGGAGATCCTTAATAATGGACGCTGCCTTTCTGAGACACCACTCCTTGAAGATGTCCTGGGTACTTTGTAGGCTAGTGCCCAACATGGAGCTGACTAGATTTACAACCGTCTGCAGCTTCTTTCAGTCCTGTTCAGTAGCCCCTCCATACCAGACAGTGATGCACCCTGTCAGAATGCTCTCCACGGTACATTTATTGAAGTTTTTGAGTATTTTTATTGACATACCAAATCTCTTCAAACTCCTAATGAAGTATAGTCACTGTCTTGCCTTCTTTATAACTGCATCGATATGTTGGGACCAGGTTAGGTCCTCAGAGATTTTGACACCCAGAAACTTGAAACTGCTCACTCTCTCCACTTCTGATCGCTCTATGAGGATTGGAATGTGTTCCTTCGTCTTACCCTTTCTGAAGTCCACAATCAGCTCTTTCGTCTTACTGACATTGAGTGCCAGGTTGTTGCTGTGACACCACTCCACTAGCTGGCATATCTCACTCCTGTACGCCCTCTCATCACCATCTGAGATTCTACCAAGGTGCCTGAGAAATTTGTAAGGGAATGCTGCTGACTGACATCCCAGGCTGCAGGAGTACATGCTGAGGGGCACACTGAAGCTCGGGGCAGCCGCCACAGAAGTTCTCTGGGGAAGAGGCACAGATTAGTCTCCTGCTATCACAGGACACTGACGAGCTGGGCTCTGTGTAACAGACTCTTAGACACCTCACGTGCACTAACGCATTGCAAGATAACACTATATTGAGTTAATGGTATAATGAATGTCGGTAAAGATGTGTATCGATCACATTATAGGCATCCGTTAGTCTCGTAAGACCATGGATTTGCGCCTTGGAAGGTTTCCAGGGCGCAGGCCTGGGCAAGGTTGTATGGAAGACCAGCAGTTGCCCATACTGCAAGTCTCCCCTCTCCACGCCACCGATATTGTCCAAAGGAAGAGCACTAGGACCCATACAGCTTGGCACCAGTGTCATCGCAGAGCAACGTGTGGTTAAGTACCTTGCTCAAGGACACAACACGTTGCCTCAGCTGAGGCTTGAACTAGCGACCTTCAGATCACTAGACCGAGACTTTAACCACTTGGCCAACACATTAACTATACAGTATTTACACACAGTGGTCACTTCATTAGGTACCTCCTGTATCTAATAAAATGGCCACTGAGTGTATGTTCATGGTCTTTGCTGCCATAGCCCATCCACCTCAAAGTTCGATGTGTAGTTTGTTCAAAGATGCTCTTCTGTACATCACTGTTGTAATGCGTGGTTATCTGAGTTACTGTCGCCTTCCTGTCAGTTTAAACCAGTCTGGTCATTCTCTTCTGACCTCTCTCACTAACAAGGCATTTTCACCCTCAGAATTGCCGCCCACTGGAGACATTTTTGTTTTTTACATCATTCCCCGTAAACTCAAGAGACACCTATGCGTGAAAATCCCAGGAGATCAGCTGTTTCTGAGATACTCAAGCCACCCCATCTGGCACCAGCAATCATTCCACAGTCAAAGTCACATGGATCACATTTCTTTCCCAATCTGATGTCTGGTCTGAACAACAACTGGACCTCTTGACCATGCCCGCATGCTTTTATGCATTGAGTTGCTGACAAATGTACCTATTAAAGTGGCCACTGAGTGTATAATGAATGGAACATACTGTATTCTTTTTTTTAAATATAGAGCTATTAGAGTCGTATATCTTGATGCAGTGTTTTGACCCCATTATCGAGAATATTTTCGAAAAGCAGTGTGCCTCAAGAAGGCAGCATCCATCGTTAAGGACTCTCACCAACACAGCCATGGCCTCTCCTCTCTGCCCTTAGGGAGGAGGTACAGGAGCCTGAAGATCCAAACTCGGTGTTTTCAGATTAGCTTGTTCCCCTCTGCCATCAGAGATCTGAACAGTCATGAACTCACGAGCAGTACCTCACTATCCCTCCTTTGTACCCTTCACTCCCGTACATTGACGCAGTACAAGGGAAATCATTAACAATGCAGAATAAAGTGTTACAATTCATAAAGAAGGGTGTAGGTCAGTCATCTCTTTCATGTGCAATAGCATCCCCACCACCGAGGACATCTTCAAACAGCGGTGCTTCAAGAAGACAGTATCCATCATTAAGGATCTTCACCATCAAGACATTCCCTGTTCACCACCAGGGAGGAGGTACAGGGCCTGAAGACCCACACTCAACATCTGAAGAACAGTTTCTTCCCCTCCATCTGCATTATTCTTCCTCTTTTCCATTTTTTTTGTTGTAAATTACAGTAATTTTTTTACATTTTGCACTGTAGTGCAAAGCAGTGCATACGGCCCATTCAATCACGGGTAAAACCCTCCCTGCCACTGGGCACATCTACATGGAATACTGTCGCAGGAAAGCAGCAGCCATCATCAGGGACCCCCACCATCCTGGACACCCTCTCTTCTCACTGCTGCCATCAGGAAGAAGGCACAGGGACCTCAGGACCCACACTAACAGGTCCAGGAACATCAGCCATCAGGGTCCTGAAACAAAGGAGATGACGACACTTAACTTCACTTGCCCCATCATTGAAGAAACCAATGGACTCACTTTCAAGGACTCTTCATCCCACGTTCTCAATACCTACAGCTTATTTATTTATTTATTTATTTATTATTTCTTTCTTTTTTGTATTTGCACAGTTTGTTGGCTCCTGCACTCTGGTTGAACACCCAAGTTGGGCAGTCTTTTATTGATTCTGTTATAGTTATTCTTCTGTAGATTTACTGAGTTTGGCCATAAGGAAATGAATCTCAAGGTTGTATATGCTGACACGTATGTACTTTGATAATAAATCTACTTTGAAATTTGAACTTTTGAACTTTGTACTGATGCCGCAACACTACAAATTCCATGACATACGTCAGCAATAATAAATCTGATTCTGATATTAACTCAAGTTCAAGTTTAATTGCCATTCAACCATACATGAATACTCATGAACACAGCCAAACTAAGCTGTGTTACTCTGGAGCCAAGCTGCAAAACACATTACCAACAGTCTCACACACAGCACAAGGCACATATAACACATACAAGACAGCAAGCACATATAAAATATCAGCAAAATGCAGTCATGCAAAACAAAAAATTCCAAGTCCCTGAGTCCATCAATGTTGCAGCAATCTGCAGTTGAACACAATACAGCTTGTGTTCTGCCGAGCGAACACTAGGGGGCAGCACCAATTACAGCATGGACGCAGCGCCACGCCGCCTCCGTCACTCTAATGCAGTCTCCAACTACCCCCCCCCCCCCACAAGCGGCTGCAAACAGGCGACACCACAGCTTTAGGCCCAGTCCTCACTTTGACTGGGGCCATCCAGTTCCACCCCCCCCCCCACCCCATTCGCCAATAAACCAACGAGTTGGACCGGCAACATTCCACACCACCAGGGTCTTGCGACCAAAAGAGAAGCAACGAAGACGATCATTCCTCTGTCAGACTGCACACCTTGCCTGTGGCACGACGACTCATGATGAGTCCAGCTCCTTCAGTTTCTCCACTAACGAGCAACTCGCGGATAAGACATAAACCATAAGACACAGGACTCAGAATCAGAACCAGGCTTATTATCACTGACATAGGTCATGAAATTTGTCGTACAGTGCAAGATCTAAAAATTATTATAAGTTACAATAAAAGATAAATAGTATCAAAGAGGAATAGAGGGGTAGTGTTCATGGGTTCATGGGCTCAATTAGATTGGAAAATAGCAAACACGGTCACTTAATTCTAAAAGGGAGAGAGAGTAAAACAAGACACTACTGTATGTTTTTCATCTCCTAAGTTACAGAGAAAGGTTGAACAAGTTGGGTCTTTATTCTTTGGAACGTAGAAGGTTGAGGGGGGACTTGATAGAGGTATTTAAAATAATGAGGGGGATTGATAGAGTTGACGTGGATAGGCTTTTTCCATTGAGAGTAGGGGAGATTCAAACAAGAGGACATGAGTTGAGAGTTAAAGGGCAAAAGTTTAGGGGTAACATGAGGGGGAACTTCTTTACTCAGAGAGTGGTAGCTGTGTGGAACGAGCTTCCAGCAGAAGTGGTTGAGGCAGGTTCGATGTTGTCGTTTAAAGTTAAATTGGATAGATATATGGACAAGAAAGGAATGGAGGGTTATGGGCTGAGTGCAGGTCGGTGGGACTAGGTGAGAGTAAGAGTTCGGCACGGACTAGAAGGGCCGAGATGGCCTGTTTCCATGCTGTAATTGTTATATGGTTATATGTGTGTCACAGGGTAAAGTTTAGACACCTTTTTAAAGAGGTAATGGCAGGAACATGTAAAGTTCAAGGTCATCAGGCAAAGTCAGCAGAATTTTCTGATAGGGATCAATCATAGATACATATATGTAGCTAGGGTGCCTAAGACTTTTGCACAGTACTGTAGTAATTTTATGTATTGCACTGTACTGCTGTCATACAAAAAAAAACAATTTCATGACATATGTGAGTGATGATAAACCTGATTCTGATATGGGTCTCTATTGTGGACTGACAGTGGGAATGAGGCAGGGAGAGGGGGATCATGGTTGGGAAAAGGGGAAGGGAGAGAAGAGGAAGCGGGAAGCACCCCTAGAGAGGCATTCTATAATGATCAACAAAGCAATTGTTTGGAATCAAGTGCCCTTGCCTGGTGCCTCAGGGCTGGGTGTGCATGCCACCTCCTCTCCCCTGGCACTCCTTCTCTGCCACCTGTCCCACATCCTCCTGCAGCCCTCCACCCTCACCATTCCCAACGTTCTTTCCTCCCGCCAGATTTAGAAACTCGCTCTCCGCTCCACTTTGACGAATACGGTACTGTGCAAATGTCTTAGGCACCCTATACATAAGTGCCTAAGACTTTAGCACAGTACTTACTTGCAACAAAATCACAGGCACGAAGATTCAGACAACACACGGTACACAGGGTCATACGGCAAAATGACCCTGTTGGCCCTCAGAGTCTGCACCCAACTCAACCACCCATCTACACTAATTGTCCATTACTTTTTATCTTCCCCACATTCCCATTATTCCTCAGCCCCCACCCCACAGATTCTTCTGCTCACATACAGACTAGGTGTAAATCAACTTACCAATCCACATGTCTTAGTTACTTGGGAGGGAACCAGAACACCCGGAGGAAACCTACATGGTCACAGGGAGAGCGGGCAAACTCCACACAGACAGCGCCTGAGGTCAGAATGGACCTGTGTCTGTAATGAGCACTTCGGGCTTTTGCAAGGAGCGGGAGACTGTTGGGCTCTGGGGTCTTTAGAGCTCCTGAATTGGTTAATTGTTGTTTTATGAGAGCCGTTAATTGCTTAGAGTCCTGTGTGCTTTTTCTTGTGCTGACTCGCCCTTTGAAGTGTGATCTCCTGGTCATTCCTGTTTAAGTTTGTAAAGTTTATTTTGATAGGCTTGGGGATTCTGTGAATTGTTCTTCTTTTGTGCTGCATTGAATCCACAGTAGCCATTTTTTCATTCGCCTTTATACTTGTGTACTGGAAATGACATGAAGCAATCTTGGATCTTGAATAACAATAGACAGTAGACAATAGGTGCAGGAGTAGGCCTAGCAGGAGTAGTGAAGAAGTGTAATGGCCGCTACATGCATAGGTTGGTCCCACGCCCACAGAGACACCAGGCACGGAGGTATCTGTACATAAGGTAACTGTCAGGAAATGATGAAGTGATGGTGGTGGAGGGTGTGGAGGGGTGGATTAAGACCATAAGGTTATTAGATATAGGAGCAGAAGTAGGCCATTCAGCCCATTGAGTCTGCTCCACCGTTCAGTCATGGGCTGATCCAACTCTTCCAGCCATCCCCACTCCCCTGCCTTCCCCCCATGCCCTTTGATGCCCTGGCTAATCCAGAACCTACCTAGCAGGTGGAGGTGTTGATCAGCCTGACCACTTGGGGAAAGTAACTGCTTTTGAGTCTGGTGGTCCTGGTGTGGATGCTACATAGCCTCCTCCCCGATGGGAGTGGGACAAACAGTCCATGAGCAGGTTGGGTGGGATCCTTCACAGTGTTGCTGGCCCTCTCCCGGCACCTTTTTGTGTTTATGTCTTTTATGATGGGCAGGCTGGTGCTGGTGATGCATTGGTCAGTTTTGACTACCTGTTGTGAAGCTTTCCTGCCCACCACAGTTCTGTGTCCACACCAAGCACACCATTTCACTCTGCTTCATTACAGTTTTACCTCGTTGTACAATAGCTTCCTGTAATGATTTGATCTGTACAAACAACATCTTGGTACACTATCTTGACAATAATAAACCAACAGCGATAGCAATGGGAGAATGGGTACAGGTGATCTTCCTGTAGTGGATGGTCATGGGTGTAGATCCCAATTCACTGGTGTGAACATGTTTACTCCCAGAGAAAGTGTGTTGAATTTGTCCACTGCGCAGAAACCCTTTACCTGCTCTCTAGATATGTCTTACGATGTTGCCAACGTCATCTGAAGATACCCCATGCACACTGAAGGGTCAGCAGCTATGTACAGGCTCAAGCAATGTTGCTCCTGCCATAGGGAGGAGAGGGGGAGGTCAGGGAGTTTTAGAGAAGCATTAAAGGGAATCTGGAGGCAGATACGTGGGAATAGAAGCATGACCACGGGGGAAGAAATTAAACTTCAAAGGACCCTCGCTGAGAGAGGGATTTTAATTGGTTTATTGCTGTCACAGGTACCGTGGGCCGGCACGGTGGCGTAACGGTTAGCACAACGGTTTACAGTACCGGTGACCCGGGTTCAATTCCGGCCACTGCCTGGAGTTTGTACGTCCTCCCTGTGGAATGCGTGGGTTTCCTCCGGTCTCCGCCCACAGTCTGAAGGTGTACCGGCTGGTAGGTTAATTGGTCACTGTCGATTGTCCTGTGATTAGGCTCGGGTTACACTGGTGTTTGTTGGGCAGTGTGGCCTCGAAGGGCCGCTAGGGTGTATTCTGAGGCTGTGCCCCCTGCTCCTAGACTTCCCCCACAGCATCCTCTCCACTCTCTATTCCTCTTGTAATTTATACATTTGATCCCATTGCTATCTGTGAAGCAGTAGTGTGACTGATCTCCGAAAGAGAAAGGAACATGTTAATCACTGAGGCGGGTACTGTGCATGTAAACGGTTAACACTTCCTTCTGCATCTCAATGCGGCTTCAAAGCCAGCCCTTGACAAGGAGATTTGGAACGCATGACTAGGCATCTGAGAGCCACAAGTGGGGGCCGCAGGTGTGCCGACTGAACGGAATAATCTGCTGAGATTTCAGGGGGTCTCTTATGTTGGAGGGACCCACCTGGGTCCTGGTACCTCTCAATGCCTCCTAATACATTTCAAAGCTGCGATCCTCTCTCCGACACTTCAGCTGGACTCTGTCATCTCACTTACCGTCCCACATCTCAGTAAACAGGAGACGAGTCATCGGCGCCCGGAACCGTGCAGAACAAAGTGTTGCTGCCTCTTCACGTTAGCGCAACAGCTTCTCCAAGCTTCACTGGCCGCAAATATCCCTGTTGCATTAAGCGGAGCCCATTCATTGCTGACTAATTTTCATACTCGAGGAATAAAGCAAAATCATCCCTTAATCAACTCAAGTAACTATTTATCTAAACGTTGGATTGTACTGCGCTTCTGAAATCTTCAATTGTTCAATAGTTCCATTTAATATCAGAGAATGAACACAATCTACAATCTGAACTTCTTGTTCTTCACAGACATCCACGAAAACAGAAGAGTGAGTGACAGTAAAAACTTAGAACCCCAAAGCCCCGTCTACTCCCCCCCTCCCACGCACAAGCATTGGCCCTCCCCCTTATCACACACAAACTGCCAGAGGAACTCAGAAGGCCAGGCAGCATCTCTGGAAAAAAGTACAGTCGACGTTTCGGGCCGAGACCCTTCGGCAGGACTCCCACTCCCCACTTCCTTCAGCAAAATGCATCTGCACCCTCCACCCACCAGTCTTGAGGACAACATGCAAAAGGGTCACCTACCCCCAGACACCCACCCTCCAACTCCCACCCCGGGAGAGGTGAAGGTGCCACATTTCTCCCTGGGTTCCGTTCCTGAAAGAATCCTGCGACCCTAGGGAGAATGTCTGAGCAAAGTAGGTTTGCCCTGACAACGGTTCTTGGGCTGAACTAGCCACTGTTTATTCCGCTCAGACGCTGCCTGAGCTGCTGAGTTCCTCCAGCACTCTGCGTGTGTTGCACTGTTTGGAAGAGGTGGGTAGGGTTGCTGACTCACGGCGCCAGAAACCAGATGTTCGATCCTGACCTCCGATGCTGTCTGTGTGGGGTCTGCACGCTCTCCCTGTAACCGCAGGGTCCAGTTTCAGACCATAAGATATAGCCCTGGGGATTTATCCACCCTAATTCGCCTCAAGACAGCAACACCTCCCCATCTGTAATCTGTATGGAGTCCATGAAGTTGATGTCGCTTTGCCTCCCTTCAATAGACAGGGTAAATACAGATGCAAAAAATTTATTTAAGATCTCTTCTTGCTCCACATATGGATTACCTTTCCGATCTTCCAGAGGACCAATTTTGTCCCTTGCTACCCATTTGCTCTGAACCTATCTGTAGAATCTCTTAGGATTTGCCTTCACCTGCGAAGGAGACCTCGTGCCTTCTTTTAGCCCTCTTGATTTCCTTCTTAAGTGTTCTCTTGCATTTCTTGTGCTCTATAAGCACCTCATTTGCTGCTACCTGTCTATAACTGCAAAGAGCCCCCTGTTTTTTCTTAACCAGGGTTCCCCTGCACCTTTTATCTTTACCTTTTATTCTGATAGGTGCATACAAGTTTTACTCTCAAAATTTCACTTTTGAAGGCCTGTCACTTACCAAGTACACCTTTGCCAGAAAACAGCCTGAACGAATCCACACTTGCCAGATCCTTTCTGATACCGTCAAAATTAGTCATACTCCCATTTAGAATCTCAACCTGCAGACCAGACCTATCTTTTTGCATATTTACTTTGAAACTCATATCATTGTGGTCACTGGATGCAAAGTGTTCCCCTACACAAGCTTCTGTCACCTGTCCTGTCCCATTCCTAATAGCAGATCAAGTATCACATGCTCTCTTATTGGGACTTCTAAGTACTGATGAAGGAAACTTTCCTGAACATATTTGACAAACTATCCCATCTAGTCTTTCTACAGTATGTGAGTCCCAGTCAATATGTGGAAAGTTAAAATCACCTACTATAACAACTTTATACTTTATTGTCACCAAACAATTGATACTAGAGCGTACAATCATCTCAGTGATATTTCATTCTGCTCTTCATGCTCCTTGGAGTACAAATCGATAGTAAATATTAAAAATTTAAATTATAAATCATAAATAGAAAATAGAAAAGGGAAAGTAAGGTAGTGCGAAAAAAAACCGAGGCAGGTCCGGATATTTGGAGGGTACGGCCCAGATCCGGGTCAGGATCCGTTCAGCAGTCTTATCACAGTTGGAAAGAAGCTGTTCCCAAATCTGGCCGTACGAGTCTTCAAGCTCCTGAGCCTTCTCCCGGAGGGAAGAGGGACGAAAAGTGTGTTGGCTGAGTGGGTCGTATCCTTATCAATCCTTAACAACCTTATCTTTCTTACAACCTCTACAATCTCTTTACAAATTTGTTCCTCTAAATCTCTGGGATTGTTGGGTGGTCTGTAATATAGCCCCATTAACATAGTCATACCTTTCTTATTTCTCAGTTCCACCCATAGTGCCTCACTAGTTGAGTTCACTAGTCGGTTCTGACAGAGCACTGCCGTGACATTTTCTTTGACTAGTAATGCCACCCCTCCTCCTTTAATCCCTCCTGCTCTGTCACATCTAAAAAATGGAACCCTGGAATATTGGGCTGCCAGTCCTGCCCCTCCTGCAACCAAGTCTCAGTAATGGCTACAACATCATAATTCCAGGTGTTGTCCATGCCCTGAGTTCATCTGTCTTTCCTATGATACTTCTTGCATTGAAATATTTGCAGCTTATGACATGGTGTACCATGCTCAACCTTTTAATTCCTGACTTTGTCTGAGGTCTTAACTCGTACCTGTACTTGCTGGCGTTTATGAAAATGAGTGGGGGAGGAATCTCATTGAAACCGACTGCATATTGAAAAGCCTAAACAGAATGGATGTCTCCTATAGTGGGGGAGTCTAGGACCAGAGGATGCAAGTATCGCCATGCTTCCAGCACCATCATTGCATAGCCTCAACTCACGGACCCTCACCCATACTGCTTTTCCTGGGCGACACAGTCACAGTCAAATCGGTGCAGGAGACCACATGCAAGGGGAAATAAAAATAAGACAGGGATATGTGGAGCAGCCATTGTGTGAGTGGGCCAGTGCTAGAGTGCGGTATCTTTGTCTCATCAGATGTGGGCAAGGTAAGTATCTTTATTCTTTGTTAGTGCATTGTTAGAGCAGTGAGAATGGCTCAGGGGCAGCGCTGGGTCCTTTGTGTGAGATGTGGAAGTTCTGGGAATCCTCCAGCCTCTGAGAAAACCGCATCGACGCCAGGTACACCCCGCTGCAGATCCTCACAGAATTTGTTAAAGAACTGGAGCTGCAATGCAGTGACCTTCAGCTCATACAGGACACTGAGTAGATGATGGATGGGAGCTGCAGGAAGGCAGTCACCCCTAAGATGCAGGAGGCAGAAAAACAGGCAACTATCAGGAGAGGGAAGGGAAATAGGAAGCCAGTACCCTGTGGCCATTCCCCGTGGCTGACAAGAGAAATTAGGGATAGTATCAATTCCAAAGAAGAAGCATACAAATTAGCCAGAGAAAGTGGCTCACCTGAGGACTGGGAGAAATTCAGAGTTCAGCAGAGGAGGACAAAGGGCTTAATTAGGAAGGGGAAAAAAGATTATGAGAGAAAACTGGCAGGAAACATAAAAACGGACTGTAAAAGCTTTTATAGATATGTAAAAAGGAAAAGACTGGTAAAGACAAATGTAGGTCCCCTGCAGACAGAAACAGGTGAATTGATTATGGGGAGCAAGGACATGGCAGACCAATTGAATAATTACTTTGGTTCTTTCTTCACTAAGGAGGACATAAATAATCTTCCAGAAATAGTAGGGGACAGAGGGTCCAGTGAGATGGAGGAACTGAGCGAAATACATGTTAGTAGGGAAGTGGTGTTAGGTAAATTGAAGGGATTGAAGGCAGATAAATCCCCAGGGCCAGATGGTCTGCATCCCAGGGTGCTTAAGGAAGTAGCACAAGAAATAGTGGATGCATTAGTGATAATTTTTCAAAACTCATTAGATTCTGGACTAGTTCCTGAGGATTGGAGGGTGGCTAATGTAACTCCACTTTTTAAAAAAAGGAGGGAGAGAGAAACCGGGGAACTATAGACCGGTTAGCCTAACATCAGTGGTGGGGAAACTGCTGGAGTCAGTTATCAAGGATGTGATAACAGCACATTTGGAAAGCGGTGAAATGATCGGACAAAGTCAGCATGGATTTGTGAAAGGAAAATCATGTCTGACGAATCTCATAGAATTTTTTGAGGATGTAACTAGTAGATTGGATAGGGGAGAACCAGTGGATGTGGTATATTTGGATTTTCAGAAGGCTTTTGACAAGGTCCCACACAGGAGATTAGTGTGCAAACTTAAAGCACACGGTATTGGGAGTAAGGTATTGGTGTGGGTGGAGAGTTGGTTAGCAGACAGGAAGCAAAGAGTGGGAATAAACGGGACCTTTTCAGAATGGCAGGCGGTGACTAGTGGGGTACCGCAAGGCTCAGTGCTGGGACCCCAGTTGTTTACAATATATATTAATGACTTGGATGAGGGAATTAAATGCAGCATCTCCAAGTTTGCGGATGACACGAAGCTGGGTGGCAGTGTTAGCTGTGAGGAGGATGCTAAGAGGATGCAGGGTGACTTGGATAGGTTGGGTGAGTGGGCAAATTCATGGCAGATGCAATTTAATGTGGATAAATGTGAAGTTATCCACTTTGGTGGCAAAAATAGGAAAACAGATTATTATCTGAATGGTGGCCGATTAGGAAAAGGGGAGGTGCAACGAGACCTGGGTGTCATTATACACCAGTCATTGAAAGTGGGCATGCAGGTACAGTAGGCGGTGAAAAAGGCGAATGGTATGCTGGCATTTATAGCGAGACGATTTGAGTACAGGAGCAGGGAGGTACTACTGCAGTTGTACAAGGCCTTGGTGAGACCACACCTGGAGTATTGTGTGCAGTTTTGGTCCCCTAATCTGAGGAAAGACATCCTTGCTATAGAGGGAGTACAGATAAGGTTCACCAGATTGATTCCTGGGATGGCAGGACTTTCATATGAAGAAAGAATGGATGAACTGGGCTTGTACTCGTTGGAATTTAGAAGATTGAGGGGGGATCTGATTGAAACGTATAAGATCCTAAAGGGATTGGACAGGCTAGATGCAGGAAGATTGTTCCCGGTGTTGGGGAAGTCCAGAACGAGGGGTCACAGTTTGAGGATAGAGGGGAAGCCTTTTAGGACCGAGATTAGGAAAAACTTCTTCACACAGAGTGGTGAATCTGTGGAATTCTCTGCCACAGGAAACAGTTGAGGCCAGTTCATTGGCTATATTTAAGAGGGAGTTAGATATGGCCCTTGTGGCTACGGGGGTCAGGGGGTCAGGGGGTATGGAGGGAAGGCTGGGGCGGGGTTCTGAGTTGGATGATCAGCCACGATCATAATAAATGGCGGTGCAGGCTCAAAGGGCCGAATGGCCTACTCCTGCACCTATTTTCTATGTTTCTATGTTTCTATAATAAGCATACCATTTTGAGGGGGACAACCTACTGAGGGGTGGGGGGAACCCATAGCAAATGAGTCTCTGGAACTGAGTCTGTCGCTGAGGTTCGGAAGGAAAGGGGAAAGAAGATGGTGGCACGACTCAGCTCGCAGCGGCCACTCTGGTGATGAATATCTGTTATCTGTCCAAGTAGGGTGCTGTGCACAATCCTGATTTGATGGCGACAGATGTGCGAGCATGGAGGAACATCTGGTGAAACTTCTGGAATGCCTGTTTCGCTGCCACTGCTACTGTGTGATCCAGAATCTCCGGAGGGGAAGGCCCCGAGTCCTCGGCTTTGCTTGTTGCTCGGCGGCCGGGGTGGGGTTGAAGCGCTCAGCAGAGGATGGTGCTCGGTGCTCGGTGTCGAAGGGCTGGTCGGAGGCTTGAAGTTTTCGGACGGACTCAGAGTCCGCTGCCTCCAATGCATCGGCAAGTTTGTGGCGCTTGGAGGTTCATGGCAGGGAGAGTTTCTCCCTTCTACCGTCTGCGTGAGATGATGGGGCTATCGGGACTTGAGACTTTTTTTTACCATGGCCATGGTCTGCTCTTTATCAAATTACGGTATTGTTTTGCACTGTTGTAACTATATGTTATAATTATGTGGTTTTGTCAGTTTTAGTTTTGGTTTGTCCTGTGTTTCTGTGATATCTTTCTGGAGGAACATTGTATCATTTTTTAATGCATGCATTTCTAAATGACAATAAACGAGGACTGAGCGTCCTCATAATCTAATCTAATCTAAAAAAAAGAAGAGGACTGCAGTAATGATTGGTGATTCTATCTTAGAGGTGTAGACACAAGATTCTGTGGACATGATAGAGACACCCTGATGGTATGTTGCCTCCTAGGTGCCAGGGTTGGGGATCGGGTCCCCAACATTCTAAAGAACGAGGCGTAGCCAGAAGTCTTGGTACCTTTGGTACCAATGACACAGGTCGGAAAATCGAGGAGATCCTGAAAGGAGAATTTAGAGAGATAGATAGAAAGCTGAAAAGCTGGACCTCCAGGGTAGTAATCTCTGGATTGCTGCCTGTGCCATGTACCAGTGAGAGTAAGAATAGGGTGATTTGGCAGATGAATGTTTGGCTGAGAAACTGGTGCAAGAGGCCCAATTTCAGATTTCTAGATCTTTGGGATCTCTTCTGGTGAAAGGTATGACCTACACAAAAGGGACCAGTCACTCCTGAACCTGAGGGGGACCAATATCCTTGCGGGCAGGTTTGCTGGAGCTGTTCAGGAGGGTCAAAACTAATTTGGAAGGGCATGGGAACTGGAGTGATAGGGCTGTTGGTTTACAAGCAGAGACAGTATGTAGTAGGACTGTAGGGAAGGACAGGCTGATGATAGGGCAAAATTACAGTCGGAGGGATGAGTTGCAGGGTAAAAGGGGACAAAATTGGTGGATAGAGGTCTGAAGGTTTTATATTTGAATGCACACAGTTTATGAAATAAAGTAGATGATCTTGCAGTGCAGTTAGAGATTGGCGGGTATGATGTTGTGGGCATCACTGAGTCGTGGCTGAAAGATTATAGTTAGGAGCTCTATGTCCAAATGTACACATTGTATCGGAAGGACAGGCAGGTAGGTAGAGGGAGTGGCATGGCTGTAATGGTAAAAAATAAAATCAAATCCTTAGAAAGGGGTAACATAGGATAGGAAGATGTAGAAAACTTGAGGGTAGAGTTACGAGACTGCAAGGGTACAAGAGCCCTGATGGGAATTATACAAAGGACTCTGTACAGTAGCCAGGATGTGGGCTACAAAGTACAACTGGAGAGAGAAAAGGCTTGTCAAAAGGGCAATGTTTTGATAGTCATGGGGGATTTCAATATGCAGGTAGATTGGGAAAATCAGATTGGTGCTGTTTCCAAAGAGAGAGAATTTGTAGAATGCCTGCAAGATGGCTTTTCAGAGCAGCCTGTGGTTGAGCCCACTAGGGGATCAGCTGTTCTGGGGTCGGCTGTTGTGTGAAGGACACTGAAGTTCGGGTGTGCCGGGAGGCAAAAGTGAGTGCAGTTGCTATTAGTAGGGATAGCTTGGGAAACTGAAAGGTATGTAAGCCACCTGGACCAGAGGAACTACACCACAGGGTTCTGAAAGAGGTAGCCGAAGAGATTGTGGAGGCATTAGTAATGATCTTTCCAGTATCGGAGGCTTGAAGTTTTCGGACGGACTCAAGGGTCGGCTATGGTCGGGTGCTTCCAGGGTGCTGCATCGACAAGTTTGCGACGCTGGAAGTTCATGGCAGGAAGAGAGTTTCTCTTCCTTCTACCGTCTGCGTGAGATGATGGGACTTTCGAGAGACTTTAAGACTTTTTTTTAACCGTGCCCATGGTCTGTTCTTTATCAAATTATGGTATTGCTTTGCACCGTTGTAACTATATGTTATAATTATGTGGTTTGTGTCATTTTTTCTTTAGTCTTGGTTTGTCTTGTGTGTCTGTGATATCATTCTGGAGGAACATTGTATCATTTCTTAATGCATGCATTACTAAATGACAATAAAAGAGGACTGCGTGTCCTCATAATCTAATCTAATCTCTAGATTCTGGAATGGTTCTGGAGGACTGGAGAATTGTAAATGTCACTCCATTCCTCAAGAAGGGAAGGAGGCATTAGAAAGGAAATTATAGGCCAGTTAGCCTGACTTTAGTGGTTGGGAAGATGTTGGAGTTAATTGTTTGGGATGTAGTTTCAGGGTACTTGGAGGCACAGGATAAAATAGGCCAAAGTTAGCATGATTTCCTTAAGGGAGAATCTTGCTGGACAAATCTGTTAGAATGCTTTGAGGAAATAGCAAGCAGGATAGACAAAGGAGAATCGATGGATTTTGTGTACATAGATTTTCAGAAGACTGTTGACAAGGTGCCACATGTGAGGCCGCTTAACAAGAGGCCATGGTATTACAGGAGAGATACTAGCATGGGTAAAGCATTGGCTGGCGGGCAAGAGGCAGAGTGGGAATAAAGGGAGATTCTTCTGTTTGCCTGCAGCTGACTAGTGTTCTGCAGAGGTCAGTGTTGGGACCACTTCTCTTTACATTGACTGATTTGATGGCTTTGTGGCCAAGTTTTCAGATGATATGAAGATAGGTAGAGGGGTAGGTAGTGTTGAGGAAGCAGAAAGGCTACAGAAGAACTTTGATTAGGAGAGTGGGCAAAGAAGTCACAAATGGAATAACAAGTCAGAAAATGTATGGTCATGCATTTTGGTAGAAGGAATAAAGACATAGTCTCCAGCCCTTTGGTTAGGCCCTCAGAGACCTTGGTATGAACATAGAATTCTCCAGCTTCTGGTAATTCCCTCCCCCTCCCTTTCTCTAACCCTATTTCACTCTGCCCCCTCCCCCAGCTGCCTACCACCTCCCTCATGGTTCCGCCTCCTTCTACTACCCATTGTGTTTTCCCCTATTCTTTCTTTACCTTTCTTGCCTATCCCGTCCCTGCTTCCCCTCCCCCACCCCTTTATCTTTCCCCTTACTGGTTTTTCACCTGGAACCTACCAGCCTTCTCCTTCCCACCCTCCCCCCACCTTTTTTATAGGGCCCCTGCCCCCTCCCTCTACAGTCCTGACGAAGGGTTCCGGCCCGAAACATCGACTCATCGTTTCCACGGATGCTGCCCGACCTGCTGAGTTCCTCCAGTGTGTTGAGAGTGTTGCTAAAAACATAGACTATTTTCTAAATGGGGAGAAAATTCAAAAATCCAAGGTGCAAAGAGGAGGGAGTCCTCGTGCAGGATTGCTGAAAGTTTGATTTGCAGATTGAGGTGGTGGTGAGGAAGGCAAGTTTAATGTTAGCATTCATTTCGAGAGGACTTGAATATAAAAGCAATGATATAATATTGAGGCTTTATAAGACACTGGTGAAGAGTCACTTGGAATATTGTCAGCAGATTTGGGCCCCTTGTTTAAGAAGGGATGTACTGACATTGGCGAGGGGTTCAGAGGTGGTTCACAAGAATGATTCCAGGAATGAAAGACTTCTCACGTGAGCAGTCATTGTTGGCTCTGGTCTTTTACCCTCTGGAATTTAGAAGAATGAGGGGGGATCTCATTGAATCCTATCGATTGTTGAAAGGTCTGGATTGAGTGGATGTCGGGAGGGTGTTTCCTGTGGTGGGGAAGTCTAAGACTAGAGGGCACAGCCTCAGAACAGTGGGCCATCCATTTAGAACAGAGATGAGGAGGAATTTCTTGAGCCAGAGGGTAGTGGATTTGTGGAATTTGTTACCACAGGCGGCTGTGGAGGCTAAGTCATCGGGTGGAGGTTCTTGATTAGTCAGGGCATGAAAGATTACGGGCAGAAGGCAGGAGAATGGGACTGAGAGGGAAATGGATCAGCCATGATAAAATGGCGGAGCAGACTCGATGGGCCAAAGGGCCAAACTCTGCACCTACGTCTTACAGTCTTGACATGTCGCTGGAAAATATGAATCAGATTGAGATTTCACGCTTCGTTGAGAAACCAAGACTCGTTGGGAATCCATCCGTGGCTAATTGAAAACATTGAGGATGGTGTTAGATTTAGCGCAAACACTTGTAAAAATGCAAATACTTGTAACCTCAAGGATTGGGAGAACCAATGTATGGCAGGTTGGTGGAGAGAATTGAATGAGCATAAAGTGGTGAGATTCATGACTCTAACTGGTTTTGGGGATTGCTATAAGTAAAGGGGAAGAGGCCAACAATAGGAACTATTGGGTCCTTAGATTCTAAACCGAGGGTGGGGGGGAATCAGTCATGAAAACAGGGACTGACAGACGTTAAACTATGAGGGAACTTGGGGTCCAAGTCCATCACTTCCTGAAAATGGCCACACATTGAGTATGTGGTAAAGGCGGCCCTGGGCACGTTTGCCTTTATCGGCAAAAGCACCAAGCTCAAGAGTCAGAAAGTTATGTTACTGCTTTATGAAACTTTGTTAGGCCGCATCTGGAGTACTGCATTCATTTCTGGACACCCCATTGTAGGAAGGACGTGGAGAGGGTGCAGAAGAGGTTTACCAGGAAGCTGCCTGGATCACAAGGATGCGCTATGAGGAAAGGCTGACCACATTTGGGTCATTTTCTCTGGAGGGGCAGAAACCAAGGGAAGGCCTGATAGATGTTTATTAGATTAAGAAGGGCATGGACAGGGTTGAAATGTCATACTAGAGGGCATGCATTTAAGATCAAGGGTCTACCAACCTCTGCCCTAAATACACCCAATGACCTGGCCTCCACAGCCACCTGTGGAAATGAACTACCCTCTGGTTAAAGAAATTCCTCCTCATCTCTGTTCTAAATGGACTTCTCTCTATTCTGAAGCTGTGCCCTCTGGTCCTAGACTTCCCCACCATAGGAAATATCCTCTCCACATCCACTCTACGAGAGGCTGGTCAGCCTCTCAAGAATTCCCAACTCACAGCATTCCCATTTTACAGCAACCTATCTCTTTCACTTGCTGATCAACATGACAGACAACTCCTCTGGTCTACAGGCTGTCTCCAGGGACGCACAGGGAGACAAACGTCAAGCGCTGACAGCAGATTATCATCTCAGTGAAAGACACCCCTGGGTCGGGACAGTTTACAATGAACAATTAGTACGTCCTTGGACCGTGGGGGGGAACCGAAGCACTCGGAGTAAACCGATGCAGTTACGGGGAGAATGTACAAAGTCCTTAGAGGCAGCGATGGGAATTGAACCCAGGTCGCCTGTACTGTAAACCACTGTGCTAACCATTGTGCTACCCTGCTACCTGTTGATGAAAACGTTGACTATGAACGTAAAGAATGAAAAGGCTTATTGCAATTTTTAAAATTTTGAATAAAGTTTATTGTGCTTTTTTAAAAAATGCTAATAATCCTTCTTCTCATTTACATCAGAGGCAATCTACAGCGGAGGAAATGAGAGAGCAGCCAGGGAAGCTCAAATGGTCACAGCGAGAAGGTACAATCTTCACACAGGCAGTGACGGAGGTCAGGATTGAATCTGTGTCACTGGAGTACAAAGCAGTAACTACCGCACCACCTCTTTAGACAATTTCGATTTCGATTCAGAGATGCAGCACAGTGATAGGTCCTTCTGTCCCAATGAGCCCGCATCGCCCAATTACACCCACAAACATGTATGTCTTTGTAAAGTGCGAGGGAACCCACATGGTCATGGGGAGAACAAACTGTTGTGTATTTAATATTTAAGTAATATTTGAGTAACTTTGTATATATGTTGGTTGATTAAGCATTCCTGTTCATTTAAATAATTAATTACCAGTTATTAGATTAGATTACGAGGACACGCAGTCCTCTTTTATTGTCATTTAGTAATGCATGCATTAAGAAATGATACAATGTTCCTCCAGAATGATATCACAGAAACACAAGACAAACCAAGACTGAAAAACTGACAAAAACCCAAATAATTATAACATATAGTTACAACAGTGCAAAGCAATACTGTAATTTGATAAAGAACAGACCATGGGCACGGTAAAAAAAAAGTCTAAAAGTCTCTCGAAAGTCCCATCATCTCACGCAGACGGTAGAAGGAAGAAAAACTCTCTTCCTGCCATGAACTTCCAGCGCCGCAAACTTGCCGATGCAGCACCCTGGAAGCACCCGACCACAGCCGACTCTTGAGTCCATCCGAAAACTTCGAGCCTCTGACCAGCCCTCCGACACCGAACACCGAGTGCCATCTCTGCCGAGCGCTTCGACCCCGGCCCCGGCAACAGGCAATAGGCAAAGCTGAGGATCTGGGGCCTTCCCCTCCGGAGATTCTCGATCGCACAGTAGCAGCGGCATGTGTTATATGCATAAATACATGAATGGCATATGACATGACGCTACCACGTAAAGCGAGCATGCCTCACTAAAAGCAAAACACGTTCCCTGGACACCTGTGTCCTCCTTTGAACTATTTTAACGTTTTGAAGTTGCAGAACATAACTCGTACAAACGAGTGGGAATGAACCCGGGTTGCGGTACTGTAACAGTGTTACGCTGACTGCTACACTTTCTCACACTTAACGCCCAGAGGTGAGTGTTGGCCTCTCACAAACTGCAGGCAAAGTTCTACCATGCTGTGCAAATACAACCCCCCCAACACACACCCCTGCTCCCTCCAAAGTCATTTGTGTTTCAGCTACAATCATCTAAGCCAAGGGTTTCCAAGCTGGGATCCACGGACCTCTCGGTCAACGGCCGGGATCTGCCGCATAAAAAAGGTTGGGAACCTCTGATCTAAGCACGCAGGTTGTTTGTCATTTAAAACCTACCATATCCTGACAAAATGACAAAGAGTCTGAAGCAACTGTCGAGCATTTATTAAAGATATAATTCAGATACAAACAGAGTCCTGGAACTTTTATACCTTAATACTGATAGATCTTCTAAGTACCCTTATATATAGTAAAGCAACCAGAAGTGATCACAAAGTATACTGCACTGCTAATCGCATTTAATACAACTCGGAATTAGAAGACATTGGTGAGTGAGGTTTTCATTGCATTGACTGTTTGGGCCAGGATCACTCCAACTCGGAGGTCTGCCCAAGTGTTACGACATGTAGGTGTAGCTTAGAGTGGGACACAGAGTTCAGCAGAGCAAATAGACACCTAGCACAGGTACAACCATGCATCCCATCCCTCAGTGACTGATCTCACACTTACTTACAGGAAGGAATTATCTGTATACAGAATTAACTTTTAGCCAGTTATTCGCCACACTCCCCCAGTACTGTCCATCTGACAGTATGCACTCCCTCGGTACTGTCCCTCCCACAGAGTGACACTCCCTCGGTACTGTCCCTCCGACAGTGAGGCACTCCCTCGGAACTGACCCTCCCACAGTGTGGCACTCCCTCGGTACTGTCCCTCCGAAAGTGAGACACTCCCTCAGTAGTCCCTCCGACAGTGAGGCACTCCCTCAGCACCGTCACTCCGACCAGCAAGACATTCCCTCGGCACTGCCTCTCCGACAGTGAGGCACTCCCTCAGCACCGTCACTCCGACCAGCAAGGCACTCCCTCAGTACTGTCCCTCCGGCACTGCCCCTCCAACAGTGAGGCACTCCCTCGGTACTGCCCCTCCGACAGTGAGGCACTCCCTCAGCACCGTCACTCCGACTGGCGAGACACTCCCTCAGTACTGCCCCTCCGACACTGAGACACTCCCTCAGTACTGTCCCTCTGACAGTGAGGAACTCCCTCGGTACTGTCCCTCCGACAGTGAGGCACTCCCTCAGCACTGTCCCTCCCACAGTGAGGCACTCCCTCAGCACCGTCACTCCGACTAGCGAGGCACTCCCTCGGTACTGCCCCTCCGACAGTGAGGCACTCCCTCAGCACCGTCACTCCGATCAGCGAGACAATCCCTCGGTACTGTCCCTCCCACAGTGTGGCACTCCCTCGGCACTGCCCCTTCGACAGTGAGGCACTCCCTCGGTACTGTCCCTCCGACAGTGAGACACTCCCTCAGCACCGTCACTCCGACCAGCGAGACAATCCCTCGGCACTGCCTCTCCGACAGTGAGACACTCCCTCAGCACTGTCCCTCCGACCAGCGAGACACTCCCTTGGTACTGTCCCTCTGACAGTGTGACTCTCCCTCAGTACCGTCCCCCTGATAGTGAGACACTCCCTCGGTACTGCCCCTCCGACAGTGAGGCACTCCCTCAGCACCATCACTCTGACCAGCGAGACACTCCCTCGGCACTGCCCCTCCGACAGTGAGGCACTCCCTCAGTACTGTCCCTCTGACAGCGAAGCACTCCCTCAGTACTGTCCCTCCGGCAGTGCCCCTCCAACAGTGAGGCACTCCCTCGGTACTGTCCCTCCGACAGTGAGGCACTCCCTCAGCACCGTCACTCCGACCAGCGAGACACACCCTCGGTACTGTCCCTCCAACAGTGAGGCACTCGCTCGGTACTGTCCCTCCGACAGTGAGGCACTCCCTCGGCACTGCCCCTCCGACAGTGAGACACTCCCTCAGTACTGCCCCTCCGACACTGAGACACTCCCTCAGCACCGTCACTCTGACCAGCGAGACACTCCCTCAGTACTGTCCTTCCAACAGTGAGGCACTCCCTCAGCACTGCCCCTCTGACAGTGAGACACTCCCTCAGCACCGTCACTCCGACCAGCGAGGCACTCCCTCAGTACTGTCCCTCCGGCACTGCCCCTCCGACAGTGAGGCACTCCCTCGGTACTGTCCCTCCGACAGTGAGGAACTCCCTCAGTACTGTCCTTCTGACAGTGAGACACTCCCTCTGTCCCTCCGACAGTGAGGTACTCCCTCAGCACCGTCACTCCGACCAGCGAGACACACCCTCAGTACTGTCCCTCCAACAGTGAGACACTCCCTCAGTACTGCCCCTCTGACAGTGAGACACTCCCTCAGTACTGTCCCTCTGACAGTGAGGCACTCCCTCAGCACCATCACTCCGACCAGCGAGACACTCCCTCGGCATTGCCCCTCCGACAGTGAGACACTCCCTCAGTACTGCCCCTCTGACAGTGAGGCACTCCCTCGGTACTGTCCCTCCGACAGTGAGACACTCCCTCAGCACCGTCACTCCGACCTGCGAGACAATCCCTCGGCACTGCCTCTCCGACAGTGAGGCACTCCCTCAGCACTGTCCCTCCGACCAGCGAGGCACTCCCTTGGTACTGTCCCTCTGACAGTGTGACTCTCCCTCGGTACTGTCCCTCTGACAGCGAGTCACTCCCTCGGCACTGCCCCTCCGACAATGAGGCACTCCCTCGGTACTGTCCCTCCGACGGTGAGGCACTCCCTCAGCACCATCACTCCAACCAGCGAGACACTCCCTCGGTACTGCCCCTCCGACAGTGAGGCACTCCCTCAGCACCGTCACTCTGACAGTAAGACACTCCCTCGGTACTGCCCCTCCAATAGTGAGGCACTCCGTCGGTACTGTCCCTCCGACAGTGAGGCACTCCCTCAGTACTGTCCCTCTGACAGCGAAGCACTCCCTCAGTACTGTCCCTCCGGCAGTGCCCCTCCAACAGTGAGGCACTCCCTCGGTACTGTCCCTCCGACAGTGAGACACTCCCTCAGCACCGTCACTCCAACCAGCGAGACAATCCCTCGGCACTGCCTCTCCGACAGTGAGACACTCCCTCAGCACTGTCCCTCCGACCAGCGAGACACTCCATTGGTACTGTCCCTCTGACAGTGTGACTCTCCCTCAGTACCGTCCCCCTGATAGTGAGACACTCCCTCGGTACTGCCCCTCCGACAGTGAGGCACTCCCTCAGCACCGTCACTCCGACCAGCGAGACACTCCCTCGGTACTGCCCCTCCAACAGTGAGGCACTCGCTCGGTACTGTCCCTCCGACAGTGAGGCACTCCCTCGGCACTGCCCCTCCGACAGTGAGACACTCCCTCAGTACTGCCCCTCCGACAGTGAGACACTCCCTCAGCACCGTCACTCTGACCAGCGAGACACTCCCTCAGTACTGTCCTTCCAACAGTGAGGCACTCCCTCAGCACTGCCCCTCTGACAGTGAGACACTCCCTCAGCACCGTCACTCCGACCAGCGAGGCACTCCCTCAGTACTGTCCCTCCGGCACTGCCCCTCCGACAGTGAGGCACTCCCTCGGTACTGTCCCTCCGACAGTGAGGAACTCCCTCAGAACTGTCCCTCTGACAGTGAGACACTCCCTCTGTCCCTCCGACAGTGAGGTACTCCCTCAGCACTGTCACTCCGACCAGCGAGACACGCCCTCAGTACTGTCCCTCCAACAGTGAGACACTCCCTCAGTACAGCCCCTCTGACAGTGAGACACTCCCTCAGTACTGTCCCTCTGACAGTGAGGCACTCCCTCAGCACCATCACTCCGACCAGCGAGACACTCCCTCGGCATTGCCCCTCCGACAGTGAGACACTCCCTCAGTACTGCCCCTCCGACAGTGAGACACTCCCTCAGCACCGTCACTCTGACCAGCGAGACACTCCCTCAGTACTGTCCTTCCAACAGTGAGGCACTCCCTCAGCACTGCCCCTCTGACAGTGAGACACTCCCTCAGCACCGTCACTCCGACCAGCGAGGCACTCCCTCAGTACTGTCCCTCCGGCACTGCCCCTCCGACAGTGAGGCACTCCCTCAGTACTGTCCCTCAAACAGTGAGACACTCCCTCAGTACAGCCCCTCTGACAGTGAGACACTCCCTCAGTACTGTCCCTCTGACAGTGAGGCACTCCCTCAGCACCATCACTCCGACCAGCGAGACACTCCCTCGGCATTGCCCCTCCGACAGTGAGACACTCCCTCAGTACTGCCCCTCCGACAGTGAGACACTCCCTCAGCACCGTCACTCTGACCAGCGAGACACTCCCTCAGTACTGTCCTTCCAACAGTGAGGCACTCCCTCAGCACTGCCCCTCTGACAGTGAGACACTCCCTCAGCACCGTCACTCCGACCAGCGAGGCACTCCCTCAGTACTGTCCCTCCGGCACTGCCCCTCCGACAGTGAGGCACTCCCTCGGTACTGTCCCTCCGACAGTGAGGAACTCCCTCAGAACTGTCCCTCTGACAGTGAGTCACTCCCTCGGCACTGCCCCTCCGACAATGAGGCACTCCCTCGGTACTGTCCCTCCGACGGTGAGGCACTCCCTCAGCACCATCACTCCAACCAGCGAGACACTCCCTCGGTACTGCCCCTCCGACAGTGAGGCACTCCCTCAGCACCGTCACTCTGACAGTAAGACACTCCCTCGGTACTGCCCCTCCAATAGTAAGGCACTCCGTCGGTACTGTCCCTCCGACAGTGAGGCACTCCCTCAGTACTGTCCCTCTGACAGCGAAGCACTCCCTCAGTACTGTCCCTCCGGCAGTGCCCCTCCAACAGTGAGGCACTCCCTCGGTACTGTCCCTCCGACAGTGAGACACTCCCTCAGCACCGTCACTCCAACCAGCGAGACAATCCCTCGGCACTGCCTCTCCGACAGTGAGACACTCCCTCAGCACTGTCCCTCCGACCAGCGAGACACTCCCTTGGTACTGTCCCTCTGACAGTGTGACTCTCCCTCAGTACCGTCCCCCTGATAGTGAGACACTCCCTCGGTACTGCCCCTCCGACAGTGAGGCACTCCCTCAGCACCATCACTCTGACCAGCGAGACACTCCCTCGGCACTGCCCCTCCGACAGTGAGGCACTCCCTCAGTACTGTCCCTCTGACAGCGAAGCACTCCCTCAGTACTGTCCCTCCGGCAGTGCCCCTCCAACAGTGAGGCACTCCCTCGGTACTGTCCCTCCGACAGTGAGGCACTCCCTCAGCACCGTCACTCCGACCAGCGAGACACACCCTCGGTACTGCCCCTCCAACAGTGAGGCACTCGCTCGGTACTGTCCCTCCGACAGTGAGGCACTCCCTCGGCACTGCCCCTCCGACAGTGAGACACTCCCTCAGTACTGCCCCTCCGACACTGAGACACTCCCTCAGCACCGTCACTCTGACCAGCGAGACACTCCCTAAGTACTGTCCTTCCAACAGTGAGGCACTCCCTCAGCACTGCCCCTCTGACAGTGAGACACTCCCTCAGCACCGTCACTCCGACCAGCGAGGCACTCCCTCAGTACTGTCCCTCCGGCACTGCCCCTCCGACAGTGAGGCACTCCCTCGGTACTGTCCCTCCGACAGTGAGGAACTCCCTCAGTACTGTCCCTCTGACAGTGAGACACTCCCTCTGTCCCTCCGACAGTGAGGTACTCCCTCAGCACCGTCACTCCGACCAGCGAGACACGCCCTCAGTACTGTCCCTCCAACAGTGAGACACTCCCTCAGTACTGCCCCTCTGACAGTGAGACACTCCCTCAGTACTGTCCCTCTGACAGTGAGGCACTCCCTCAGCACCATCACTCCGACCAGCGAGACACTCCCTCGGCATTGCCCCTCCGACAGTGAGACACTCCCTCAGTACTGCCCCTCTGACAGTGAGGCACTCCCTCGGTACTGTCCCTCCGACAGTGAGACACTCCCTCAGCACCGTCACTCCGACATGCGAGACAATCCCTCGGCACTGCCTCTCCGACAGTGAGGCACTCCCTCAGCACTGTCCCTCCGACCAGCGAGACACTCCCTTGGTACTGTCCCTCTGACAGTGTGACTCCCTCAGTACTGTCCTTCTGACAGTGCGACACTCCCTCAGCACCGTCACTCCGACCAGCGAGACACTCCCTCGGTACTGCCCCTCCGACAGTGAGGAACTCCCTCAGTACTGTCCCTCTGACAGTGAGACACTCCCTCTGTCCCTCCGACAGTGAGGTACTCCCTCAGCACCGTCACTCCGACCAGCGAGACACGCCCTCAGTACTGTCCCTCCAACAGTGAGACACTCCCTCAGTACTGCCCCTCTGACAGTGAGACACTCCCTCAGTACTGTCCCTCTGACAGTGAGGCACTCCCTCAGCACCATCACTCCGACCAGCGAGACACTCCCTCGGCATTGCCCCTCCGACAGTGAGACACTCCCTCAGTACTGCCCCTCTGACAGTGAGACACTCCCTCAGTACTGTCCCTCTGACAGTGAGGCACTCCCTCAGCACCGCCACTCCGATCAGCGAGACAATCCCTCGGTACTGTCCCTCCCACAGTGTGGCACTCCCTCGGCACTGCCCCTTCGACAGTGAGGCACTCCCTCGGTACTGTCCCTCCGACAGTGAGACACTCCCTCAGCACCGTCACTCCAACCAGCGAGACACTCCCTCGGTACTGTCCCTCCGACAGTGAGACACTCCCTAAGCACCGTCACTCCAACCAGCGAGACAATCCCTCGGTACTGTCCCTCCGACAGTGAGACACTCCCTCAGCACCGTCACTCCGACCTGCGAGACAATCCCTCGGCACTGCCTCTCCGACAGTGAGACACTCCCTCAGCACTGTCCCTCCGACCAGCGAGACACTCCCTTGGTACTGTCCCTCTGACAGTGTGACTCTCCCTCAGTACCGTCCCCCTGATAGTGAGACACTCCCTCGGTACTGCCCCTCCGACAGTGAGGCACTCCCTCAGCACCATCACTCTGACCAGCGAGACACTCCCTCGGCACTGCCCCTCCGACAGTGAGGCACTCCCTCAGTACTGTCCCTCTGACAGCGAAGCACTCCCTCAGTACTGTCCCTCCGGCAGTGCCCCTCCAACAGTGAGGCACTCCCTCGGTACTGTCCCTCCGACAGTGAGGCACTCCCTCAGCACCATCACTCCGACCAGCGAGACACACCCTCGGTACTGCCCCTCCAACAGTGAGGCACTCGCTCGGTACTGTCCCTCCGACAGTGAGGCACTCCCTCGGCACTGCCCCTCCGACAGTGAGACACTCCCTCAGTACTGCCCCTCCGACACTGAGACACTCCCTCAGCACCGTCACTCTGACCAGCGAGACACTCCCTCAGTACTGTCCTTCCAACAGTGAGGCACTCCCTCAGCACTGCCCCTCTGACAGTGAGACACTCCCTCAGCACCGTCACTCCGACCAGCGAGGCACTCCCTCAGTACTGTCCCTCCGGCACTGTCCCTCCGACAGTGAGGCACTCCCTCGGTACTGTCCCTCCGACAGTGAGGAACTCCCTCAGTACTGTCCCTCTGACAGTGAGACACTCCCTCTGTCCCTCCGACAGTGAGGTACTCCCTCAGCACCGTCACTCCGACCAGCGAGACATGCCCTCAGTACTGTCCCTCCAACAGTGAGACACTCCCTCAGTACTGCCCCTCTGACAGTGAGACACTCCCTCAGTACTGTCCCTCTGACAGTGAGGCACTCCCTCAGCACCATCACTCCGACCAGCGAGACACTCCCTCGGCATTGCCCCTCCGACAGTGAGACACTCCCTCAGTACTGCCCCTCTGACAGTGAGGCACTCCCTCGGTACTGTCCCTCCGACAGTGAGACACTCCCTCAGCACCGTCACTCCGACCTGCGAGACAATCCCTCGGCACTGCCTCTCCGACAGTGAGGCACTCCCTCAGCACTGTCCCTCCGACCAGCGAGACACTCCCTTGGTACTGTCCCTCTGACAGTGTGACTCTCCCTCAGTACTGTCCTTCTGACAGTGCGACACTCCCTCAGCACCGTCACTCCGACCAGCGAGACACTCCCTCGGTACTGCCCCTCCGACAGTGAGGCACTCCCTCGGTACTGCCCCTCCGACAGTGAGGAACTCCCTCAGTACTGTCCCTCTGACAGTGAGACACTCCCTCTGTCCCTCCGACAGTGAGGTACTCCCTCAGCACCGTCACTCCGACCAGCGAGACACGCCCTCAGTACTGTCCCTCCAACAGTGAGACACTCCCTCAGTACTGCCCCTCTGACAGTGAGACACTCCCTCAGTACTGTCCCTCTGACAGTGAGGCACTCCCTCAGCACCATCACTCCGACCAGCGAGACACTCCCTCGGCATTGCCCCTCCGACAGTGAGACACTCCCTCAGTACTGCCCCTCTGACAGTGAGACACTCCCTCAGTACTGTCCCTCTGACAGTGAGGCACTCCCTCAGCACCGTCACTCCGATCAGCGAGACAATCCCTCGGTACTGTCCCTCCCACAGTGTGGCACTCCCTCGGCACTGCCCCTTCGACAGTGAGGCACTCCCTCGGTACTGTCCCTCCGACAGTGAGACACTCCCTCAGCACCGTCACTCCGACCTGCGAGACAATCCCTCGGCACTGCCTCTCCGACAGTGAGACACTCCCTCAGCACCGTCACTCCGACCAGCGAGACACTCCCTCGGCACTGCCTCTCCGACAGTGAGGCACTCCCTCAGCACTGTCCCTCCGACCAGCGAGACACTCCCTTGGTACTGTCCCTCTGACAGTGTGACTCTCCCTCGGTACTGTCCCTCTGACAGCGAGTCACTCCCTCGGCACTGCCCCTCCGACAATGAGGCACTCCCTCGGTACTGCCCCTCCGACGGTGAGACACTCCCTCAGCACCGTCACTCCAACCAGCGAGACACTCCCTCGGTACTGCCCCTCCGACAGTGAGGCACTCCCTCAGCACCGTCACTCTGACAGTAAGACACTCCCTCGGTACTGCCCCTCCAATAGTGAGGCACTCTGTCGGTACTGTCCCTCCGACAGTGAGACACTCCCTCAGTACTGTCCCTCCGACAGTGTGACACTCCCTCCGTACTGCCCCTCTGACAGTGAGACACTCCCTCAGTACTGTCCCACTGACAGTGAGACACTCCCTCAGTACTGTCCCTCTGACAGTGTGACACTCCCTCTGTACTGTCCCTCAGACAGTGAGACACTCCCTCAGCACCGTCACTCCGACCAGTGAGACACTCCCTCGGCACTGCCCCTCAGACAGTGAGACACTCCCTCAGTGTAGCTCCCGTGCCTCAGCCTGAACTTTGGGCCCGTGAAAGGTGTGGTTCTGCAGCCAGGGCTGCAAGTGCTCAGTCACATGAAAAAGATGTCCGCACCCCCAAGAGAGAAGATCAAAATTGCACCAGTCCGGCTGATACAGCAAGGAGGACCATCTGCCTGACGTCTTGTACAATGAGCAGGAATGAACATCTACATCCTGATAACCCCAGCATGCAGCCTGTGATAATGTTGTTTAAGAATACGTCTATGAAATGTAAAAATTGGGACAGGATTCTGTCAGAACTATCCATTGTGAGAGATACCATGGTTTACTGATGACCTTCTAAATACTTGACTCAGCACCATTTCTCAAATCTGCATTTCAGACCCCACCTACAGCGGAAGATGCCACTGCCCACAAGGCTAATCCCAGGGAAGGTTCTCCAAAATTCCTTGAGTTCGGGGTGATCATGGAGATTTACTGCAAAGTCTCTGCTCAGTGTGACACAAGCCAGGGGCTACTGTTGGTTACTGAAGGGATGGCCTATACTTTCATCGGAAAGAAACCTTTCCTGTCCCACTGCTGATCAGTGCACAAGGCATCTTACAGAAAGCTTTGAAGACCTCCAGTGGCGTTTCTCTGGGCCAGTGGTGTAGTGGTATCCCCCCACCGCCCCCCAGACTTCGGAGCGAGAGGTCCCAGGTTCAAATCCAGCCGGCTCCTTGCTCTCTTTCCATTCGTACTGGGTTGAGCGCCAAGCTGGCGACCCGGCCTCGTAAAACAGACAAACGGTGAAAAAAGAAACGTGGCGAAGTTGCCGCCCGAGATGCGCCAGAAGGTTCATTATTTCACCAGTGGGGTGAGGAATGAAAAGACAACGAGCTTGGGCATTGCAATCAAAATGGAGAGGAATTATTTTGAAACAATTCATTAACTATTCACTTCAACAAAATCATGAAAACTTTAAAAAAAACTCCCTTTAAATTAATAATGCAAGGCTTGCATGCTTGCATCCAATTGTGTGTTCTTCACTCTAACTTCAGAGCACTGTAATGAAGATTGCCACACCATGCATGCTTGGAAAAGCAAACTCTACACCAACACTAGTTCTGAATCCACAAGATGTCCAACCGTACTGAAATGGTTCTGGAGGACCTAAATGGGCAGCGACAGCCACTTTATATAAAGTCCAACTGACAAATCAACAAACATTCCACTAAAACACCAATCCACATTTGATTTCTGCTCATTCAACCTGCAAAAATTGTTGATTTTTAACAACCTAAGCAAAAAACAAAACACACTCGTGTTGGTGTCTATATCATCCAACCCCAATCCGTTGGCCGGTCAGGAACAAACTGAAGTCTAGTGCAGGTGGAAGGATTCCCCGGACAAAACGTAATCTTTTCCGGTATGGAATGTTTCACCGTGGTCCCGATTCACATCCATTGGGTCGATTCTACTCCCTGATAAAATGCCAGGGTCTCATGGATTGTGTTGAATTCATTTCTCTGGAGTAAAATGGTCTAGATTAAGGTTAGTAGTGGGAGTCCATTATTCCCAGCGGGTTCAGTATCAGAAATGTAGATCCCAGTCAAATCCTTCCAGGGATTAAACACTGAAGTAGAAGTAAAATTACGGCAGGAAGATTTAAAAGAGAAAAATAAACTTGGCTGGTTTTCAATCCTTCCACACTTGCCCGCAAGGTTTCCAGTTTACTGAAAGCGAATGAGTTTGTCGTAGTCGGGGTCGATGTTTCTACACAATAACATCGATAGCGACATCCCAAGGAGCTGTGGGAGAAGGAAGGGAGAGTGTGAGTGTAAGTCCGACCTGGAGCGCAGGGGAGTAGTATCCCCTGCGGGCGAGGTGACGCGGTGTGCACTATTTCACCTGGAGCGAAAGTCCAAGCGCTCAAGCCACCATTACACACTCACGCCCACAGGACAGAAATCTCCGATCACCCTCCCCAGCTCGCTGGTTAAAGACTCACTGCAATGCACCCAGCTCTTGGATTTATGTGCAAGAACTCTCAATATTATTCGTCAGTAGGGAGGTACAGGTCACAGCTGGGGCCTCCTCCCCGCCGAAGGGACGGGTGTGGACTGAATATTCCACTGTGGAAGGTTTTGCAGATAATCTCTGTGCCCTCGCCTCGCTTGCGGAGCGGAAGGTCTGCCCCCGGCTGACTTTGACAATCTAACAGAAGCCAGTCTGGACGCTCGGCTTGGGGTCCCCACATGCAGCTCAGGCATCAGTAAGGTTACAGGCAAATCAACCCACTATGCCCCCCTCATCCCAGAGTTAACTGCTCCTGTTCCTCCCACTTCCTCGCTCGCCTCCTCACGTGATGAGGGATGCTGACTCCTCCACACAGTCCACAAGCCAACCTCAGACCCTCATGCCCTCAGGGTGGAAATATCTTTCCACTTCTCCAACTCCCCCCCCCCCCCACTTCTTCCACCAGCCATCATTTTGTGGTTCGATTCTGAACACCTCTGACACCTCAAACCTGCAAAGAACTTTTAATTAGGCAGATAATGACAGGCGGTTCCAAAAGGGACAGATCTCAGCTTTGTCACGGCTCACTGGTCAGTATTCTCTGCATGGTGTAGTCAGTGTTAACTGGCACACCACAATGCTGGCAGTGCACGAGTCTGTGTCCTTTCACTAGGTCCTCCAAAATGCTGTACAGTTCACTCAGCGGTAGTGGACAAGTTATCTGACAGACCTAACTCCTCTCTGTTCTGTACGGCCTGCTCTGTTGTAGTAGATGGGCGAGTTAACTGATCTAACGCTTCTCTCTTTTGTAGGGTCTGCTCTGTTGTAGATGGGCGAGTTAACTGATCTAACTCTTCTCTTTTCTGTAGGGTCTGCTCTGTTGTAGTAGATGGGCGAGTTAACTGATCTAACTCTTCTCTTTTCTGTAGGGTCTGCTCTGTTGTAGTAGGTGGGCGAGTTAACTGATCTAACGCTTCTCTCTTTTGTAGGGTCTGCTCTGTTGTAGTAGATGGGCGAGTTAACTGATCTAACTCTTCTCTTTTCTGTACGGCCTGCTCTGTTGCAGCAGATGGGCGAGTTAACGGACGTAACTCTTCTCCCTCCTGTAGGGCCTGCTCTGTTGCTGTCCATCGCCCTAACTGCTTTCCCTGTGGCTCCCCCTGCCTTGCTGTAAAAGACGGCTTAGCTGGCAGCTCTGTCTGCTCCAGTTCATCTCCAGAAAGGCTGGAGGGCCCAGAGGTTGCTCCCCTGCGCTGTCGTAGTCTGTCTGCAGTGCTGAGCATATGGTGGTTCACTAGCTGAACAGATGACAGGGCAAGCAGCGTCAGCTGGAAGGAGAAGGCAGGAAAAGCGACTGAAAATTGGCATTCACCTGACATATCTGCTTTCATTTGTACTGCCCGCGTTTGGAATTTGTGCCAATGAATACACCCAGTGGCCACTTTATTAGGTACACCAGCTCGTTAATGCAAATATCTAATTGGCCAATCATGAGGCAGCAACTCAATGCATAAAAGCATGCAGACATGGCCAAGAGGTTCAGTTGTTGGTCAGACCAAACATCAGGATGGGGAAGAAATGTGATCTAAGTGACTTTGACTGTGGAATGATTGTTGGTGCCAGATGGGGTGGTTTGAGTATCTCAGATACTGTTGATCTCCTGAGATTTTCAGGCTCTGGAGTTTACAGAGAATGGGGCAAAAAAGAACAAAAAAACATCCAGTGAGTGGCAGTTCTGTGGGGGTAAACACCTTGATAATGAGAGAGGTCAGAGGAGAATGGCCAGACTGGTTCAAGCTGACGGGAAGGTGACAGTAATGCAAATAACCACCCGTTACAACAGTGGTGTGCAGAAGAGCATGTCTGAATGCACAACTCAGTGATCCTTGAAGGGGATAGGCTACAGCAACAGAAGATCACAAACATAGACTCAGCGGCCCCTTTATTAGACTCAAGATTGCTTAATGTCATTTCTAGTACACGAGTGTAAAGGAGAATGAAATAATTGTTTCTCCAGATCTGATGCAGCCCAAAAAAAACCCACAAAAGATAAAGAATGCAATAATAATGATAAAAAACACAATATAAATACAGAAGTTAGCTTATATACATGGACTGATGGGGTACTGGAGTTACCTAATAAAGTGGCCACTGAGTGTATGGCAAGAGGGGCTCGAGAGAGGTGTTTGCATGCCAGTGCCACCGATCTCCACCCTGAGCTGTAGTCAGACCTGCTTAGCTTGGAACCCTGCCCAATGTTCAGTCAGCTCCCCAATCCAATTCTACCCCTTAGATCATCTGATCCACATTATTGCTCGCTCTGCCTGTTATCGATAACACAGATATCAGTACACTCACAGCAACAAAGACAGATTGTGATAATATTATTTTCTATTCAATCCCATATTTTGAGGTGGAATGGGAAAAGGGAGAAAGAGCTCTCGATTCCCAATTTCTCTTTCTGAGTGATGAGAATTTCCCTGAGCTTGACCACACTGACTTTCACTAGAGAAACACACACACACACACACACACACACACACTCTGACCCTCACTGGGGGAACAGGTCACACACACACACTGACCCTCACTGGGTGAACAGGTCCCACACACACACTGACCCTCTCTGGGGGACAGGTCACACGCTGATTCTAACTGGGATATTGGTTCCTTTACCAGGCGGTCCCAAAAGCTATCGTTGAAGTCAATCCTATAGCCAATTCAATGGCACAAAACTAATGGCTTTTGGGACCGCCTGGTCAAGGAAGCTAATTAAACTCCAGGAAAAGAATTTTAACAAAGACGAAGGTCTCACTCTGAAGTAAGAACTGGAATTTGATTGTAAAAAAGGTGGAAGAGCAGAAACCTGATTGGATGACGACTAACCAATCAGGAGGGACGGACGATGGGGGTATGAATACCACCGAACTAGACCTGCCCAGGAGTCAACCCTGAAGAGGATGGCAGAGTTTGTCATTGAAACGTCGGTTATAATCAATACCTGTACCCAGCTGGAAGCCTGAGAAGAGTTTAATTCATACAGCGTCTCGTCACACCATAATTGGCGTGGAAGTAAATAAGCACACCCACAAACACTCACACAACATGCAGATGTTAATTTTCACCTGTTCAACTGAGAGTTACCTTGCCAATATTCTAAGTAGGAAGCTCTGGGTGTGAAATGCAAGCAAACGAAGGAGATTTGGGTTAGTACAGCCGGCAACTGACAACACAACACTTCACACACTTGCAAAGCCAGGCAGCTGTGAAAAGGAGGGCAAGTTTGGAGCTCCCCAATACCGCCGCCCCCCACTGTTAAAATCGACTCCAGTCCTTCCTGCCATCCAACTCCCCTAACTCACCATTGGTCAACTCATTGCCTGAGCCCACCTCCCCCGAAGGCGTTAACAAAACAAAGACGCTGGAGGAACTCAGAGGGTCAGGCACCACCGGTGGTGGGGAATGGACAGTCAACATTTCGGGTCGAGACTGTTCCTGCTCGTGCTCCAGATTCGCTGAACCTCGGTACACTTGACAAAAAGAAACCAATTTTGTTTTGGAGGATTGTTGGCCGACCTTGGAGGTTAGGTCGCAAATGTTTCGTCGCTAGTCGAGGGGACATCATCAGTGCACAATTAAGTATTGTTTCTGCTGGGTGCTTGTACTCATATTGGTTTGACTCGTTGTTCTGCGTGATCAGGACCAAGGAGTGAGTGCTGGATGTCTGAGGAACCAGCACTCACAATGACTGATAATCAGGGATACAGGCCGGTGGAGATCATTCAGCCTTCCAGTGGGCCAGGACCCAGTGCAGACCAGCAGCCAGCACGACAGCCAAACAATCAAAACGATAAGTTGGACGATTATAAACACAAGCACTCGGCAGAAACAACTCAATTGTGCACCTCCACTGGTGGTGAAACGTTTGCGGCCCGACCTCCAGGCTCGGCCAACAACCCTACAAATGAGCAGCCAATCCGAGCTACCAATCTCCCCTTTCGCTTCGATTCGCCAACCTATCTGCCATCGCTCGCCTCCGTTTTCCTCGCCTACCGAGAAGGCTCTTCGGGGTGTGCCCACCCTGCAGAAATGTCCTGCTCTCCCTGACCTGAGTTCTCCAACACCCTCCCTCTCTGCGGGACCCGCTCTCCAACCACACTCTCATGCAGGCTCACTGAACTGCCCAGACGAACAGTCCCAGCCCGAAACATCGACTGCCCATTTCCCACCACAGGTGCTGGGGTCCTCCTGCAACTTATCTGTTGCTGCAGATTCAAGCATCTCCAGACCCTGGTGCACCCTCCCGTCCCCCCACCGCTATAGGGTTACTCTGTCCGATAGTTACCTCACTCACCCAGTCCAACCTCTCCCACCTACGGTCTCCACTGCCCATTACCTGTTCCACCCCTCACCACAAAGAACCTGCCCTAAATTCCCCAGCAGACCCAACCTGAGTTCGTCTACTCCAGACTCCCTCAATACCACCACACCCACTCTCACTGACCAAATCCTTCCACTCGCTCTCTTCAGAAACTGCTCTGAAGTTTCCACTCCCCCGGGTGAGCCTCTCCATTCGTGCACCCTCCACCACCCCTTCCAACACCACAGAATAGAGTCTGCAATCTCCTGGAGCCCAGGTTGAGGGGTTGAGGAGTGGAGGGTGTTGGAAGAGGCGGAGTGGGTATGGGAGAAAGAGGAGGATTTCCTTCCACAGTGCTGAATATTGACTCTCGCTCGTGAGGCTCTTTTTTGTTGCTGACGTCCCCTCCCTGGATTACCCCACCCCCCGTCCCCCCGACCATTTCAAACTCTGCAAAGTTCACTGCAGTCGAAACAGCAAAGCCCAGGCACCTGGTGGGGAGCATTGGGAGATCAGCCCAGGATCCCGCGCGCTCGGTCCGGTTCCAGCCCAGGCAGCATTTCAGGCTACAGCAGAGAAGCTGCAGGAACTGAACACAATGTGACTTAGTAGCAGGCCCTGATTCCTTCCCAGCCCCCACCCCAAACCTAGCCCCGCGTGGGAAAGGCGTAGAGAGATACGGCCCAAATGTGGGCAGATGAGACTAGCTTAGACCGCAAAATGGAGGAGCAGAATTAGGCCCTTTCATCATGTCTGATCCATTTTCCCTCTCAGCCCCAATCTCCTGCCTTCTCTCTTCACCCATTCATGCCCTGAGCAATGAAGAACCCATCAATGACTTGGCCTCCACAGCCACCTGTGGCAACAAATTTTACAGCTTAGGTAAGCGTCTTGGTCCAAAGGGTCTGTTTCCATGTGAAATAGCCCCACCACCTCCCCTCCAACAGTTCCACTGAACACCCCACAGTCTTCCACTTGAAACAGTAACTCTAGCTTCTCTTCCTGCAGATGCTGACCGACCTGCTGGGTGTTCCCAGCATTTTATGTTTTTATTTCAGGTTTTCAGCATCTGCAGTGGGGTTTTCTCCCCTCAATTTTTCTCACACTGAATCTGACCCCCGCCCCCCCAAGTCTCACTGTGCGCTCTCTGGGCCCTCTCCCCCATACTTGTCAGGCTCTCCATAGCGACTCACCTCTACCACAGTGATACCGATGCAGATGATCGTTATGCTGATGACGTTTTCTTGCACCCACTCAAACACCCTCTTCCTGCAGCCCTGGGAAAGAAAGACAAAAAGTCCGGTCACCTCGACAGCGTTTCCTTGCCCTCACCCAGCATTACCGCAGTGAACGGTGGGACCCTCAACTGCATTGATGCACAGAGGATCGTTGGGGTCCATTGCTCCCAGACGGTGGCGGCTGAGGGAGATACGGACGGCGTAGGGCACACTTACTTTTATTAATCGGGGCACTGAGTTCTAGGGTCAGCAAACCAAGTTGCAGCTTTATAAAACTCTGGTATCTCATTTAATTCTGGTCTCCACAGCATGGGAAGAAAGTGGAGGCTTTGGAGAGGTATACCAGGCTGCCTGGAGTAGAGGGCTGTGGTTTTGGGATGATGCAGATGAGAGGTCAGTTGGTCCCTTTCCAAAAGGAAATAGCCGGGACCTCCTGATTAGGATGATACTGTCCAGTGAGGCAGTATTTTTGCTCCCTTTTGGAACTACTTTTTCTTCTATTTTTTATTGTACCTTATAAATTTTTATCATATATTGCACTGTCCTTCTGCCACAAAATAGCAAACCACACAGCATACGTCAGTGACAATAAACCTGATTCTGACTCACACAGTACTGTGCAAAAGTCTTTTAGGCACATATATATAGCTAGGCTGCCTGAGACTTTTATACAGTACTGTAGTAATTTTATCTACTGC
This sequence comes from Mobula birostris, assembly GCF_030028105.1. Classification (NCBI taxonomy): domain Eukaryota; kingdom Metazoa; phylum Chordata; class Chondrichthyes; order Myliobatiformes; family Myliobatidae; genus Mobula; species Mobula birostris. The sequence continues at coordinate 13,151,506 of NC_092380.1, read as the reverse complement.
ATTGTACTGCTGCCGTAAAAAAAAAAAAACAAAATTCATGACCCATGTGAGTGATGATAAACCTGATTCTGATTTAGGTTTCTATTCTGGACTGAGAGTGGGAAGGGGGCAGGGAGAGGGGAATCATGGTTGGGAAAAGGGGAAGGGAGAGGGGAGGGAGTGGGAAGCACCAGAGAGACATTCTGTAATGATCAATAAACCAATTGTCTGGAATCAAATCATCTTGCCTGGTGTCTCAGAGCTAGGTTTGTCTGCACCCATGACACCCCCCACTACCCCTGGCACTCCTTCCTGTCCCACAGCCTTCCACCCTCACCATTCATATATATATATATGTATTTTGATAGCTCTGGGCCTCTATTCGCTGGATTTCAGAAGACTGAGGGGTGGATCGCATTGAAACCTATCGGATGTTGAAAGGCCTCAATAGAGTGGATGTGGAGAGAACATTTGCTATGATGGGAGAGTCTCGCACCAGAGGACACAGCCTCTGAATTAGAGGGGTGTCCTTTTCGAATGGAGATGAGGAGGAATTTCTCCAGCCAGTGGGTGGTGCCTCTGTGGGATTTGTTGCCACAGCAGATGTGGAAGCCAAGTCAGTGGGTGTATTTAAGGCAGAGGTTGATAGATTTTTGATTGGTTAGGGCAAGAAGGGATTTGGGGAGAAGGCAGGAGACTGGGGCCAAGAGGAAGAATGGATCAGCCATGATGAAATGGCAGAAGAGACTCAATGGGCCGAGTGGCCTAATTCTGCTTGTTTCTCTTATATGTGCCTAAGGCTTTTACACAGAACGGTATCCAGCCAGAACCCAGACTACTCTGGGACGACAGTCTCTGATATTGAGTTGACTGGACTCTCAGCACCTACCCACCCGTGCTGGTTCCAGGGATCAGTACATCATCAATTGCTGAAAAATTAACAGTCGGATGGACCTTTATCATTGGTGCAATTCCGATCGTCTCATCACAGGAAGGGTGTGGAGACTTTGAAGAGGGTGTGGGAGGTTTACTCGGATGCTGTCTAGGTTAGAGGGCACGTACTACATGAAGGATTCTCACAAAGTGGGTTTGTTTTTTCTGGAGGATCAGAGACTGAGGGGGGTCCTGATAGAGCTTGTAGGATTTACAACGGTTTTCTGGTTTGATTTAATATCAGAGAGCGTGTGCAGTTTACAGCCTGAAATTCTTACCCTTCACAGACATCCACAAAACAGGGAAAAAAACCCAAAGAATGAATGATGGACAACATTAGAACCTGAAGAACCCCCCACTCCCCCATCAAGCTGCAGTAATGTGTCAACGCTCCCCCCTCACTTGCTCCAGAAAAAAATCAACCCCCTCCCCCAGGGGAAGCGGGGGAAGGAGGCTAGTTGGAAGGCGATAGGAGAAGCCAGGTGAGTGGGAGAGGAAGGAATCTGATAGGAAAGGAGAGTGGACCATAGGAGGAGGGAACCCAGGGGGAGGTGAGAAGGTAAAACGTCAGAGTGGGGACATTTAATTAGCCTGGCCTAAAATTGTGGGCGAAGGGCCGCACTGCTCTACGTTCTGATCAAAGGGTAGACCCTGCAACCAGGCTCACAGGACAGGGGGACAGGGTCAAGTTGAACAGAGACTGTCCCAGCCCAGACTAGTCCAACCCATTCAGAATCAAAATGAGAAGCTGTTGGAAATACTCAGTGGGTCAGTCTGCATGGGTGGGAACAGATAACATTTCAGGTTAAAGACCGTTCATTAGAAATGGAAGGAGACAGAAGTTCATTCATCTGTAAGGAAGGTGGGTGAGGGGAGACATCGCTGGTGGGGTGAAACCAAGGTGCATTTTCAATTGCAGCACCAACCTGCTAGAGGAACTCGGTAGATCGAGCAGCATCTGTGGGGGGGGGGGGGGGGCGGGTGGTTTACAGGAATCGTCCATGCTTGGATTCATACTGGAGTGGGAAGGAAGCTGCCCCTTTTCCCTCTCCTCTTTACACCGGCTTTCTTGCCTTCTTTCCCCTCTGCCGTCAGTCCCAATGGAGGGTCTCGATCCTAAACATCAACAACTCTCTTCCCCCACTCTCTCCCCACACACAGAGGCCGCTCGCCTCGCTGAGCTCCTCCAGCACCTTTTGTTTTAGCTGACTCGTCAGCACCCCCTGCTCCGCTCCCCGCAGACACCGCCTGGCCTGCTGAGTGTTCCAGCACCCCCTGTTTTTATCTCAGGTTTCCCCGCGGCTGCGGTCCCTTTCGATTTGCGGCCCATGGGCTGGAAGGTGAGGCCGGTGCAGTCTGAGTCCGGGGAGCATTACCTGGGTCTTCTCCGTCAGTGGGTTGCTGCCAGGGGCTTGGCAGAACCCAACTTCCTGCGTGATGTTAAAGTCGGTGAAATTTTTGGAGAAAGAGCTGTGGCAGGAACACGGGAAGAGGAAGAACTGTCTTTCATTCGGCTCTGAAGCATTGATTGCAATGCTAGGGTTCTTCTGCCACTCCACAGAGTTGTTCCAGCCGCAACAAGCAAACTACAAAAGGGGGAAAAGGTTTCGTTCATTAAACATTGTACTCCATGGCTAGAACATGATGTGTCAGTCTGTGACTTTACAGTAGCCCAACTATAAATGTTTAATTCCACTCATGAGCTGAAGTAAAGTAAAAAAAAACCCCTCCCCACCCCCAAAGCTCCAGGGTAAAAATTAGCCCCTGCCCTGCAGAGACTTGTGTGGAATCACCCCCCTCCACCCCACTACCAAACTGGCAAATCAATTTTGTACTGTCACACCTACCAAGGTACAGTGACATAACTTGGGTTTGCACTCTGCCCAACATCAGTACATCGAGTAAGTACAAAGGAAGAGAGCAAGCACAGAGTGCAGAATAGAGTGTAGCAGTCACTAAGAAAGCACTGAGCTCGCTGTCAATAAGGTGCAAGGCATGACAAGGCAGATCCTGAGGGTGACAGTGCGTATTATCATACAAGCACTCTGCTTAATCGTTTCACAAGTGCGGGATAGGAGCTGTCCTTCAGACCGGTGCTACAGGCTTCCAGGCTTTTGTGTCTTTTGCCTGATGGGAAAGGGGGAGAAGAGGGGATGCCAGGGGTGGGGGGGGGGGTGGGATCGTTGCATTGACTGCTGCTTGCTGAACGCAAACTGCTGGAGAAACGCGATGGGTGGGGCAGGCCGTTCGCAGCAGCCCTACATTAATTTCATTTTATTTTAAAGGTTGGCTTTACCCGCCGCGTGCGCGTCGAAGCGCTGGATGTGCCGAGGACCGGCACGGTCCGAGGGTGTGCTGGGGGCGGCCCGCAAGTGTCGCTAGGCTTCCTGCGCCAGTATAGCACGCTGCGCACCTCATTCCCGCTGACCCACACAGCCTCGGAATGTGGGAGGAAACGGGAGCAGCCGGAGCAATCCCACCCGGTCACGGGGAGGCGTTCGGGCAGCGGCGGGAATTGAACCCCCAGTCGCTGAAGTTGTGCAGTGTTACACTGTCCACTGTGCTACTGTGATGCCCTTCTGCATTCCTCATCAGCACCCGTCCGAGTTTACCACTCAGCCACATGCTAGAGGCTACACACAGCAACCAACTAATCTCACAGCCTGCCCACCCACCTTCCCCCTCCAGTGGTCTCATCTGCCGGCTTCTATTCTTTCCCCTCCCCCCGCCCACACACTTATTCTGGCTTCTGCCACCTTCCTTTCCAGTCCCGACGAAGGGTCTCAGCCTGAAATGTTAACTGCTTATTCCCCTCCGTAGACGCCGCACGACTGGCTGAGTACTTGCCGCATTTTGTGCGCGTGTTGCTCGAGGTTCCCCAACGTGCCCTGAATCTCTCTCTGCTCACAACCTACCGATCAATGCGCTTTCGGGTTGTGGGAGGGACCCAGGGGAAGTCCACACGGTCACAGGCAGAGGATGCAAACTCCACACAAACAGCACCGGAAGTCAGGTTGGACCCGAGGTCCATGGCACGGCGGGAGAGCGGCCCAACGCTGTACCACTGTGCAGACCCGCAATGAAGACAGTCCGTGTCTCAGGCAACTGCTAGCCTTGCCAAGGAAGACCATATTTCCCAAATACATTTTTTAAAAACCCTCATTTGGAAGGAATGTGCTTGCAATCTTTCCCTCCACGCCGCCCAATCTCCTTCCCAACGTACGTAACTGAGCAGAGTGTCCATTCATTGAAAGGTCAGGGATTCAGCCTGCAGGATCTACCCTGGGCCCTACACTTTGATGCAATCACAATGAAGGCATGGCTGCAGCTCTACTTCATTAGAAGTTTGAGAAGATTTGGTAATGTCAGCAAAGACTCCAAGCAAAATGTCTGCACAGAGGTGGAGAGCACTCTGCTGGCTGCAGGAACCTGCAGAGGGTTGTAGACCTAACCAGCTCCCTCATGGGCACAGGACTTCCCTCCATCGAGGCCATCGACCCTCACCCTACAGGACACCCCTTCTTCTCAGTACTTCCATCAGGGAGGAGCTACAGGAGCCCGAAGACCCACACTCAGTGTTTTAGCAACAGCTTCGTCAGATTTCTGAACGGTCCATGAATCCCTGAAAGTTACCTCGCTCTTTCTCTTTTGCACTTTTTTATTGTAAATAATTTTAATCTTATCATGTCTTGCACCGTATGGCTGCCACAAAACAACAAACTTCACAGCACATCACTGAGGATCTCACTTGGTCTGTACATACCGGCTGTGTGGTGAAAAAAGCACAACAGCGCCTCTTTCACCTCAGACGGTTGAAGAAATTTGGTATGAGTCCCAAATCCTAAGGACTTTCTACAGGGGCACAATTGAGAGCATCCTGACTGGCTGTATCACTGCCTGGTATGGGAACTGTACTTCCCTCAATCGCAGAACTCTGCAGAGAGTGGTGCGGACAGCCCAGCGCATCTGTAGATGTGAACTTCCCACTATTCAGGACATTTACAAAGAGAAAAAGGGCCCAAAGGATCATTGGGGACCCGAGTCACCCCAACCACAGACTATTCCAGCTGCTACCATCCGGGAAATGGTACCGCAGCATAAAAGCCAGGACCAGCAGGCTCCGGGGCAGCTTCCACCAGGCCATCAGACTGATTAATTCATGCTGATACAATTGTATTTCTATGTTATACTGACTGTCCTGTCGTACATACTACTTATTACCAATTACTATAAATTGCAGAATGCACATTTAGACAGAGACATAACATAAACATTTTTTACTCCTCATGTATGTGAAGGATGTCTGTAATAAAGTCAATTGAATTCTGCTGTTGTTGACGCTGCTTGCGTTGTCCTGCTGAGCATTGTAGGCACCATATTTTGGAGCTGGAATACATAGTGACACTTGCGGTCTGCCTCCAGCATGTCCTTAGTAATGTTGGCTGTTAACACAAACGACCAACTGTATGTTTCGATGTAGGTGTGTTAAAAAAAAATTTGGATCTTAATCTGAATGTCAGTAATTCTGATCCAGCCTGTAGGGGAGAGATTGGCCAGCAGGTGGCGCTGCCATTAGGCATCTGTGGGCCCAGTGGCGCCATCAGCGAGTGGAGGGTGGTATTGCAGCTGGGACAGGGATGTTGGACTCTGATAAGCACAATCCATCACACCCTTTCTCGACAATCAAAGGAATCTCAGGTTTGCGATTGTTGATAATTAAAATAATCTGGGAAATGTCGCAGCCACCATTGAACGGGAAGTACAGAAGCCTGAAGTCCCACACCACCAGGTTCAAAAACAGATTAAGATTACCTTTATAACCATATAACAATTACAGCACGGAAAAAGGCCATCTCGACTCTTCTAGTCCATGCCGAACTCCTACTCTCACCTAGTCCCACCGACCTGCATTCAGCCCATAACCCTCCATTCCTTTCCTGTCCATATACCTATCCAATTTTTTTAAAATGACAAAATCGAATCTGCCTCTACAGTTACATCGAAACCAACAGTGAAACGCGTCACTTGCGTCAACGACTAACACAGTCCGAGGATGTGCTTGGGCAGCCCGCAAGTGTCGCCACGTTTCCTGCGCCAACGTAGCACGCCCAGAACTTACTAACCCTAACCCGCACGTCTTTGGAATGCTGGATGAATCTCACACAGTCACGGGGGGATGTGTGAACTCCTTACAGTCAGCAGTGGGAATCGAACCCCTATCGCTGGCGCTGTAAAAGTTCCGCGCTAACCACTGCGCTACTGTGCGCCCTTTCCTTCAGTCATTAGCTTCCTGAACCAATCCGCACAACCCTAATCGCCAGGGTTTAGCAACACACTTAAATCACTTTTCACTAAAATGGACTGTGTTTCACACACACACACACACACACACACACACACATTACTTCATTAGGGTTTTGAGGAGATCTGGTACGTCAGCAGAGACTCTACAGATGTACTGTGGAGAGCATTCTGAGTGGTCGTGTCAGTGCTGGGAGTGGAAGACTCCCAGCTCCATCACGGGCACTACCTACCTGTGATGGAGAGCACTCAGTAAGGACACTGCCTACACACGCTCATTCACTCGCAAACATCGGCTTGTCCTGCTGAGCGCAATGTCTTCCCGGTATGTTGCCATAACTGGCCCTAAACCGAGCTGATGCGCTCGGGTTGGCTTTTTGGTGCCTTTCCCGCCAAACACGGCAAAATATTCAATTTCTTTAGTAATGAGGATGTATAAATGTGTATATGCTGTCAGTGGGCACGTGGCCAAGTGGTTAAGGCATTCGACTAGCAATCTGAAGGTTGTGAGTTCGAGCCCCAGCCGAGGCAACGTGTTGTGTCCTTGAGCAAGGCACTTAATCACACATTGCTCAGTGACGACACTGGTGCCAAGCTGTATGGGTCCTAATGCCCTTCCCTTGGACAACATTGGTGTCGTGGAGAGGGGAGACTTGCAGCATGGGCAACTGCCGGTTTTCCATACAACCTTGCCCAGGCCTGCACCCTGCAGAGTGAAGACTTTCCAGGCGCAGATCCATGGTCTCGCAAGACTAACGGATACCTTTACTTTATGCTGTTTGTATTTAAGGTAGATACTCCTGTTTATTTTGCAATATGATCCTAACTACATGACTTTGACCCCGCACCTAATCAACACGCACAGCACGCTGGGGGAACTCAGCAGGCCAGGCAGCATCTGCGGAAAGCAGTAAACAGTCGCCAGTTCAGGCCCAGACCCTTCATCGCGACTGGAAAGTCAGAACAAGAAGGTGGGGGTGGTGGGGGGGGATGGTGAGGAAGAAGGACAAGGTGGCAGGTGATGGGTGAATCTGGGAGAGGGGGAGGGGTGAGGTAAAGAGCTGGGAAGTTGGTAAGTGAAAGAGATAACAGGGCTGGAGGAGGGGGAATTTGATAGGCGAGGGTAGAAGACCGTGGAAGAAAAGGAAGGGGGAGGAGCACCCAGAGGGAGCTGATGGGCAGGTAAGGAAACAAGATGAGAGAGGGAAGCGGGTACCGGGGGAACGGTGAGGGGGGAGGGGCAATTACTGAAAGTTTCAGATTTTGATGTTTGCGCCATTGATGTTCATGCCCCATACTTGATGTTTGACTCTGACTGGAATTGCTGGGGTGAACTTCTTCCGACCAAGGTGATTCACTGTTGCCACGGTAACAAACCACCCGAGTCCTTTAACTACGTTACCCGGCAACCATTAGCATTATAATGAGGGAACGAGATCAGCCATTCATAAATATTACATTGGTGTGAGATCAGATACGAAGGGACCATGGTACAGGCGGCCTGCGGCTCCCTCTATTCATCTGGTTTCAGTTTCCATTCGCAAATCAAAGGTTAAAGTGTATGCGACTTCAGAGCTCAGCTGAACAGTGCCACTGTAATCAGAAACCATCTGCTCCTGATCTGTGCAAGGTCTAAGATCGATCCAACCCTTCCCTCCCACATAGCCCTCCAGTTTCCTTTCACCTAAATCTCTGTTGAGTATCCCTAATGGTTCTGCCTCAGCCAGGCCACGCTCTCTTCTCGCTACCACCATTGGACAGGAGCCTTGGGTCCCACACCACCAGGCTCAGAAACTATTATGACCCTACACCCACCAGGCTCCTGAACCAGCGTGGATAACTTCACGCGACCTCAACTCTGAACTGGTTCCACAGCCTACGGACTCACTTTCGCGGCCTCTGCAGCTCACGTTCTCGGTGTTATTTATTTTTGTATTTTGCACGGCTTGTCTTCCTTTGCACATTGGTTGATTGCCCGTCTTTGTGCGTTTGCTTATTGACATACAGTGTTATGGAAGCTTGTATGGCGTATAGCTCTGGGTTTGTGCTCCAAATGGGGTTTTTCTTTTTCCTCGTTTTTTTTTGTTAGTAGGGGTTCTTTTTTTCCTTCTTTTTCTTTTTTCCAAAAAAAAGCTTTAACTTTTTTTTATTATATTGTTGATATAATGTTTAGCTTGGTGATAGTTTAACTCTTATTATACATATTGATATGTTGACTTGATTATTTTAATGTATTTTTTTGTTGTTGATTTTCAACAATAATTAATAAAAAGATTTAAAAATGAAAATGAATGACATACAGTGCAGAGTTGGCCCTTGAGCCACACCACCCAGCAAACCCCCCCCCCCCCCACCACCGCCACTCCTCACGGTCACGGGGAGAATGAACAAACTCCTTACAGGCAGCAGCAGGAATTGAACCCAGGTCCCTGGAACAGTAAAGCGTTGTGCTAAGCGCTACCCAACCACGCTGCCCCATATAGGAATAGTTTTTCATAAGTTCTATCGTACTTCTTTATTTCCCTGTAAATGAGTCTCAAGGTGACATATACGTACTTTGATAACAGATCTATTTTGATGCCAACCACCACCCCTGACGCACATACCCATCTCCGACTGAGAAACCTGCCCCCGATATCCTTCTGTACTTATATCCAAAGCCCTTGTGTTAGCCACAGCGTTTGAATTCTCCTCTCACCTTGAGCTGGATATAATCCCAACTGTCCTCCAGGTTCTGAAACTGTTTGTCATTCCGGTTGTAGCTCATAATCAGGCCTTTCACTGCGAGACTTAGCTTCCTCTCAATCTGAGTGAGGACGAGGAAGATGGAAAACAGGCTCAGCTGACCTGGAGTAATCCCAGAGGCCCCAGAACTTCACACCCATGTCCATTTCATCCACCCCTTTACCCCGGACAGATCTCCCACGTTTCATGGCCATCAGAGGGAGCCTCGAGGGGAGGTGAAACGGGGTTGAATTGTCGAGTACCGGGGGAATAGCTTTACGGCGAGAGGGGGAAGGTTTTAAAGATGTGTGGGGCAAAGTTACTTTTTAACACAGTGCTTAGAGTGAGCTGCCAGGGGAAAATACAACTGTCGTGTTTAAGAGGCTGTACAGCCAAGAATGTCAGGAATCAAGGAAGGGGTCCTTGGTATGAGCTGAGATTTTGCAGAGGAGATTGAAAGGTGATTGATCGAAGTGTATAAGAAGCACAGACAGAGTGGACAGCCGGTACCTTTCTCCCCAGGCTAACAATGGCTAGTTCCAGAGGACGTCCTTTCAAGATGAGCAGGGGGAAGTTTTGAGTAGGATTTTGGCATGGAGAGTAGTAAATACTTGGAACACCCTTCTGGGTGCAGTAGCAGTGGCAGATACATTTGGGACATTTAAAAGACTCTTAGACAGGCCGATGGATGAAAGAACAATGGAGGATGATGTGCTTTGTGGGAGGAAAGGGCTAGATCAGGGGTCCCCAACCTTTTTTATGACCTGCACCAATGCCATTAAGCAAGGGGTCCTCAGACCCCAGGATGGGAACCCCTCTTGGAGTAGGTTTAAAGGCTGGCACAATATAAAGCACTGGTGAGGCCTCACTTGGAGCACTGTGGGGCCCCTTATCTCAGAAAGGAAATGCTGACACTGGAGAGGGTTCAAAGGAGGCTCACGAAAATGATTCCAGGATTGAACCGCTTGTCATATGAAGAGCGCTCTGAGCCTGCATTGACTAGAATTCAGAAGAATGAGAGGTGACCTCATTGAACGGTGAAAGGCCTTGATAAGAGCGGGTGTGGAGAGGATACTTCCTATGGTGGGAGAGTCTAAGACCAGAGGACCCAGCCTCAGAATAGAGGGGTGTTCTTTCAGAATGGAGATGAGCAGAAATTCCTTTAGCCAGAGAGTGGTGAAACTATGGAATTCTTTGCCACTGGCGGCTGTGAAGGCCAAGTCTTTACATATACTTAAGGCAAAGGTTGATAGATTCTTGATTGTTCAGGGCATGAAGGGATACGGGGAGAAGACAGGAGATTGGGGCTGAGAGGAAAATTGGATCAGCCATGGGGAAATGGGAGCACAAACTCAATAGGCCGAATGGCCTGATTCTGCTCCAATATCTTGTGGTCTTATGGCTTAACATCATGGGCAAAGGGTCTGTGCTGTTCTATGCCATAATATGCAGGGAACAGAGGGATATGGATTACGTGCAGACAGAAGATATTTGTCGTTGTGTCCAGCACAGACTTAATGGGCCGAAAGGTCTGTTCCTGGAGCTGGTCACGGTTCTACTTGACCAATTACTCAGTCAAAGAGCTGGGCTTTAAAGAGCTTCTGTGATAGTGGGGGGCTGGGGAGGGGGGGGGGGCGGTTGGAGGAATGGGGTGAGGTGATTGGGATGGCCAAGAGAGATGGGATATCTGAGCGGCCGTGGGGGAGGAGGTGAATGGGAAGGGCGGAGGGTGGCTGAGGGAGGCTGAGAGGAGAAGGGAGCAAGGGTGGCGGGGGGGCAGAGGGAGGCGGGAGACCAGCCTGGGGAGGGGGTGTGGGGTGGATGCCCATGGGGAGGAGGGGAGCGGGGCGAGCAGCCCAGACAGAGGGGGTCCTCTCAGAGGGCAGATGGGATTAGAAGGGGCAAGTGGTGAAGCCACAGAGAAGGGTCCAAAAGTAGGGCGCACAGTCTCAAGGGAGGCCAAACAGATCAAAACTGGAGGAAAAAGGAGACCTTGGAAGATCAGTGGCAACATTGAGGGGCAAGATCCTGGGGTATCAGGGCAAGGAGGGCACTTCATCACACATCCCCACCCAACCATCTTCCTGTCCCCAAAATCCCACCCACCTCCCTACCCTATTACACCCTCTCCCCTCACTCCGTCCCACTCACCCCTTCCTGTCCAAACCAACCGCCCCCCCCACACACACACACACACTTCCCACCTCCCCTCCCCACACCCTTTCTCCTCCTTCCTCCAATATTCCCACCCGAACCACACACCTCCCCACAACGAAATCCATAACCCCTACTCACCACCTTCCTCTGTGTGTAAACCAGAACTCCGATGGTGATCTGGAATGCCATCAGGAACACAAGTAATATGAAGTACTGGGAACGACACAAGCAGACCGTGTGTGAGGCTGGCCACTACAACCGCACCCCCTCACAGCATCTGCTGATCCACAACTCCGAACAGAAAGGGAACCACTCTGATACCTCCCCCACCCCCTCCTTCAGCTTTCCTACACCAACTCCACATCTCTGAGGTTTCCTCATATCCCATGTCCCTTGTAGCAGCGCCTGTACTCACTGGAGTCTGGAGTTCAGGAGGTCTCAATGAAGACTACCAAGCATTGAAAGGCCTAGATGGAGTGAACGTGGTGAGGATGCTTCCCACAGTCGGGGAGTCTAGCATCAGAGGGCAAAGCTGCAGAATACAAGGATGTCACTTTGGAACAGAGATGAGGAGTTTCTTTAACCAGGGGCTGGTGAGTCTGTGGAAGTCTTTGTCCCAGATGGCTGTGGAGGCCAGATCATTGGGTATATTTAAAGTGGAAGTTGATAGGTTCTTGATTCAGGGCATCAAAGGTTACGGAGAGGAGGCAGGAGAATGGGGTTGAGAGGGATAATAGATCGGCCATGATGGAATGGCAGAGTGGATTCAAAGGGTTAAATGGCTTAATTCTGTTCCTGGGTCCTTATGGCCTTCTGGTCTATCCCTGGACTTGTAGGCCAAAGTCCCAACCCAACCCTCCCTCCACATAGATGGTGTTGAGTTTGTGGAATGCGTTGCCACGGGCACCTGTGGAGGCCAGGTCATTGGGTATATTTAAAGTGGAGGTCAATAGGTTCTTGATCAGTCAGGGAGTCAAAGGTTACGAGGAGAAGGCAGGACAATGAGGTTGAGAGGAAGAAAAATCAACCATGATTGAAGGGCGGGACAGGCACGATGGGCTCAATGGCCTAATTCTGCTCCTATGCCTATGGCCTTTATCAATTCTTGACCTCTGACCTCTGACCCATAGGCAACCTTGATCGAACACCTGCCGGGACCTCCTTCCTCCAATCTTTCAGCCGTCGCCGAAAAGAGGAACCAGGCGTAAACAATATTAAATTAGAAGGTGCCACCTCTTGAAAAGCCGCAAGAATTTTTTTGAGAAAAAGGGGAAATGAGTAATTTGAGCTGTTATGATCATTTAGCTCAAAATAAAACCGGGGTAAAGCACAAGTGTGAACGAGGGAGAATCTCTTCCTGTTGACAACCAACCCCAACACATGAAGAATCCAGATAAAAATCCGCGCCACCCCCCCCCCACCCCGAGCTCCTCAAGGAGAATGCTGGGAAAACTTAGCGAGTCAAGCTGTCTCCATGGAGATAGAAGGTATTAAGTTGATCCTTCAGGTTGAGAGTGTGCACCAAGATTCAAAGTACCTTTATTGTCAAAAAATGTATAAATTATACAATCTTGAGATTTGCTTCCTCACAGGCAGCCACAAAAGGAACCCCAATTAAAGAAAAAAAATGAAAATAAAAATAAAAGGCATGCAAGAGAAAGGGGGGAGAAAGCATCCTATAATGAGCAGAGTTGTGGTTTTTGAGGAGGATGCAAAGAATATCATGGACGAAACGAATATCTAACGAGGATGTCATGAACAGCGCAAACACAAAAAGAGAAATAATGTATGAGATCATGAAAAAGCAACGTAACTTCATTGGACATGTGATTAGGAAAGAGGAGTTAGAATGCACGGTAATTATGGGAAAGATTGAAGGGGAGACAGCAAGAGAAAGGCAAAGACAAATGATGATGGAGACAGCAGCCAGAGAACTGGAAATGAATACAAATGAATTGATCCACTTGACCCGAAACAGGAGTGTGTGGGCCATGGCAGTCAAAGCTCAAACTGGGCACGGCACCTGATGATGATGATGATAATGAGGTGACCAGAACTGAACGCAATACTCCAAGTGTGGTCTAACCAGGGACTTATAGAGCTGTAACATTACCTCGTGGTTCTTGAACTCAATCCCCAACTAATGAAGGCCAACATACCGTCCACCTTTTTAACTGCCCTGAAAATCTGTAAGTGTCGCAAACATGCAACTAAGCCATCAACAGCAAAATGGTTAGACACGGAGCAGTGATCCCTCTGCACCGGGGGCTCCCAACAATTTTTACGCCGTGGACTCCCACCATTAAGGAAAGGGACCATGGACCCCAAGTTGGGAACCCCTGCTCTACATGGTCCCACTACACGGTCCCATTATGCGGTCCCAATACACGGTCCCGAGACAACAGTGGCGCAATGGTGCAGATGCTTTACACTTAGAGGGATCCTGGTTCAGTCCTGACCTCAGGCCCTGTCTACGTGCGACAGCATGTTTCCCCTCAGTGCTCTGGTTTCTTCCCCACGCCCTGATGGTAGGTTAATTAGATGCTGTAAATTGCCCGTAGTGAGGGGGTGAATGGTGGAACTTAAGGGGAGGTGACGTCGGAATTTTAAAATAATGATTAATGTACTATTACAGGGGTGAGGATGGATAGTAAAGACCTAACGGGCCAATTGGCCTAATTCCATGCTGCCTCTGTCTGAGTGAGAAGGGCAGCAGGGGTCAGACAGAGAGGAGAAAAGCTCCCAGGAATAGAAAAGGCTCTGATTATACTGTGTCCCCTTTAACATGCCTCCAGCTAACTGTGCAGACGCGTGACCCCCCCCCCCACCCCCATGCCCTTCCCGACAGGCTCCAGGCTGCGAAGAATCTGCCCTTTGTTCCGCCAGCTCCCACACACTGGGAACTACCATTGCCACTTGTCTCCACACAGTCGCTACGCCTCAGCCGGGGGGGGGGGGGGGGGGGCCAGAGAGTCTTATATCAACCCTCCCTCCATTCCCGACACTTTGCCCATTTCTGAGAAACAACTTTATGCAAAAATTTGCAGAGTTTTGTTTTGAGATTCAAACCAGGGGTGGCTGAAAGCTTTGGGGTACTCGAGTGAGGAACAGATGTTTACTGGAAGGTCCTCTCTTTCTTTATTTAGCAGTTGGTTGGTTTTCCCCACCTTAAAAACTCGTTGCGCACAATTACAGCAAGAATGCTGAAACTCTCTCCTTCCTTTCGGGTCAAGACACTGTCGACAAGAGAGGCTGCCGATGCTGGAAACTGCAGCAACGCAGAAGGCACTGGAGGAACTCAGCGGGTCAGGCGGCAGCTGTGGAGGGAACTGAACTGCTGATGTTTGGGGTCTTCGAGGGTCTTGACGCAAAATGTCAACTGCCCGTTCTGCATTTCATTATCGACATTAACCCGAGTCCAAACCCATCCACTCAGCCCTCCTCCCAGAACTGCCTTTTCCCCGTGGGTAAGGCGACGATCGAATCAGACAGCCCTCACCAGCCCTACCCCGACCATCAACCTCCCAATCACACCAATCCTACGCGAAGGACATTTTCATCCTCCCCACAGTCATAGGCTGCTACAGCTCCGAAACAGGCCCTTCGGCCCCTCTAGGCTGTGCCGAACTGTTAATCTGCATCGTCCCATTGACCTGCACCTGGAGCACACCCCTCCCGAGTACTTTTTCAAATTTATCTTAAATGTTGAAACCTGCATCCAACCACTTCCACATTAACTTCCGCATTCCACCCCCCCACATGAGGGGAAATTTATAATGATACTGACCCGTACATCTTTGGGAAGGGGAACCAGAGCACCTGGGTTCCAGGGAGAACATGCAAACTCCACATAGAAAGCACCTCCTCCCACTGGGCAGGAAGTACAAAAGCCTGAGAAAATGTACCAGCATCAGCTTCTATCCCAGTGCTATCAGACTCTTAAGAGCTCCCCTCGAGCTAACAGATGGAGCCTTGATCTCAAAGTCTACCTCATCGTGGCCCTGTAACTGGATCACTTTACTCTGCTTTCAGTTGATGCTTTTTCCCCTGGTCCCACCTCCCTGCACTGACGTGATGAAATATCCTGTATGGACGGCAATGGAAACAAAGTTTTTCACCGCACCTCGCTACACGCGGCAATGACGGCCCAGTTTGCCGAGGTCAGGATCGAACCTGGGCCTCTGCGGTTGTGAGGCCACGGCTCTACCGCTTCATCGACCGCCTTCGCTCCACCCAGCGCAAAACGTGGGACTTCCTGATGGGCACTCGCTTCAATTCTATTTCCCATTCCGACATGTCAGTCCGGGGCCCCCGCTACGGCCAGGGAAAGGCCGGACTCAGGTTGGAGAAGCAACACCTTATCTTCCATCTGGGTGGCCTCCAACATTCTCTAGTTTGAAGCTCCTGATGCAGGGCCTCAGCCCACAAACATTTCTTAACCAGTAAGTCAACAAGCCAAAGTTTGAACTGGATTATGCAAGTCAAGGACAGTGACAGCAGGAACATCGATTTCTCAAACTTCCAGTAACTGCCTCCCCGCCCCCCCCTTCTCTTTCACCGTTCCCCATTCCTGTTTCCCTCTCCTACCTTATCTCCTTACCTGCCCATCACCTCCCTCAGGTGCTCCTCCTCCTTCCCTTTCTTCTACCCTCTCCTATAGATTCCCCCTTCTCCAGCCCCGTATCTCTTTCACCAATCAACTTCCCAGTTCTTTACTTCAACCCTTTCCCCTCTCCTGCTTTCACCTATAACCCAGCACCTTGTACTTCTTCCTCCCTCCTCCCCCTCAACCTCATGTTCTGACTTTCCAGTCCTGATGAAGGGTCTCCGTTAGAAACGTTGACTGTTTACTCTTTTCCATAGGTGCTGCCTGGCCTGCTGAGTTCCTCCAACATTTTGTGTGTGTTGATCTGGATTTCCAGCATCTGCAGGCTTTCTTGTGTTCTGGGCCCTACCGGCTGCCCCACCCAACTCCCCCATCTGATCAGATCAACCCCATTGCTTCCCTCAGCTCGCAGTCCCCTGAGTACACCGGCATCAAAATCTCTGACGGACTGCCCCCAAAACCACCCCCCCACCCGGCGTGGCACAGAGACCCTTCTCCGTGTGTCTGGATTCCCCCCCACACTCCCCCAACGTCCAACACGGCGCCCGCCCCCATCCTGCGACGTCAGCGCTGTGACACAGGAAGCATGGCTGCCTCTGTACACAGCGAGATCCCACTCAGAGGGACGCGACGGGGACCTGCGCGGAGCCAGTTCGGGCCTCACCCCTCTCGTGCCCTCCCCCTCCTCCTCCAAATCCCATGGGCAGGAAGGAAATCACTGGAGTGTTCGCGGCTGAACCCGCGTGGACCTGATGCCTCGAGCTGTCCTGACAAGTGGAGTGCGAGCAGACGACAAAAGTTAGGAGAGGGGGCAGGTGGCGTTGAGGAGGCAGGGAGTCTTCAGAAAGACTTGGACAGATTAGGAGAATTGAGCAAGGGAGTGGCAGTATGGTCATGGACTTCGGTGAGAGGAATAAAGGCAAAGATTATTTTCAAAACTGGGAGTGAATTCAGAAATCAGAGGTGCAGAGGGATTTGGGTGTCCTACGACTGGATTCCCTAAAGGATAATTTCAGTAGTAAGGAAGGCAAATGCCCTGTTAGCAGAGAATTTCCAGGGGACTAGAATATAAAAGCAAGGATGTAACGCTGAGGCTTCGTAAGGCATTGGTCAGACTGCACTTGGAGTATCGTGAGCCGGTTTTGGGCCCGTGATCGAACGGCGGAACAGACTCTGGCCAAATTCTGCCCCCACACCCAGTGGCCACTTTCTCAGGTACGCCTGCACACTTCGTTAATGCAAATATCTAATCAGCCAAGCCGGTGGCAGCAACTCAAGGCATAAAAGCACGCAGACATGGTCAGGAGGTTCAGTTGTTGTTCAGGCCAAACCTCAGAACGGGGAGGAAACATGATCTAAGTGACTATGACTGTCAGATGACCGTTGGTGCCAAATGAGGTGATTTGAATCTCAGAAACTGCTGATCTCCTGGGAGTTTCAGCCACGGCGGTCTCTGGAGTTTACAGAGAACAGTGTGAAAAACAAAAACAAAACATCCAATGAGCAGCAGTTCTGTGGGTGAAAACGCTTTGTTAATGAGAGAGGTCAGAGGACAATGGCCAGACTGGTTCAAGCTGAAAGAAAGGTGACAGTAACTCAAAGAATCACACATTACAACAGCGAGAAGAGCGTCTCTGAACACACAGCATGTCAAACCTTGAAGTGGATAGGCTACAGCAGCAGAAGATCACAAACATACACCTAGTGGCCACTTTATTAGGTACAGAAGCTACCTCATAAAATGGCCACTGACTGGATGCCTTATGATTTGTGGTTTGATGATATGATCTGCTTTTGTCCCTCCTCTTTATTCACACCTGGAATGAACGGGGAGTTGCTGGGACAGCAGGTGTCAGTGACATTGGTGGTCACCACTGCCTCCGTCCCTGGCCGGCAGCCTGCCACGAAACCCGTGTGAAGAGCTGTCCGGCCAAGCCTCGGTCAGTGCCGGCTGCAGGGCCGTGCGGCCCGGCTAACGGGCTTTGGTCTCGGCGGTCGCCAGCGCCGCGCCTACTTACGATTCCCAACATGCACTTGATTTCCTTCAGCGCACCGAGGCACCCGAGGAACCCCATCATCATGGTGAAGATGCCGAGGCCGGAGAACAAGTACGAGCAGAGGTGGAGAGGGATCGATGCGGTTTCTGGTGGGGAACAGCAGGCAGGTCACCAAAATGGGCCAACATCACATGGCTGCATACACGGATACATGGGTTCACACACGTGTACACTCAAATACACACAGAGACAAACACGCACACACACAACACATCCACAAACACACACACACAAAAACACACCCACAAACACACTCACATACAGAAACACAGGCGTGCACACATCTCAAAGAGCAGAGAACACGGTACAGCACAGAAACAGGCCTTTCACCCCACATTGTTGTACCAAACTAATTAAACTAGTAACTAACCTAATCCTAAACAAGAGAAAATCTGGAAATCCGAGCAACACACACAAAATGCCGGGGGAACTCAGCAGGCCAGGCAGCATCTATGGAAAAAGTTGACGTTTCAGGCCAAGACCCTTTGACGTGTGCTTTTTCCCATAGATGCTGCCTGGCCTGCTGAGTTCCTCCAGCATTTTGTGTGTGTTACTAAACTAATCCTTCTGTCTACACCACATCCATACACCGCCCCCCCCCCCACATTCTCTGCATATTCACATACCTGTCTACAAGTCTTTTAAATGCCTCTATCACTTCCTCTACTACCACCTCAGGCTTCTGAGGGTTCTGAGTACCCTCCTTCACAGAGTGAGAACAACATGGGGAAAGAACTTTCACAGAGTGAGAACAACATGGGAAAAGATCCTTCACAGAGTGAGAACAACATGGGAAAAGACCCTTCACAGAGTGAGAACAGGATGGGAAAAGATCCTTCACAGAGTGAGAACAACATGGGAAAAGATCCTTCACAGTGTGAGAACAACATGGGAAAAGACCCTTCACAGAGTGAGAACAACATGGGAAAAGATCCTTCACAGTGTGAGAACAACATGGGAAAAGACCCTTCACAGAGTGAGAACAGCATGGGAAAAGATCCTTCACAGAGTGAGAACAGGATGGGAAAAGACCCTTCACAGAGTGAGAACAGGATGAGAAAAGACCCTTCAAAGAGTGAGAACAGGATGGGAAAAGATCCTTCACAGAGTGAGAACAACATGGGAAAAGATCCTTCACAGAGTGAGAACAACATGGGAAAAGGCCCTTCACAGAGTGAGAACAGCATGGGAAAAGACCCTTCACAGAGTGAGAACAACATGGGAAAAGACCCTTCATAGAGTGAGAACAGGATTGGAAAAGACCCTTTACAGAGTGAGAACAACATGGGAAAAGATCCTTCACAGAGTGAGAACAACATGGGAAAAGATCCTTCACAGAGTGAGAACAGGATGGGAAAAGATCCTTCACAGAGTGAGAACAACATGGGAAAAGATCCTTCACAGAGTGAGAACAACATGGGAAAAGGCCCTTCACAGAGTGAGAACAACATGGGAAAAGATCCTTCACAGAGTGAGAACAACATGGGAAAAGATCCTTCATAGAATGAGAACAGGATGGGAAAAGATCCTTCATAGAGTGAGAACAGCATGGGAAAAGATCCTTCACAGAGTGAGAACAGGATTGGAAAAGACCCTTCACAGAGTGAGAACAACATGGGAAAAGACCCTTCATAGAGTGAGAACAGGATTGGAAAAGACCCTTTACAGAGTGAGAACAACATGGGAAAAGATCCTTCACAGAGTGAGAACAACATGGGAAAAGATCCTTCACAGAGTGAGAACAGGATGGGAAAAGATCCTTCACAGAGTGAGAACAACATGGGAAAAGATCCTTCACAGAGTGAGAACAACATGGGAAAAGGCCCTTCACAGAGTGAGAACAACATGGGAAAAGATCCTTCACAGAGTGAGGACAACATGGGAAAAGACCCTTCACAGAGTGAGAACAACATGGGAAAAGATCCTTCACAGAGTGAGAACAACATGGGAAAAGGCCCTTCACGGAGTGAGAACAACATGGGAAAAGATCCTTCACAGAGTGAGAACAACATGGGAAAAGGCCCTTCACAGAGTGAGAACAACATGGGAAAAGACCCTTCACAGAGTGAGAACAACATGGGAAAAGATCCTTCACAGAGTGAGAACAGGATGGGAAAAGGCCCTTTTGCCTAACTTGTCCGTGCTGTAGCATTAGACATTTCAACCCTGGGATAAAAATATCAGCTCTTTATCCCATCTATGCCTCCTATAATGACAAATGCACTGACACGTACACATACTCACAGACGCGTGCACATAGACACACATACACACACACACAGAACTACAATGGTACAAACACACACACACAGTGCTACAAAGATACAAACACACACACAAAGATACAAATACACACACAGCTACAAAGATACAAACACACACATATAGCTACAAAGATACAAACACACACACAAAGATACAAACACACACAAATAGCTCGAAACACACACACAGCTACAAAGATACAAACACACACACAAAGATACAAACACACACACACACACACACACACAAAGATACAAACACACACAAATAGCTACAAACACACACACAGCTACAAAGATACAAACACACAGACAAAGATACAAACACACACATATAGCTACAAAGATACAAACACACACAGCTACAAAGATACAAACACACACACACACACAAATGCAATTCAGAACTCTTATAAAACCACTCCCACTCACAGTACCTACCTGATCCATAAGGGACAAGAGTCTCTCACCAGACTAGACTCTCTCTGCCTACCCCTCCCTGCTGCTCCAGGGATCATTAATTACCAAAAAAAAAACATTGATCACTTTCTCTGATAGAGGCTGGCAAATTTTTAGCACTCGGGGCATTGTGTGCAGTTCTGGTCACCCCATTACAGGAAGGATGTGGAGGCTTTGGAGAGGGTGCAGAAGAGTGTTACATGGAGAATGGGTCACTTGACTGCTCATTCCCTCTGTCACTGAATAAGATCAAGGTTGGACATTTCCCACAGTGAGGCTTTCCTTCAGTAACTCCACGTCCTGTAGGATGTTGAAGAGCACGGCATAAGAACTGACCCTTTGGGTGATGAGTTCTGCACCAAACACAATGCTGAATCCAACCAATTCCCTTCTGCCTGTACGTGATCCTTTCTTCTTAATGGTTCGGTGTCTGTATCTGGGTGTCGGCATTCTAGCCCAACCCTAACTGGCCTCCGGAAAGTGATGGTGCACGTCGAATTGGTCGGGTGAACAATTGTTTTTTCTGTGCTGCAGATCACGGTCTGCCTGTTGCTTGCTTGGTGGGTGGTGGGTTCTGATCTTTTTTTTGCTGAAACGAGTGGGGGGGGAGGAGGAGGGGGGAGAGTTGATGTTTTGCTGCTGCTTGTGCATGGGAGGGAGGGATTGGGGAGGGCCTTTGGGGTTTTAACATTTTTACTGTCACTCATTCTTTGGGGTACTCCTCTGGTTTTGTGGATGTCTGTGAAGAGTAAGAATTTCAGGTTGTATACTATATACATTCTCTGATATTAAATGGAACCATTGAAGTATTGAGCCTCCCTGAGGGGCTGCTGAGGGTGTGATGAAGGAATCCCCCACAACACTGTTGGGGTGGGAGTTCCAAGACCCCAGAATACAGAAAGGCTGGTCACGATTTCCAGTCGCCACTGTGCGTGACCAGGAGGGCGTCGTGCAGACAGTGGTGATCCCCTGCCCCCCCCCCCGTTACCCTCATCCTTCTTGGGGGTAGAGGTCACAGGTGTAGAAGGTGGCTATCAGACTACACCGGGTAAGTCACTCTGCAGCCACAGATGAGTACTCATGGGTGTTGATGATGTGTCAGCCAAGTGGCCTGGATTGTCCCGGATGGGATTAACCCTCTTGAGAGGCGCTGGTGGTGCGGGCACCCAGGCAACCGGAATGCATTCCTTAACACCCCAGACTCATGCTTTGTAGATGATAGGCAGGCGTTGGGGTGTCAGGAAGTAAGTCAGTCACTGTACGATACCCAGGCTCTCCACCTTCTCCTGTAAGTGATGTGGCTGGTCCAACTGAGATTCGGGTCAATGAAAGGCAAAGATAGAGTGGGCATGGAGAGGACGTTTCCTGTAGTCTAGGCCTAGGGAGCACAGCCTCAGAATACAAGGGCATCCCTCCACAGCAGACATGAGGAGGAATTTCTGGGGCCAGATGGTGGTGAATCTGTAGAATTCATTGCCACAAGTGGCTGTGGAGACCAAGTCATTGGGAATATTTAAAGTGGAGGCTGATAGGTTCTCCATTAGTCAGGGCATCAAAAGTTACAGGGAGAAGGCAGGAGAGTGGGGTTGAGAGGGATAATAAATCAGCCATGTTGGAATGGCTGAGCAGACTTGATGGGTTGAATGGCCTAATTTTGGTTCAAAGTCTTTATGGTCTTCTGGTCTATATATACAAAGGCCGATCAATCCGTAGACCCACAGACCAAACTCCCAACCCTTGCCAGCCTGTCACACACAGGAGGGTGGTGAATTTGTGGAATTCAGTGCCACAGGCAGCTGTGGAGGTCAATTAATTGGGTACACTTAAAGCAGAGGTTGATAAGTTCCTAATTAGTCAGGGCATCAAAGGTTAAGGGGAGAAAGCAGGAGAATGGGATTGAGAGGGTTAATAAATCAGCCATGATGGAATGGTAGAGCAGACTCGATGGGCCGAATAGCCCAATTCTGCTCCAATGACCTATGGTGACCCCATTCCTCACCCCCTCAGGACATTGACGGTGGAAGGTCTGACCAAAGTTGGTGGTTAGGTCCTCCCTTCTCAGAAATGGTGACTGCCTGGTACTTCCCTGGCACAAGTGCGACCGATGGCTTAGAAGCCCAAGCCTGGATGTTCTCAAACCTTGCTGTATGTGGGCTTGAGCTGCTTCGTTTGATGAGGAAATGTAAATGCTATTGAATATCGTGCCTACTTCTGGTCATATGATGGAAGGAAGATCATTGATGAAACAGCTGAAGGTGCTTGGGACGAGGAACAAGGATCTCCTGCGGTGATGTCCCAGAGCTGGAACTATTGGTCTCCAACAACCACAGCCATCTTCTCTTATGTAAAGGACAACCCCTTTGATGACCATTGACCAGTTTTACCAGATCCCGGCAAAACCCAAACTGGGCATCAGTGAGGTGGGCTTTGGGGAGTAAGTGCCAGTTGAATTCAACGATAACTTCCATCCGATGATGTCTCTCTCATATGGTGACAAAGCGTTTGCAGGTGGATTGCCAAGATGGGAGAACAACTCAACTCAAACCTTCAACCACTGAGTTACACATTTTCCAAGTTACTTACAATGACCTTTCACTTTACTGAAGGTCAAGAGGAGATGGATTGGATGGCGGTTAGTCAGATTGGATTTACAAAGCATAGTACATGGAACAGCACGGTGTAGGCCCTTCAGCCCACCTTTAACTTAATCCAAGAGCAATTTAACCCTTCTCTCACACACAACCCTTCATTTTTCTTTCATCTTTGTGCCTATCTAAGAGTCTCTTAAAGGCCTCTAATGTGTCTGCCTCCACCACCACCCTCATTAGTGTGTCCTGTGCTCTCTGGGTAAAAACACCTACCTCTAATATACCCCCTATACTTTCCTCCAAACGCCTTAAAAGTATGTCCCCTCACATTAGCCACTGCTGCCCTGGGAAAGAGGCACTGACTACCCACTTTAACAATGTCTCTTATCGTATTAGACATCTCTGTCAAGTCACCTCTCATCCGGCTTTGCTCCAAAGAGAAAAACCCCTAGCTTGCTCAATCTTTCCTCATAAGACATGGAAATGTCAAATCATCTCTGCACCCTCTCTGACCCCTGTCTTGCTTTCTGTGAACAGGAAGTGCCTGGGCATTTTCCACAGTGTTGGCTGGATGCTGGTGTTGTAACTGCACTCGAGTAACTTGGTTCTAGGCACAGCCCATTTCTAGAGTCAGGGTGCTGCCCAGTGCCACAGTCTCTGCTATCTCCAGCACTCTCAGTGGATCCAACTGGCAGGGGACTGGCTCCTGTGGCGGTGGAGACTGGGGAGGAATCGGAGACCTATTATCCACCCCACACTTCCGCTGGGGCCTCGACACCTCGGTCCTGTGCATCGCTTTCACATTCTTGGAAATGAAGAGGTCCCTGGCGACTGGTCCACTGCCACATGGGGACTGGACGCGGCTCGGACTGACTGAGCCTCACCTTGATTGTTGGCTGTGAAGTGACTTTGCTGCGTCAACTGCTAACCGTGTCTATTCCCTTTTATATTCTCAGCATCTTGATAAAACCCTCTGCATCTTCTCTTAGTGGTGTCACATCCTTCCTGTGGTGGGGGAGCTGGAATTTACCAGCTGTGGTCGAACAATTGCAAGTTTAACATATTCTCTCTGATCTGGCACTCCAATGATGGCAGAGAGCTGGTATATGACATCCCTAACCGCCTAAACCTACCTGTCCAGGGTTAGTCTCTCTCATTCCACACGTGCCAACAAACTTACCCCACCCACCTCTCCAATTATCTTAGCCCTGCCAGTACTCTGGCCTGGATGGCTGAGGGTGTCAGGGGTCATAAAGCACCTGAACAGGCTTCGGTCCATGTCTGCACCAACAATTAAGTTATATATATATTACTACAGTACTCCGCAGAAGTCTTAAGCACCCTAGCTGTATATACCTGCCCAAGACTTTTGCACAGCACTAATCTTGCTTGCCAGCA
Source organism: Mobula birostris (assembly GCF_030028105.1). Classification (NCBI taxonomy): domain Eukaryota; kingdom Metazoa; phylum Chordata; class Chondrichthyes; order Myliobatiformes; family Myliobatidae; genus Mobula; species Mobula birostris. The sequence goes on along the minus strand of NC_092380.1, from coordinate 13,127,040 downwards.
CTTGGTCTGTCTTGGTGATTGAAGTCCTTCAGGGTTGTGAGAGAACCTGTCTCCACTGCTGCCCCTCAGGGAGAGCAAATCCAGCTCCCCACCGTCCTCTAAGTGCAAAAGTGTTCTTCCTGAGGTCCCCTCTAAACTTGCCACCCCAATCTAGGACAACGTCAGCAACTCAGATACGCCAACAGAAAGAGTGAGAAGGATTCAGGCCAACGGGGACACGGGCCGCTCGTTCTACTTACCCAGCACTGCAATGAAGCTCGTTTTGTCAATAAGAATCCAAAGGCCAAAACCCAACATCACGCCGCCCAGGAACTGCAAAGGGTTAAAGAGGAGGGATCAGCTCGCAATTGCTTCACATTCAGTGCCGGCGCTTAACACCAAAGTTTGACAGCCTGCACTCGCTGGAGTTTAGAAGAACCAGGAGGGAAACCTACCAAGTATTGAAAGGCCTAGATAAGAGTGGACGTGGAGAAGATGCTTCCTGTAGTGGGGGAGTCTAGGACTAGAGGGCACAGCCTCTGAAAACAAGAGCATCCCTTTAGAGATGAAGAGGAATTTTTTTAGCCTGAGGGTGGTGAATCTGTGAAATTTACAGCCACTGATGGCTGTGGAGGCCAAGTGATTGGGTATTTTAAATTGGTTAGTCAGGGCATCAGAGGTTACAGGGAGAAGGCAGGAGAATAGGGTTGAGAGGGAAAATAAATTAATCACGATGGAATGGCGGAGCAGACTCAAAGGGTTAATTACAGTCTCGCGGCCTAAAGCAGAGTAAGTGTCTTCTGGCTTTACATGAGTTCAGCTGAAGTGTTCAGGAACACCCTGTGAGCTGGTAAGGTCAAGTTCAAAGCTACACCACAGCAGGAGAATGACTCCCAAACACCAGTACCTGGCTACAGGCCTGAAACAGCTTTGGTGGGCCATCAGATCTACACCAAACTACCCAGCCACCTCCCCACCTTCTGAACAAATTGCCACGATTCAGTCAATGTCCCTGTACCGCCGAGACACGGAACCCTGCAGCTGCTAGAATCGGGAGTGAAAACAGAAAAAAAAAACTGCTGGAGGAACTCAGGGGGTCAGGCAGCATCTGGGGAGGCAGAGGGACAACCGGCGTTTCAGGTCTGCATTTGGACTGTCCTGTCTCTGGGCATAGTCAGTGTGAGTGGAGATGAGAGTATAGCTCCCTCTACACTGTCCCAGCAAATGCCCACAGGACAGGGGCAGGCCTAGTTGGATTCAGAGTGAAGCTCTCGCCATACCAGGGGTTCCCAACCTTTTTTTATGCCATGGACTGATGCCATTAAGCAAGGAGTCCGTGGACCTCAGGGAACCCCTGCTCTGTACCGTGCCATCACAAACTCACAGGAACAGGAGTATGGGTTAAGGGGAAAAATGGAAGAAAAGGGTTGAACATGGAGCAGAGGTGTTTTATCGCAATCCTGGCACACACTTGCAGCTCAGGGAGAAGCAGGGGTAAAGAACTGCTTGGAGAAGTGGTGCGGAAGATTGTGACATCAGAACAGCGGGGTGCTGGTCTCCGCTCTCGTTGTTGCACGAGCGACCTCTCTCTCCCTCGCCGGAGATACCAAAGGGCTGGATTATGGACTCTAGTTCAGGATCTCTTTTGGGGGGCTTTTGCTATTGCTTGCGTGGTGGGAGGTGGGAGTGGGGAGGGGGTCAGTGTTTCTGCTGGTGCCTTAGTAGTGGGAGGGGCGTGTCAATTATTCTGCGGCTGCTTGTGCATGGGGCGGGGGCTTTTGGGTTCTGATGTTACCATTATTCATTCGCTGCGGAGTTTCTTGTTTCGTGGATGTCTGTGAAGAGTAAGAATTTCAGGTTGTGTACAGTACACATTCTCTGATATTAAATTGAACGATTTGAACATTGCCCACATACTCCCAGGGCACAGAGCGTACAGGTTAGACAGAGTAAAGCTCCCCCCAGACCACCCCTCAAGCCTGAATGATACTTACAAAGAAAAAGAGGTTGAAGATAAACAAGAAATACTTTGTGATAGCGATACAGCTTTTTGAAGCCATCTCTGATAATGTGCTCCTGCAAGACAAAAGATAAAGATCAGATTGTCAGTAACGTTCTGGAGAGTAACAAAGTGTGGAAATGGAGAAATTACACAACTCAGGGGAGAGAGGGGTAGCAGGTCCAAAAACCATAAGATGGGTATCTTGGTCTGCATCGACAAGAGGGGCTGAAGGGCCAGTTTCTGGATTCCATGACCACTACAGCTCATTTATATAGATTGTATGGTCACACCTCTCTTGTTTTGTGATCCAGCTGCACGTGCTTCCTGAAGGGAAACCAGGTTGATTGGATGTGACTCACTGTGTGAGCCCTGGGAATGCTGAGGGTTATTCTACAAACTGCAGAGCAACTCCCAAGCCACAGGTATTTCACATCAACAGCTTAGAAATTCCTGCAACGCCTGGAGCTTAGGCTCGACGCTCGGGGCAGCTATGCACCACAGGCTGCCTCAGACACGCGTCCACCCGTGCAGATCCCAGTGGGTCCAGAAACCCAAGCAGCTGAGCAACACTAAATTGGCACTGGAGGCAATATGCTGCACAAAATGAAGCCTGCTGCTGGGGATGGGAACGTGGATGGTTGAGCTTGGGTGATCGGGGAATTCAGGAGTGAGATCAGTGCAGGGATTGGGCTTGGGGAGATCTGGGCGGTTGGGGGAGACCAAAATATTCCAAGGCCAAGTCCAAGGTTGACTTGAGTGGGCTTCCACTCCAGCACCAACCTGACTCCCCCCCCCCCGAGTCATCATCATCATCATTATCTGTTGTGTTGTATGACATCATCACTATGTGCCATGTTGCCTATCGTGGGAAAACATGGTCCCATGACCATGATTGTTCTTGGCAAAATTTTTCAACAGAAGTGGTTTGCCATTGCCTTCTTCTGTGCGGTGTCTTTACAAAATGGGTGACTCCAGCCATTATCAATACTCTTCATTGTCTGCCTGGCATCAGTGACCACGTAACCAGGACTTGTGATATACACCGACTGCTCATACGACCATCCACCACCTGCTCCCATGGTTTCACGTGACCCTGATCGGAGGGGAGGCACTAGGCAGGTGCTACACCTTGTCCAAGGGTGACCTGCAGGCTAGCGGAGGGAAGGAGCACCATACACCTCCTTTGGTAGAGACACATCTCCACCCCGACTTCCTGCTAACTCCCATAAATTCCCTACACAGTGCTCTGAAAGGAGAAAGTGTCATGACGTGCATAGCATGTCATGTTTAGAATGCACGGATTGAAATCGCTGGTCGAATTCATAGGAAGGAGCGATTCCATCCGGAAATGGTCATGTTCTGCACTGGAAAGAAACTGATTTGCTAACACCGAGTACTGTGGAAGACTGCAAAATAAATTCAAATTTCTTGCACTGCATGCGTTACCAGAAGTAGTTCCAACATCACCTCCCACTCTCTGGGGAGGGAGCCTGTGCTCAGCACTGTCTCCCTGCTATCCACCCACACGAAGGGGTGGACCGGTGTTAGATTAGTAGAATAAGCCAGGCCCTTCAGCCCAACCCTCCCATGCTGACCAAGATACCCAAATGAGGTTGCCCCACTTGCCCTCATTTAGCCCACGTCCCTCTAAATATTCCCCAGCTATGCACCCATCCAAGTATCTTCTAAATACTGGTGGCACAAGAGATTCTGCAAGTGCTGGATATCACCAGCAAGACACATAAAAATGCTGGAAGAACTCAGCCACCATGGAGGAAAATGAGCCGTCAACGAGGGTCTCAGCCCGAAACGTCGATGGTTTATTTCCCTCCATGGATGCCGCCTGACTTCCTGAGATCCTCCAGCATTTTGTACGCACTGTTCCTCAAAGGCGTTACGGCATCTGACTCAACTAGTTGCTCCAGCAGCTCGTTCTGTATATGCACCTTCCTTTGTGAAAAGGAATTGCCCCTCAAGTCTCTTTTAACTCTTCCCCCGCTCACGTTAACCCCCTGCCCACTCGTTCCGGATTCCTTCTCCAGGGACAAAGACCGTGTACATTCAAAAGACAAGTTGTGTACACAGTGCTGGTGTATTACTGCCACGTGTGTCAAGACGCCACCAATGGCTTTCATTTGTATGACATCCAGACAGATCATTCTGTATACATGGACGTCAGAGCAGTAGAGAGAACGCAGAACAACACGCATAAAATGCCAGAGGAACTCAGCAGTCCTGATGAAGGGTCTCGGCCCGAAACATTGACTGTACTCTTTTCCATAGATGCTGCCTGGCCTGCTGAGTTCCTCCAACATTTTGTGTGTGTTGCTCGGATTTCCAGCATCTGCAGATTTCCCCTTGTTTGTGAAAGAATACAGAATAAACACGAGAATGTCTGTGTATGCTGGAAATTCAGAGCAACACGCACAAAATGCTGGAGGAACTCAGCAGGTCAGGCAGCAGCTATGGAAATCAATAAACGGTCGACATTTCTGGCTGAGACTCTTCTTCAGGACTGGAGAGGAAAGGGGAAGACGCCAGAATAAAGAGGTAGTGGGAGAGAGGAGGGGAGCTAGCCGGAAGGTGATAGATGAAGCCAGGCGGGTGGGAAGGGTTAAGGGCTGGAGACAAAGCAATCTGATAGAAGAGGAGAATGGAGCACAGGAGAAAGGGAAGGAGGAGAGGACCAGGGGGAGGTGATAGGCAGGTATGGAGAGGTGGAAGGAAGAGGGGAGGGAGAGACTGTTTTTTTTAAAAATCAGAAGGAGAAATCGATCTTCATGCCATCAGGTTGGAGGCCACCCAAATGGAATACAAGGTGTTGCTCCTCCACTCTGAGGGTGGCCTCATCTTGGCACAAGCAGCGGCCATGGACCGACACGTTGGAATGGGAATGGGAATCAGAATTGAAATGTTTGGCCACTGGGAAGTCCCACTTACAGCGGACGGAGCCAAGACGCTCGACGGAGCGGACCCCAATTTAATGACAGGTCTCATCAATGTAGAGCTACAGTGCTTCAGCCACTGAGTAAATAGACACATAAAACACAAATGTCTTGCTGAGGACGATTGAGAGTCAAGAGTTTATCTTCAGAGTAGGAGGGGGCTGTACCAGATTATGTAACAGTGGGGTAGAAGCTGTCCTTGAGTCTGGTGGCTTGTGCTTTCAAATTTTTGTACCTCCTGTGCAGGAGAAGAGAGGTTGGTCAAGGTGGGTGGGATCCTTGATTATGTCGGTCGTATTCCCAAGGCGGTGGGAAGTGCAGACAGAAGCCGGTTTGAGTTATGGACTGGGCTGTGTATGGAACTGGTGATTCCATCGGCATCTGCTGTCGAGCATCAGGTGGTCAGGTGACTATTTCAGAAGGACAAGAGGGGAGGGAACAAGCGGTCCCGATCTCCTCAGGACACGGGTGGCCAGGCCGTAAGGGAAACGACTGGGACTGGGACTAACCAGGACCAGACCAAAGCCATGCCAGGGTGCCAGGGTGGCCTGGCACCATCAGGGGGAGCAGGGGGCACAGAATGGACTCCTGTCAGACACCAGCGCTCCAGGAGAGGGAGATCCCCGCAGGGGTTAAAGGTTGTGCTCCCCTGACCTTGTGACTCTGCTGTCTGGTACCCAACGTGCTTTAACTGGTCCCCTCCCCGCTTGTCCTTCTGGAACAGTGACTTGACCACCCACTGCGAGGGAGAGCTCGACAGCAGGTGCCAACAGAATCTCCCCGTCCCAAAGGCAGCCCAGTCCATCACGCAGACCGGCTCCCCTCCACTGACTCTGTCCGCACTTCCCGCCGCCTCGGGAAAGCGGCCAACACAATCAAGGAGGAGCCAGGCTTTGAATTCACTGTCCCTGGAGCCGGGGAGCCTGCCTGTCGCCCAGCCAACAAACAAACAGCATCCAGAGAATGGCTGGATGGGAGCCAGCCAGGCAAAAGAGCTTCACAGCAGAACTGCCTGGTGATCCGAGTGGGGACGAGAGGACACAGGGGAGGTGGGGGAGAGACAAAGGGCAGCGGGGAGCGAAATGAGGGTCAGCGGTGGGGAGACAAGGGGAAAGGATAGAGAAAAGGGTGGGTGGAGGAAGTATAGAGGAGAAAACAGAGACGGAGGGGAAGGAAAGGGGGAGCGATAGAGTGAGAAAGGGGGAAGGGGAGAGAGTGTGAGGGGGTAGAGGGAAGCGGGTTGAGGAAGGGGGGCTTGAGAGAGGGAGGAAGGGGAACTGGGAAAAGGAGTGGGAGTGAGAGGATGGGGTGTGAGGGAAAGGAGCAACGGCAAGGGAGGGGGAGGAGGTGGGGAGCGGAAGAGGAGAGATAGAGGAAGTAGGAGAGATAGGGAGAGGTGAAACAGGCGTGCAAGGGTTGTGAGAGAGAGAAACCATGGGGGTAAATAGGGAGGGTGTGACAACGAGTGAGAGAGTGCAGTGACGAAAGGGGTAAGGGACAGAACCCACCCCCCCCCACACTCAACAGCCAACCCATGATAAAGGGACAGTGACAGTTGTTGGGCGAAAGGGTGAGAGATCTGTGAACATCTGGGAGATTCCACGAAAAAAAACTCAGCCTGAGAACAAACGGGCAATGGCGAGAATGTTCCCTAATCTCCAACACAAATATCCTGACATCTGCAAACTTATTAGCAACGTGCAGCCCAGTTCCTGTCTCCATAGATCCTGTTGTTCGGAATAAAATTCCTGGAACAGGCATACGTACAAGGGGAGGACTGTTGGCAAACAGCAGCGTTCCCCTCCCCCCCGCCCCCCCCGGCTTCTGCAGCCGATTCCTGACGACTCCCACCTCCGAGTCCCATGTTTTCTGCTTCGATCCGCTTTCTTCTCATTTCTTCCCGTGGCTTTCTCCACCGTGACACCTTCTCTCCCGTCCAAACCCATCTCCCCTCTCCCCTTCTCTCTCTCTCCCTCTGCCCTCTTCTACTAACTCTCCCCCTTCTCCATCACTCTCACTCCCACCATCTTCCTCCCTCGTCAAAATATGGAGCATATTTTCTATTTCTGACTTCGAAAGGTGTTGGTGTCCGGAAAGATATTTGTACTCAAACTACTGCAAGTTACAACTACTGCGACAAGTAACGGGAACAGGCACAATACACTGGCCTGTATTACAGGAGGGTTTGATATGAAAGTAGGGACATCTTGTTTCAATTATACACAGCCCTAATAAGCTCGTGTTTGGAACAACGTGTAGAAATCTGGTCATAAAGAAAGTGAAATGAAGGTCCACGAGCTTTGACAGGTTCGTCCCTTGAGAAGGTGTTCCTCAGACTGGACGTTAGAAATGATCTCATCGAGATCGGGCGAGGAATGATCTTATCAAAAGGTACAAACTTCTTACGAGGCTCCAGAGAGGAGCACTGGCACCCCTGGCTGGACCAGGATTCGCAGTCAGGACAACCAACCATTCAGGATCGAGGTGACGAGGGATATATTCACCCACAGGCTGGTGAAGCTTTGAGACTCGCAACCCAAGAGGTTGAGGAAGAGTCTGGTTCAAGATTCAGTGGGTCTTTAGAAGCGAGGGAGCTGGGGTTGGAACGTGAGAGTGGCATAGAGGTAACAGGGTCTGACTGATAGTAGAGCACGGATGTGCCACGGCTGGCATTACTGAGCATTCCTGCCCCTCACAACAAGATTTGATGTAAGTCACCTCCTACCCTATCCTTTGCCCTTGCACCCCACTCTCTCTCACTCCACCCGCACATCTCCCTCCTCTATCCTCTCCCCTTCTCCCCATTCCGAGCTTACTCTTTGCCCTCTCTCTTCCACCTCTTTTTTACTCCCTCCTGTCGCCTCTCGTCCTCCCCCCCGCCTCTCGCTCTTAACTCTCTCCCCAGTCATTGCCCTCCTCCCCTCCTCTTTCCTTTTCTCTTCCTCCACCCTTCTTTTCCTTGCCCCTCGCCCTCCCGTTCTCTGCCGCCCCCTCTTCCTCACCTGCCTGCTCTATCTCCAGCTTCCCCCCTCCATCACACACACACCACCTCCTCATCCTCTGTGTCCCACAACCTCCCTCTTCCTCTCCCCACTCTGCCCTCAGCCACCCCCATTTTCCCACCAGTCTCTTTAAACACCCCTTGTTTCAATCTCCTGTTAATATCCCTCACCAACTCCCTCCTGATCCCTTTTCCATCTCCCCCGGTCTCCATTTCACTTTCCCTGCCTCGATCTCTCTCTTCTATTTTTTCTGCCTTCCTTTTCCACAGCTTTTTCTTGCCATCCCCTTTCCCCTGTTCCTCCTACCTCCTTCTCCCCACCTCTCTCCTTTTTCCAATGTCTTCCTCCCTTCCACTCCCACTTCTCTTTCTTGCCCTCTTCATCTCCTATCCCTCCTGATTCCTCCTTCCCCTTCTCCTCTCTCTCAAACTCTTCCCCATTTTTCCTTCTTTAATCCCCCACAGTGCTCTCTCGCCCTCCCCTCCGTCCCTCCTGCCCACCCTCTCTCGCTCCCTTTCTCTTCCCCCCCCCTCACCCCCCCCCCACCGTTTCTGTTCTTTGACACGGCTGAACTCAGATCCAGCCAGATCCCTGCAGTAAATGCCACTAATTCAAACTTCAAATAAAGACTGCGTTTCAGGCCACATTCATAATCACCCAGAAACAGACTTAACCAACACTGCCACTGCTGTACACACACCCGAACACCACACCGCACCCCCTTCCCTCCCCACCCAGCCACATTTTAATCACACAGACCTGCAACGCTGCCTGCTTTCTGTCGAATAACGGACTGGCAAAGATTCTGTGCAGGCTCCTATCCAGGCAGGACAATGGGAAGGATCTGTTCAAAACAGATTTGGCTCGCACACACTCGCAGAGCACTCAGAGATGGCTTCCTCGGGCAGATTCAATGTGGTATCACAGGAAGCTGCACAAAACTCACACAAACAGGAAAACGGAACTTTCTCATCTTTAACTGGTTGATTGGAACACGTTCTTTCAAAGCCAGGTGGCCGGGTGCCAGTTCTGGGAGAGCTTGCAATTAAGTTTCAGTGAACCAAACACACTGTAATAGAACGTAGAGACTGACCTTGTAATCCAAGATAAATCAACAAAAGCCCAGAGGAGAGTGGCCTGTCAACACGGCATTAACCAGAGGGGCCTCCCCTCTCGCTGCCCCAGCTATACTCGTGAAAATGGCCCAGTCTTCCACTGGCGAACTCTCAGTTGTACCTCAGAGGACCCCCCTCCCATGGCAGAGAGTTGTAGGGACTCAGGATCGACCCTGACCTCGGACACTATCCCTCCACTTCTCCCTGTGACCAGGGGGTGTTTTTCACTGCGGTTTCCTCACGCAGGTCAGTATATTAACTGAGAAGGGGCAAAGGTGGGTTACTGGTGCCTTAAAACCAGTCGCTTCAGGCAGACGGGGCTCGTCAGCCGTGGCTGGCAGCTCTTCTAGGAGAAGAGAAACTCTGATCTCAAACTTCCGCTGCCTTGTGGCTATCCCACTCATGGGGAAGGCCTCGGGAGTAAACCCCCGAGGGAAAAATCTAGAGCTGGAGTCCCAAAGGCAGTCCTATGTTGAGTTCAACGCTGACTGGCAATTCCTGCGATGCTGCTGGTACCAAACTTTAGATCTGCCATTCCTCTAGATTCATCAGATGCGTGGGGAGGAGGAGTTTGCTACATGGGCAACAGCTTGCCCTCCATATCGTACTGCCCAAGCTTATGTAATCTGGACAATAAAGGCTGATTTATACTTGTGTGTCAACTCGACGCCGTAGGTACGGCGTCGCTACAAAGCCTATGCAGAGCCAACGCAGATCCCTACACCGTAGCCTGACGCGCACCTCTCCCAAAATGTAACTATGCGTCGCGGCAATGCAGACTACAACAACTGTGATTGGTCCGCTTGGTAGCATCGCATTTCCTCCTACGCTGTAATAGCTTCCCATTGGGCGACTGAAGGGCAGGGAAGGAACTCTGGCTGCAATGCTTTCCATAAAGCTTTACAGACCTCCGAAATTATGCAGGACACATTTCGCTTTTACGAAAAAAGACGCTCCCTTTAAACTTGTTTAGAAACATAGAAACATAGAAAATAGGTGCAGGAGTAGGCCATTCGGCCCTTCGAGCCTGCATCGCCATTTATTATGATCATGGCTGATCATCCAACTCAGAACCCCGCCCCAGCCTTCCCTCCATACCCCCTGACCCCCGTAGCCACAAGGGCCATATCTAACTCCCTCTTAAATATAGCCAATGAACTGGTCTCAACTGTTTCCTGTGGCAGAGAATTCCACAGATTCACCACTCTCTGTGTGAAGAAGTTTTTCCTCATCTCGGTCCTAAAAGGCTTCCCCTCTATCCTCAAACTGTGGCCCCTCGTTCTGGACTTCCCCAACATCAGGAACAATCTTCCTGCATCTAGCCTGTCCAATCCCTTTAGGATCTTATACGTTTCAATCAGATCCCCCCTCAATCTTCTAAATTCCAACGAGTACAAGCCCAGTTCATCCAGTCTTTCTTCATATGAAAGTCCTGCCATCCCAGGAATCAACCTGGTGAACCTTCTTTGTACTCCCTCTATGGCAAGGATGTCTTTCCTCAGATTAGGGGACCAAAACTGCACACAATACTCCAGGTGTGGTCTCACCAAGGCCTTGTACAACTGCAGTAGTACCTCCCTGCTCCTGTACTCGAATCCTCTCGCTATAAATGCCAGCATACCATTCGCCTTTTTCACCGCCTGCTGTACCTGCATGCCCACTTTCAATGACTGGTGCATAATGACACCCAGGTCTCGTTGCACCTCCCCTTTTCCTAATCGGCCACCATTCAGATAATAATCTGTTTTCCTATTTTTGCCACCAAAGTGGACAACTTCACGTTTATCCACATTAAATTGCATCTGCCATGAATTTGCCCACTCACCCAACCTATCCAAGTCACCCTGCATCCTCTTAGCATCCTCCTCACAGCTAACACTGCCACCCAGCTTCGTGTCATCCGCAAACTTGGAGATGCTGCATTTAATTTCCTCATCCAAGTCATTAATATATATTGTAAACAACTGGGGTCCCAGCACTGAGCCTTGCGGTACCCCACTAGTCACCGCCTGCCATTCTGAAAAGGTCCCGTTTATTCCCACTCTTTGCTTCCTGCCTGCTAACCAATTCAACACCCACACCAATACCTTACCCCCAATACCGTGTGCTTTAAGTTTGCACACTAATCTCCTGTGTGGGACCTTGTCAAAAGCCTTTTGAAAATCCAAATATACCACATCCACTGGTTCTCCCCTATCCACTCTACTAGTTACATCCTCAAAAAATTCTATGAGATTCGTCAGACATGATTTTCCTTTCACAAATCCATGCTGACTTTGTCCGATCATTTCACCACTTTCCAAATGTGCTGTTATCACATCCTTGATAACTGACTCCAGCAGTTTCCCCACCACCGACGTTAGGCTAACTGGTCTATAATTCCCTGGTTTCTCTCTCCCTCCTTTTTTAAAAAGTGGAGTTACATTAGCCACCCTCCAATCCTCAGGAACTAGTCCAGAATCTAACGAGTTTTGAAAAATTATCACTAATGCATCCACTATTTCTTGGGCTACTTCCTTAAGCACTCTAGGATGCAGACCATCTGGCCCTGGGGATTTATCTGCCTTCAATCCCTTCAATTTACCTAACACCACTTCCCTACTAACATGTATTTCGCTCAGGTCCTCCATCTCACTGGACCCTCTGTCCCCTACTATTTCTGGAAGATTATTTATGTCCTCCTTAGTGAAGACAGAACCAAAAGTAACTGTTCAATTGGTCTGCCATGTTCTTGCTCCCCATAATCAATTCACCTGTTTCTGTCTGCACCTGTTTACCCCAAGAAAGACTACCATGACCATGAAGCCATGCATGGGCAGGTGTGTGCGCATGCGCAACGTGCCCGAATTGCAGAGCGACGCAGACACACCAACGCACAAGTATAAATGCTCACAACGTGCGTAGGCCACTTGCGTAGGTTACGGCGTCCATTTGACGCAGAAGTATAAATCAGCCTTGAGGATACAACATTCATGGTCGAACCTGACCAAGAGTGCCTCAAGGTAGCAGAGTATTCAGAGAAGTCTACTCAGAACCTGTTCTCCCTCGTGTGCCTATCAAGGCCCCTCCAATCCTCCTGCCCCCACCCTCCCCACCGACAGTGGGGGGAAAAACAGAGAAACTACTGGAAACATTCAGCAAATCGGGCAGACCTTATGGAAAGAATGACTGAGTCCATTTTTCAGGTCACAGACTTTCTGTCAGAGGAAACAAGTTAGCTTTACGCGGCACGGAGAGTTGGGTGTGGTGGTTAGAATAAAGACAATATTTTGCTGATAGGGTGAGACCAGTGGTGTCCCGGTGATGCAGTCATTTGGTTAGTAGGTTCATGAGGATACTCAGGGGAAGAGAACACCATCAACAAAACAGAAAAGACATGAAATGAGGGAAGTTTGAAAGAGAGAGTGAACCAAACAAAGTAATGTAGAAGCCACGAAACGCAGAGCTGTAGGAGGTGAGGAATGATAGGTAGGCATCACAGGGGCAATTGACAATGTCAGGAATGCAAAGAACCCAGTGTAAAGCTCACACAGTCACGGGGAGAACATACAGACAGCGTCAGAGATCAGGACTGAACCTGGTAACTATCAGTTTACCACAGAGTCACAGGGAGAATGAATGTACAGTCTGAAACATGGACAGTGTCAGAGATCAGGATGGAACCTGGTGACTACCAGTTTACCACACAGTCACAGGGAGAATGAATGTACAGTCTGAAACATGGACAGTGTCAGAGATCGGGATCGAACCTGGTGACTACCAGTTTACCACACAGTCACAGGGAGAATGAATGTACAGTCTGAAACATGGACAGTGTCAGAGATCAGGATCGAACCTGGTGACTACTAGTTTACCACACAGTCACAGGGAGAACATACAGTCTATACGCAAGGACAGTGTCAGAGCCTGGTTTCCTGGCACCTTCACTGCCCTGGCTCTCAGGAGACCCTGGAGAGGGTCCAGAAGATGTTTATGAGAATGATCCCGGGGATAAAAGGGTCAACATACAACTGCAGAGTCCCTGAAAGTGGATGCACGGCCACGGCACCCCGGTCAGCGCTGAGGCAAGTGAAGTCCATCCAGGAGCCTGATGGTTGCCGGGCGACAACTGCTGAACCGGGCAATGTGGAGACCCAAGACTCCTGCAGCTCCTGCCCGACAGTGGTAGCAAGAAGAGAGGGAGAGAGGTCGGACACAGGCAGACGCCGCTGAACACCTGCCTGTTTCCCGCTCTCAGCGATGTTAATCCTGCTCAATGCTTTAATTGGCGTGGAGTCACAGAGCCGAGCACGGGTTCATCTTCTGCCATCACAGGCCTCAACCCCCAGCGATGGCCGCCCGGGCTGTACCCGCAATCTTCAGAGTTTAGTTCACCGAATCCCCAGGAGATCAGAAAAGCACCAGATCATTTAATCAGTTCAAAGGAACATCCTTAAAAGGGAAATTACAGGCTGCAAACTTCAGCGATCACAGTTGATAAAATTTGTATAGGTATATGGATGAGAGAGGAATGGAGGGCTATGTCTAAGTGTAGGTTGATGGGACTCAGCAGGACAATCGTTTAGCCTGAACTAGATGGGCCGAAGGGCCGTTACTGAGCTCTGGTGTTCTATGACCCTGTTAGAAAGGGATTGAAAGGAGTGACTCCCAGCAAGGGTAAGTGAGAATTAAGCAAATGGCGAGCTGAGTGGACAATGGCATTCCTGGAGGGGAAAACCTTTCCTGGCACTGGCCAAGGGCCTGGGGATCATCCATCTTTATGGTCAAGTCTCAAGGCACGCTTCCTCTCCTCTGCTGCCCTTGTGGTTAATTATTGTCACATACGCCAAGCTACAGCTAAAAGCTTGCCTTTCACCCCGTTCCTGCAGATCGAATCGTTACGCAGTGCGTCGAGGTAGAATAAGGTAAAATGATAACAGAATGCAGAACAAGATGTAACAGCTGCAGAGGAAGTGCGGTGCAGGTTAACAATAAGGCACAAGATCACGGTGAGGTGAAGAATCCAATTTATCATACGGGGGAATTATTAAATAGCATCCTCACCCAGGAGCCTGGTATTGTTCCCTATCTCCCCGAATAGACCCAGGCAATAGACTCCACCCACTATGATCGAGATGTCTCCCTCGTCTCTGCGCACTGCAACCCACAACTCAGATAACGAGTTGAGCATTGCCCGCATCTCAGCCCAGAACTCGGGCACTGGACTCCTTGGCCCAGGACTGAGCCATCGTCTTCCATGTCTGGGACCCAGGCACACTGTAGGAGAGCATGGGACATCCAAGCAGCCATCTTGTGGCCCCCTGCACCTAAAAAGAGAGTGATTAGATAACTTCACTCACCACAACTCTGAACTGATTCTACGACCTGCAGACTCACTTTCAATGGCTCTTTACAACTCATGATCTCATGATCACTTTTTTCATTTGCACACTTTGTCTTCTTTTGCACATTGGTTGTTTGTCAGCCTTTATGTACAGTTTTCACAAATCCTATTATATTTCCTTATTTAGATTATGAGAACACTCAGTCCTCTTTTATTGTCATTTAGAAATGCATACATGCATTAAGAAATGATACAATGTTTCTCCAGAGTGATATCACAGAAAACAGGACAAACCAAAGTCTAACACTGACAGAACCACATAATTATAACATATAGTTACAGCAGTGCAAAGCAATACCATAATTTGATGAAGAACAAATCATGGGCACAGTAAAAAAGTCTCAAAGTCCCTGAGTCGATCAACTCCCGAGTCCCCGGTAGCAGACGGCAAAAGGGAGAAACTCCCTGCCATAAACCTCTAGGCACCATCAACTTGCCGATACCTTGGAAGCAGCCGACCCTAGCCGACACTGAGTCCGTCCGTTCAAAAACTCTGAGCTTGCGAGCAGCCTTTCCGATACAGCCTCCCGAGCGCCATCCTCTGCTGAGTGCCTTCGACCTCTCCCCGACCACTGAAACATGCAAAGCCGAGGATTTCGGGGCCTTCAGCTCTGGAGATTCCAGTTACCACACAGTAGCAGCGGCAGCAAAGCGGGCATTTCAGAAGTTTTCCAGATGTTCCGCTGTGCTCTCACGTCTGTCTCCATCAAATCAGGATTGTACATGGTCCCCTACTTGACAGATAACAGATATTCATCACCGAAGTGGCCGCACGCGCTGTCGTCACGCCACCATCTTCTCTCCCTCCTCATTTTTCTGTAAATGAATCTCAAGGTAGTATATGGCGATGTACAGTATACGTGCTTCAATAATAACATTTCACTTTGACATTGCCTGGGTTGTGGGTAGGCAACGCAGAGACAAGGGAGATGCCCAGATCCTGGGTGGGGTGGGAGGTAGAGTATGTTTGGGGATGGAAGGTACAAGGCAGGGACAAGGACATTGAGGAAGTGGAGGAGGCCACAGTTTGATGAAGAAACAAAGGAGAATAGAGATTTAACTTCACACCAAGCCAAGTGCATCCCAGAACTTTCAGATCACCTTCTCCCTAGTTCAAGGATTCACAGCTCACGCTCTCTCTCTTGAATTTTTGCTGCCCTCTCTCTCTGCTTCCCCGTTCCAGCTCAGATCTTTTATTCCCATAGGAACAAGCGATACAAGCAGGAGTTGGTCAAGAGAGAGCTGGAAGAATGGTGTTTGGGAAAATTACGGCTGACCTGATCTCCCCACCCTTCCCTTTCTCTCCCTCCTTTCACATTCCTGACCACTCACCCATCCCCATGTCCATGTCCGGGACCCAGGCACGCTGTAGGAGAACATGGGATATCCAAGCAGCCTCTCTAATCTACCTCAGTCCTCAATACGTTCAGTGTCTCTGACATTGTTGTTCCGTCGTTAAGCTGAGTCGGCTCTTCGTGTCCTCATGAACTCCTGTACACCAAGCCTTCCTGTTGGAAACTGCCTCTCTAAGATCCCCCAAGGTCATACGCATTGTCTGAGTAATATTATCTATCCATCATGGCCTCTGTCATCCTCTCCTTCTTTTACCTTCTGTTTTCCCTAACGTGACAGTCTTCTCCAAGGAATCTTGTCTTCTCACGATGTGGCCAAAACACTTGAGCTTTTGTCTGATAATCAAGCCTCCTCGTGAGCAGTCAGGCTATATCTCTTCAAGTATTGACTTGTTGGATCTTCTTGCTGTCCAACAAACTCTTAACACTTTTCTCCAACATCCAAGTTCAAAGGCGTTGATTCTTTTGTATTCAACCTTACCTTGACAGCCATACATCACAACTGGAAATACCGTAGACTTGACTATACGGATCTTTGTGGACGACGTCTCCGCTCTTCAGTATTTTATCTAAATTTACCATTGCTGCCCTCCCCAGAAGTAAATGCTGTTTAATTTTGTGGCTGCAGTTACCATCCATAGAAATCTTTGGACCGAGAAAGACAAAATCCGTCACTGCTTCCAGTTCCTTTCCATTTATTACCACAGAGTTAACAGGGCTGGTCAACATAATCTTGGTGTTCCTAATATTGAGCAACAAGCCAGCTTTTGCAATTTCTCCTTTCACTTTGATTAGAAGCTTCCTCAGATCCTCCTCACTTTCAGCCATTAGAGCAGTATCATCTGCATATCTGAGGTTGTTAATATTTCATCCGGCAATTTTGATTCCAACATTTGAGTCCTCCAGACCAGCATGCCTCATGATCTGCTTAGCATATAAATTAACTAAGTAGGGTGACAGCACGCGGCCTTGTCGTATTCCTTTCCCGATCCTGAACCAGTTCGTTGTTCTGTGTTCAGTTCTAACTGTTGCTTCTCGATCTTCGTACAAGTTTCTCATAAGGCATATCAGATGTCCAAGTATCCCCATCTCCTTAAGGATTTGCCATAGTTTATTTTGGTCCACACTGTCGAAGGCTTTGGAGTAGTCAATAAAACATAGATAAATACTTTTCTGGAATTCCCTGGATTTCTCCATTATCCAGCGTAGGTTAGCAATTTGGTCTCTGGTGCCCCCGCCTCTTCCAAAACCAGCTTGTACATCTGGCAGTTCTCATTCCATATATCACTGGAGTCTTCCTTCAATAATTTGTTAGCATGTGAAATTAGTCAAATTGTTCAGTAATTTGAACATTCCTTTACATTTCCCTTCTTGGGAATTGGGATATCAACTGATCTTCTCCAGTCTAAAGGCCATTATTGGATTTTCCAGATCTGCTGGCAAATTGCATGCAACACTTTCACAGCATCACCTTTTAAAATTTTAAACAATTCAGCTGGTATCCTGTCTCATCCTGCAGCTTTATTATGTTTTCTATCACCCATTCGACTTCACTTTCCAGAATGCCTGGCTCTAGATCGATGAGGGAGTCATTGCAGGTGTTTCCGCTGTTGCGACCTTACCTTGTACAATTCTTTTGATGTCTTCTGTTTTTGTAAGGTCCTTGCCTTCTTTGGCTTTTACTATACTCATTTTTGCATGAAATGTTCCTTTGATTTCGCTAATCTTCTTGAATAGATCTCTTGTTTTTCCATTTCTGTTGGCTTCTTCACATGGTTCCTTTAAGTAAGTTCCCTTATCTTTCCTCGCTATCTCCTTGAACTTTGCGTTCAGCTGGAGGTATTTGTTCCATTCTCCATTGGCCCTCACTTCTCTTCACTGCTCAGCCACTTGTAGAGCCTCTGCAGAAAGCCATTTTGATTTCCTGGTCTTCTTTTTGTTTGCAATATTTTTGTTGCCACCTCTTGTATATTGCTCCTTACTTCTATCCATAGTTCCTCTGGCTTTTTCTCTCCCTGGCTTAATCCATTGAATCTGTTCTTCACCTCCATGGCATATTCTTGATGGATGCTAACAACATCAATCTTTGCTGGTACATTGGTTTTCCTGATGCTCTTCAGTTTCATTCTGGGTATTGCAACAAGCAGCTCACGGTCTCAGCCACAATCTGCTCGTGGTCTTGCTTTAGCTCTCTGTATAGAGCTCTCCCATCTCTGATTGCAAAGTCAATCTGGTTTCGATGTTGACCGTCTGGTGATGTCCATGTGTTGAGCCGCCTCTTAGGCTGTTCGAAGTGGGTATTTGCTATAACCAAAGAGTTAATTTGGCAAGATTCTACCAGTCAATGTCCTACTTCATCCCATACTCAGGTGTTCTCTGATTTCCAACTTTGGCATTCCAGTCCCCAGTGATAAATGTAACATCCCTTTTTGGTGTCATATCCAGGAGGTGCTGCAGTTCTTCATAAAACTGGATAATTTCATCCTCTTTGGCATCTGTGGTGGGAGCATAACTTGGATTGCTGTGATGTTGAAAGTCTTGCCATGAATTCATATTGCAATCATTCTATCGTTTTTTGGGGTTGTATCCAATCACTGATTTTGATACTCTTTTTTTTTGACAATTAAAGCCACTCCATTCTTTCAACACACATCAAAGTTGCTGGTGAACGCAGCAGGCCAGGCGGCATCTCTAGGAAGAGGTACAGTCGACGTTTCGGGCTGAGACCCTTCGTCAGGACTAACTGGATGTGTGTTGCTTGAATTTCCAGAACTTTGATGTGTGTTGCTTGAATTTCCAGCAACTTTGATGTGTGTTACTTGAATTTCCAGCATCTGCAGAATTCCTTGTGTTTACACTCCATTCTTTCTGCAGGTTTCCTGCCCACAATAGAAGATCTGTTGTAAAATTACCCATTTCAGTCCACTTTAGTTCGCTGGTTCCCAATATGTCAATGTTTAGTCTCGCCATGTCGTTTTTGACCACATCTAGTTTACATTGGTACATGGATCTTACATTCCAGGTTCCAATGGTGTATCGATCAATATCGGACCTTCTTTTCATTTCCGGGCACATCAGCAGTTGGACGTCCTTCTGACTTTAATCCAATCACATGATAGCCCTGGTACAACTCATACTTGTCCTCCGTTCTTCCACGTTCGCATGTTGGGCACCTTCAGGCCTTCAGGGCTCATCTTCCATTGTCATTCTCATACATCTCTGGTTACTTTTATCCACAAAGTTTTCTTGGCAAATTACTGGAGTGCGCTGCCATTTCCTCCTCTGACCTCTCTGCCATGACCTATCCACCTTGAGTAGCTCTACGTAGTTTAGCTCACAGCATCACCGTCATACGCAAGTCCCCTCATCACGACAAGGTAACGGTCCTTGAAGAGGACTCTGACATTAGGGAGTTCAAACCATTCTCAATCCTCAAGGCAGAAATTTATCCTCCTCTCTCCAAATGTACAAATCCTTACTCTAAAATGATAATTTCTTACTCTAGATACCCCCATTAGGGGAAAAGAACCCTCTCAACATCTGAAAAACCCTTTTAGAATCTTACATGTTTACTTGCCAGAGCAAGGTTTCATTGACGCAGTTTGTGGATTGGACTCTGACTTCACTTTATGATGTGTTTCTAGTTTCTGGTCGCTCCTTTTTTTGTTGCTATTTTGGGCAACTTTGAATCAGGGCAGCCTGCAGACAACAAACACCAAGCTGAAATGAAATAAGCCTGGACTCTTTTGAATTTGAGTTTTAAATTCAGTGTTTCTCGCTTTTTTTTGGTTGCCGTTTGCTTGATTTGTTTTTTTTGGTGTGTGGAGGGGGTTGATGTTTTTCTTTTTTTTCAAATGGGTTTGCAGGGTTCTGTTTTGTTTCGTGGCTGTCTGTGGGAAGGCGAATCTCAGGGCTGTATACTGCATACATACTCTGAGAATAAATGTACTTTGAATCTTAAAATCATTGAATCATAACTCCACTGTGGATGGTCCCTAGCCCGCTGCAAAAGGAGGAGGGTTGAGCATGGCACTAGCTACCCATCCCATAAAAACCCAGAGCAACAGAAACACCAACAGAAGCTCGAAAGACCTAATTCCTGGGAGAGGAAGGATACACCAAGAAGATGGGCTACACCTAGGGACAATTTGAAAGACTGGCCCAGGAGGGAGGATTCTGGCGAGCTGCTGTTGGCAGACTGTACCCCAGTAGAGGGGGGGTTCAGACTCAAGGAGATGTTTACTTATTAGGAGGCAGTTAATCCCACTGATTCCATGCTGGCTCCCAGCGGATAACTCCATCAGTCCCGCTGTTGCTCACATCATACCCAGCATCATTGCTTTATTCTCATTGCACATTCCCCTTCATTCAAAGTACATTTATTATCAAAGTATGCATACATTATACAACCTTGAGATTCATCTCCCTACAGGCAGCCACAGAACAAAGAAACCCAAAGGAACCCATTAAAAAAAAGACCATCGAAAACCCCATGTGCAGAGAGAAAAAGAAACAAATCATGCAAACAATAAACGCAAGCAAATAGTGTTCTGAACTGAAGTCCACAAAGGGGTTCCATCATAGACCTTTAGTTCAGTGCAGAGTGGAGCAGAGTAAACTATCCTGTCCCTTGCTTTAGGCCTTGACACCGACCATTTCAATATGACCCAGCGCCTGAATCATCGTCCAAACTGGGTTCGATTGCTTCGGTATTCTCTGGGGCCTGGACCACGCCACCTCGCTTCATCCTATACCCAATCTTTCCAATCCAGCCCTGCGGCTAAACTGATCAAACCTCGGGTCTTCCTCACTCTCAGCGATGAGTCTGCTGCCTTCCCTCGCTTCAGTCCTCCCACATCAAATTGCCTCCAGGTCCAAAGGGAAGTTACAGACGATTGTTTACGGTGATCGTTTGCCAGATAAAGAGTGACCAACAAAGTATTTAGCTGTTTTCCTTGTTTCATCTGGCCACCAAGCCAGAAGTCGCTGAGACTCACCAGCACCATCTCCAACCTTTGCTCTTCTCGCCATTGATAGCAGCTTTATTTGTCACACGTACAGGGAAACACCCAGCGAAAAGCATCGTTTGGCATCAAATCAAGTCAGCGAGGACTGTGCTGGGCAACTGTCGCTAATATCGCATGCCCACGACTCACTAACCCTAATCCGTGCATCTTTGCAATGTGAGAGGAAACTGGAGCACCCGGAGAAAGTCTATGCGGTCATGGGAAGAGCATACAGACTCCTTACAGACAGCGGAGGGAATCAGACACCCAGTTCCTGCAGAGAGTGGCGTTAGCCTCCATGCTACTGTACCGTGAAGTACCATGGCCAACTAACCTCAGACAGCACACCTTTGTAATGTTGGAGAGAGTGGAAAAAAAAAGACAGCAAAACCCAGGTGGTTACAAGAAGAACATGCAAACTCCACAGAGACAGCAGTGGAGGTCAACATTGAATGCTCGTTCCTAGAGCAGTGTGGCTTCAATATTTTCCTCTCTGTCATCTAATTCCAATGAGTACCTGTCCAGCCTGATCATTTTTTCCTCAAAACACAACTGCTTCATTTCAAAAACAAAGGAACCTTCTTTGATCTTAGTTATTTAGTGCCCAGTACGCCGCTGGTACTGAGGCCAGCAATGATGGCCCCCTCCCCTCCAAAAGGACAACATAAACCTCCAAGAGGACCACAACCTTCTCATAGGGTTTGGAGGCTTGCATTCGTCAATGACCCAGAATCAGGGCTTTGTGCTTTGGCTCTTGGTAGACGTGACGGTATGGAAAGACAGAGAGGGAGGACCTACATTTCTGCCCTAAATGCCAGAGGCGTAACAGGCAGCAATGAAGGTCCTCCATCTCTGGTGATGTTCAGGGCTTCCTGCATCATAGCTTCCACTCGGTTTTCACCGCTGTCAGCCATGCAAGTCCCGGGTGGAGGCTCAGGAATACCGTCGCACTCAGACGTAGAAGGATTTTTCATTGCCGTTTCCATTTCAATTTTGTTTGACCAGTCGGGGTGTTAGCCCTGAGCTGAACCTCTGGACCTGGAGGACCGATGGACCACTCTTAGTCTGTGCTCTGTCTTTTGACCTGTTTGACATGGGTGACCCTACCAAGAGCCAAAGCATAAAACCCTGACTCCAGCCAACATAACTCTCTGGGTTATTGAGGTTCACAAGCCTCCAAACTACGACAAGGTTGTGGTGCTCTTCTTTGATCGACCTTCTAGTATACGCAATATTCCACATCCTGTCCCACCAACATCCTGTATAATTGCAACAAGAACTGTTCTACTTTTGCGTTTAGCACACCTTGCAATAATGGCCAATATTTCCTTTGCTCTCCAAGTTACTTACAATACCGTTCTCTTACAAGTTCTCAGACAACATTCTGGAGTCTCTTTCAGGCAATCTTCTAACCAACACTGTTTTCTCACAGTAAAACAGGGCATCAAAAACCTGCAGATGCTGGAACTCAGAGATAAAACATACACTCAGTGTCAATTTATTATATGTTAATACAAATGAATAATTAGCCAATCACGCGGCAGCAACTCAATGCATTAAAGCACGCGGACATGGTCAAGAGGTTCAGTTGTTGTTCAGACTAAACGTCAGAACTCTGCTTCTCACTCCCATTCAGATATGTCCATACATGGCCTCCTCTACTGCCATGATGAGGCTAAACTCAAGTTGGAGAAGCAACACCTCATACACCGTCTAGGTAGTCTCCAGCCCCTTGGTATGAACACAGAATTCTCCAACTTCCGGGTAATTCCCTCCCCCTCCCTTCCTCTATCCCTATGTCACTCTGCCCCCTCCCCCAGCTGCCTATCACCTCCCTCATGGTTCCGCCTCCTTCTACTACCCATTGTGTTTTCCCCAATTCCTTCTTCACCTTTCCTGCCTATCACCTCCCTGCCTCCCCTCCCCCACCCCTTTATCTTTCCCCTTACTGGTTTTTCACCTGGAACCTACCAGCCTTCTCCTTCCCACCCTCCCCCACCTTCTTTATAGGGCCTCTGCCCCTTCCCTCTACAGTCCTGACGTAGGGTTCCGGCCCGAAACGTTGACTGATCTTTTCCACGGATGCTGCCCGACCTGCTGAGCTTCTCCAGCGTGTTGTGAGAATGGGGGAAGAAATGTGATCTAAGTGACTTTGATCATGGAATGATTGTTGGTGCCAGACGGGGTGGTTTGAGTCTCTCAGAAACTGCTGATCTCCTGAGATTTTCACACACAACGGTCTCGAGAGTTTACAGAGAATAGTGCAAAAAGCTGAAAGCATCCAGCAATCGGCAGTTCTGTGGGTGAAAACGCCTCGTTAATGAGGGAGGTCAGATTGGTTCAAGCTGACAGGAAAGTGACAGTAACTGAATAACCTCACTCTACAACAGTGGTGTGCAGAGCATCTCTGAACGCACAACACACGTCAAACCTTGAAGTGGAATGGCTACAGCAGCAGAGGACCATGAACATCCGGGAGGCACCTACTAAAAGTGGCCACAGAGCGTACGTAGCTGAGGAAGGGGAAGCTGAGTGGAGCCACCACAAGGACCACGGTTTAGGGCTCTACCGCTACTGGACAGGGAGACGCAGGTTGGGTGAGGAAGCCCCTTCAAAGTCCCAGAACTCTCTGCCTGAGCTCTGTGGGTATGCCCCCTCCTCAAGGACATGCAGCGGGTACAGAAGGCAACTTGAGAGCAGACGGAGAAGGGCAATTAAATGCCAGCTCAAACCTCTGAAGCCCGCAAACTCCAAATGACTAACAAATGAACTCAACTGGCTGCATCACTGTTCGGTACGGGGGTGGGGATGGCTACTGCACAGGATCGAAGTACACTGCAGGGAGTTGTAAAGCTAGTCAGCCCCATCACGGGCACTAGTCTCCAAGAGATCTTCAAGGAGCATTGCCTCAAAAAGGCATCGTCCGTTATTAAGGACCCCCACCACCCAGGACATGCCCTCTTCTCATTGCTACCATCAGGAAAGAGGTACAGAAGCCGGAAATTAAATTTATAACTTAAATTTTTAATATTTAGTATCCATTTGTAATCCAGGGAGCAGGAAGCGCAGAATCAAATAGCGCTGTGATGATTGTACGTTCTAGTATCAATTGTTTGCGACAATAAAGTATAAAGTAAGTATAAAGACACACACTCAGTGATTCAGGAGCAGCCTCTTCCCTCTACCATCAGATTTCTGAATGGACACTGAACCCATGAACACTACCTCACTACTTTATTTCTGTTTTTACATTACTTATTTAACTATTTTATGTATAATATAAAATACTAAAGTGCAATACATCTTATTTTACATACATTACATTGATATATATTATAATGTATACAATATAATACATACATATACACACACACACACATATATACACACAGATATTTACTGTAATTCAGGTTTTTCTATATTTAATCATACATTGTACTGCTGCTGCAAAGTTAACTCATTTCGTGACATATGCCGGTGATACTAAACCTGATTCTGAACACTCCTAGCATTTTCAGGGGCTAATTTTTGGATCTCCATTTGAGTAAACTGTTCCCCACTCGCTTATCTGTCTCACTTGTAGGGCACTCCGCGTCTTCCGTCCAATTTGCTTTCTCAATCTAACCTTTCTCTGTTTGGCCTCCTACAGCGCTCCAGAGATTTAAATGTGTCGGCAGCAGAACGCTCCTGTTAAGTGAGTCACCGATGTGATCGATGGAGGCTCTGGGATGAAACCCAAAGCATTCAAGCTAGTTCCAGCTTGCCGGCTTGCGAATGACTCATACACCCTGACAAATGCTTTCTGTTAGCCAAACCACATCGGTATATTACTGTCAGCTGCTGGGTGGTGGTGGCACTTCAGCAGTTAAGGGCTGCTGTCCTGCAGCCACGGTGACGGGGTTTCGATCCCGGCCCCCAGTACTGACTGGGCGCAGAGCTTGAACTTTCTCCCCATGACTGCACGGGTTTCCCCAGATGCTGAGACAGTCTAAAGAAACGCAGGTTTATCGGCTACTGTAAATTTTCCGTAGATTGGAGTGGGGGGTGGAGTGAGTGGGTGGGGGTAGGAATCGATGAGCACATGAGCCACAGGGGGGGCTCGAGGGAAAAAAGTGGGGGGAGTGAACTCATTGCGAGAGCCAGCTCAGACTCGGTACGATTTTGTGGTCCAGCCGGGGGTTGTGGTAGAGGCTGATGTCACAGGGATGTTTCGATGACTCTGAGTTAGCACATGGACGTAAAAAAGATGGAGGGTTGTGCGCTGTGTAGAGAGAGAGGCCCGTTTTTGTGGGCACGTGGCTAAGTGGTTAAGGCATTCAACTAGCGATCTGAAGGTCATGAGTTTGAGCCTCAGCTGAGGCAACGTGTTGTGTCCTTGAGCAATCACACAGTGCTCTGCTACGACACTGGTGCCAAGCTGTATGGGTCCTAATGTCCTTCCCTTGGACAACATCGGTGGCGTGGAGAGAGGAGACTTGCAGTATGGGCAACTGCTGGTCTTCCATACAACCTTGCCCAGGCCTGCGCCCTGGAGAGTGAAGACTTTCCAGGTGTAGATCCATGGTCCCGCAAGACTAACGGATGCCTAAAAAAGAGAGAGGCCTCCCGTTGTTGTTCAGGGCCGACCATGGGCGTTGCGTCCCAGCTGTCTAGACATGCAAGTGAGGTCAATACAATCTGGAAAGCAAGTGTGGCAAGTTCCCTCCCTCCACACGTTGAACGAACCCAAAGGAACAGCAGAGACCGATACAGTTTGGCACCAACAGTGTTGCAGGAGTTGCCAGTTGGCGTTAAACTCAATGTAGGGACTCCAGCTCCCAATCTTTCCCCCCGCCCCTACGTCGGGGTTTACTCTCTATGCCGTCCCCATGAGAGGGTATAGCCGCAAGGCAGCGGAGTTTCCTTCTCCTAGATGAGCCGGCGTGCCACGTCTGCCCAAAGCGAGTGGATTTAAGGTGCTAGTAACCCGCCTTTGCTCCTTCTCCTGTCAGTGGAAATGGTTCCACCAAGGGCTGTGTAGAAGGGGAAGGGTTAATTTGATCGTGCAGTAGGTTTACAGTAGCCAGTGAACATTGTGGGCCAAAGAGCCTGTACTGTGCCATGACCTAATGTTGTATATCGGTGTCACAAGAGGAAGGATGAGAATATAACTGACTCTGCAGTATGTGGCACCTTACCAAATGCTTTCTCGGAAATCAAAATGCTCATTTACCCAACCTCACTCCACTAGCTCTAACTTTGAAGCAGTCTACCAAATTTTCCTTACATAAAACCACACTCTCTGCCGAAACACTCTTTTAAACAGTCTACTATCACTTCCTCTATAATAGAAATGTGTTTGCTTAATATTTCCTGTTTTCTATCTTCTTCCATTTTTCTCATTAGTATGACGGTGCATCAGCAATTTCAGGAAACCGCTGGGAGATCTGGAAAAGCAAAGTGCTAGTGCATATTAGATTGCGATCAGACAATGGAGACAAAGAGACATAAGGGGATCGTTGAGGATATGCAGCATAGATACAGTCCAATGAGAAAGTCATACACCAGGAAATTAGGCCATTCAGCCCATTGATTCTGTGCCAACCATCAATATATTAACCTCAATTTTTTTATGCTTTTTTTCTACCCACATTCCCATCAATTCCCTCCAGATTCCACTACTTACTTGCAAGAGGGAAAAATCTAACTGGCTAATTAATCTGCCAACCAACACATCTCTATAAAACCATAGAGTATAGGAGCAGAATTAGGGCCTTCGGCCCATCAGTTCTGCTCCACCATTTGATATAGGCTGATCGCTTTTTCAGCCGCATTCTCCAGCCTTCTCCCTGTAACCTTTAACCCATTTGCCATTCAAGAACCTGTCAATCTTTGCCTCAAATCCATGGCCTCCACTGCCCACTGTAGTAACAAATGCCACATTTTCAGAAAGAAAAGACATTCCTGCTTATCTCAGCTCTAAAGGGACGTCCCTTTATTGTGAGGTTATGCCGTTGGATCCTAGACTCTCCTACTAGTGGAAACATCCCTCCATATCCACGCTACCCAGATCTTTCAGTATCCAGTAGGTTTCAATATCACCATCCCCATCCTTCTAAACTCTATCCAATGCAGACCCAGAGACATCAAGCGCTCCTCATACATTAAGCCTCTCATTCCTGGGGAGCATTCTTGTGAATGTCCTCCAAGGCCAGCACATCTTTCCTTAAACACTGGGTGTAAAATTGCTCACCATATTCCAAATGCAGCCTGACCAACGCCTTATCTGGCCTGACCGACGCCTTATGTTCTAGTCCCCTTAAAATGAATGCTAATGTTGCATTTTTAGTATCGTCTCAATGTGCAAATTAACCTTAAGGGAATCCCCTACAACACAAGAGGAAACCTGTGCATTCAGAAGAATCTCATGCGGTCACAGGAAGTATGCACCTGCTGGATGCAGATAGGACAGGAGGTCAGACTTGAACCACCACCATATTCCAAAGTTATTCTCAAAAATCTAAAAGGAGTTAAAAGAGTTCTGACATATATTTTCGGGGAGAAAAGGGCTAATAAAGTGTTGGTCCTTTACAAAACTAGATTGAGGAATTAATAATTTGTTAACAGATGGAAAGTGAATTAAATGGATAATTTTGCATCAGTCTTTACAATAGACGACACTTCTGTTTTGCAAGTTCAAAGTACTAAGCTAATTAAAAGGAAAAGGTGGATCCAAAATGTTATTCTAACTTCATTTGTTACTTTAAGTAAGGCGCGCATGTATTATGATGTATGCAATTCACATATTTTTACATATAATCCATAATGAATTATTTAAACAAATAAAGAATGCTTAATCAATATATATATATATATATATATATATACACACACAAGATTACTCAAATATCACTGAAATATTAAATACAAACACTCCTTCCTGCTTAGCTATAAACTCCAACTCTATATAGAATGCATCTCATCTATAGACGTAGTCTATATAATACAACTACTATGCAGGCATCCACAGCATACTAATTTTTTTTAATTGTTCCATTCAGGCCTGAAGATCTAATCGCTGTGGAGGATTTCTTACTCTTGTGAGATAACTTCTTTCCTGACAAAGGGGAATCACTCTGTTGGCAGGTTAGACTTGTGGCTGTGAAACAATCCCAGGTTCTGGGGTCCCCTCTGTGGTGGTTGAAGGAGTTGACTCTGAGACTGCAGGACGTGTTTCTGATGCCTTCCTTCTCCCTCCTTTTTCTTCTTCAAGTTTGTGCATCTTCATCTTGGGAAGGTGCATTTAGTTTACTGGCGTATTCTCTTATTAATCCTTCATCGCTTCCTTTACCATCTGATCTCTCCTCTTAGCTTACACATTAGATTAGATTATGAAGACACGCAGTCCTCTTTTATTGTCATTTAGTAATGCATGCGTTAAGAAATGATACAATGTTTTTCCAGAATGATATCACGATAACACATGTCAAACCGACTTAAAACCTAACAAAAACCACATAATTATAACATATAGTTGCAACAGTGCAAAGCAATACCACAATTTGATGAGAACAGACCACGGTAAAAGTCTCAAGGTCTCTCGAAAGTCCCATCATCTCACGCAGACGGTAAACCTCCAGCGCCGCCAGCGCGATGCAGCATCCTGGAAGCATCCGACCACAGTCCGACTCCGAGTCCGTCCAAAAAATCCAAGTCTCCGACACCGAGCACCGAGCACCATCTCTGCCGAGCGTTCCGACCCCACATCCACATTATCTGACGAATCCTCTGCTTTCATATCTCCATTGACTCATTTTGGCCTTCCGTTCATCTAGCTGGGCTTTGGGCTTTGCATCTACTTTTACAAGCAGCTTTTTGTCTCCTGCTTGAAGTTCCTTAATGCACACAGAGTAGATTCTGGTTTTTGAAACTCAAAAACCAAATGTTTGCAACTTTCCTGAAGCTCCTTGAACTCTCTTCCAGCTTAAAACCAAGCCGCATTTCACAAATACCAATTTCGCAAGTAACTGCCTGATTAACACATCAGAAGCTTTCTCAGATATGTTGTCAACAAAAACTGTTGCCTACCACTGCTTTCGTCAGTTTCACAATCCCTCTGAGCAACATGGTCTTTCCTTGGTCCAATATGCTTTCCAACCAGAGGCTCAGAGATTAGCACTAAAAGCCGCTTGTCCACTGCTGGGAAATAGTTTATGGTGTTTGGCATGGACTGTTGTGGCATCATCCAGTACCCTTCTTAATTCACTTTCAGTTGACGCTATTACAGGGGATGTGGCATGCAAATTGTAGATGGATCTCCAATCAAGTTGCTAATCTGCGGTTGTTTGATGTATGTGAGCCCCTGACATAACAGTAACACTATTTGTTTGGCCAGGCAGGTTTCTGTTTAGACATTGCAATTTTGTTCAAGCTCACTTTCATTCCTGACTGCAACTCGATTGCATCTCTGTCTGCTGTTTCCATTGATACAGCAATTTCAACTGTTCTTTTAAATGTGAATTGTGCTTCGGGTAGGAGCTGTTTTTGAATGCTTTCTTGTAAGATTCTACAATGAAACAATTTCAGCAAATCATTAAGCCTATCTTTGAACTGACAACGCTCAGACAATCACTTCAATTCAGTCACATACACTGAAATGGACTCCCCTTCCTTTTGATTTCACTCATGAAACCAAAAGAGCACTACAGTCAATGGCTTTGGTTCTAAGTGTTCCTGCACTACTTTGACTTTATCAGCAAAGCTCATTTCTGCTGGTTTGGTTGGAACAGTCAAACTTCTAAGCAGACTGTATGTTTTCCTATCCAATGCACTCAGCAAGATTGGTACTTGTTTCTTATTGGCTATTCCATTTGCTTTAAAATATTGCTCAATCCATTCAGTATGTAAAATTCAGTTATCCATTATGTCATCAAATGCATCAACCTCTTTTTTGCTTTTTTTATTAGCATTATCACTCAGTACTCACTGTTTATGAATGTGTGAATTCTTCCATTTTCTGCCTTTTTTTAAACTCGACCATCTCTGCACATGCTGTGTTTTTTCTTAATATACTCTACCATTTTTCGCTGAGCTTCAACAGGCCGGTAACCATCTCAGGTTAGCTTTAAAAATACCTCACCGCCACTGTTCTATATTGTCACTCCAAAACATTAAACTAATTGAAAGGAATAGATGGGAATACAAAATGTGACTCTAACTTCATCTTTGCTTTAAGCGAGGAGCACACGTATCATGTGGTAGCATCATGACATATGCAATTCACACATTTTTACATATAACCTGTAATGATTTAAACCAATAAAGAATGCTTAATCAACATATTTACCATAGTACTCAAATATTACCAAAATATTAGATACACAACAGACACCAGTAATATCTGCAAACTGGTGACGGGAAGGGAGGGAGAACCTCAGGAAAATCACGATCAGAATGGAAGCAGTACTGAGCTAAAGGGAGACAGATCCCAGGGCTCTGAGAGTTTTAAAAGTTTCTAGTGAGATTGATGATGGATTGGTCTTAATTTTCCAAAATCCTCTCAATTCAGGGAAGGTTCCATTACAGTGGAAAACAGCAAACATAACACATTTATTCGATAGGGGAAGGTAGCTGAAAGCAGGAAACTGCAGGCTTGTGACACTTAACATTTGTCACAGGGAAAACGTTAGTAGCTACTATTGAAATCAGCACAGCAAAGCACTTAGGAAAACACTAAATCATCAGGGTTTCAACACACACACACACACACACAAAATGCTGGAGGAACTCGGCAGGTCAAGCAGCACCCTTAGAAAAGAGTAAACAGTCGACGTTTCAGGCCGAGACCTTTCATCTGGACTGGAAGAAGGATGAGGAGTCAGAGTAAGAAAGGTAGAAGGAGTCATCAGGGTTTTGTGATGCAGATTAACTCAATGTATTGGAGACTGTTGAAGTGGTAGCATTGGGAGTGTTGATGTCCAGCGAGGTCTTAGGATGCAAGCCCACTGTTTCCTGAAAGTGGCAGCACAAGTAAGTAGGTAAAGAGGTCATACAGCATCATCATCATCATTAGGTGCCATGCCCAGTTTGAGCTTTGACTGCCACGGCCCACACACTCCTGTTCTGGGTTAAGTGGATCAATTAATTGGTATTCATCTCCAGTTCTCTGGCTGCTGTTTCCATCATCATTTGTCTTTGCCTTCCTCTTGCTTTCTTCCCTTCAATCTTTCCATAATTACCATGCATTCTAGCTCCTCTTTCCTAATCACATGTCCAATGAAGTCACATTGCCTTTTCATGATCCCATACATTATTTCTCTTTTTGTGCTTGCTCTGTTCTTGACATCCTCGTTAGATATTCATTTCATCCATGATATTCTTTGCATCCTCCTCAAAAACCACAACTCTGCTGCTTCAATTCGTTTCCTCGTGTTACTAGATATTGTCCAACAGTCTGAGCCATATAACATAGCTGGATAAACGTAACATTTCAGTACTCTGAGGCGGGTTGTCATGCCTAGTTTAGTATTGGTCAGTATACTCTTCATTTTCATAAAGGTGCCTTTTGCCATCCCTATTCTTCTCTTGATGTCCAAGTCACACCTGCCATCTGATGTCACTCAGCTTCCTAAGTAGCAAAAGTTCTGTACTTGTTTTATGTCTTCCCCGTTTATTCTCAGCCTGCAGATAGGACTCTCCTGCTTTTTGGATATCACCATACATTCTGTCTTTTTGCAATTGATAGACAGACCCATTTTTGCACTTTCTTCAACAATTATATCAATTAAGTTTTGTAGTTCTTCCTCCGTACTTGCAATTAACACAGTGTCATCCGCATATCTAAAATTATTGATGTTTTCACCGCCAACTTTGATTCCCAAGATGTCTCTTATTTGTTTCACTGTATACATTAAACAAATCAGGGGAGAAAACACACCCTTGTCTAACGTCTCTCTTGATTTTCGTAAACTGACTCACTTCTCCATCTATTCTTACAGCGGCAGTTTGTTCCCAGTACAGATCTCTGATTAGGCGGAAGTCTTTTGAATCTAGATCTAGAGTTTCCTGTAATATTTTAAATAACTTATTGTGCTTCACTTCATCAAATGTTTTTGTGTAGTCGATACAACAAACAAACAAATCTTTTTGCATTTGAATAGCTCGTTCTGATAGTATCCTTAACATCAATATCGTGTTTCTTGTAGCTAAACCACATTGTTCTTTAGCTATTTTAGCTTACTTGACTTAATTAGTTGGAATATTGAGTGGTGGGGTGAAGATATGTCTCTACCAAAGGAGATAGGAGGTGCTCCTTCTCTTCGCTAGTCTGTAGGTCACTCTTGGGCAAGGAGTAGCTCCTGCTTAGAGCCACTCTCCCCCCCCCCACCCCAGTCAGGCTTGTGAAGCCATGGGAGCAGGTGGTGGTTGGTCCTTCCAGCAGCTGGTCCATATCATAAGTCCTGGTTATGCGACCACTGACAATCTCTGAAGAGTATTGATAACGGCGGGGGTCACCTGTCTTGTAAAGACACTGCCCAGAAGGCGGCAATGGCAAACCACTTCTGTAGAAAAATCTGCCAAGAATAATCACGGTCGCGGAAAGGCCACGATCACCCACGCCATATGAAGTGGCGCATAATGACGACAATGACCGAGTGTAAAAGTTGGGAAGACATTTTCCAGTTGTATACAACATTGGTTAGGCTGTATTTAAAGCAACATGTCCCATGTTGATCACCACGTTACAGGAAGGATGTGGAAGCTTTGGAGAGAGTGTAGAAGAGGTTCACCAGGATTTGCCTGGATTAGAGAGCATTAGCCTTAAGGAGAGTGTGGGCACGTGGCCAAGTGGTTAAGGTATTCGACTAGCGATCTGAAGGGCGTGAGTTCGAGCCCCAGCCGAGGCAGTGTGTTGTGTTCTTGAGCAAGGCTTGCCCTTCCCTTGGACAACATTGGTGTCATGGAGAGCGGAGACTTGCAGCATGGGCAACTGCCAGTGTAACATACAACCTTGCCCAGGCCTGCGCCATGGAGAGTGAAAACTTTCCAGGCACAGATCCATGGTCTCGCAAGACTAACGGATGCCCTTAATTAGCCTTAAGGAGAGAGTGGACAAACTTGGACTGTTTTCTCCAAAGTGTTAGAGGAACAATTAGATAGACATTGATGAAATTATGAAATCCATGGATAGAGTAGCCATTCAAGCCATAATTTTCAAATACAAGAGGGCTTAGGTTTAAGGTCAGAGGAGGAATTTTAAAAGGAGATGAGGAAACCTTTTGGACATTGAGATTGGTGGGAGCCTGGAACACAAAGCCAGGACAAGTGCTGGAATGTTTAGACAGACAATGGACAGGCAGGGAATGGAGGGATACGGACCATGTGTGGGCAGTTGGGATCAGTTCAGACTAGCACCATTTTGGGCAGAAGACTCTGCTCCTGTTTGTACTGTTCTGTGTTTCATGTGTAAGTAACGTGCACTGTGGGTAAAGCGGAAGTGGTTTATGTCATATATTTGGATTTCCAAAAAACATTTGATAAGGCGCTGTACTGAAGACCATTGCAGAACATTAAACTTCACAATGTAGGAATTTATATTGGGTAGGAGGTTGGCCGGATGACAGGAGACAGAGCAACACATTTCAGTTTACTATTTGTCTTGGCAAGATGTACAGTGTTATACCTCAGCGCTGCAGCCTCAGATTTTTAGTTTATACAGCAGTGTGCAAAAGGTTTAGGCATGTATATAGCTACGGTGCCTAAGACTTCTGCACAGTACTGCAGTAATTTTATGTATTGCACTGTACAACTGTTGCAAATAAAAAACAAATTTCATGACATACGTGAGTGACGATAAACCTGATTCAGGTCTGGGTCTCTGTTGTGGACTGAGAGTGGGAAGAGGGCAGGGAGAGGGGAATCATGGTTGGGAAAAGGGGAAGGGAGCAGGAAGCAACACACATAAAAGTTGCTGCGTCTCTAGGAAGAGGTACAGTCGACATTTCAGGCCGAAACCCTTCATCAGGACTAACTGAAAGAAGAGCTAGTAGGAGATTTGAAAGTGGGAGGGGGAGATCCAAAATGATAGGAGAAGATAGGAGGGGGAGGGATGGAGCCAAGAGCTGGACGGTTGATTGGCAAAAGGGATATGAGAGGATCATGGGACAGGAGGCCCAGGGAGAAGGAAAAGGGGGCGGGGGGGAAAAAGCCCAGAGGATGGGCAAGGGTTAAAGTGAGAGGGACAGAGGGAGAAAAAGGAGAGAGAGAAAAAGAATGTGTGTATATAAATAAATAAATAACGGATGGGGTACGAGGGGGAGGTGGGGCATTAGCGGAAGTTACAGAAGTCAATGTTCATGCCGTCAGGTTGGAGGTTACCCAGACAGAATATAAGGTGTTGTTCCTGCAACCTGAGTGTGGCTTCATCTTTACAGTAGAGGAGGCCGTGGATAGACATGTCAGAATGGGAATGGGACAGTGCGTCCGCCAGAGAAAGCTAGAAAGAAGAAGGAGCAGAAAGCATCAGAGGGACATTCTATAATGATCAGAAACCAATTGTTTGAAATCAAATGACCTTGCCTGGTGTCTCAGGGCTGAGCATGTCTGCACCCACACCACCCCCCACCCCTCACGCACCCCGACTACGTCTGGTACTTCTTCTCTGCCATCTGCCGCACACCGCTCTGCGGGGCTCCACTCTCAAAATTGCCAACAACCTTTGCTCCTCCCAGATTTTCAAACTCGGTCTCCCTCCACATTGACAAATACAGTACAGTGCAAAGGTCTTAGTCACCCTAGCTATATACATGTGCCAAAGACTTTTGCACAGTACTGTATAAATGAAGAAACCGAAGAATTTTTGCTTGCTAAATTTTGTTAGTGATAAATAAACAAATTTTGAAGAGGACACAAGGAAGTTACAAGGTCAAAGTAAATTATCAAAGTATATATACAGTACGCCACCATACACTACCTTGAAATTATTTTCTTACAGGCATTTACAGGAAAATAAAGAAATACACTATAATTTACCTAAATTTATACATAAACGAAAACTGACAAACAACCATTGTGCAAAAGACGAACTATGCAAATAAAACTAAATAAATAATACTGAGAACATGAATTGTAGAGACCTTGAAATTTAGTCTGTGGGTCGTGGAATCAGTTCAGAGTTGAGGTGAGTGAAGTTACCCACACTGGTTCAGGAGCCTGATAACTGTTCCTGAACTTGGTGGTGTGGGATCTCAGGCTCCTGGAAAGAGAGCTGTTCCCCTCTCAACAGTTGACAGTTAAGGAATATAGGCAGCGGACAATTTTCTGGGAAATGGAGTATAATGGGTGAGTAGGCTCTTGAACAAGGGTGAAAAGTTTCTGGATTTGGTGGAAAGGGTTCAAGACACTCACTGGCCAACAATTGTCCAAATACTTGACGTAAAATAAATCTAGAATCTCTTTCGCAGGCCTCTGTCTGAATGCCCAGGGCACTCCCTCGCCTTCCCTATCTACATACCTTCCCCAGACACACCTCCTCCTCTCCCCCACCTTTAAGGAAAATGTTTCAAAGTTTCAAAGTTTATTGTCAAAGTGTGTACAAGGCACCATGAACCAGCTTGAGATTCATTTCCTTGCCTGCATTTACAGGAAAATACAGTAAAGGAATACAACTGAATTTATGAAAAAAAAACAGATGTACACGAAAATTGACAACCAATGTGTAAAAGAAGACAAATTGTGCAAATGAATACACAACCTACTGAGAACATGGGTTGCAGGGTCATTGAAAATCTATAGTTATGGATTAAGTTCAGGGTTGAGGTGAGTGAAGTTATCCATGCTGATTCAAGGAGGAGAAGATGGCGGCGCGACGCAGAGCGCGCGGCCTCTCCGGTGATGAATACCTGTAATCTGTCAAGTAGGAGGCCGTGCACAATCCTGATTTGATGGAGACGGACGTGAGAACATGAGGGAACACCTGGTGAAACTTCTGAAATGCCTGCTTCGCTGCTGCTGCTGCTACTGTGTGATCCAGAATCTCCGGACGGGAAGGCCCCGAGTCCTCGGCTTTGTCTGTTGCTCGGCGGCCGAGGTGGGGTCGGAGCACTCGGCAGAGGATGCCACTTGGCGCTCGGTGTCGGAGGGCTGGTCGGAGGCTCGAAGTTTTCGGACGGACTCAGAGTCCGCTGCGGTCAGGTGCTTCCAATGGTGCTGCATCAGTAAGTTTGCGGCACTTGGAGGTTCATGGCAGGGAGAGTTTCTCCCTTCCACCGTCTACGTGAGATGATGGGGCTATCGGGACTTGAGACTTTTTTTTTACCGTGCCCATGGTCTGCTCTTTATCAAATTACGGTATTGCTTTGCACTGTTGTAACTATATGTTATAATTATGTGGTTTTATCAGTTTTAGTCTTGGGTTGTCCTGTGTTTCTGTGTTATCTTTTTGGAGGAACATTGTATCATTTTTTAATGCATGCATTTCTAAATGACAATAAACGAGGACTGTGTGTCCTCATAATCTAATCTAATCAGGAGCCTGACAGTTGTAGGGTAATAAGAGTTCCTAACCCAGTGGTGTGGGACCTGAGGCTCCCATGCGTCCTGCCCGATGGTGGTAGTGAGAAGAGAGCCTGGCCTGGATGGCGGGAATCCTTGATGATGGATGCTGCTTTCTTGCAGCAGTGCTCCTTGTAAAAATATGCTGGATGCTGGGGAGGGCTTTCCCTGTGATGGACTGGGCTGTACCCACCACGTTTCACAGGCTTTTTCATACCAGGCCGTGATGCAACCAGTCCGGATTCACTCCACAGTGCACCTATAGAAGTTTGTCAAAGTTTTAGGTGACGTGCTAAATCTACGCAAACTTCTAGTAAAATAGCTGAGTGTGTGCTCAACAAGCAGCACCTCCTTTTGTTTCCAGATGTGTTACACATTACATTCCAGATAACCAGCCACGTATCCCATCTTCGCCTTCTTCGTGATGGCACTTGCGTGCTGGTCCCAGGGCAGATGCCCTGATGTGATAACACCAAGGAAATTAAAGCGGCTGCCCTCCCCACTTCCGATCCCATTATGTGGACTAGCTCATGGACCCTCAGATTCTTCTGCTGCGGTCAATAATCACCTGTTTGGTCTTGCTGATGTCGAGTGAGAGGTTGCTACGAATACTCAGCAGATCAGGCAGCAGGTGTGGAGGGGAAAGCTGATAACATTTCCGGTTCCTGATACTGTATCAGAATCAGGAAAAGATTTTTTAAAAAAGAAACAAGTTTCAAATCGCTGAGAGGAGGTGGGAGGGTGGAAAGATTAAAGGGGAAGGTCTATGGGAGGATAAAGAGTTGTTAGTTTTATGTGGAGAGGGTGTGGGCTGCAGCAACGTAAAAATGGGGAAGACAATCATGAAATAGCCAGAGAGAGAAAGATGAGGCTGAAAATATGGGATACGTGGCTGGTTATCTGAAATGTAGTGTGTAACACATCTGGAAACAAAGCAAAGTACCGTTTCTTGAGCACACTCAGCTACTTTGGAACACTGGAGACAGCCCAGGACAGAGGTCAGATTGGAAATGGGAAACAATAGACAACGGGATCTTAAGAGAAACCACGCAGCTGAAGGAACTCAGAGGGAGTCGACGCATTGGGCTGAGACCCTGCTTTACGACTGGGAGTGGGATGGAGACGCAGACTAATGGGTAATACAAGCTTAGGGTCACCTTAACAGACTGAACGTAGATGCTCTTTGGACGAGACAGCGGTCAGTCCTGCCTCTGGGTGGCACTGTACTGGAGGGGTTAGTGCTGGCGGTAAAAATCGAGGTTCAATTTCCTCCGCTGTCTGGAAGGAGTTAGTGCATTCTACCAGTCAGCGCATGGGTTTCCTCTGGGGGCTCTGGTTTCCTCCCAAATTCCAAAAAGACACACAGTTAAAGTTAGTGAGCTGTGGGCATGCTACATTGGCACTGTCAGCGTGCTGACACTTGCAGGCTGCTGAGCTGAGCACAATTCTTGCTGATTTAATTTGACACAAAACGGTGCATTTCTCTGTATGCTTCAATGTACAAATAAAGCTAACCTTTTTTTTAAAAATCTCCAATTCACAACTCCAGAGGCCTTATTTCAACCGTGACCCAAGGTCTTCTCTGCTTAACCGTGGGGGCTTCCCTCACCACAAGACACGTGAGCAGAATTAGGCCATTCAGCCCATCCAGTCTGTTCTGCCATTCCGCCATATGGCCAATTTATTCTCTCTCTCAACCCCATCCTATATGATAACCGGCCGCTGTAAGTTACCCATTAGTCTGGGCGAGTGACGAGAGAATCAACTGGGGATTTGATGGGCACGTAAGTTACAGGTCTGATTAGATTGCTCAGCATGGACCCAATGGGCTGAATGGTCTCCTTCTCGGCTGTAATAAGTAAGCAGGCTCTACGAGGTGGTCTCCCGACCTGAGTCTGGTCTTTGTTGCCTCAAGACGGGTGAGCAGCCGTTGTGGTTGCACAAGGAGGTGACTGGGGACGGCCCCTTTCCTTTCCAGTCCTGACAGAGGGCCTCAGCCCAAAAACGTCGACTGCTCATTCCCCTCAACCCGACATGCTGAGTTCATGCAGCAGTGTGTGTGGCTCGAGATTTCCAGCATCTGCAGAATTTCTTGAACTTGTTTGTTATGTTATATTTACTATTATCACATAAACTGTTTACTCTGGGAGCTTCATGGAAGCAAACTATTTCGGAACAACCTGGTGAAATTGACAATAATCTAATCTAATCTAATGTACACTTAAGTGGTTGACCTCACGTTTTTCATGTTACGCTCAGCAGCCACTTTACTTGGGACCTCCTGTATCTAATAAAATGGCCACTGGGTGCACGCTCATGGTCTTGCGCTGCTGTGGGCTGTCCACTTCAAGGATCAAAGTGTTGTATGTTCAGAGATGCTCTTCTGCACACCACCGTCGTCAGCCTGAAACAGTCTGGCCATTCTCCTCGGATCTCTCGCACGTTAACAAGGCGTTTTTGCCCACAAGTCTTCTTTGATCTTTGCACCATTCTCTGTGAACTCTAGAGACCGCTGTGTGTGAAAACCCCAGGAGGTCAGCAGTTCCTGAGATACTCAATCCACCACATCTGGCACCAACAATCATTTCATTGTCAAAGCCACTCAGTTCTCATTTTTTCCCCCATTCTGATGCTTGGTCTGAACAACAACTGAACCTCGAGATCATGTCTGCATGATTTTATGCACTGAGTTGCTGCCACATAATTAGCTGATTAGATACTCTATATTGTCGCCAAACAATTGATACTAGAATGTACAATCATCACAGCGATATTTGATTCTATGCTTCCCACTCCCTGGATTACAAATCGATAGTAAATATTAAAAATTTAAATTATAAATCATAAATAGAAAATAGAAAAATGGAAAGTAAGGTAGTGCAAAAAAACCGAGAGGCAGGTCCGGATATTTGGAGGGTACGGCCCAGATCCGGGTCAGGATCCGTTCAGCAGTCTTATCACAGTTGGAAAGAAGCTGTTCCCAAATCTGGCCGCACGAGTCTTCAAGCTCCTGAGCCTTCTCCCGGAGGGAAGAGGGACGAAAAGTGTGTTGGCTGGGTGGGTGGTGTCCTTGATTATCCTGGCAGCACTGCTCCGACAGCGTGCGGTGTAAAGTGAGTCCACGGACGGAAGATTGGTTTGTGTGATGTGCTGCGCCGTGTTCACGATCTTCTGCAGCTTCTTCCAGTCTTGGACAGGACAACTTCCATACCAGGTTGTGATGCACCCTGGAAGAATGCTTTCTACGGTGCATTTATAAAAATTAGTGAGGGTTTTAGGGTACAGGCCAAATTTCTTCAGTTTTCTCAGGAGGTAAAGGCACTGGTGGGCCTTCTTGGCAGTGGACTCTGCTTGGTTGGACCAAGTCAGGTCACTTGCGATATTGACCCCGAGGAACTTAAAGCTTTTGACCTGTTCCCCTTGCGCACCACCAATGTACATTGGGTCGTGCAGTCCGCTACTCCTTCTGAAGTCAACAACCAATTCCTTCGTCTTGCTGACGTTGAGGGATAGGTTATTGTCTTCGCACCATGCCACCAGGTTCTTAATTTCCTCTCTGTACTCAAACTCATCATTACCCGAGATACGGCCTACAATTGTTGTGTCATCAGCAAACTTATATATACTTGCATTAACAAGCAGGTTTACCTAATAAAGCGGCCACTGAGTGTCTCGTCCATTTGCCATGTTCTCACCTGTTCAGTCTGTCTATACCCTCTGAGAGAAACACGATCTGGAGTAACACACAAGTGCTTAATACACCTGCCCCCACCAGCTTCAAAAGGGTGACAATCACACAGTGCCCGAGAGAAGCAGGGCAAGCTGCTTCAATAACAGTGACACTGTGATGGAGTACTTTGAGAGAGTGGTCCTGGCCAGGATCAACTCCCTAAGCAAGGACCTAGACCCTCTGCAATTTGCCTATCGCTATGGACCATCTTTGGAGGTTGCAGTCTCACAGTCTCTCCACCAGGACAATAGCAATACACACATGGGGCTGCTGTTAATGATTACAGCTCAGCGTGCAATACCCTCAGTTCTGATCAACAAGCTCCAAAATCTGGGCCCCCGTACCTCCCTCCGCAACTGGGTCCTTGACCTCCTCACTGGGAGACCACAGCCAAGTAACAACTCCTTGCCGACACCCAACACTGATACACCTCGGGGGTGTGTGCTTATCCCACTGCTCTACTCTCTCTCTATACACCTGTGACTGTGCCGCTAGCCACAGCTCAAAAGTGCCATCTATAAGTTTGCTGACGGCACGAGTGTCAGTGGCAGAATCTCAGATGGCGACGAGGAGGCGTACAGGAGCGAGACACATCAGCTGAGTGGCGTTGCAGTGACAACATTGCACTCAACACCAGGAAGATCAAGGAACTGGTTGTGCAGTTCAGGAAGGGGATGCCAAGGAAACAAACACCAGTCCTCTCTGAGGGATCAGCAGTGGGAATGGTGAGCCGTTATAATTCCTGGGTGGCAACATTTTTGAAGAGCTATCCCGGCCCAACATATTTACAAAGAAGGTGTGGCGATGGCTATTTTTCATTAGGAGTTTGAGGAGATTTGGAATGCCAGCAAAGACTCTAGCGAATTTGTACAGGTGTACTGTGGAGAGCATTCTAACTGGTTGTATCACTCTCTGGTACAGAGGGGCCACCACACAGGGCCGGGAAAAGCTGCAGGGAGTTACAACCCCCAGCCAACTCCATCACGTCCCCAGCACCGAGGACGTCTTCAAAAGGCGATGACTCAAGAAAGCAGCATGCATCATGAAGGACCCCCATCACCCAGGACAGGGCCTCTTCTCACTGCTACCTCAGGGAGGAGGTGCAGGAGCCTGAAGTCCCACACTCAATGTTTTAGGAACAGCTCCTTTCCCTCCACCATCAGATTTCTCAACAGACAATGAACTAACCGATGAACACCACAGCACCTCACTATTATTGGTCTCTTTGCTCTACTTATTACAGATAAGTAGTGCTATATAGTACTTATAACACAACATATATATTTATGTTATATATGTGTTATTGTAATTTATAGAGGAGAGCCACCCGCAGTACCACCGATGCGGCAGAGAGGGCCTCAGGATGGCTGTGGCTCAAAAGAGGGGAGCCATGGAGTCTTAAATAGCTAGCCATCTGGACACAAGCCAGGGTCTGATCAGCCCCGGCTGGGTCACCTGGAGGAGGTTATATGATGTTGAACGACCCGAAAAACCCGATGATTCCAGGAACATCACTGAAGATGTGTCCAGAGGCATCAGTAGGTGTATGTACACAGCCTATGTATTGCACTTTATCACTGCTGCAAAACAGCAAACTTTATGACATATGCCAGTGATTAAACTTCACTCTGAACCTGCTTCTGAAGGCTGAGGTCAGAATAAAAGGGTGGAGAGAGGGAAAGAGCAGGAGCTGGTAAAAGTGACTGCTTTTCGTTACTTATACATTATTTATTTGCATGCTAACCATACCTTCGCAATCACACACACAGCCAAACCTCCAATCACACCTTCATAATTCCCCTCAAGCAACACACATCAAAGTTGCTGATGAATGCAGCAGGCCAGGCAGCATCTGTAGGAAGAGGTGCAGTCGACGTTTCAGGCCGAGACCCTTCATCAGGACTTAATAATTCCCCTTATCTGATTTAAGACACTTGCATTGAAGTGCATAACTTTCAAACTTAAATATAAAAATCTATCACATTATAATCACTCTTCCCCAAAGGCCTTTTCCTGACAAGATTATCGATGAATCATTTTTAGTGCACAAAATACGGGAGTTCCCGACCTTTGACATGCCATGGACCCATACCATTAAGCAAGGGGTCCGTGCACCCCAGGTAGGGAACGCCCAATCTAAAATACTTACTCAGATTGGTTGCTTAACATATTGATGTAGAAAGCACCTAATATGCATTCAAAGAATTCATCTTCCATTTTAATTTGTCAATTCTGTGTGACTAAGATACTACCTTGTCGCAGGCAGCCCTCGTTTCCCTTGTCATATGCATCACACGGTACTGCAGCTACCATATGGCAGTTGCCTCAAATTGCTTTTAATTCGGCAGCGGGTACTGTGACACCATTTCAGCATTAATATCCCCCTTTATCAATGATACGACACCGCCCCGATTTCCTTCCCTGTCCAAAATATCAAATATCCTAGAGCATTCAGTTCCCTCCCACCGACTCTCTCGCCTCCCCATTCTTCCTCGCCAACTTCCCTGTATCTTTCCCTCTTTCCTCCCTTTATTCGTCTCTCCTTCCCGATCCTTTCTCTCTCTCTCCTCTCCTGTATAATTTCTCCTTTTCTATCTCTACCTGATTCTCTCCCTTTATTCCTCCCTCTGGTGTCTCTCTTCCTCCCTCTCCTTCTCCTTCTCCCCACCCCATATTCTTTCCCTCGCCTCTCCCGATTTTTCTTTCTTTCTCTCCCCGATTCTTCTTTCTCTCTCTCTCTCACTACGCCGATCTGATTCCTGGCTTTATTTCTCTGGCTTTGACACCTGCCTCTCACCTTTTGAATGAAAAGTTTCTCCGCAAACTCTCTGCCGATGTCGTCAGTCGCTGCCACTCCCTATTGGTCCACTCCGCACAATCGGGGGAGCCAGGCGTTCAGCGTTTGATCGACAATCCGAGCAACCAATCAGTTGAACGGGAGCGGAGGAGCGGGATCCGCAACCAACCAGGACATCGAGAGCGCAGCCAGGAGGCGGGATCGTATTATACCCAGCCTTCAGGATGTCGACAGTCTTACATAACGAGATCCCTCCAACCAATAAAACCGGTAACTCCAGAATACTCTGAAACTCATTAGAAATATGATCACCTGAAAGTTTAATGATGTTTCTCTCTCCACAGATGCAGACTGATCTTGATCTGCTGAGTGTTCCTGATTTAGAAGTTGCCCCGTCTGCAAAGAGCAAAATTTCCCGGTAGCCAAACATTTTACCTCCACTCCCCATTCCCGTGCCGACATGCCGGTCCATGGCTTGACATGATGGGGCCACTCTGCATCTGCTGCAGGAGCAACACCTCACATTCCGTCTGGGTAGCCTTCAACCTGAAGAAATGAAACATCGATTTTTCGAACTTCCAGTGATTTCTTCCCCTTCCCCTTCTCTATTTTTCCATTCCCTATTCTGGTTCCCCTCCCCCCACCTTACCCCTTCTCATCTCCTTACCTGCATATCACCTCCCTCTGGTACCCCCCCACCCCCACCTTTCTCCCATAGTCTACTCTCCTCTCCTATCAGATTCCTTCTTCCTCAGCTCTTTACCTTTTCCACCTATCACCTCCCAGCTTCTTACTTCAACCCCTCTCTTCCACCCACCAAGCTTCCCCCTCTCCCAGCTTTAGCGCTCACATGCCAGATCGTACTCGTTCTCCTCCCCCCCCCCACCCCACAACTTCTTTGTCTGCTTTCTTCCCCTTCCTCTCCAGTCCTAATGAAGGGTCTTGGCCCAAAATGCCAACTCTTTATTCCTCTCCATAGACGCTGCCTGACCTGCTGAGTTCCTCCGGCATTTTTGTGCGTGTTACTTTGGAAATATATATTATCCTTCCTTCTTCAAACCCATCCCGGTCCTCTTTTGTTTGCACAGTGAGAGCAGCTTCTCCAGATGGTCTGCAGGGGTTCAAGAAGACAACCAACTTATCCAGGG
Source organism: Mobula birostris (assembly GCF_030028105.1). NCBI lineage: Eukaryota > Metazoa > Chordata > Chondrichthyes > Myliobatiformes > Myliobatidae > Mobula > Mobula birostris. The sequence goes on along the minus strand of NC_092380.1, from coordinate 13,083,050 downwards.
AAAATGGAACGGATATCAAATTTTACATCTGCCAGCTACACCCTCTCCTGAGAACAGCTAAAAATATTATGTCTGCTGGAGCTGGGATCTTACTGCGTCCAGATATTAAAAATGCCAAATATCAGAAATGTTACTGTCATGGGGAGTTAACTCTCCACAGCGGTGGCCCAGTGAATCATTCAATATACATAACTAAATGATTTAGCAGACCACAAAGCATCCAGGTCTGGAATGGCTGACTCACCCTAAAAAGTTTGTACAAATACAATGCGACATCACCCGGTACAGAAGGAAGAGGGTCTCTCAGGGGATCTCCCGGTCCCCTTGCCCCTGGGCCTGGCCAAGCCGGCCACTTATGAGTCCATGCAGCAAGCAGTCAAGGGCTCTGTGTCAGGGTCGTTGGTTGTCAGTCGTAATCAACAATGACACGAGACCTGTGCGGGAGAGCTCTTAAAGTGGAAAAACCCCTCCCTGGACACCCCATACACCCTCATTAGGATTAAATTGTTAGTATGCGAGCCATGGGAAAACCATCCCTATTGTGTTTATTGATCGCATTACTGGAGATAAAGCGTCACTGGACTCTGTCACTTTGATCTGGCCCATGCTTTGATTAGTCCCGCTTGGTGGCGCAATAATATCAGCGCCGGTCCCCAGAGCGAAGGTTCCCGAGTTCGAATCCAAGTCAGGTTGAGCGTCGAACTAGCAACTCGGCCTCGTAAGAACAAGAATAGCTTCACACTGTCATGGTGGTGCCCTGATAACTCCACTGCCGAGTTAAGGGCTATTCTTTTTCTTCTCCTATGCTTTCATTAACCTGGTCCAACTCCGCTTGCCTTTCTTGGGATCTATGGCTGATTTGGGTGGTGGGGTGGAGATAGATACTTCTCTACCAAAGGAGGTGAAAGGTGCTCCTTCCCTCCGCTAGCCTGCAGGTCACCCTTGGGCAAGGTGTAGCATCCGCTTAGCCCCTCCAATCATGGTCATGTGAAGCCACGGGAGCAGGTGATGGATGGTTGTACGAGCAGCCAGCGCAGATCACAAGTCCTGGTGATGCGACCACTGACAGCAGGCGGACAGTCTCTGAAGAGTATTGATAATGGCTGGGGTCACCTGTCTGGTAAAGACACCGCCCAGAAGGCGGCAATGGCAAACCATTTCTGTGCCAAGAATATTCATAGTCAAGGACTCTGATCGCCCCCGTCACACGACACAGCGCATAATGATGAGGATGACTAATGATCATCTAACTTATTTATAGTGGGAGAGGAGTGTCAGGTATTGCTGTAAGTTTGTATGTGCAAGGGAAGAATTGAAATAGGCAGGGGGCTTCTAGGGTAGGGTTAGGGTCTGAGCCAACTGCCTGCCCCTCTTTCTGTGCCCAGATGTCCTTGGGGAAGGAGCACACAGTGTCTGTGGGTACAATGGTTGATTTCTGAGAACTGTGGGCTCCTGAAGGGTTCGAATGTGGTTTAGATAGTAATGATCATATTTTAATTTGAAGCTGTATGTAGTTTATGAAGTCTGGATGATTGTACAGCGTTTGAATAAACTTCTGTTTTTAAGAAAGAGGAAATGAAAGCTCAATAAGGAGCAGGGAGGGTGGGGAAAGGGTGTGGGGTAAAACCAGAGGGAGTAAGGGGATCAGCTGTAAATAAGGTTATCGGGGAGCAGGTGGAACATGAGAATGCAGACCAAGGAAGAAAAGGAAGGAGAGTGGGGGCTGTGAAGTGCAGCGCAGAAAGGCGTGCCCAGCAGTTTAGACAAGACACGTCCTCCATTCCCAGAGGGAAAGCTGAGGGAAGGAACAACAAAGAAGCTGAGCCAATGCCGCATTTGGCAGTTGGGATCTGGAATGCAGTGTCACAGGTCGGAGTGGAGGCAGACCGTAGTGTGCTAAAGGGAGGGGACAGGAAAGAATTGGCAGGGCTGTCTGGAAAGAGTGGAACCAACTGCTTTAGTTGTAGCGTTGGAAGGAAGCCTCTTCAGAGAATCCTCTCCCAAGAATCACCTGCGGGAAGAGCTGAGTAGGTCAGGCAGCAGCTGTGGAGGCAAAGGGATTGCCGATATTTTGGGTGAAGGCCCTACATCGGGACCCTGTTTTGGGACCCTTCATCAGAATCCTGCATTGGGGCCCTGTAGCAGGAGCCTGCGTCGGGACCTGCTGAGTTTCTCCACCAGTTTGCTTTCGCTCCAGATTCCAGTACCCGCGGTTTCCTGAGTCTCCGAGCCACCAGCTGAATCTTTGCTGAAGTCTCTTTGTCTCGAGTCCGTGCTTGGACAGGGAGATCAGACTTTTAACTAATATTCTAGGAGAAGTCTCACTAAAGCCCTTTAAGATCCAATAAGACATCCCCGCTCTTGTATTGAAATCCTTGTACAGAAAGAACACAGGACATAGATTACTACAGCACCTTCAACCCACAATGTTGTGCTGAGCTTGGAACCTACACGAAGATCAGTCTAAACCTTCTCTCTCCTCCGTAGCCTTTCATTTCCCTGTCATCCCTGTGCCTGCTTAAGAGTGTCTTAAATGTCCCTAAAATATCTGCCTCTACCACCACTGGTACAGGATTTTCAGTGCTCACTTTCGCGTTCCAGTATCTGCAGCTTTGTTTTGGTATTCGTGTTGTAAAGGTACAGCGTGACTCACTTGCTTGTGTACTCCAGGCCTCTATTTATAAAGCCTGGGTTCCTGTTGGTATTTTTAACGACGTTCTTAACCTGTTCTGCTGCCTTCACTGAACTGCTCACACAAGCCCACAGATCTCAACACACACAAACCATTATCATCAGATGGTGTTTTCTACATTGTCTCTTTACATTTTTCCTCATAATGCAGTACTTTCCACATCTCCACATTAAACTTTGTTTTCCATCCTCAAAGTTCAGAGTAGAAATTATTGTCAGAGTACATCACCACATACAACCCTGGGTTTCTTTTTCCCGTGGACATATTCAGCAAATCTAAAGAAGAGCAATTGTAAATCGGATCAGTGAAAGATCAAGTGAGCACAGAAGACAACAAACTTTGCAAATGCAAATATAAACAAATAGCAATAAATAACGAGAGCATGAGATAAAGAGTCCTTAAGGTGAGATCATTGGTTGTGGGAACATCTCAAAAGGAGAGTGTAGTTATCATCTTTTGTTCAAGAAACTGATGGTTGAGGGGTGGTAGCTATTGTTGAACCTGGAGGTGCGAGTCCTGAGGCTCTTGTACCTTCTACCTGTCGGTAGCAGCAAGAAAAGAGCAGGCCTGGTTGGTGAGGATCTTTGAAGCTCAATGCTGCTTTTCTACGGCAGCATTTCATGTAGATGTCCTGCACTCAACGTCAGCAAGACCAAGGAGATGATTGTGGACTTCCTGGAGAAGTCGGGAAAACACACACACACACACACACACACACCCTTATTGAGGGGTCAGCGGTGGAAAAAGTGAGCAGCTTCAAGTTCCTGGGTGTCAACATCTCGAGGATCTATGCTGGGCTGAACTCATTGACGTAATCATGAAGAAGGCACACCTTCATGAGGAGTTTGAGGAGATTTGGTCTGTCACCGAAGACTCTAGCGAATTTCTACAGATATATGGCGGAGAGCATTCTAACTGGTTGCATCACCATCTGGTACAGAGGCACCAAGGCAGAGCAACACAAGAAGGCTGCAGTCTCAACCAGCTCCATCACGGGCACACACCCCTCCCCAGCATCGAGGGCATCTTCCGGAGGCGATGCCTCAAGTAGGTACCATCCATCATGTGGGCCCTCACTATCCTGTACATGGCCCTCTTCTCATTACTACCTGAAGACCCACACTTGATGTTTTAGAAACAGATTCGTCACCTCCACCATCAGATTTCTGAATGGTCCATGAACCCATGAACACTTCTTCTTCTTCTTCTTCTTCTTCTTCTTCTTCTTCTTCTTCTTCTTCTTCTTCTTGCGTCCTTAACTCCTGGTGGAGTTGTCCGGGTGCCGTCATGACGAGCTTTGCACCAGTTTGGTGTGCTCATCATGCGGCGTGTCTTGGGCATCTGAAACCTGGCAGAGCCCATCCCTCTCCAGGTTTTGACCAGAGCCAATTTCCTCCAACTAGGTGGCTCGCCTCGGTCGTGAACACGTGGCCGTTATAGTTCATCTGAGAACCTTTCCGCCCCGGCCGGTGACTTCATCATGGAAGTCTTTCGCCCAGTGGTGCCGTGTTAACACCACCCCCTCACGTGGTTTAGCCCGCCAGCTGACGCGGTTTACCGGGGTATGGCGTTTGGGGCCAACACGTGAGAGATTTAGGAGATGAATGAGGAGCAGTGATGCCCGTCCACCCTATCTGGTAGGGAGCAGCATGCCAGACATCAAAGGTACTACCTCTATCCAGAGCCCCCTATACCCTACCTGAACACTACCTATTTCCCTCTATTTTATACTTTATACTTTATTGTCGCCAAACAATTGATACTAGAACGTACAATCATCACAGTGATATTTGATTCTGCGCTTCCCGCTCCCTGGATTACAAATATTAAATATTATAAATAGTTAAAATTAGTAAATATTAAAAATTTAAATTATAAATCATAAATAGAAAATAGAAAAATGGGAAGTAAGGTAGTGCAAAAAAAACCGAGAGGCAGGTCCGGATCTTTGGAGGGTACGGCCCAGATCCGGGTCAGGATCCGTTCAGCAGTCTTATCACAGTTGGAAAGAAGCTGTTCCCAAATCTGGCTGTATGAGTCTTCAAGCTCCTGAACCTTCTCCCGGATGGAAGAGGGACGAAGAGTCTGTTGGCTGGGTGGGTCGTGTCCTTGATTATCCTGGCAGCACTGCTCCGACAGCGTGCGGTGTAAAGTGAGTCCACGGACGGCACTACCTTTAAAAAAAGCACTACTTTTTAAAATTTCTTGTTGTAACTTAGAGTAACATTTTATGTGTTGCACTGTACTGCTGCTACAAAACAACACATTTCGTGACATGCAGTATGCCAGAGATGACAAGCCTCATTCTGACATCCTCCCCGAGAGCGAATTTTATCAAAGTACGCCCAGTTTTTACAGGGAAGAGAAGAGGTGGTTTCCCCCGATGTGGCAATCTCAGGGTCAAGATTATCGTCACACAACAGACAGACATACACCATTATCAATGCCCTGATAATGAGCTTTTCATAGCAGCAGTACAATACATGATAAATGCCGGTTTAAATTCTAGATTCAAGATTATTTAATGTCATTTCCAGTACACAAGTGTAAAGGAGCACAGAATAATTGTCACTCCGGATGTGATGCAGCACACAAAAAAACACAGAAGATAAAGAACACAATAATAATAAACATGAAAAATAAATATAAATATATAAGATAGCTTATATAAATAGATTGATTGTATGTTCATAGGGTGATGCTAGGCTGAACATTGGTGACTGACAGGAAATAATAAAGTAGTGGTGGAATTAGTGGGTGGAAATGTTGATCAGTCTTACTGCTCGGGGAAAATAACTAATTTTGAATCTGGTGGTTCTGGTCTGGATTTTTAAAAAAAATTTTATTTATCGAGATACAGCATGGAATAGGCTCTTCTGGACCCTCGAGTCACACTGCCCCGATTTAATCTTAGCCTAATTACGGGACAATTTACAATGACCAATTATGCTGGGTGGCCTCTTCTCTGATGGGAGTGGGACAAGCAGTCCGTGGGCAGAGTAGGTGTCAATAGACAATAGGTGTAGGAGTAGGCCATTCAGCCCTTTGAGCCAGCACCACCATTCTCTGTGATCATGGCTGATCATCCACAATCAGTACCCTTTTCCTGCCTTCTCCCCATATCCTTTCACTCCGCTATCTTTAAGAGCTCTACTTAACTCTTTCTTGAAAGAATCCAGAGAATTGGCCTCCACTGCCTTCTGAGGCAGAGCATTCCACAGAACCACAACCCTCTGTGTGAAAAAGTTTTTCCTCAACTCCGTTCTAAATGGTCTTCCCCTTATTCTTAAACTGTGGCCTCTGGTTCTGGACTCCCCCAACATCGGGAACATGTTTCCTGCCTCTAGCATGTCCAATCCCTTAATAATCTTATGTTTCAATCAGGTCCCCTCTCATCCTTCTAAATTCCAGTGTATACAAGCTCAGTCGCTCCAATCTTTCAACATATGACAGTCCCGCCATCCCAGGAATTAACCTCGTGAACCTACGCTGCACTCCCTCAATAGCTAGAAAGTCCTTTCTCAAATTTGGAGACCAAAACTGCACACAATACTCCAGGTGTGGTCTCATCAGGACCCTGTACAACTGCAGAAGGACCTCTTTGCTCCTATACTCAACTCCCCTTGTTATGAAGGCCAACATGCCATTAGCTTTCTTCACTGCCTGCTGTACCTGAATGCTTGCTTTCACTGACTGATGAACAAGGACACCCAGATCTCGTTGTACTTCCCCTTTTCCTAACTTGACACCATTCAGATAGTAATCTGCCTTCCTGTTCTTGCCACCAAAGTGGATAACCTCACATTTATCCACATTAAACTGCATCTGCCAGGCATCTGCCCACTCACCCAACCTGTCCACGTCACCCTGCATTCTCATAACATCCTCCTCACATTTCACACTGCCACCCAGCTTTGTGTCATCTGTAAATTTGCTAATGTTACTTTTAATCCCTTCATCTAAATCATTAATGTATATTGTAAATAGCTGCAGTCCCAGCACCGAGCCTTGCAGTACCCCACTAGTCACTGCCTGACATTCTGAAAAAGACCCATTAATCCCTACTCTTTGTTTCCTGCGCAAACACGAGGAATTCTGCAGATGCTGGAAATTCAAGTAACACACATCAAAGTTGCTGGTGAACGCAGCAGGCCAGGCAGCATCTCTAGGAAGAGGTACAGTCGACGTTTCAGGCCGAGACCCTTCGTCAGGACTAACTGAAGGAAGAGCTAGTAAGGGATTTGAAAGGGGGAGGGGGAGGGGGAGATCCAAAATGATAGGAGAAGACAGGAGGGGAAGGGATGGAGCCAAGAACTGGCCCAGTGGCCACACATTTTAATTCCACATCCCACTCCCATTCTGACATGTCTATCCACGGCCTCCTCTACTGTAAAGATGAAGCCACACTCAAGTTGGAGGAACAACACCTTATCTTCTGTCTGGGTAGCCTCCAACCTGATGGCATGAACATTGACTTCTCTAACTTCCGCTAATGCCCCACCTCACCCTCATACCCCATCTGTTATTTATTTATATACACACATTCTTTCTCTCTCTCTCCTTTTTCTCCCTCTGTCCCTCTCACTGTACCCCTTGCCCATCCTCTGGGCTCCCCCCTCCCCCTTTCCTTCTCCCTGGGCCTCCTGTCCCATGATCCTGTCATTATCCCTTTTGCCAATCACCTGTCCAGCCCTTGTCGAAAGTCCCATCATCTCACGCAGACGGTGAACCTCCAGCGCCGCAAACTTGCCGATGCGGCATCCCGGAAGCATCTGACCACAGTCCGACTGTGAGTCCGTCCGAAAACTCCGAGCCTCCGACTAGCTCTCCGACTCCGAGCACCGAGCACCATCTCCGCCGACTGCTTCGACCCCAGCCCCGGCAACAGGCAATAGGCAAAGCCAAGGATTTGGGGCCTTCCCTCCGGAGATTCTCGATCGCACAGTAGCAGCGGCAGCGAAGCGGGCATTTCAGAAGTTTCTCCAGATGCTCCTCCGTGCTTCTCATGGCTGTCTCTATCAAATCAGGATTGTGCACGGCATCCTACTTCACAGGTACAATATCATTCGGTACGGCCGCGCGTGCTGCGTCGCGCTGCCATCTTCTCCGCCATAGCCATCATCCTTGTGCCTATCTAAGAGTTTCTTAGATATCCCTAAAGTATCTGCCTGTACCACCACCCCTGGGAGGGCATTCCATGAACCCACCACTCTCTCTGTAAAATCTTACCTCTGACATCCCCCTGTACATTCCTCTAATCACCTTCATGAACACTACCTTAATACTTTCTTAAAATTTCTATTTCTGTGCCACTTATTTTAACTTAACTATTTAATATGCACATACATAATTACTGTGATTCAATTTCTTTTCTATATTTATCACGTAGTGCTGCCGCAGAGTTAACAAATTTCATGACATATGCTGGCAATATTAAACCTGATTCTGACCTTAAAATTAAGCCCCCTTTCCTCCCTGGGAAAAAGTCTCTGGCTGTCCACTTGATCTATTCCTCTCATCATCTTGTACATCTCTATCAAGTCACCTTTTTTTTCAGATTAGATTACGAGGACACGCAGTACTCTTTTATTGTCATTTAGTAATGCATGCATTAAAAAAAGATACAACGTTCCTCCAGAATGATATCACAGAAACACAAGACAAACCAAGACTGAAAAACTGACAAAAAACACATAATTATAACATATAGTTACAACAATGCAAAGCAATACCATAATTTGATAAAGAACAGACCATGGGCACTGTAAAAAAAAGTCTCAAGGTCTCCCGAAAGTCCCATCATCTCACGCAGACGGTAGAAGGAAGAGAAACTCTCTTCCTGCCATGAGCTTTCAGCGCCGCAAACTTGCCGATGCAGCATCCTGGAAGCATCCGACCACAGCCGACTCTTGAGTCCGCCCGAAAACTTCGGGCCTCCGACCAGCTCTCCGACACCGACCACCGAGCACCATGTCTGCCGAGCGCTTCGACCCCGGCCCCGGCAACAGGCAATAGGCAAAGCCGAGGATTTGGGGCCTTCCCCTCCGGAGATTCTCGATCGCACAGTAGCAGCGGCAGCGAAGCAGGAATTTCAGAAGTTTCTCCAGATGTTCCTCTGTGCTTCTCACATCTGTCTGCATCAAATCAGGATTGTGCACAGTACCGATTTAACAAATACGATATCATTTCAGAGCGGCCGCGTGCACTGCGTCGTGTCGCCATCTCCTTTCAACCTCCTTTGTTCCAAAGAAAAAAAGCCCCAGCTCGCTCAACCTATCCTCATAAGACATGCTCTCTAATCCAGGCAGAATCCTGGTATATCTCCTCTGCACTCTCTCTAAAGTTTCCTTGTCCTTTTGATAAAGAGGCGAACAGAATTGTGTGGTCCACAGGGTTTTATAGAGCTGCATCTGTGCTTTGTGGCTCTTGATCTCAATCCCCTGGCTAATGAAGACCAACCCCCCATATACCTTCGTGGCAATTTTGAGGGATCTATGGACGTTGACCCCAATGTCCCTTTGTTCCTCCACACTGCTAAGTATTCTACCATTAACCCTGTATTCTGCCTTCAAATTCAACCTTCCAAAGTGCATCACTTTGCACTTTTCCGGGTTGAACGCCATCTGCCGCTTCTCAAGCTTCTGGAGTGTTCAACTCAGAATCCAGGTGAGCGAAGAAATGATCAGCGGGAAAGGCAGCCACTGCAGAGAGAGCGGGGGTCAGCACTGAAGGTTCAGAGTCTCATCTTGAAGGAATGATTTAGAGAATTCCTGCATTCAATCAACGGATTCACACCGCCCTCTGCTGGCGAGAGGAGCAAACTGCAGCAATATGAAATTACAGTCGTATTCATGCTCAGAATCAGGTTGTTTATCACTGATTTATATTGTGAAATTTGTTGTTTTTGCTCCAGAAGTACAGTGAAAGGATATAAAAATCACTATAAATTTTAAAAATAAATAAATAGTGCAAAACAAAAAAAAGGAATAACAAGGTTGTGTTCATGGGTTCGTGGACAGTTCAGAAATCTGATGGCAGAGGGGAAGAAGCTGTTTTAATTTGCTGAGAACACAAACTGATGGGGCAGAGACGCGACCCGCTGTCGCTGATCTGGGTACATGGAGATCAAGAAGGACACCACTTTAACTGGGACCCCGCAAAGGTTCTGACGCAGGCAAACACAAAGCAGGCACACAAGTTTTTAGAAGCGTGGCTCTCCTCTGAAAACCCTGCAGACAAGGGCATTGAGACAGACTCCACCTATGAGCCCCGAAAGCCAAAGAAACGTGAACCAATGAAATTCAAAGGTCAGCTGAAGAGTTAACCAATCAGGACCGAGGCTAGTGGACGAGGGCCCTGTACAAACATGAACGCTCCCTGACAGAAACACCAATAACTGCCCACTGAAGATGTCACCTCGACTGGTGAAGAAACGTCTGCAAGCTCATTGCCAATTTCAGCGAACGCTGCACCATCAAATTGCTGAGTGAGGGTCTTCAGGCTGCCGTAACTTCTCCCCAACAGTGGTCATGAGAAGAAGATGATAGACGCTAACTTCTTGAGGCACTGACTCATAAAGACATTTTGAACAGTGGGGAAGGTTTTGCCAGAGATTGAGCTGGCTGAGTGTAGAACCCTGCGCAGCCTCTTGGATTGACTTTGTTATTTACATCCTTCATATACATGAGGAGTAAATATTTTTATGTTATGTCTCGTCTAAATGCGCAATGTGCAATTTATAGTAATTTATAATAAACAGTTGTGTTGATGTGCGTTGAAGTCTCTGTAATAGGCCATGATGCAACTAGTTTGAGTGCTTTTCCTGATACATCTATAGAATTTTAGAGAGTCTTTTCTGATAAATGTTGACTGTTTACTTCCCTCCTTTGATGCTGCCACCTTGCTGAGTTCCTTCAGCGCTTTGTGTGCGTTGCTCAGGGTTTCCAGCATCTGCAGAACCTCGTGTGTCTCTGTGTTACGGGGATCAGGGCCTCATCACGGACGGGCAGTTTGCTAAAACTTCCTCATGTTGCTATTCGTCCCGGTCACCCTCTCCCACCTCAGCTCCTTTTTTCTGCACATGGAGAAGGCGCTCTTCCCATTCACTGACATCAACACGTCCTACATTTTAACTGCCTGGTCTTTGCCTCTTTATTCACGCCAAACATTTCTAATGAACTGCTCAACCAATCTGCCACGTCCATATATGGTCCTTCGTCCTCAGGTCCCTTGGTATGGCCCTCATCTCTTCCACTTGAGTGGATACAGTGGAGACCTTCGCCCATTCTGGATGGGGCTGGACTCCAAAAAAACAGTACCAGGCTCTGACCTTAAACGCAAGAGATTCTGCAGATGCTGGAAATCCAGAGCAACACACACACACACACGCACAATGCTGGAGGAACTCAGCCAGTCGGGCAACATCTATGGTGGGGAATCAACAGTTGATTGCTCCCAGCGCAGCCTCCTCCACATTGGTGAGACCGACATAGATTGGGGGACCGCCTTGCTGAGCACCTTTGCTCCGTCCACAGCAGGTGGGATTTCCAGGTGGCTGGTCATTTTAATTCCACTCCTCATTCCCATTCCGATATGTCAATTCCGTGGCCTCCTCTACTGCCACGATGAACATTCTCTGGTTGGAGACGCAACACCTTATATTCTGCCCAGGTAGTCTCCAACCTGACGGAGGTGAGAGGCAGGTGAGGAGAAGTGAAGGGGTAGGAGGGGAGCCAGAATGGGGAATGGAAAAAGAGAGAAGGGGGAAGGTGAGAAATTACCAGAAGTTATCAATTCCTCTAACTTCCATTAATTTCTCTACCCTTCCCCATCTCCCTTTTCCCATTCCTCATTCTGGCTCCTCTCCTACCCCTTCTCTTCTCCTCGCCTGCCTCTCACCTCCCTTTGGTGCCTCTCCTCCTTCCCTTTCCTCCATGGTCCCCTCTCCTCTCCTCTCCTATCAGATTCTTTTTTCTCAACCCATTACCCTTTCCACCCAACGGCTCCCAGCTTCTAGCTTCATTCCCGCCCCCCCCAACCCTTCCAACCACCTTCCCTCTCGCCTGGTGTCACCTATTACTTTCCAGCTTGAACACGCTTTCTCCTCACCACTTTATTCCAGCTTCTTCCCCCTTCCTTTCCAGTTCCTGATGAAGGGTACCAACCCGAAACATTGACTGTTTAGTCCTTTCCACAGACGCTGCCTGACCCGCCGAGTTCCTCCGGCATTTTGTTGCTCCAGATCCAGCATCCACAGCCTCTCGCGTCTCCACGTGTCCATGATCTGTGTAAACAGTAATCATCTGTCATTGAGACAATGTCGCAGATGTAAATTTATTATCAAGGTGCATATATGTCGTCGTATACAACCCTGAGCATTTTCTTGTGGGCATACTCAATAAATCCACAATAGGGGAGGGAATGTTGACTCAGACCATGAGAGGCCTGCGTCAGGCATTTTCATGCCTTACAAGGTGCAGGTTGGAAGTCTGTGAACCATAACAGAATCGACAAAAGACTGCACCAACTTGGGCTTTCAACCGGTACGCAAAAGTCAACAAAGTGTGCAAATACAAAAACAAAGGATTAATAATTAATTAATAAGGAATAAGTATTGAAAACACGAGATGGAGAGTCCTTGAAAATGACTCCATAGGTTGTGGGAACAGTTCAGTGATGGGGCAAGTGAAGTTGAGTGAAGTTATCCCCTCCGATTCAAGAGCCTGATGGTTGAGGGGTAATAACTGTTGCTGAACCTGGTGGTGTGAGTCCTGAGGCTCCTGTACCTTCTTCCTGATGGCAGCAGTGAGAGGAGAACATGTCCTGGGTGGCGGGGGTCCCTGATGATGGATGCTGCTTTCCTGCAGCAATGCTCTGTGTAGATGTGCTGAATGGCGGGGAGGCCTTTACCTGTGATGGACTGGGCTGTTTCTGCTACTTTTTGTAGCATTTTCCGTTCAAAGGGCATTGATGTTTCATACCAGGCTAGGATGCAACCAGTCAATGACCTCTCCACCACACATCTATAAATGGTTGTCAGAGTTTCAGATGTTGTGCCAAGTCTTTGCAGACTCCTAAAGATGTAGAGGCACTGCTGTGCTTTTTCACAATTGCACTTACCTGCCGCAGGACAGATCCTCTGAAATCATAACACTGAGGAATTTACAGTTGCTGACCCTGTCCTCTTCTGACCACCCCCCACCCCTACCCGGAATGACGACTGGCTCACGGACCTCTGGTTTCCTCCTCCTGAAGTCAATAAGCAGCCCCTTGGCCTTGCTGACATTGAGTGGGAGGTGGTTGTTGTGACACCATTCAACCAGATTTTTCATCTCTCTCCTATACGCTGATTTGTCACCTCCTGTAATTGAGCCAACAGCAGTGGTCTCGTCAGCAAACTTGAATGTGGCATTGGAGCTGTGCTTAGCCACACAGTCATTGTGTAAAGTGAGTAGAGCAGGGGACTAAGCACACCGCCTGTGAAGCTGTGTTGATAGAGATTGGGAGGAGATGTTGTTCCCAATTTGAACTGACTAGGGTCTGCAAGTGAGGAAATCGAGGATCCAATTGCACAAGGAGGTACTGAGCCCAAGGTCTTGGAGCTTATTGATCAGTTTTGAGGGGATGATGGCATTGAATACCAAGCTGTGGTTGATAAAGAGCATCCTGAGGTACACATCTTCGCAGCGCAGATGTTCCAGGGTTGAATGAAGAGCCAGTGGGATGGCATTGGCTGTGGATCTGTTGCTCCAGTCAAACTGAAGTGGATCCAAGCCACTCCTCAGGCAGGAGTTGATATGTCTGATCATCAGCCCTCAATAGTCATTGAGGCAGGCCACGCTCTTCCTAGCACAGTGTCAAGTGAAGTCTGCCTGAAGCAGGTAGGCACCCCAGATGGCCAAAGTGAGAAGTTAAAGATCTCAGAGAGCACTCCGGCCAGCAGATCAGCACAGGTCTTTAGTACTTGGCCAGGTACCCCATCTGGGCGAGATGCTTTTCATGGGTTCACCCTCCTGTAGGCTGCTCACAAGTCAGCTTCAGTGACTGAAGTCACAGGATCCTCGGGAGTTCGTGATGACTCCTCCGTGTCATGATGGTCAAAGCGAGCGTTGAGCTCATCTGGAAGCAAAGCCCTGGTGCTGCCTATCTTGCTTGATTTTACTTTATAAGAGGTGATAGCATTCAAACCCTGCCACAACTGTCGAGCATCCTTTGTTGATTCTACTTTGGACCAGATTTGCCACTTCGCCCATGAGGTGGCTTTCCGGAGATTGTACTTGGACCTCTTGTAACTCTCGGTCACCGGACTTGAATGCCTCTGACCCAGCCCTCAGCAGACTGGAGATCTCATGGTTCATCCAGGACTTCTGGTTGAGGAAGACTCTGAATGATTTTGTGGAGACACACTTGTCAACGACTGTTTTAATAAAGTCTGTGACAGCCACGGTGTATTTATTCAGTTCTACAGATGAGTGCTTGAACACGGCCCAGTCCACCGACTAGAGGCACTCCTCTGCCTCCTGTGACCACCTTTTTTTGTTGTCCTAATCTCTGGAACTTTGCTCTTTAGCCTCTGTGCGTAGACAGGTATAAGAAAGACAGCCGAGTGATCAGATTTACCAAAATATGGTCTGGGCATATAACAGTGGGCATTCCTTAGCTTTGCATAACAGTGGTCGAATATGTTGGGACCCCTGCTACAGGTTATATGCTGATGGTAATTGGGAAAGAATTCTTCCACTTCTACCAGATTCTTTCATTTCCAGCCCTTTACCTTATCACCTCTCATCACACTTCATCCTGCCCTCCCTCTCCTACCCAACTTCCGTCTCACCTGGTTTCACTTATCACCTTAGAGCTTGTGGTTCTTCCTTTCTCCTCTCCACTTTATACCAGCTTCTTCCCCCTTCTTTTCCAGTCCTGATGGACGGTCTCAGCCCAATATGTCAACCCTTTATTCCTTTCCACAGATGCTGCCTGACCTGCTGAGTTCCTCCAGCATTTTGTTGCTCCAGATTCCAGCATCCTCAGCCTCATGTGTTTCTACATGTTCATGATCTGTGTAAGCAGATGTTGGAATCCACTGTTTTTTTAATAATACTTTTTTTATAAGATTTATACTCACTGGCAGAAAGCAATATAGCAGCTAAACTAATGGTCCATCACCTTTCTCATTTTTCATTGACTAAATATTAGCAGATTACCCATGTGATGTAATTGTTTTTAGCCTATTAACTAGTTTATCTCCATCTAGGAATTTCTCTTATCTTATCTATAAAAGTGAGTAATTTTTCAGATGCACCATCTTTATTCTTTTGTCTTACTTGGCATTAATTCCCCCCTTAGCATTGTTTCTCAGCTCTTTATTTAGCTTCCTTAGTATTTGCACATTTGTTTGTACTCTAAAATAAATGGAAATCGTGGAATGAAGACTGCTTGTCATTCCTGACTCCCAGAAGAAACCTAGTGATCAGAAAATAAACAGAGATCCAATACAGCAATCATCTATCACTGAGATGATGGCAACCCTTGTTGTCACAGCTGCACACTCTGGTTAACAGCAAGGTAGAGATTAATGTACCATCCAGGCATCCAAAGGACCTTAAAAGGCTACTCAAAGACCAATCGTCCAGTGGCGCGGAGAGCTAACTGATAAACCTAGATGGAGTCATTGATCTTCCAAATGTATGTCATCAAGGAACAACTTTATTCACAATATACATTTACATGTTTTAGGAATTTGCTGTGGTGTGTTGGCATGACATGCATCAAAAATCAACATTCAACAATTATTAAGAATAAAGAATTACATAAAAATCTCATTTTTTCATAAGAAAACATTGTTGACCCCCCCCCCCCACGTCATTCACACTTCATTATGTAATATTTTGCAAAGAATAAACTAGACAATAGGACCACATTCTTCATTGACAATGGCCCTGGATATCCAATGATCATTGAGAGATGCTGACAACATTACGGTAGCATTTTATGTTAATTCGAGTTTGTGTTAACTTATACTTTAAATGTACTGTGCTGCTGCTGCTGCAAAAAGCTCATCTTTGTGGCATTTATACCCTGGGTATGGATGTCAATGACAGTAAACTTGGATTCTTTTTATCGCTTAGCAACCCTTCATTGGTACAACCTCTGAACCAGGGTGCTATCAGTACTGTTATGTTTTGTAACTTCAAAACATTAAACTAGTTCAAAGGAAGACACAGGAGTTGGAAAATGCAGGTCTAATTTTAACTTTACTTTAAGTGAGGTGTCTATGTATCACCTGGTAGCATGATAACATATGCAATTAACATATTTATACATGTAACCCATAATGAATTATTTAAACGAACAAGGTTGCTTAATCAAACTCTATATAACACACACACACACACACACATATATATATAATTACTCAAATATTATTGAAATATCAAATATACAACTCTCCTCCCTGCTTAGCTATAAACTCCAACTCAATATAGAATGCATCTCAACTATATACACAGTGTGCTATACAATACAACTACTATATACAGACACGAGGAAAACTGCAGATGCTGCAATTTCAAGCAACACACATAAAAGTTGCTGGTGAACGCAGCAGGCCAGGCAGCATCTCTAGGAAGAGGTATAGGCGACGTTTCGGGCCGAGACCCTTCATCACTATACTATATACAGTTCCGTACTATATACAGACGTCAATGGCATAGTAAATTTTAAATTGTCCCATTCAGGCCTAAAGATTTAATCACTGTGGATGATTTCTTACTCTTGTGGGATAACATCTTTCGTGACAACGGGGATCCCTCTGCTCAGCCAGTGAGACTTGTGGCTGGGACCTCCTCCGTGATGGTTGCAAGAGTTGACTTTGGGACTGCAGGAAGTGGTTCAGACAGCTGTGGACACTTTTCTTCTCCTTCCTTTTTCTTCTTCAAGTTTGTGCATCTTCATCTTGGGAAGGTGCATTTAGTTCACTGGAGTATCCTCTTATTAATCCTTCATTGCTCTTCTTGGTTTCCTCACCCCCAACATCATCGGACAAATCCTCTGTTTTCCTATCTCCATTGACTTCTTTCTTTTTGGCCTTCTATTCGTCCAGCTGGGCTTTGGTCTTTGCATCTCCTTTTACAAGCAACTTTTGCCTCCCACTTGAAATTCATGCAATAATCTTAATGCAGGCAGAGCAGATTCTGGTTCTTTATACTCAACAAAAGCTGAAAGCTTGCAACTTCCTTGTAACTCCTTAAAGTCTCTTCCATCTTAAAATCAAGTCACATTTCGCAAGTAACTGCCTGATTAGTGTATCAGAGGCTTTATCAGATATGTTGCCTACATAAACTGTTGCAGTTGGACCACTACATCCGTTACTTTCACGCTTCCTCTGAGCAGCATGGTCCTTCCTTGGTCCAATATTCTTTCCAACTAGAGGCTGAGATTAGCATTAACATCTGTTTATCCTCTGTTAGGCGACAGTTCATTGTGTTCAGCTTGGAGACAGTTGCAGCATCAGCCAGTACCTTTCTTAATTCACTTCCAGTTGGCTTCATTTCAAGGGATGTAGCATGCAAATGGTGGGTGGATCTCCAATCAAGCTGTAGATGCCTCAACTAGTCCCATCCCCACAATGCTGGCCCTCCTGTTTTTACCATATACAAGCCCAAAGTGGCTTATTGGTTGTTGTATTTCACCGTTACAAATGTCATTCCCACTGGAGTTATCTTTTCTCCAGTATGGGTTCTTAGTTGGATATCTGCAGACTTCAACTCAGTATCTTTGAAATGCCCTTCAAACTCATTTTGTGAAATGACTGAAACACTGAGGTAGTGTTCAATTCAATTTTAATTAATTCGCTGTTCACTTCTGGTGTAAGCCATATTACTTGTCTATTGCAAATTTCCACACTTGTAAATCTCAAGGCTAGTGTTCTGTTTCACTCTCATCATTAACCATTTTTTTAAATCAGAAGTGTGCAGTTTAGTGCTCTTTATGAAACTGCAATTTTTAGCTTTTTCTCTTCCCTGCGTAGTCCATTTATTTTTGTTAGCTCAACATACTCTTCGTATGTGTCCTACTTGGTTGCATTTTCTGCAAGTTTCACCCTTAAACCTGCATTGGTCTGGTGTATGAGAGCCCCTACCACAATGGTAACACAATTTGTTTGGCCAGGCAGGTTTCTGTTTAGATGTTGAAATTTTGTTCAAGGTCACTTTCATTCCTGACTGCAACTCAATTGCATCTCTGTCTGCAGTTTCCACTAAAACAGTGATATCAACTGCTCTCTTAAAGGTAAGTTGTGCTCCAGTTAGGAGCCATTGTTGAATGCTTTCTTGCAAGATTCCACAAACTAAATGATCTCTTAGTGTGACATTAAGCCCATTATTGAACTGACAATGCTCAATCCCTTCAATTCAGCCACATTTGCTGAAATGGACTCCCCTTCCTTTTGATTCCTCTTATGAAACCCCTAAAGCGTTCTGAAATCAACAATAGCTTCAGCTCTAAATAGTCTTACATTACTTTGACAATATCAGGAAAGCTCATTTCTGCTGGTTTGATTAGAGCAGTTGAACTTTGAAGCAAACTGTATGCCTTTAAACCCAATGAACTCAGCACAGTTGGTACTTGTGTCTCATTGGCTATTTCATTTGCTTCAAGATGTTGTTGAATTAGCTCAGTATACATGAGCCAATTATCCATTGTGTAATCAAAAGTGTCCATCTTTCTGATGTTGCCAGCCATTTCTGATTTTTTAATGATTATTATCACCCAGTACTCACTCTTTATGAACTCATAAATTCTTGCTTTTTTTTAAAACTCGGTCACGTCTTCCCTTCAGAAGAAAGCGTGCTGTGCTGCTTTTTATTTAATTCGATATTCCTCGCTGCATTTTTTTTTAGTTGTGTTTCACAGGTCAATAGCTGTCACAGATTCATTTTAAAAATAACTCCTCGCCAGTGTTATGTTTTGTAACTTCAACACATTAAATTAATTCAAAGGAAGACATGAGAGCCGGAAAATGCAGGTCTAGCTTCGAGTTTACTTTAGCGAAGCGTGCACAAATCACATAGTAGCGTGATGACCGTGCAATTCATGTATTTATACATATAACCTACAATGAATTATTTAAATGAACAAGAATGCTTAATCAAACAATATATATCCAAGATTACTAAAATATTATTGAAATATTAAAAACTCAAAGGCTACTGCCTACAATCCAACCATTAGGGAAATTCAGACAAGTTGCAATATCAAGCCGGGTGTAGAGGACATCAGAACTTGTTGGAAGGACAGCTACCCATACAATGCTTAGTGGGAGTGTTGGATCGGGGTGTAGAATTGTTACTTATCTTGTTTAATTTTACTATGCTTAATTGTATTTTTATATAATCACCATTGTTCAGTGAATTTCTAGTAATTACAGTACAGTTGCTTCTGTATTTTTTCTAGAAACTTCTTAGTTTTCACACAAGGTGTCACACTACTTGAATCTGGCTATTTTGTAGACGAATTGTTCTCACTGAAATTTTTGCTTATCATTAGTCAGAGTATGACACCACATCAACTACTTTTTCTTTTTCCTTTGTTCTCTCAGTTCCTCTTTCTTTGTCCTTGTAACACTAATAAAATAAAGTGGGTGGCAGTTCTGTGGGCAAAATCACCCTGTTAATGATGGAGGTCGGAGGAGAATGGTCAGAGTGGTTCAAACTGACAGGAAGGCGACAGTAACTCAAATAACCACATGTTACAACAGTGGTGTGCAGAAGAGTATCTCTGAACATACAACACGTTGAACCTGAACTAGAACAAGCAGGATCTCCCGGAGGCCACCCATCTTAATTCCATTTCCCACCCCAATTCCGATATGTCCATCCACGGCCTCCTCCACTGTCGTGATGAGGCCACACTCAGGTTGGAGGAACAACACCTTATATTCCATCTGAGTAGCCTCCAACCTGATGGCGTGAACATTGACTTTTCGAACTTTTGGCAATGATCCCCCCCCCCTTCACCATTCCCCATCCCCTTTTCCCTCTCTCACCTTATCTCCTTGCCTGCCTATCCCCTCCCTCTGGTGCTCCTCACCTCTTTTCTTTCTTCCATGGCCTTCTGTCCTCTTCTATCAGACTCCCTCTTCTCCAGCCCTGGATCTCTTTCACCAATCAACTTCCCTTCAGGTTTCCTCTATCATTTTACGTTTCTCTATCCCCTCTCCCCACCTTTTAAATCTACTCTTCAGCTTTTTTTTCTTCAGTCCTGTCGCAGGGTTTTGGATCAAAACGTCACTGTACTCTTTTCCATAGTTCCTTCAGCATTTTGTGTGCGTTGCTTGGTTTTCCAGCATCTGCAGATTTTCTCTTGTTTGTGATCGAACCTTAAGTGGATGGGCTACAGCAGCAGAAGTCTACAAATGTACAGTCAGTGGCCACTTCATTAGATACAGGAGATACAGGAGCTACTGAATGTACCATCAACGTCATCATGACATCAGAGGTCATGGATGACCATGATTGGTCTTGGCAAATTTTTCTCCAGAAGTGCTTTGCCATTGCCTTCTTCTAGGCAGTGTCTTTACAAGACGGGTGGCCCCAGCTATCATCAATTCTCTTCAGAGATTGTCTGCCTGGTGTCAGTGGTCGCATAACCAGGGCTTGTGATATGCTCCAGCTGCTCATACGACCATCCACCACCTGCTCCCATGGATTCACAAGACCCTGATCAGGGGAGGGGGGGTGGGACAGGGCAGGGGGCGGGGTCAGGGGCTAAATAGGTGCCCCTTGCCCAAGGGTGACCTTCAGGCTAGTGGAGGAAAGGAGAACTTTATACCTCCTTTGCTGGAGACGTATCGCCATGCTGCCATCCAATTGAGTGTATACAGACATTTTTAACCTCTCTTTACTTCCTTCAGAAGTTCCCACCAGCTTTAAGGAGACCACCGTCTTCTCAGAAAAATAAGGTAAGGTGCCTTAATGAGAACCATCCTGTGGCTCTGACATCTACCATCATGAAGTGCTTCGAGAAGCTGGCACACAGCAGTTCCAGTCTCCCAGACAACTTCAACCCTCAGCACTCTGGTGAAACAGGTCTATGGCAAATGCCATCTCCCTGGCTCTGCCCTCATCTCTGGAGCATCTGGACAGTAAAGGTGCCAATGTTAGACAATTGCTTTTTGACTACAGCTTCTCCTTCAATACTATCATTCCAAACGAATGTACCTCCAAATGCCCAGATTGGGACTCAACACCTCCCTTTGCAATTGGATCCTTAAGTTCTTGACCAAACTTCTATCATGTCATGGAGACTTACCATTAAACCGAGGGGTCCATGATGTGCTGAGCTGTCTGCAGTTCCTTGCAATCTTGGGCACAGCAGTTGCCCACACCAAGCCCTGAATAGAATGATTTCGATGGTGCTTTGGTAAAAATTGCTGAGGCTCAATGGGAACATGCCTAATTTCATTAGCCTCCTGAGCAACTAGTGAGCTTTCTTGACCATGTCATCTACCTGCTTAGACCAGGGCTGGCTACTGGCAATGCTCCAAGGAACTTGAAGAATTCAACCCTCTTGACCTCAGCACTGTTGATGTAAACAGGAGTGGGTGCACTGCCCTCCCTTGAAGTCAATCACTAGCTCTTCTATTTTAGTGACATTGAGGGAAAGGTTGTTGTCATGGCAACACACCACTAGGCTCTCCGTCTCCTTCCTGTACCTGACACATCATTATCTGAGATACAGTTCACTACAGTGGTTTCATCTAGAAACTATGTTCTGTGTAACTCAGTAGTTGTGCCAATAGTAAACCAATTAAGTACATGATTCATGGGGTTAACAGATCCCACGACTGAGTGTGAACCTTGTTGTGGTTTTGGAGGCTTGTGTGCCTCAATAACCTGGGGAGCTATATTGGCTGGAGTCAGGGTTTTATGCTTTCGTTCTTGGGAAGGTCACCCATGCCAAACAGGTCAAAGGGTAGAAGTCTGGCTAAGAGTGGCCCACCGGTCCTCCAGGCTCGGGGTTTCAGCTCAGGCCTAACGACCCTGACAGAATTGTTATGGAAACAGCAAAGAAGAATCCTTCTACATCTGAGTGCAATAGTATTCCTGAGTCTCCACCTGGGACTTGCATGACTGACAGCAGTGAAAACCGAGAGGAAGCTTTTTGTACGTTCTCCACATGATCACATGGGCTTCCTTCCAATGTCCAAAGACGTCCAAAAATAATGGTAGGTTATTGTAAACACAAAGGAAGCACTGAGCACAACCAGAGATGGAGGACCTTCATCGCTGCCCTAAATGCCAGTGGCGTAACAGACAGGAATATGTGTCTACATTGCACACACGCTCTACCTCAGGTCTCTAAGTAAAGGAAGGGGACTTGCATGTAGCTAAATATCCACAGGGTATGATGCAGATCATTTCCAAGAGAATTTTTTAAATTTTAAAACTAAACTTTATTCATAACAAAAAAATTATACCAATGAATAAACACAAGAGATTCTGCAGATGTTGAAAATCAAGAGCAATACACACACACAGGCTGGCAAGGGGGCATAGTGGTTGGCACGATGCCCTAAAGTACCAGTCTGTAAGAAGTTTGTACGTTCTCCACATGATCGCATGGGTTTCCTCCCAATGTCCAAAGATGTCCAAAAATAATGGTAGGTTATTGTAAATTATTCCATAGTTAGGCTAGGATTAAATTGGAGGATTGCTGGGTGGCATGGATCCACGGGGTTGAGGGAACAGTTCGCATTCATGGCACCCTAACTCCTGAATCACCAACTGGAAGTTTAGAGGAGCGGGATCCTGAACTGAAGGTCAATCGGTCCTACAGAATTCGAAGGCCAATGGCCAAAGTCTGGAGACTGGAGGCCAGAGGCTTGTCCTGGAACTGGAGGAATAGGTGAAGCCAGGTGGGTGGGAAAGGTAAAGGGCTGGAGAAGAAAGAATCTGATAGGAGAGGAGAGTGGACCACAGGAGAAAGCTTGGTTGTGCTGAGGACAACCTTTGTTTTGGGGACCTGAATAAAACTCCCTGAAAGGATGATGTAGTTGCTGTCATCCAGAGAACTGAAGTGAAAAGACTCTTGTTTAAAGAAAAGCATTTGAAATATTTCTGACAGGAGAGGAGAGAACTAATCTAGGCATTCTCCTCTGATCTCTCCCATTAACAAATGTGGCCTCCTCTGCATTAGTTCAATTCCCACCCCTGCCTGTAAGGGGTTTGTACGTTCTCCCCATGACTGTGTGGATTTCCTCCAGGTGTTCCCATTTCCTCCCACAGTCCAAAGACGTACTGTTACGTAACCGGCAACAATGAATATCAATTGAGACATGTTATATAAAAACAACAAAACATTTATTAAACACGGATAAACAATAAAAAAAACAAACAACAACCTTAACCGGAAGTTAACCGCTATGCAGTCGTTCAACGAATCGTCACTCGGCACTGATTCCTAAAGCGTTAAACACGAAAACAGTTCTTAAAGCAGTAAAGTCAGGTATAGTTCTTAAAATGGTAAATTCGAAAGTCCAACAGATTTATACGTTCAGTTAGGAGAGACTTCTCTGGAGAAGGATTTCTTCATAGACGCAACTTTCCTGTTGGTTCTATCCAAAGGATTCGCGATGCAGGAAGTAAACAGTTTAAGACAGCCGACCTTAAATTCTAGAGAGCACTTTGCATGAACTACCTTGCTGTTTTGGCAAGAGTTATCTTTGATGCAGGTCACTACTCCTTCAACGAAGATTCAATAAAGTTGATCCTTTGTTAAACTGCCGAACGATACCAACTTCTCTTAATCCTTCAGGTCCTGTACTTCGATAAAGTCTTCACTCTCCAGTACTGCTGGAAAAAGGTACATCAACACATCTAGCAAAAGTTGCCAGTCCAGCACTATTGTACCTTGCAACAGAACGTAACACTTCGTTTTAAAAATGAAACTGCGTCATAGAAACAAATACACAACAGAAACGGAGACACATTAACGTTCTAGCTGGAAAACTAAAAACTAAAAACTAACTGCGTCAGCTGAGGTCTTCCTTTATATACCCATAGTGCACATGTCATCACGTGACCTCACATCGGCGGAAAAATTACATCAGGTGACCTCCGAAAGACCATTACATCATTCTCACAAAAAAAATCACAAGATCTCAAGGTATGTAACTGTACCGATTGGTAGGTTTATTGGTCATCATAAATTGTCCGATGATTAGGCTAGGATTAAATTGGGGGTTGCTGAGCGACGTGGCTCAAAAGCCGGAAGGGCCTGTTCCACGCCGTATCTCAATAAACAAATAAAAAACAAACCCAAACATTTCTCATTTCCCCAAACAGTCCTTCCAGGTGAGGCAACACCTCACCTGCGAATCTGCTGGGGTCCTCCATTGTGCCCAGTGCTTCCAATGCGGCCTCCTTTACACTGGTGAGACCCATCGTAAATTGGGGGACCCACTTCATCGAGCACCTCAGCTCCATCTGCCAAAAGCAGAATTTCCTGGTGGCCAAACGTTTTAATTCCCATTCTCATTCCAGTCCGACATGAAGGTCCATGGCCTTCTCACGAAGGAGGAGCAACGCCTTATATTTCATCTGGGTAGCCTCCAACTAGACGGCATGAATATTGATTTCTGCTTCCAGTAAAAAAATGTTTCCCTCCCCCTCCCCTCTTCTTCTATTCCCCACTTTGGCCTCTTACCTCTTTTCACCTCCCCCAGGTCCCTTTCTCCCATGGTCCACTCTCCTCTCCTCTCAGATTCCTTCTTCTCCAACCCCTTACCTTTCCCACTCACCTGGCTTCACCTATTACCTGCTGTCTCTCCTCCTTTCCCTCCCCCCCCCACCTTTTTACTCTGGCATCTTCCTTCTTCCTTTCCAGTCCTAAAGGGTCTCTGCCCGAAACATCAATTGGAGAGAGTTGGTAGACCGCCGGACCGGGTAGACTTGGAGCGAGGGTCCGAAGAGCAACGACGATCAGAGGAGCTCAATGGTGGATGACCTGCTTATTAGTGAGATCCAACATTGCACAACAAACTGTTTCATAAGATTGGACCCTTCTCCTTTTTTCATTTTCTTTACTACTTTACTAAAGGGAGGGAGGAGAAGATGGCAGCACGACGCAGCTTGCAGCAGCCTCTCTGGTGAATGTTATCTGTAATTTGTCAAGTAGGATCCCGTGCACAATCATGATTTAATGGACACAGACGTGAAAGTACGGAGGAACATCTGGTGAAACTTCTGAAATGCCTGTTTCGCCATAGCTGCTACTATGTGATACAGAATCTCCGGAGGGGAAAGCCCCAAGTCCTCGGTTCTGCTTGTTGCTCGGCAGCCAGGGCAGGGTCAAAGCACTCGGCAGAAACGGTGCTCAGTGTTGGAGGGCTGGTCGGAGGCTCGAAGTTTTCGGACGGACTCAGAGTCGGCTGGGTCGGGTGCTCCAATGCATCGGCAAGTTTGCGGCGCTTCCGTCTGCGTGAGATGATGGGGCTATCGGGACTTGAGACTTTTTTACCGTGCCCATGGTCTGCTCTTTATCAAGTTACGGTATTGCTTTGCACTGTTGTAACTATATGTTATAATTATGTGGTTTTGTCAGTTAGTCTTGGTTTGTCCTGTGTTTCTGTGATACCTTTCTGGAGGAACATTGTATCATTTTTTAATGCATGCATTTCTAAATGACAATAAACGAGGACTGAGTTTCCTCATAATCTAATCTAATCTAACCACATAGTCAAAGCGAGAATTAGAAAGCTTAATCTTTCAATCGCGTATTGTGTACTGTTGTTATTTTGGGGTACTGATTTGTAACAGGGGACACATCGCGCAGCATCTACCCAAACGAGATTTCTTAAGTTTGGCCGGGCCGGGGGCTATCATTAAGCTGCTAGCCAAAGTGAGAGTTGCTCACATTGGAGAGGCTCCAGAGGAGGTTTACAAGAATAACCCCAGAAATGAAAGGGTTAAAATATGAGAGTCACTGGAGTTAAAGAAGTAAGGGGAGTCTCACTGAACTTACTTACTGACCATTACACTGCTGGTATTTAGGGCAGCAATGAAAATCCTCCATCTCTGGTGGTGTTCAGGGCTTCCTTCATCGTGTCAGCAGCTTTCTGTCAGTTTTCACCACTGTCGGTCGTGCAAGTCCCGGGTGGAGACTCAGGAATACTGTCACACTCAGATGTAGAAAGATTATTTGCAGGTACAGCAGGCAGTGAAAAAGGCAAATGATATGCTGGCATTCATAGCGAGAGGATTCGAGTACAGGAGCAGGGAGGTACTACTGCAGTTGTACAAGGCCTTGGTGAGACCACACCTGGAGTATTTTGTGCAGTTTTGGTCCCCTAATCTGAGGAAAGACATTCTTGCCATAGAGGGAGTACAAAGAAGGTTCACCAGATTGATTCCTGGGATGGCAGGACTTTCATATGATGAAAGACTGGATCGACTAGGCTTATACTCGTTGGAATTTAGAAGATTGAGGGGGGATCTTATTGAAACATATAAAATTCTAAAGGGATTGGACAGGCTAGATGCAGGAAGGTTATTACCGATGTTGGGGGAATCCAGAGCGAATGGTCACAGTTTAAAGATAAAGGGGAAGCCTTTTAGGACCAAGATGAGGAAAAACTTCTTCACACAGAGAGTGGTGAATCTGTGGAATTCTCTGCCACAGGAAACAGTTGAGGCCAGTTCATTGGCTATATTTAAGAGGGAGCTAGATATGGCCCTTGTGGCTAAAGGGATCAGGGAGTATGGAGAGAAGACAGGTACAGGGTTCTGAGTTGGATGATCAGCCATGATCATACTGAATGGCAGTGCAGGCTCGAAGGGCCGAATGGCCTACTCCTGCACCTATTTTCTACGTTTCTATGTTTCATTGCTGTTTCCAGAACAGTTTTGTTTGACCAGTCAGGGTTGTTAGCCCTGAGCTGAACCCCTGAACATAGAGGACCGGTTGACCACTCTTAGTCGGGCCTCTACCCTTTGACCTGTTTGGCATGGGTGACCCTACCAAGAACCAAAGCATAAAGCCCTGACTCTGGCCAACGTAGCTCTCCGGGTCACTGAGGCATGCAAGCCTCCAAACCCAGCGACAAGGATGAGAGGAATCTCACTGATACATAGTGGATATTGAAAGGACTAGACAGAGTGAGCTTGGGATGTTTCCAATAGTGGGAGAGTTTAGAACCAAAGGACACAGCCTCAGAATACAGACATCTATTTAGAATAGATATGAGGAGGAATTTCTTTAGCCAGACAGTGGTGAAGCCAGACAGCTGTGGAGGCCATGCTATTGGGTTGACAAGTGGAGGTTGATAGCTTCTTGATTAATAAGGGTGTCAAAGGTTACAGGGAGAAGGCAGGATAATGGGGCTGAGAGGGAAAATAAATCAGCTATGACCAAATGGCGGAGCAGATTCAGTGGGCTGGATGACCTAGTTCTGCTCTACGTTTTATGATCTATGATGGTTATTAAGAATTGAAACAGGATTTTGTTCAGCAAGATAAATGGGATGAATAAGGGCAAATGAAGATTAATTCAGATCTGTGCAAATTACTGTATTTCAATCAGGGTAAGACTTAAAAACACCAGGGCTCTTGGCAGTGTTGTAGAACAGAGGGATTTGGGATATGGTTCCCTGAAAATGCCATCATAAGTAGACAGAGTGGTGAAGAAGGCTTTTGGCATGCTCGCCATCATCGGTCAGGGCACTGAATATAGATGTTGGGATGTTAGTTTGCAGTTGTAAAACATGTTGGCGAGACTTCATTTGTAAAATTGTGTTTAATTGTGGCCACTCTGCACTCGGACAGATGCCGTTCTGCAGGAAAAAGTGCACAAGAGATTATGAGGATGTTGTCAGAACTCATTGACCTGAACTATAGTGAAAGACTGAGCAGACTAGGACTTTATTTATTGCAGCATAGGAGAATGAGGGGTGACTTTAGCAATAACATCATCATAATGTGCCATGGGCAATCACGGTCTTCTATTTGAGAAGTTCTTTTCTATCCATGACCATGATTGTCCTTGGCAATTTTTTTCTATAAAACCGGTTTGCCATTGCTTTCTTCTGGGCAGTGTCTTTACAAGATGGGTGACTCCAGCCATTGTTAATACTCATCAGAGATTGTCTGCATGGAGTTAGTGGTCACATAGACAGGATTTGTGATCTGCACCAGTTGCTCATATGACCATCCACCACCTGCTCCCATGGCTTCATATGAACCTGACTAGGGGGGGCTAAGCAAGTGCTATGCCTTGCCCAAGGGTGACCCACAGGCTAGTAGAGGGAAGGAGCATCTTACACTTCCTTCAGAAGAAACGTATCTCCACCCCACCACCCTAGGTAGTCTTATAGTGGTGTTTTAAATCATGAGGTGAATAGGTAGGGTGAATGCACAAAGTCTTTTTCCTGGGGTTGGGGAGTCAAAAGTTAAAGGACAGTGGCCAATTTATTAGGTACAGGAGTGTACCTAATAAAGTGTCCACAGAGTGGAGTCCGGCGTGGTCTCCTACTGCTGTAGTCCATCCACTTCAAGGTTCAATGTGCTGTGTGTTCAGAGATGCTCTATTGTAATGTGTAGTTATTTGAGTTACTACCACCTTCCCATCAGCTTGAACCAGTCTGGCTATTCTCCTTCGACCCCTCCCATTAACAAGGTTTTTGCCCACAGAACTGCCGCTCACCGTATGTTCTTATTTTTGGTTTTCACACTATTCTCTGTAAACTCTAGAGAAGGGGTTCCCAACCTGTTTTATGCCATGGACCAATACCATTAAGCAAGGGGTCCATGGGCCCCAGGTTGGGAGCCCCAACTCTAGAGACTGTTGTGTGTGAAACTCCCAGGGGATCAAGAGTTTCTGAGATACTCAAACCACCCCATCTGGCACCAATAATGATTCCACAGTCAAAGTGACTTAGCTCACATTTCTTCCTCATTCCAATGTTTGATCTGAACAACTGAGCCTTTTGATCATGCT
Source organism: Mobula birostris (assembly GCF_030028105.1). Lineage (NCBI taxonomy): Eukaryota > Metazoa > Chordata > Chondrichthyes > Myliobatiformes > Myliobatidae > Mobula > Mobula birostris. The sequence continues at coordinate 13,054,366 of NC_092380.1, read as the reverse complement.
TGCATGCTTTTATACATTAAGGTGCTTCCTCGTGATAGGTACCACGCAAGAAGGACAAGGGAATCTGAAATAGATTATGTACCAGGCACCAGGCACTTCATTATGTCAAAACCACTGTGACAGACTGGACAAGAATAAGATTGGATGGCCCACCATCAGATTGTGAATACATTTAAACAGACATCCCACAGATGAATCAGGCATTAGCCTGGCAGAGTTGTTTTCAATCCAAGCTGATGTTCAATCTGTCTGGCAGAATTGACACACCAGAGGTTCAAAGCTCAAAGTAAATCTATTATCAATGTACATACATTCAGTGGCCACTTTATGAGGTACATCTGTACACCTGCTCATTAATGCAAACATCTAATCAGCCAATCACGTGGCAGCAACTCAATGCATAAAAGCATGCAGACATGGTCAAAAGGTTCAGTTGGTGTTCAGGCCACACTTCAGAATGGGGGAAAAATGTGATCTAAGTGACTTTGACTGTGGAATCGTTGTTGGTGCCAGATGGAGTGGTTTGAGCATCTTAGGAAACTGTTGATCTCCAAGGATTTTCATATACAACAGGTTTCTAGAGTTTACAGGGAGTCATGTGAGAAACAAAAAAAGCATTCAGTGAGCGGCAGTGTTGTGGGTGAAAATGTCTCGTTAATGAGAGAGGTCAAAGGAGAAGGGCCAGACTGGTTTCAAGCTGACAGGAAGGCGATGGTGGCCCAAATAACCATGTGTTACAACGGTGCTGTGCAGAAGACCATGAACGTGCACTTGAGTTGATTTGCCTGCACTTTCTTTCAGTCAAGCTCCCGGCGCAGTTGTGTGACAGGTTTTTCAGCATTCCCAGGACTTAGCTTACCGCCCTAGCACATCCATCCAGTTTCTGTACTTTGCCCAACTGAGTGAAGCAAGTAACTATTTGCTTCAGAGTTGGGAGTATGTCGTCCTGTACGTACAGCCTCGTACCCTGCCCCATGTGCTGTTTCTATCTGACATGGGCGTGGAGGAGGAGTGTTTACAGTCCACATACATCTGAAAAGCAGAGAGGCAAAGTAGAATGATTTCCTTGCAAAGGTGACTATTAACCAAGGTCATTCTCAAAACAAAATTTTAAATACACAGAATTGCATTGAGCTGTGGTTTTATTGCCTAAAATAGGTGTGAACAAATATTTAAACAAGGTAAACCTGTTGTCCCATCCCCAACTTGGACCGTATTTCTTCGGCACTTTTCACCCTTATACCTCCTTCCAGTGCTGTAATGATCCTTCACTCTGCCCTCAGCCTGCAGATGCAATAGTACTACAGTATTTCATAAGACCTACATGTTTCTTTTAATAAATTCCCTCCCATCTACTGAACTTTTTTTTTAACTACACTTCCTTTATTCTGCACCATTATGGGCGTTTCCTCAAATATGTGTGTTTCCTCAAAGATAAGATATCCTGAAGTGGGAGGGTGAGGAGCCAGAGGTCGTGGTACATATAGGTACCAATGACACAGGTAGGAAAAGGGAAAAGGTCCTGAAAGGAGAATATAGGGAGCTAGGAAGGGAGTTGAGAAAAAGGACCGCAAAGGTAGTAATCTCGGGATGACTGCCTGTGCCACGCGACAGTGAGAGTAGGAATGCAATGAGGTGGAGGATAAATGTGTGGCTGAGGGATTGGAGCAGGGGGCAGGGATTCAAGTTTTTGGATCATTGGGACCTCCTCTGGCTCAGGTGTGACCTGTACAAAAAGGACGGGTTACACTTGAATCCTATGGGGACCAATAGCTAGGCGGGGAGATTTGCGAGGGCTACTGAGGTGACTTTAAACTAGAATGGTTGGGGGGTGGGAATCAAATTAAAGAGACTAGGAGAGAGGAGGTTAGTTCACAACAGGGGGATGGGAAGAAGTGCAGAGAGACAGAGGGGTGTAAAATGAGGGTAGAAGCAAAAAGTAGTAAGGTGAAAAGTAAAAGTGGCAGGCTGGCAAATCCAGGGCAAAAATCAAAAAGGGCCACTTTTCAACATAATTGTATAAGGGCTAAGAGTGTTGTAAAAGCGAGCCTGAAGGCTTTGTGTGTCAATGCAAGGAGCATTCGTAACAAGGTGGATGAATTAAAAGCACAGATTGTTATTAATGAATATGATATAGTTGGGATCACAGAGACATGGCTCCAGGGAGACCAAGGATGGGAGCTCAACATTCAGGGATATTCAATATTCAGGAGGGATAGACATGAAAGAAAAGGAGGTGGGGTAGCATTGCTGGTTAGAGAGGAGATTAATGCAATAGAAAGGAAGGACGTTAGCTGGGAGGATGTGGAATCGATATGGGTAGAGCTGCATAACACTAAGGGGCAGAAAACGCTGGTGGGAGTTGTGTACAGGCCACCTAACAGTAGTAGTGAGGTTGGGGATGGCATTAAACAGGAAATTAGAAATGTGTGCAATAAAGGAACAGCAGTTATGATGGGTGACTTCAATCTACATGTAGATTGGGTGAACCAAATTGGTAAGGGTGCTGAGGAAGAGGATTTCTTGGAATGTATGCGGGATGGTTTTTTGAACCAACATGTCGAAGAACCAACTAGAGAGCAGGCTATTCTAGACTGGGTATTGAGCAATGAGGAAGGGTTAATTAACAATCTTGTCATGAGAGCCCCTTGGGTAAGAGTGACCATAATATGGTGGAATTCTTCATTAAGATGGAGAGTGACATAGTTAATTCAGAAACAAAGGTTCTGAACTTAAAGAAGGGTAACTGTGAAGGTATGAGACGTGAATTAGCTAAGATAGACTGGCAAATGTCACTTAAAGGGTTGACGGTGGATATGCAATGGCAAGCATTTAAAGATCGCATGGATGAACTACAACGATTGTTCATCCCAGTTTGGCAAAAGAATAAATCAGGGAAGGTAGTGCACCCGTGGCTGACAAGGGAAATAAGGGGTAGTATAAATTCCAAAGAAGAGGCATACAAATTAGCCAGAAAAAGTGGCTCACCTGAGGACTGGGAGAAATTTGGAGTCCAGCAGAGGAGGACAAAGGGCTTAATTAGGAAAGGGAAAAAAAATTATGAGAGAAAACTGGCAGGGAACATTAAAAAACTGACTGTAGAAGCTTTTATAGATATGTGAAAAGAAAAAGATTGGTTAAGACAAATGTAGGTCCCCTACAGACAGAAACATGTGAATTGATTATGGGGAGCAAGGACATGGCAGACCAATTGAATAACTACTTTGGTTCTGTCTTCACTAAGGAGGACATAAATAATCTTCCGGAAATAGTAGAGGACAGAGGGTCTAGTGAGGTGGAGGAACTGAGGGAAATACATGTTAGTAGGGAAGTGCTGTTAGGTAAATTGAAGGGATTAAAGGCAGATAAATGACTCAGGGCCAGATGGTCTGCATCCCAGAGTGCTTATGGAAGTAGCCCAAGAAATAGTGGATGCATTAGTGATAATTTTTCAAAACTCGTTAGATTCTGGATTAGTTCCTGAGGATTGGAGGGTGGTTAATGTAACCCCACTTTTTAAAAAAGGAGGGAGCGAGAAACCAGGGAATTATAGACCGGTTAGCCTAACGTCGGTGGTGGGGAAACTGCTAGAGTCAGTTATCAAAGATGTGGTAACAGCACATTTGGAAAGCGGTGAAATTATCGGACAAAGTCAGCATGGATTTGTGAAAGGAAAGTCATGTCTGACGAATCTCATAGAATTTTTTGAGGATGTAACTAGTAGAATGGATAGGGGAGAACCAGTGGATGTGGTATATTTGGATTTTCAAAAGGCTTTTGACAAGGTCCCACACGGGAGATTAGTTTGCAAACTTAAAGCACACGGTATTGGGGGTAAGGTATTGATGTGGATAGAGAATTGGTTGGCAGACAGGAAGCAAAGAATGGGAATAAACGGGACCTTTTCAGAATGGCAGGCAGTGATTAGCGGGGTACCGCAAGGCTCAGTGCTGGGACCCCAGTTGTTTACAATATATATTAACGACTTAGATGAGGGAATTAAATGCAGCATCTCCAAGTTTGCGGATGACATGAAGCTGGGCAGCAGTGTTCGTTGTGAGGAGGATGCTAAGAGGATGCAGGTTGACTTGGATAGGTTAGGTGAGTGGGCAAATTCATGGCAGATGCAATTTAATGTGGATAAATGTGAGGTTATCCACTTTGGTGGCAAAAACAGGAAAACAGATTATTATCTGAATGGTGGCCGATTAGGAAAAGGGGAGGTGCAACGAGACCTGGGTGTCATTATACACCAGTCATTGAAAGTGGGCATGCAGGTACAGCAGGCGGTGAAAAAGGCGAATGGTATGCTGGCATTCATAGCAAGAGGATTCGAGTACAGGAGCAGGAAGGTACTACTGCAGTTGTACAAGGCCTTGGTGAGACCACACCTGGAGTATTGTGTGCAGTTTTGGTCCCCTAATTTGAGGAAAGACATCCTTGCCATAGCAGGCGTACAAAGAAGGTTCACCAGATTGATTCCTGGGATGGCAGGACTTTCATATGATGAAAGACTGGATTGACTAGGCTTATACTCATTGGAATTTAGAAGATTGAGGGGGGATCTTATTGAAACATATAAAATCCTAAAGGGATTGGACAGGCTAGATGCAGGAAGATTGATCCCGACTTTGGGGAGGTCCAGAACAGGGGGTCACAGTTTGAGGATAAAGGGGAAGCCTTTTAGGACTGAGATTAGGAAAAACTTCTTCACACAGAGAGTGGTGAATCTGTGGAATTCTCTGCCACAGGAAACAGTTGAGGCCGGTTCATTGGCTATATTTAAGAGGGAGTTAGATATGGCCCTTGTGGCTAAAGGGATCGGGGGTATGGAGAGAAGGCAGGTACAGGGTTCTGAGTTGGATGATCAGCCATGATCATACTGAATGGCGGTGCGGGCTCGAAGGGCCGAATGGCCTACTTCTGCACCTATTTTCTATGTTTCTATTTATTTGTATTAGCTTACAGATCAACGCTAGCGGCTCTGGCAGTCTGCCTTCCAGTAACAGACTGGAAGCACAGCACCCACCCCCGCCGCCTTTCTCTGTCCGTGCCGGAGGGTGGGCGCCGGGACAGTCCGAGGCTCCCTGGGCCTCAGCCACGCGGTGGGCTGAGGGGTTGGAGAGGGAGGGCCGGGCCGGGCCGGGCGGCGGTTGCAGGGTGGGCGGAGCTGAGCTGATGCAACGTTGTGGTACTCGGAAGCGGATCCATGTGGTTGCGTGGCGGGCCGGCGCGATGGTAACGTCGGGATCGATGAAAGGCGGCGCAGTCTGAGGTAAAAGAAAATTAAGAGTCTGTAGGAACGGGGTCCGAGCGGCAAATGTTGGGGCAAGGAGCGAGTGCAGGAGATGGAGGGAAGGGGAGGGCAATGGTCGGAAGGAGGGGAGGGGAAGCGGGGGTAGGAGGGGAAGGGGTTAGCAGAGGTAGAGGTAGGGGAAGCGGGGGTAGGAGGGGAAGGGGTTAGCAGAGGTAGAGGTAGGGGAAGCGGGGGTAGGAGGGGAAGGGGTTAGCAGGGGTAGAGGTAGGGGAAGCGGGGGTAGGAGGGGAAGGGGTTAGCAGAGGTAGAGGTAGGGGAAGCAGGGGTAGGAGGGGAAGGGGTTAGCAGGGGTAGAGGTAGGGGAAGCGGGGGTAGGAGGGGAAGGGGTTAGCAGAGGTAGAGGTAGGGGAAGTGGGGGTAGGAGGGGAAGGGGTTAGCAGGGGTAGGAGAGACAGGGTTAGCAGGGGTAGAGGTAGGGGAAGCGGGGGTAGGAGGGGAAGGGGTTAGCAGAGGTAGAGGTAGGGGAAGCGGGGGTAGAAGGGGAAGGGGTTAGCAGGGGTAGGAGAGACAGGGTTAGCAGGGGTAGAGGTAGAGGAAATGGGGTAGAAGAGGTAGGGGAGACGGGGGTGTGGAGGGAGTGGTTGGAGGGGGGAAGGGGTGGTGCGAATGGGGGTAGGAGGGGAAGGGGTTAGGGGTAGGAGAGACGGAGTTAGCAGTACAGGTAGGGGAAATAGGGTAATGGGTAGAGGCAGGGGAAATGGGGGTAGGAGGGGAAGGGTTTAGCAGGAGTAGGAGAGACAGGGTTAGCAGGGGTAGAAGGGGAAGAGGTAGGAGAGATGGGGGTGGGGAGGGACCGGTTGGAGGGGGGAAGGGGTGGTGCAGATGGGGATAGGAGGGGAAGGGGTAGTGCAGATGGGGTAGAAGGGGTATCCCACCTCTCCTGGAAGTCTGGGAGTCTCCGGCATATTGATAGCAGCTCCCTGACGCCCGCAAATTATATACAATATCCCTGAAATCGACTTTTTTTTAGAGTGAGTGAGAGGGAGAGTGACAGAGAGCATCCTGGTTGGTCTCTCTGTGCTAGTAGATCTATCAGTTTTATCTCTGCGCGGGTTTTACAGTCGACCTCTCTCTTTCTTTCATTGTCCATCAGTTCAGTTTAGTGTCCCTCAGCGCCATGGCAGAGTGTTCCAAAAAAGGAAAATATAAAACGTACGTCACCCCAGACTACACTAAAGTGTACCCCTGCCTAATAGGGGTCAAAAATAATGACAGTGTTGCTCGCTGCACTGTTTGCAACAGTGACTTTTCTTTTGCCCGTGGTGGGTTAAATGACTGTAAAAGACACTTTGAGGTGAGTTCTGGATTATGTCTCAACTAATCTTGAAGGACTGGTGCCAAACTACAAAAGTTTGCCAGTTGATGAGTTCTGGGGGAAGCTGTCCAAAGTAAAATCTGTGAGCACAGGGCAGTTGAGATTCAAAGAGCTCTGCCAGCTGATGAAGCTGCTTTTGGTGCTGCCAAATTCTAATTGTGATGTAGAAAGGGCATTCAGCATGGTGCGTCACATTAAGACAGAATTTAGAAGCCAGCCGTCTCACAAAACACTTGTGAATCTGATGTCTTGCGAAATTAACAAATTAATTGACACAGACTGCTATGAGGTTGAGACCTCCCTGAAATGAGTTTTTGCAGGGTGGGATGTCTGGTAGGAGAAATGGGGTTAGGGGGAGGGAAGGGCAATAGGAGAGAGGAGTGTAGTAGGGGAGGGAGTGGGAGAGGGACAAAGGGGGTTGAGGCGGAGGGGTAGTCGAGAAGATTGGGTGGGAATGGGTAGGGGAGAGCACAGGAGTGGAAAGATAGAGTGGGGTGGTTGGAATTTGGAAGGGTACAGCTGATGGGGATAAAGGATGGCAAGAGAGAAGAAATAGGACAGGAATTGGGAAGAAGTCGACTTAGTAGATAGGGCTGCGAGCTGGAGTGGAGCTGGGAGTCAGGGAAAGTTAGAAAGGATCAGGAGCAAAGAGAAGTAAAACAGAGTAAGGGGAGGACGAAGGAACCAATGGGGTGGAAAAAGAAGGGTGTGAGTGAGGTGGGAAGAGGGACAGGTTAGTAAAGGGAAGATTTTGGGATATCTACTCTGGGCTGGAGTGGAAGTAATGCGGACCAGTATGATTCAGTCATTGTGCTAAACGTAAGCACTATTAATATCAGGGTGGGGGGTAGATTCTGTTCTGTCAACATGGTTAGCATGGCACTAAATTAACGTGGAGAATATGTGTGGAACAAATAATGGAGAAATGAAGGTAGTTCTTGTTTACCATGACACAGAAAATATGCCATTCAGCCCAGTAGAGCAATTCCATGCTCCCCTTATTCTCCCGTCCTCATGGGATTTATTGTCTTACATGTCCATTGACTCCCTTTTAATTCCATAAGCAGAATCAGGCCATTTGGCCCATCACAGCTGATATATTCCCTCTCGATCCCATTCTCCTGCCTTCTCCCCATAACCTTTCACGCCCTGGCTAATCAAGAACCTATCAACCCTCACCTTAAATGACGTGGCCTCCACTCCTCATACGATAGCCTTTCATTCCCAGAGTCATCCTTGTGAACCTACTCAAACCCTCTCCGATGTCAACACATCCTTTCTTAAATATGGGGCCCGAAACTGCTCACAATACTTCAAGTGAGGCCTCACCAGTACCTTGTAAAATCTCAGCAATACATTCTTATTTTTATCTTCTAGTCCTCTCGAAATAAATGCTAACATTGCATTTGTCTTCCTCGCCACTGACTCAACCTGCAAACTAATCTTTAGGGAACCCTGCACGAGGATTCCCAAGTTCCTCTGCACCTCAGATTTTTGAAATTTCCCCCATTTAGAAAATAGTCTGTGCTTTTATTCTTTCTACCGAAGTGCTTGACCATACATTTACCAAAACAGTATTCCATTTGCCACTTCTTTGCCCATTCTCCTAATCTGTTGTAAGTCTTTCTGCAACCTCCCTGCTTTCTCAGCACAACCTGCTCCTCCGCTTATTTTTGTATTGTATGCAAATTTAGCGACAAAGCCATCAATTTCATTATCCAAATCATTGATGTAGAACATAAAAAGAAGCGGTCCCAACACCGGCCCCTCCAGAATATCACTAATCACCAGCAGCCAACCAGAAAAGGCTCTGTTTACTCCCACTCTTTACTCCTGCCAATCAGCCAATCTTTTATTTATGCTAGTATCTACCCTGTAACACCATGGGCTCTTGTTAATTACAGGATTAATCTATCCTGTAACACCATGGGCTCTTATTAAGCAGCCTCATTTGTGGCACCTTGTCAAAAGCCTTCTGGAAGTCCCAAGTACTCCACATCCACTGATCCTTCTCTGTCCATCCTGCTTGTTATTTCCTCAAAGAATTCCAGCAGATTTGTCAAACAAGATTAAGGAGACCATGCTGAGTATGACCTATTTTATCATGTGCCTCCAAGTACCCTGAAACCTCATCTTTAATAATTGACTTCAATATCTTCCCAACCACTGAGGTCAGGCTAACTGGCCTATAATTTCTTTTCTTCTGCCCCCCCCTCCCTTCCTGAAGAGTGGAGTGACTTTTGCAATTTTCCAATCCTACAGAACCATGCCAGAATCTATTGAATTCTTGAATGATCATTTGAACATGCCTTTCATTTGGCACGTACCTACACAGGGGTGATGTATCCTATCCAGCTAATCTGCCAGCACATGTAGCAAGAATCTGGAGCCACACAATGATAGAATGTGTGCCTCCACACAGACAGCATCGGGGCTTTGAGGCAGCCGTGCTAACTTCGGGGCTGATAGGGTCATGGAGTTACACAACACAGAAACAGACACTTTAGTACAACTTGCAAGGTGCCTACCTCATTAGTAACCATTTGTCTGTGCTTAGCCGATAACCTCTCACCAGGGGTAGCCAACCTTTT